>NC_141689.1:232500-832500 GCF_964263255.1 Lissotriton vulgaris | reverse complement strand
ACCATTCATGAACCTTTCAAAGGACGAACAGCTTGCTCTACGTTCACTAACATCTAACGACAAGATCATTATTAAGCCAGCTGATAAAGGTGGAGCAACAGTCATCTTAGATACTGAGACATACCGGAATGAGTGCATCCGGCAACTTAGTGACCAGAAGTCATATCTCCCATTGAGAGAGGATCCCACAGAGAGACTGCTAACTAAAATCAGCAACCTGGTAGAAGAAGCAACCGGTGAAGGTTGGATAACGCCTCAAGAAGGACAGTATCTAATCACAAAACACCCTATAGTTCCGTACTTTTACTGTCTTCCAAAAGTGCACAAACCTCAGAGACCGCCACCTGGCAGGCCTATTATTTCCGGTATTGGCTCTGTTTTAGAACCATTATCAACCTTTGTTGATAATTTTTTGAACCCTATGGTCAAGGCCATGCCCACTTTTCTGCAGGACACAAAAGATGTCCTTAGACTACTACCAACAATACCATATGACATCGGTACTGATATCCTGGTATCATTTGACGTAGAGTCTCTATATACGTCTATTCCACAAACCGAGACCCTAGAGGTAGTAGGTGCCTTACTGGAACAGAGTGATCATCAATCTATCACGCCCACGAGTTTCATTATGCAACTTGCCGAAATTGCGATGAAAGAGAACTATTTTCGCTTTGAGGATACCATCTACCTGCAGACGTCCGGGACCAGCATGGGCAGTGTTTTCGCGCCGAGCCTGGCGAACCTCTATGTTCATCACTTTGAACAGCAGGAGGTTCTGACGTCCACCAATCCATATCTTTCGTCATTACATATATGGAAACGATATATTGATGACATCCTGGTGGTGTGGCGAGGCACTGAAGAAGACCTACTACTATTCCATGGCTGGTTGAATAGTAAGAATGCCTACTTGAAGTTCACCATTGAACACAGTAGAACATCTTTAGCCTTTCTGGATCTGAGGCTACATGCAACCATCAATGGCATTGAATCGGAACTCTATCGGAAGCCGATGGCTAGAAATGCACTACTAAGGTATGACAGTTGTCATCCGCGAGCCCTGAGGGACAATTTGCCCTTTGGCCAATTTCTTAGGGTACAAAGGAACTGCTCCAGCAAAGAAGCCTTTGAAATTCACTCTAAGAACCTGGAAACCCAACTGAGTGAAAAGAACTACCCGAGAAAGATCATTCGGAAATCAAAAAAGAGGGCGTCCAACAACAATAGGGAGTCCCTATTGGAAATACAGCCACCAAAGGACAAGACAAATCGCATTGCCTTTGTTAATACGTTTAACACACGCTCAAACCAGGTACAGAAAATCATAAAGAAGCATTGGTCTATCCTGAAAACTGGAAATGATGACATCGCTCCACCCATCTTTGCCTTCAAAAGAGGACAAAATCTAAAAGATCAATTGGTCCACACGCGCCCACGCAACAAAGAACCTAGGCAAGTTGGCACGTTGTGGGACTTACCTCCAGTTTCTGGACACCATCCTTGCGGGGCGTGCAGTGTCTGTCCCCAAACCAGGAAATCCACTGAGGTCGATATCGGGACCAATCGCCCTTGGACACAGAAGAGATTCACCAACTGCAACAGCAGTAATCTAATATACTTGATAACCTGTCCATGTTCCTTGCGATACGTCGGTATGACGACCCGCAAAATCAGGACGAGGTTACAGGAACACAAAAGCACGGTGCGGTGTAAAAAACAAGCCACCCGTCTCACCGCACATTTTTTGGAAAAGGGACATGGTCCTGAAGATTTCTGTTGGACTGTTCTAGAACAACCGCAAATACCCCTTTCCTGTACTGACATCAGCCGGTTCCTGTTCAAAATAGAACAGAAGTGGGTATACCGTCTTAACAGTGATAAAGAGGGACTTAATGAACCCATTCCCTGGATGTCCCTATGAACTTTCAATACAATACACGAACTTCAAATCAATTAACCACATGGGTTTTCGCTAGTTCTTTTGCTCTACCTCTAAGCGCCCTTTGGTTGTAGATTACTTTTTTGAGTTCTCTAGACATATACTTGTGCATAGATCTGTCTGTCTGATAGTCTATATTATACACTAATCCCAGTTGGGACTACATTTCCCAGCATGCCCGCGATCACGTGACCAAACCATGTGATTGCCATTGCACTATGCACAACGAGGAAGTGCATATCAGTCCCGTTTGGAGAGACGTCGGTGCCCCCCCAAGCAGTACAGCTGACTGCCAGGAGACACCGACGGACAGGTAAGCGAGCGCTAGTCTATTCTGAGCACGCTGCCTGACTGAAAAAGCGCTGCTAGATAACGATCGCGCTACCATCAGGATCAGCGCACAGACGCGCTGGTATAGCTATCGCGCTCAAGTACTCCCTGCCTGCTCTTAACAACGCCGAGCGCGATGTCTACAAGCAATTAGTTTGACGGGTATTCTTACCCGAATATTGCAATAAATACGCTTACATCTATAATGATGATAGATATCGATCGCGCCAGAAGTAGCGCAGGATCAGTGCACTACATTTCGGCTGCCCGATGTCCCCAACGCTAACCATTTACACTGAAAGCGTGTGGCCTAGAGGCGGTCAGGCTGACACTTTTGGGGTATTTTTAATCGATTAGTGAACAAACACGCTGACAAGCGTAGTCTATAAAGCGCTTAAGTTCTCTATAACCATGCTATCTCTGACTTGGTCTGTCATTTTTGGATCGATGGAGTTGAGTACTAGTGGGACGTTCCACATTTTTTAATGTGGATTGTAAAGGACACACCGAGCATTTTGCCACCTTGTGAACTCATTTTAAATTTTTGATATCTTGCTCTAAAGATGTAACTTGTGAATTCTTTGTAGAGCGGTGCTCCTCATACCTGCGCTGTGGCCAGGTGGGGTGAAGCCTCTCAACCATCAAATTTGGGTGAGTCTGCTAACTGGCAATGTTTGTCTTTATACATGTGAATGTTCATTCATCACAGTATATTATTCATGGGAATATGACACATTCATGTTCTTTTTTGTATTTCGTTTGTCTTTCTGTGTGGATCTAATATCGTGCGATGCAACAGTATTCGGTTGAGTATGTACCTGAAGATCAGGTGATATTATTCTTAATTTCTTTAATCTAAGTAGCAGTGTTTTTATATTTTCGGTCCTGAAGAATGCATTTGAAACTATGTTCAACACAATGCAGAAACATGTCGACCACCATGTAGTACGGTGATTATTTGAAACCCGCACTCACACTTGCTTTTTAAACCTTAGGGATTGGGAGACACTAATAAATGTTGTTCGTCCACCCGATCACCTAATTTTATATTTTTCCCTCACTTAACACTCTTACCACTACAACACTGCCTTTACAGTAGCCACGTTAATTTTTTGTACTTTATACACCACCCCTTATCCCACACATATCGGTTACGGTAACATCTGACCGGCCGTTCAGTCTCCTGGGTAAGGAGAACCCAAATGATGAGAAAGAGGGCGGTACAGTGTGGCTTCTGATGGGAACTATTTCTCCATATGCTCTTGAGCCTTAGTCTGGCCTGCACTTCACTATCGGAGCTTACTCACTGGTGTCTTTTGTGTTGCATTGGTTTTGTGATCCACCTTTTTTGTGACCCCCAGGTGTATTTTGTTGTGATAATACTGTATTTTGGGGCATGCACCTGGTCGGTCGGTAAACTCGCCCTTAGACCCTACTCTCATTGTTTGTTATGTGCCTGCACGACGTAGACACTGGGGACAGTCCCCCTATCCGACACCGGGCGTACCGAGTACCAGATCGGGTGCGCGCCTGCATCCAAGAAGAAGTCTCCAAGATGCTCGCACTCGGAGTCATCGAACCCTCGGACAGCCCCTGGGCCAGCCCAGTCGTACTGGTCCCCAAAGCTGCTGCCCCGGGCACCACCCCCGAGCTCCGATTCTGCGTCGACTATCGGGGTCTGAACGCTGTCACCCGAACCGACGCTCACCCCATTCCCCGAGCAGATGAACTGGTTGACCGCATGGGGGCTGCCCGCTACCTGAGCATCTTCGATCTGACAGCGGGCTACTGGCAGATCGGCCTCACCCCCAGAGCCCAAGAACGATCCGCTTTCTCCACCCCAGATGGACACTACCATTTCACGTTGATGCCATTCGGCATGAAAAACGCTCCAGCCACCTTTCAACGACTGGTGAACCAGGTATTGGCGGGCCTCGAAGAGTTCAGCGCCGCCTACCTGGACGATATCGCGGTGTACAGCCGCCACTGGTCAGACCACCTCCGCCACCTCCGAGAGGTCCTGCAGGCCCTCCAACAGGCCGGCCTCACAATCAAGGCCAGCAAGTGCCAAATTGGCCAAGGGTCCATGACCTACCTCGGACACCAAGTGGGAAGCGGTCTGGTGGCCCCCCTCCAGCTCAAGATCGCTGCCATCCAGTCCTGGCAGCCCCCCGTAACCCAAACAGAGGTCCGAGCCTTCTTGGGGCTCACCGGATACTACCGGCGGTTTGTGAAGGACTATGGCAGCATTGTGGGGCCCCTCACGGAACTCACATCCAAGAACCACCCAAAAACAGTCAACTGGACTCCCGACTGTCAAGCGGCCTTCGAGAAGCTGAAGGCCGCCATGTGCACCGCCCCTGTGCTCCAGGCCCCCGACGACAGCCGCGAGTTCATCGTTCAGACTGATGCTTCGGACCATGGCATTGGGGCCGTCCTCTCCCAACTGAACCCCGAGGGAGTCGACCAACCAGTGGCCTTCATCAGCAGACGCCTACTGGCCAGAGAACAGCGCTGGAGCACCATCGAGCGGGAGGCCTTTGCAGTCGTATGGGCCCTTAAGAAGCTCCGGCCCTACCTCTTCGGTACCCACTTTCGGGTGCAAACAGATCATCGCCCCCTGCAATGGTTGATGCAGATGCGGGGGGAGAATCCCAAACTATTGCGATGGTCCATCTCCCTGCAGGGGATGGACTTCACTGTGGAGCATCGCCCTGGCCAAGACCACGCCAACGCGGATGGCCTGTCCCGCTTTTTCCGCCTCGACGAGGAGAGTCCCCAAGAGGATGGGTGACTCTCCCCGCCTTCAGCTGGGGGGGACGCATGTTGGACAGGCCCCATGAAAGGCTCACTCCCTCCCCGCAAGACAGGGCCCAGACACCGGCTCTCCCAGTGCTACCCACAGAAGCACCCCGCAACCCGTCCCCTACGGGACGCCTGCTCCCGGACATCTCTGTATCCCTGGCCCGGGCCACCGTCAGCACCATTGCCCGGACCAGCCGCCATCTTGGACACTGCACCACGAGGCCGCGTGGCCTCAGCTCGACCCTAACCCTGGGCCTGGCCAGGCCCCGACATCCCGGCACCACCATCCACCCAGGAGGTGAACGAACCACTTGGCAGGTCAATGGGAGAAAGAAGTGTCGATGGCTCTCCCCCGCCAGGTGCCGATCGCCCCCAGCATCCCCGGGCGCTGGCTCCACCCCCCTGCTGGGTGTCTGGATTCCCTCATCCCGGACCTCCCGACCTCCAAGTGCGAGGGCCCGGACATCAAAGGGCGCCAGACCTATAACTGAGGCAGCTCCAGAGCAGGAAGGCAGTTGTATCCTGGAGTCGAGAGACACCGTGAAGAACTCATCCTTGACGGACTACTGGCGCTGCCGTAGCCCTGCCTTGTGAACTGTCGTCCTGCCTGCTGGCGCTGCCGCGGCCTTCTGCAACCTTCATCCTCGTGGGACCTGCTGGCGCTGCCGCGGCCCGTTGTAACCTTCATCCTCGTGGGGACCTGCTGGCGCTGCCGCGGCCTCTTGCAACCACCATCTTCGTCGGGACCTGCTGGCGCTGCCGCGGCCCGTTGCTACCTACGACCTCCTCGGGACCTGCTGGCGCTGCCGCGGCCCGACCTGCCGAACGCCGAGCTCGAGAATTGTGAGCTACCCATCGCCTCATCTCAATACCAGATTGGTAACAAGACTGTCCCGCTACCCCCTTTCCCTTCCAGAGACTAGAATTGAGAGGATCCTCGTGTCCTGATCTCATTGTACCGTACTACCTTAATCCAAGAACTGCATATAAAGAGCGTTAACCTTATCTTCGTGTGGTGTCCATCTGTGGGGGGGAAGTTACTTGTCTGTACGATCGCTGGAGACGGCCCTCACCGGAGGCCTCTCCCCTTGTCCTCGGCCGACCCTCCAGGTCCCCGTCTAACAGAGGGCGTCCCGTGAATGGAGCGCGGGTACAGGAGGGCGTCCCGTGAATGGAGCGCGGGTACAGGAGGGCGTTCCGTGAATGGAGCGCGGGTACAGGAGGGCATCCCGTGAATGGAGCGCGGGTACAGGAGGGCGTCCCGTGAATGGAGCGCGGGTACAGGAGGGCGTTCCGTGAATGGAGCGCGGGTACAGGAGGGCGTCCCGTGAATGGAGCGCGGGTACTGGTGGGCGTCCCGTGAATGGAGCGCGGGTGCAGGAGGGTGTCCCGTGAATGGAGCGCGGGTACAGGAGGGCGTCCCGTGAATGGAGCGCGGGTACTGGTGGGCGTCCCGTGAATGGAGCGCGGGTGCAGGAGGGCGTCCCGTGAATGGAGCGCGGGTACAGGAGGGCGTCCCGTGAATGGAGCGCGGGTACAGGAGGGCGTCCCGTGAATGGAGCGCGGGTACAGGAGGGCATCCCGTGAATGGAGCGCGGGTACAGGAGGGCGTCCCATGTATGGAGCGCGGGTACAGGAGGGTGTCCCGTGAATGGAGCGCGGGCACAGGAGGGCGTCCCGTGAATGGAGCGCGGGTACAGGAGGGCGTCCTGTGAATGGAGCACGGGTACAGGAGGGCGTCCTGTGAATGGAGCGCGGGTACAGGAGGGTGTTCCGTGAATGGAGCGCGGGTACAGGAGGGCGTCCCGTGAATGGAGCGCGGGTACAGGTGGGCGTCCCGTGAATGGAGCGCGGGTGCAGGAGGGCGTCCCGTGAATGGAGCGTGGGTACAGGAGGGCGTCCCGTGAATGGAGCGCGGGTACAGGAGGGTGTCCCGTGAATGGAGCGCGGGCGTCCCACGCTTCCACCTATGGAGTTTGGTGCATTCCCAGATTTATCATTACTGGTAAACCTGGGAATGCCTCAAAAGCCTGCACCAGGTGCGGTGCCCCCCCTGGTGTTCATCATGGGTGCAGGATGGCAGGATGAATCTAATTCAAGAGCCGCGCTGCTCTTGCGCCCCGTTGTATGGCGCAAGGACGACGCAACTCTTTGATACATCTGGCCCTGAAAGTGCATGTGTTGAGAGGGAGCAACACAGACGTGCAGGAAGTGAACTGAGGGGCATCGTTTTCAGTATACCATGCGGCGCATACGCCACCTTGCTATGCTGCATCTTAGGGAACGGGCAGGATTGTGCTTTACTTTACATTGTACGGCTCGTTCGGCCTTTTCCCAGCGCTGGTGCACAATGTGCTGCTTAGCGCAAAAGCACGCACTCGTGCACCATGGTGCGAGGGGGCCTCCGTTGTTAGCAAATTGTTTTTGTGCAGTAAGGGGCACCTTCCTGCACACAAGCAATCCTCTGAGGCGTTCTTCGGTTTCATGAAGTGGAAAAAAGGAGGAAAAATAAACATATTTCTCTTCGTTACACCTCACCTGGGGATGAGTATCATTTTGACGCGTTCCCAGGTCTACCACTCAGGGTCAATGTGGGAATGTGCCAGAATTCATGGATGGATGCATGGGTACACCCACACTCCACCCACGGAACCCCTGCCTGGGGCAGAGTAACACCGCCCAGCGTTTTGCGCTGCGTTGCATTACTCTGGACTTATCAAGCCACTCATGGCAACGCAAGGGGGCCCGGCGTAGCTTGATAACTCGCACCTTAAAGGTTGCGTTGCTTTTGCACCCAATTTCATGGTGCAAAAATGATGCAACCGTTTGAAAAATATGGCCCTGAATGTGCATGTGTTGAAGTATGGAGCAATACATACATCCAGGAAGTGAACCGAGGGGCATATTTAGCAAATAGTCGTGCAGCACATCGAGCCACCTTGCTGCTCTACGTGACAGGGAAAAGCAAGGAATGCTCTGAATTCACCATTATACGGTGCATTACTATCTTTTCCTTGCACTGGTGCACAATGTGCTGCTTGGCGCCAGCTGAGGCACCCTTGCAAACTGGTGTAAGGGTGCCTGGGTTGTAAGCAGGATTGTTTTTGTGCAGGTTTGTTTGTTGAAGGTGTCCCTTCCTGCACAAAATAATCAATCAATCAATCAGAGTACTTGTAAAGCGCGCTGCTTACCTGTGAGGGTCTCAAGGCGCTGAGGGGAGGGGGTGCCGCTACTGCTCGAAGAGCCAGGTCTTGAGGAGTCTGCGGGGGAAAGGGGCGAGGGCGAGGCTGGCGGAGCCGAGCTGGCGGGTGGGGGTGTAGAAGCTGAGTCTACTGTTCAGGAAGGCTGGTCCGGCGTTGTGGAGTGCGTGGGTGAGGAGCTTGAAGGTGATCCTCTTGTCGACGGGGCGTCAGTGTAGGTCTCTCAGGTGTGGGGTGATGTGGCTGCGGCAGGGGACGTTGACGATCAGTCGGGCAGAGGCGTTTTGATGCGTTGTAGTCGTCGTAGGTGTTTGGCTGGGATTCCTGCATAGAGTGCGTTGCCGTAGTCCAGTCTGCTGCTGACGAGGGCCTGTGTCACCGTTCTTGTTTCGGTTGGGATCCACTTGTAGATCCTGCGGAGCATGCGGAGGGTGTTGTAGCAGGAGGAGGAGATGGCATTGACCTGTTTAGACATGGAGAGGGAGGAGTCGAGGATGAATCCTAGGTTGGTGAGTGTCGGTGCTGTTCCCAATGTGGTCGGCCACCAGGAGTCCTCCCAGGCTGAAGGGGTGGGTCGGAAGATGAGTACCTCCATCTTGTCCGAATTCAGCTTCAGACGGTTGTTCCTCATCCAGTTGGCGACGGCCTTCATTCCCTTGTGGAGGTTGGTTTTGGTGGTGTGCGGGTCCTTGGTGAGGGAGAGGATGAGCTGGGTGTCGTCGGCGTGGGAGATGATGTTGAGGTCGTGTTGGCGGGCCACTTGTGCGAGGGGGGCCATGTAGACGTTGAACAGCATCTGGCTGAGGGATGAGCCCTGACGGACACCGCAGATCATATCGGTGGCCCCGGATCAGAAGGGCGGGAAGAGGACGCTCTGGGCTCTGCCGGAGAGGAAGGACGTGGTCCAGTCGAGGCCCTTCTCTTGGATTCCGGCTTCTAGGAGGCGTGTCTTTAGAGTGCGATGGCAGACCGTGTCAAACGCGACTAACAGGTCCAGGAGGATGAGGGCTGATGTTTCGCCTTTGTCGAGTTGGTGCCTGATGTCGTCTGTGGCGGCGATGAGGGCTGTCTCAGTGCTATGGTTTAGTCTGAACCCGTACTGGGACGGGTCCAAGATGCTGTTGTCTTCCAGGTGGCGGGCCAGTTGCATGTTGACAATTTTCTCGATGACCTTCGCCAGGAACGGGAGCATGGAGATGGGCCGGAAGTTCTTGAGGTCCTTGGTGTCCGCCTTGGGCTTCTTGAGGAGGGCATTGATTTTGCTGTGTTTCCAGCTTTCCGGGAATGTCGCTGTTTCGAAGCAGATGTTGATGACCTTCCGTAGTTGGGGTGCGATGGCAGCATCTGCTTTGTTGAATACGTGGTGTGGGCATGGGTCTGACGGAGATCCTGAGTGGATGGAGTTCATGACCCTGCGTGTCTCGTCATCGTTGACGTTGGACCAGGATGTCAGGCGATTGGCGCTGGTGGTGTTCACAGGGGAAGTGGGGTCTGGCATAGTCGGGGCGGTCATGGTGTTGAAGCTGTCATGGATGTCAGCGATCTTGCGGTGGAAGAAGATGGCTAGTCAGACCCTCCAGGATTTCGCGATTTGCAAAAAAATTGCAAAATCTGCAGTTTTTTAAAAATGCCGCGATTTTTACAAAACTGCCTGCGAAATTCCTCTCTTTTGCCAACTTTTGGGAAATGAGGACCTCTTGTGGCCATCTTGTTGATGCGCTGACTTTGTTTGTCCTCAATTTATTTTGCTGATCATAATAATAAAGAGATGACTATGCTAATTATTATTGGCTTTGTGTATTCAAGCCCAAACATGACAAATGGGTGTGCCAGTTTTATCCAAGATCTAGTGCCAAACTATGACGGGATGATGGGAAGATAATCTCCAGACCTGGCATCCACTCGTGAACATTTGTCTCTGGAGATTAAAAGGCATGACTCTGCCCGGAAGGTCATTTCTAATAACGCTCACTTTGCAAACACCTGAATACGGAAATGAATTCCCCATGGCAATTAATTTTGGCTGACAAAAAGAAATTCCGGTTTAACAACAGTGGCAACGAAAGACAACTCTTGAAAGTAGACAAATTAATCGCAGTAAATTATATTCGACTCTAAGAAAGCACTCGCACCATCCGAACAGTTTAGCCGGTGTTTGGCCGCTTACTTGGAAAAAATGGAGACGTATCTTTATTTGAGTGATACTCATATGCATCAGTATATGTAAAACATTGATATGAGGAAAAATAGTGCATATCCTCGGAATCTACTCTCCATTTTACTACTGTTTCCCACACAAATGCACGAATGGGTGATTTTTTGCTGCATCAACCTTTGTTTTGTTATGTTTCTTTTTTTGGAATAAGTGTTTTGCTTTTAGTAGTTTGGAATTTCCAAAAGAAAAAAACAGAAACAAATAATAAGGTATGGCTGGCTAGAAACCGCACCAGCAAGAAGAGCGCATCTTAGGCTGGCTGGACACCGCGCCAGCAAGAAGAGCGCATCTTAGGCTGGCTAGACACCGCGCCAGCAAGAAGAGCGCATCTTAGGCTGGCTAGACACCGCACCAGCAAGAAGAGCGCATCTTAGGCTGGCTAGACACCGCAGCAGCAAGAAGAGCGCATCTTAGGCTGGCTAGAAACCGCACCAGCAAGAAGAGCGCATCTTAGGCTGGCTGGACACCGCGCCAGCAAGAAGAGCGCATCTTAGGCTGGCTAGACACCGCGCCAGCAAGAAGAGCGCATCTTAGGCTGGCTAGACACCGCACCAGCAAGAAGAGCGCATCTTAGGCTGGCTAGACACCGCACCAGCAAGAAGAGCGCATCTTAGGCTGGCTAGACACCGCACCAGCAAGAAGAGCGCATCTTAGGCTGGCTAGACACCGCGCCAGCAAGAAGAGCGCATCTTAGGCTGGCTAGACACCGCGCCAGCAAGAAGAGTGCATCTTAGGCTGGCTAGACACCGCAGCAGCAAGAAGAGCGCATCTTAGGCTGGCTAGACACCGCGCCAGCAAGAAGAGCGCATCTTAGGCTGGCTAGACACCGCGCCAGCAAGAAGAGCCCATCTTAGGCTGGCTAGACACCGCACCAGCAAGAAGAGCGCATCTTAGGCTGGCTAGACACCGCGCCAGCAAGAAGAGCGCATCTTAGGCTGGCTAGACACCGCACCAGCAGGAAGAGCGCATCTTAGGCTGGCTAGACACCGCACCAGCAAGAAGAGCGCATCTTAGGCTGGCTAGACACCGCACCAGCAAGAAGAGCGCATCTTAGGCTGGCTAGACACCGCAGCAGCAAGAAGAGCGCATCTTAGGCTGGCTAGACACCGCACCAGCAAGAAGAGCGCATCTTAGGCTGGCTAGACACCGCAGCAGCAAGAAGAGCGCATCTTAGGCTGGCTAGACACCGCAGCAGCAAGAAGAGCGCATCTTAGGCTGGCTAGACACCGCGCCAGCAAGAAGAGCGCATCTTAGGCTGGCTAGACACCGCACCAGCAAGAAGAGCGCATCTTAGGCTGGCTAGACACCGCACCAGCAAGAAGAGCGCATCTTAGGCTGGCTAGACACCGCGCCAGCAAGAAGAGCGCATCTTAGGCTGGCTAGACACCGCACCAGCAAGAAGAGCGCATCTTAGGCTGGCTAGACACCGCACCAGCAAGAAGAGCGCATCTTAGGCTGGCTAGACACCGCGCCAGCAAGAAGAGCGCATCTTAGGCTGGCTAGAAACCGCGCCAGCAAGAAGAGCGCATCTTAGGCTGGCTAGACACCGCGCCAGCAAGAAGAGCGCATCTTAGGCTGGCTAGACACCACGCCAGCAAGAAGAGCGCATCTTAGGCTGGCTAGACACCGCACCAGCAAGAAGAGCGCATCTTAGGCTGGCTAGACACCGCACCAGCAAGAAGAGCGCATCTTAGGCTGGCTAGACACCGCGCCAGCAAGAAGAGCGCATCTTAGACTGGCTAGACACCGCACCAGCAAGAAGAGCGCATCTTAGGCTGGCTAGACACCGCACCAGCAAGAAGAGCGCATCTTAGGCTGGCTAGAAACCGCGCCAGCAAGAAGAGCGCATCTTAGGCTGGCTAGACACCGCGCCAGCAAGAAGAGCGCATCTTAGGCTGGCTAGACACCGCACCAGCAAGAAGAGCGCATCTTAGGCTGGCTAGACACCGCACCAGCAAGAAGAGCTCATCTTAGGCTGGCTAGAAACCGCGCCAGCAAGAAGAGCGCATCTTAGGCTGGCTAGACACCGCGCCAGCAAGAAGAGCGCATCTTAGGCTGGCTAGACACCGCACCAGCAAGAAGAGCGCATCTTAGGCTGGCTAGACACCGCACCAGCAAGAAGAGCCCATCTTAGGCTGGCTAGACACCGCACCAGCAAGAAGAGCGCATCTTAGGCTGGCTAGACACCGCACCAGCAAGAAGAGCGCATCTTACCAGTGGACTCCAAAGGGCCCAGGGCCTTCCTGGACGTCAGACACAAACACCAGTGGGTCAACTCATTCCTCAGCCGCAGTTCAAACCAGAAAAGATGTAGCCACTGCGATCGTATTACCTTGGACAAATACTCATATGGTTAGCCCATAGTAGGACATTCATTTTCTGTACATCTTAGCCTGCCTGCAAGAACTGTGGATGTGCATAGAGCTTGTTCTGATATTAAAAACCAACCTGTGCCAGCCATAGATTGCTTAACGACTGCCTCAGTTACGTGTAAAATCTCTGTGCGTCCAAAGTACACAGAGCCCTAGAGGGAGAGAGCTTCACTGGCATAAGGGATCGGCCGGCCTCAGACAGCTGACCAAACCCCATGCACAGTGGTGGGAGTGCCGACCTCTCCGCCACCAGCAGGGTCATCCCCTGGGCCCGCCCCAGGAATCGGCAGCACCCTGCTAGCCTGCCCGGAGGAGTAAAATAAAATTATAATAAAATGGGAGCAAACACCTTTTATTATCATTGTATTTGCTGGTGGTGGCCGGGGGGGCGGCGCTCCTCAGCTCCAACGGAGCAGCCGCCGCTCCTCGTTTCCCTCCTGATATCTGGCTGTACCTCAGCCACAAAAACGGAATTACTTGGCCTGACCCTATGATGAGGAAAAGGTCTACAACAAATACCACCCGCGCCGCAGGATCTGGGCACCGCGCGCAGAAGTAATATGCATTGGAGCAGAAAAAAGAAAAATAAGAGACCAAAAGGGAAACAATCAAATGAAAGCAAAGCTTGTGGGCAGCGGCAGCATCGGGTGGGGCTTCAATAGCGGGTCCTGGACTGCTCTGGATGAAGCCACGGAAACCAGACTCCACTCAGAGGGGTCCACCTAAAAAACTACATTTTAGAGGATCAAAGCTCTTTGGTAATGTACTTGATGACATGGAGCAAAAAGGAGCAGAAGGGTAAACAATACTCAAACCTTTTAAGCGGGGGTCTAGAAAGTAATCTTTATGTTCAAGCGTCTTCTCCAAAATCTTCAGGACAAGATTCCCTTTGAGGCCAGGCTATGTTTGCTCAAGTCGACCTGCGAGGACTGGACCAGGTAAGCAGAAGGGGACCTCCCTATGCAGTCTGTGACCTCCCTATGAGTCTGTGACCTCCCTATGCAGTCTGTGACCTCCCTATGCAGTCTGTGAGCTCCCTATGCAGTCTGTGAGCTCCCTATGCAGTCTGTGAGCTCCCTATGCAGTCTGTGAGCTCCCTATGCAGTCTGTGAGCTCCCTATGCAGTCTGTGAGCTCCCTATGCAGTCTGTGACCTCCCTATGCAGTCTGTGAGCTCCCTATGCAGTCTGTGACCTCCCTATGCAGTCTGTGAGCTCCCTATGCAGTCTGTGAGCTCCCTATGCAGTCTGTGAGCTCCCTATGCAGTCTGTCTCACTTATTCGGATCAGTCACTACGTTCCTGCGCCCTAGGGAGCCTGAGGAAGAGGTGTCCGGCCTCACGGATCTAGGAACAGCGGTGCCCCGGCAGGGGTGCATACATGGGCGCTAGAACATCCCAGGGAGCTCTCTCCTATGAGGTTAGGACTGGAGCTGCGCTTCTATAGAGCTACAGACACTTCAAACAGGCCTAATTCAAAGTAGAGTACTCTGCTAAAACAGTTTCCATTGATTTCAGGGTGAAAATGAATGATTAGGAGTAACATAAAGTGCCGAAAAATTGCCGCTAAATTTCCATATTTGTGCTGCTATATCCGGGGGGGTCTGGCTAGTGAGTTGCACAGTTCTTGTGAGGGCGGTATGTCGTTGGCGATGGCCCTGGGGTTGGAGAGTTCCTTTACGCCCCTGAAGAGCTCTTTGCTGTCATGTGCGTTGTTTTCCAGGCGGTCTTTGAAGGAGGATCTCTTGGCGAATCTGATGAGGTGGTGATGTCTGCGGGTGGCGTCCTTGTGGGCTGTGTGTTTGTCCGGAGTGCGTTTGTGGAGCCATATCTTCTCCAGTTTCCGGCATGCGCGTTTGGAGGTCTGCAGCTCGTCGGTGTACCAGGTGGCTCTCTTGCTAGCGTGGTTGTTGGAGGGTTTCTTGAGTGGGGCGAGGGTGTTGGCGCAGTCGTCGATCCACTGTCTGAGGTTGCGGGCTGCGGTGCCTGGGTTGGTGGGGTCGGTGGGTGGGTTTTGGGCAAGGGTGGTGATCAGCTGATCTTCGGTGACTTTGCTCCAGCAGCGGCGAGGTATCTGTTGGGTGCGGTGGTGCATGGTTGGTTTATTGAAAGTGAAATGGATGCAACGGTGGTCGGTCTAGTGGAGTTCGGTGGTGTGGTCGAAGGTGACGTGGGTGCGTGTGGAGAAGACGGGGTCCAGCGTGTAGCCACCTGCGTAGGTGGGTGCGGTGACGAGTGGTCTGAGGTCAAGGTTGGTGAGGTTGTGGATCAGGGTTGTGGAGTTGGCATTGTTGTTGTTCTCGAGGTGGAAATTCAGCTCACTGAGGAGGATGTAGTCTGTGGAGGCGAGTGCGTGGGTGCTGGTAAGGTCGGCGATGAAGTCGCTGAAGTGAGCTCAGGGTCCAGGGGGGTCTGTAGATGAGTGTTCCTCTGAGGGTGGTGTTGGGGTCTGTTGGACAGGCCACATGAAGGGCCACTCTCCCCCGGCCCGACCAGGCCCGAGCCCGGTCACGCAGGTACCACACACCACCATTACACGTCCTCCGTCCCCTCCGGGACCCCGACCCTCGAACATGTCGACCTCGTGGGCCTGATCCACTGCCGGCCTGCGCGCCCATCCTGGGCGCCATCTTGGACACTCCACCACGAGGCCGCCTGGCCCCAGATCGACCTCAACCCTGGGCCTGGCCAGGTCTCAGACATCCCGGCACCACCATCCACCCAGGAGGTGAGCGGGCTACTTGGCAAGTCACTGGGGGAAAGAGGTGTCGATGGCTCTCCCCCGCCAGGTGCCGCTCGCCCATCGCCTCCCCGGGCGCTGGCTCCACCCCCCTGCTGGGTGTCTGAACTCCCTCATCCCGGACCTCCCGACCTCCAAGTGCGAGGGTCCGGACATCAAAGAACACCAGCCCTATAACTGGGGCAGCTCCAGAGCAGGAAGGCAGTTGTATCTTGGAGTCGAGAGACGCAGAGAAGAACTCATCCTTGACGGACTACTGGCGCTGCCATAGCTCTGTCTCGTGCACCATCGTCTTGCCTGCTGGCGCTGCCGCAACCTTCGTAACCTTCATATCCTTCATCGTCGTCGGGACCTGCTGGCGTGGCCGCGGACCGTTTGCATTCACCATCCTCATCGGGACCTGCTGGCTCCGCCGCGGACCGTTGTTTCCTTCGTCCATCTCGGGACCTGCTGGCTCCGCCGCGGACCGTCGTTTCCTTCGTCCATCTCGGGACCTGCTGGCTCCGCCGCGGCCCGATCATCTAGAACGCCGAGCTCGAGGATTGAGAGCTAGTTTCATCTTTTGGTAACAAGACTGTCCCGCTACCCTTTTCCCAAACCAGAGACCAGAACCGAGGGGACCCCTGAGTCCAGACCTCCTTGTACCATCCCATCGTAAACTTAAAGAATTGCCTATAAAGTCTCGTTGAACTTTACCCTTGTGTGGTGTCCATCTGTGGGGGGGAAGTTACTTGTCTGTACGATCGCTGGAGACGGCTCTCCCCGGAGACCTCTCCCCTTATCCTCGGCCGACCCTCCCGGTCCGTCTAACATTGGTGGCCAGCGGCGCGATCCGAATCACCGCATAACCGTACAGAGAGTAGCTCACCCCACGGCGAATCACGATGTCAACTAAAGAAAGCGGATCAACGGAGAAATTCCAGATGGAGAAATTAGACGAGTACAGCCATCGTGAACTAAAGCAGTTCTGCATCGAACTAGGTATCGCTACCACCGGACTAAGTACCAAAGACGATTTTAAGCAGGCCCTAGAATCTTGGGCAGAAACCGGGGCTGCCGGAACCTCGGATCAAAGCATCGCAGCAAAAACCACCACGGCCCCTGAGGAGCGAAGAACGGGTCTCTCGCAAGACGAGATCCAGGAACGAGAGAAAACCCGACTACACGAGCTGGAAATGGCCCGGCTCAAAATGGACATTGAACTTAAATTGGCCGAACAAAAAATCAACTTAGAGCACCTGCGTCTCCGAGAAGAAAGAGAGGAGAAACAGAGACAAAGGGAGCTCGAGGAAAAGAAACTGGCATATGAGCATGAGCGGAACCTAGCTGAGATCGACCTACGCAAGCAGAATAAAAAAGTAGGGGTGTCCGAGCAACCCCACACCCCAGGGGCAACAGAGAAAAAGGTACACATCCCCAAGGATGTCGTTCGAGAGTACTTCCGAGAGGACGACATCCAGCAATGGTTTAAGGCCTATGAAATTGCTATGACTGCACACCGGATCGATAGAAGCGATTGGGGAGCCGGTCTATGGGGGAGATTCCTCAATGAGGGCCGCGACGCCCTGCTGCAACTCCCGGACCACCAGATGACCTCCTATGACCATATGAAAGCTGCACTCCTCACCCGCTATGGCCTCACACCCGAGATGTACCGTCAGAGGTTCCGAGACTGCACCCGCATCCCGGGTACAACTTGGGTGGACTATGTAAACTACTTTAGCCGAGCCTTCGAAGGCTGGATCAAAGGAAGCAAGGTCACAACCTACGAACAACTGTTCAATCTTATGGTCTGGGAGCATCTGTCGAACAATTGCTTCATTGAGCTCCGCCAGCACCTCCTCGACAGCAAGTTAACGGATCCCCGGCAGCTCGCAGCCGAAGCTGACCGGTGGGAAATCACCCGAGTGGGCCGAAATGGGTCCTACGAACAAAACCGGAACAACAGTGGTCAACACCGTCCCCGAGGAGGAGGAGGAGGCCAAGGACGCGGAAGAGACAACGTTCCGGTCGCCCCCGCTACCAGCACCACCCCCCCGGCCAACCGGGGCAGCACCCCGGCGCGACCGGGATATCGAGCCAATGTTACGTGCCATCGATGCCAACGAATCGGACACTATGCAAACGACCCAAACTGCCCCCAGTACCAGAGCCCAAGACCCCGCCAAGTAGCCGCTGCTGCTCTGGGGGAGGAACAGATCTCAGAGGAACAGGAGGAATATGAACAGGAACACCAAGAATGGGAGCCAGCCGCCATGGCTCTAGCCTGCTTAGGGGGGAGAGACATGGTTCCGCGGGTCCCCCTACCCGCTAACACCCAGAAGTACAGCCAATGGGTGAGCATCAATGGACGCCGGGCCGAAGCCCTTCGTGACACTGGGGCCAGTGTAACAGCCGTCCGCTGTCACCTGGTGACCCCAGAACAATATCTACCGAACATTCTCTGCCCTGTACGTTCAGCCGATAACTCGGAAAGTCTGTGTCGGATGGCCTGCGTCCCCTTCGAATGGGGAGGGGTCTCCGGCATGTTAAAGGTAACGGTCCGAGACGATGCCCCCGTAGACTGCCTCCTGGGGAATGACCTTGAAAGCTCTCCGTGGGCAGCCGTAGAACGAAGAGAACACCTGGGGATGTTAGGCGTCCCGGACTGGGCGTGCGTCACCACCCGGTCCATGGCCGCCCGTACCAACCCCCGCCCAGAGGAACCCGAATGGCCGGCGCCACCGCCTCCGGTCGCCCCAGCCGAAACCACCGACCGTGACGTCCCCCCAGAACCAGCTCAACCTCCAGACCTCGCTGACATCGACCAGTGGCCTCAAGAGGGGGGGCCCACGCAAGAACAATTTCGCCAAGAACAGAAGACCTGTCCCTCCCTCGAGGGACTCCGCCAACAAGCGCTCGCCCAAAGTGCAGGGGATACCTCCGGAACGCACTGGGTCTACTGGGATAATGAACTGCTGTACAGTGAGCAAAGAATCGCGGAGCTGGGGGCTAGCCGAGTACTGGTGGTGCCCCTCCGTTTTAGAGACTTTCTGCTAAACCTGGCCCACGATGTCCCCCTGGCGGGACACCTGGGTCAAGATAAAACCTATAGTCGTCTGGTGACCCACTTCTTTTGGCCCAAAATGAGGAACGATGTATATATGAAGTCCCTCTGGCAACAGTGCGGGGTTACCTACCGATTCACGACCCCCTATCACCCTCAAGGAAACGGACTCGTTGAGCGGTTCAACCGCACACTCAAAGGGATGATCGGGGGGTTGGAAGAGCCCCTCCGTCGCCAGTGGGACGTGCTGCTGCCGTGCCTCCTCTTCGCCTATCGAGAGGTTCCCCAGAAGTCCCTGGGCTTCAGCCCGTTTGAACTACTATATGGACACCCAGTGCGGGGGCCGCTCAGCCTAGTCAAGGAAGGCTGGGAGATGCCCCCTCTAAAGAACCCACCAGATGTTTTCCGATACCTCCTAACCCTCCGCAACCAGACCCGGCGGTTCAGAGAGCTGGCAAAAGCCAACCTAGAGGCCAGTCAAGAGGACATGAAAAAGTGGTATGACCGGAATGCCTCCTCCATCGAATTTGAACCTGGGCAACAGGTATGGGTGATGTCCCCCACCGAACCCTGCGCCCTGCAAGACAAGTGGACAGGGCCCTTCAAAGTAGTCGAGCGCAAGGGTCCTGCCACCTATCTCATCGACATGGAATCTCCCCGGAACCCCCTCCGGGTCCTCCACGCTAACAGACTGAAACCCCACTTTGTGCGTTCAGAACTCAGCCTCCTGATGGCCACAGACAATGGGGCTGAAGAGGACTCCGAGCCCCTCCCTGACCTCCTACGGACTCAGGAGAAAGACGGCTCCGTGGATGGGGTCCGACTCTCGGAGGCCCTCACCCGAGAGCAACGCCAGGAGTGTCGAGTCCTCCTGTCACAGTTCGCCAGCCTATTCTCCCTCGCCCCAGGTGTCACTTCCTGGTGTGTGCACGATGTGGACACAGGGGACAGCCCCCCTATCCGCCACCGGGCCTACCGCGTGCCAGATCGGGTACGGGCCTGCATCCAGGAAGAGGTAGCAAGAATGCTCACGCTCGGGGTCATCGAGCCCTCAGATAGCCCCTGGGCCAGTCCTGTAGTACTGGTCCCCAAAGCAGCCGCCCCTGGCACCACGCCGGAACTCCGGTTCTGCGTCGACTACCGGGGCTTAAATGCGGTCACCAGAACAGACGCACATCCCATCCCCCGGGCAGATGAACTAATCGACCGCATGGGAGCTGCCCGCTACCTCAGTATTTTCGACCTGACGGCGGGCTACTGGCAAATCGGCCTCACACCCCGGGCCCAAGAACGTTCTGCTTTTTCCACCCCCGATGGCCATTACCATTTCAAGGTCATGCCCTTTGGCATGAAGAATGCCCCAGCAACCTTTCAGCGGCTCGTCAATCAAGTCCTGGCGGGGCTCGAAGGGTTCAGCACCGCCTACCTAGATGACATCGCTGTATACAGCCACCATTGGACCGAGCACCTCCACCACCTCCGAGCCGTGCTACAAGCCCTTCAGCGAGCTGGCCTCACGATCAAGGCCAGCAAATGTCAAATTGGTCAAGGGTCTGTAACCTACCTCGGACACCAGGTGGGAAGCGGCCTGGTGGCCCCCCTGCAGCTCAAAATTGCCGCCATCCAGTCCTGGCAGCCCCCCATCACCCAGACCGAGGTACGAGCCTTCCTGGGCCTCACGGGCTACTACCGAAGGTTCGTGAAAGACTATGGTACTATAGTGGGTCCCCTCACGGAACTCACGTCAAAAAATCAACCCAAGGAAGTCAACTGGACCCCAGAGTGTCAAACAGCATTCGAACAATTGAAAGCCGCCATGTGTTCCGCCCCTGTGCTCCAGGCCCCCGACTACAGCCGGGAGTTCGTCGTCCAGACGGATGCCTCCGACCATGGCATCGGGGCAGTCCTGTCTCAAGTGAACACCGAAGGCCTTGATCAGCCAGTGGCCTTCATCAGCAGGCGACTCCTACCACGAGAACAACGCTGGAGCACCATTGAGAGGGAGGCCTTCGCCGTGGTATGGGCCCTCAAGAAACTCCGGCCCTACCTCTTTGGCACACACTTTCGGGTGCAGACCGACCACCGACCCCTGCAGTGGCTGATGCAGATGCGGGGAGAAAACCCGAAGTTACTACGTTGGTCCATCTCCCTCCAAGGGATGGACTTCACAGTTGAACATCGGCCTGGGCCAGATCACGCCAACGCGGATGGCCTGTCCCGGTTCTTCCGCCTCGACGAGGAGAGTCCCCAAGAGGATGGGTAACTCTCCCCGCCTTCAGCTGGGGGGGACGCATGTTGGACAGGCCACATGAAGGGCCACTCTCCCCCGGCCCGACCAGGCCCGAGCCCGGTCACGCAGGTACCACACACCACCATTACACGTCCTCCGTCCCCTCCGGGACCCCGACCCTCGAACATGTCGACCTCGTGGGCCTGATCCACTGCCGGCCTGCGCGCCCATCCTGGGCGCCATCTTGGACACTCCACCACGAGGCCGCCTGGCCCCAGATCGACCTCAACCCTGGGCCTGGCCAGGTCTCAGACATCCCGGCACCACCATCCACCCAGGAGGTGAGCGGGCTACTTGGCAAGTCACTGGGGGAAAGAGGTGTCGATGGCTCTCCCCCGCCAGGTGCCGCTCGCCCATCGCCTCCCCGGGCGCTGGCTCCACCCCCCTGCTGGGTGTCTGAACTCCCTCATCCCGGACCTCCCGACCTCCAAGTGCGAGGGTCCGGACATCAAAGAACACCAGCCCTAAAACTGGGGCAAATCCAGAGCAGGAAGGCAGTTGTATCTTGGAGTCGAGAGACGCAGAGAAGAACTCATCCTTGACGGACTACTGGCGCTGCCATAGCTCTGTCTCGTGCACCATCGTCTTGCCTGCTGGCGCTGCCGCAACCTTCGTAACCTTCATATCCTTCATCGTCGTCGGGACCTGCTGGCGTGGCCGCGGACCGTTTGCATTCACCATCCTCATCGGGACCTGCTGGCTCCGCCGCGGACCGTTGTTTCCTTCGTCCATCTCGGGACCTGCTGGCTCCGCCGCGGACCGTCGTTTCCTTCGTCCATCTCGGGACCTGCTGGCTCCGCCGCGGCCCGATCATCTAGAACGCCGAGCTCGAGGATTGAGAGCTAGTTTCATCTTTTGGTAACAAGACTGTCCCGCTACCCTTTTCCCAAACCAGAGACCAGAACCGAGGGGACCCCTGAGTCCAGACCTCCTTGTACCATCCCATCGTAAACTTAAAGAATTGCCTATAAAGTCTCGTTGAACTTTACCCTTGTGTGGTGTCCATCTGTGGGGGGGAAGTTACTTGTCTGTACGATCGCTGGAGACGGCTCTCCCCGGAGACCTCTCCCCTTATCCTCGGCCGACCCTCCCGGTCCGTCTAACAGGGTCTGTGTGGATCCGTAAGTGCAGGAGTTCAGCGGTGTTGAGGGTGTCGTCTGCGTGGGTGGCGACCTTGAGGGGGGTCTTGTGGACGCTGGCTATTTCTTCTCCGATTCCGTTGGCGCGACCCTGCAGGTGATTTTGTAGCCGTCTGGGATGGCTATGGCAAAATCAGGCGCTGAGGATTCATTCCACCAGGTCTCGGTCAGGAAGGCCACGTCTGGGGCGGAGGTGTCGAGCAGATCCCAGAGGTCGACGGCGTGTTTGCGTGCGGAGCGGGTGTTGAGGAGTATGCAGCGGAGGTGGTTGGGTCCAGTCCTTGGAGGTTTGGTGGTTCTGTCGCAGGTGAAGCTGCAGGTGTGGCAGTAGAAAGGTCCGTGAGTCTGTTTCGGGGCAGCTTGGAAGCAGGTGTGGTTTCGGCTGGCATTGAGTGCGTAGAAGGTGCTGGTGTCGTAGCGGAGTCTGGTGTTGTGGTGTTCGCGGGGTCCAGGGGTTTTGGCGCTGGTCGCGGTCCAGGCGCGGACGGGCGCAGACGGGCTTGCCTTAGCGTCCTCCATAAGAGGGGGATAAGGAGGGAGGAGCAGCTGGGAGGCGGGAGCAGGGTGTCGAATGGGGTGCGGGGGCAGGGACTCAGGGACACAGTGGTGGGAAATGGCGGCAAAACAGGCGGGCGGCAGGGAGCAGGCAAGAGGCAGTAAGGGAGGGGGGTGAGAGCAGAAGAGTGGGGGGTCGCAGCGGCGGGAAATGGAAGAGATTACAGGGACAGAGGCAAATTACAGGGACAGTGAATGATGCACAATACAATTAAAATACAGGCAACAGTCACGCAGCAATAGTTGTCGGTAGAGGGGGAGAAGCGGCAAACACTGGGAAGGAGCAGAGCAGCCTCGAACCCAGGGGAGAGAGGCACAAGGCTCGGGCGAACCGGCTGACAAGCGGTGCTGCTGGGAAGAGTGCTACCTTTGACCAGAGGTCAAGGAATCACTTGACCAGAGGTCAAGGAATCACTGCTTACAGGAATCCTGCTTACAAAGCAAGCACCCAAAGGCATTTTCATCTTTCAAACATACAAAGAGGAAAGAGCACGGAGAAATAAAGATATTTCTCCTTGTCATACCTCCCCTGGGGATGTGTGACATTTTGACACTTTCCCAGGCCTACCAGTATTTATAAATCTGACAATGCACCAAAATCGATGAGTGGTAACAAAACATCATGATTTGCGCTGCAATACTCTAGATTTATCAAGCCACTCAGGGACACGCAACACAGCCTTGCGTAGCATGATAAATCTAACTTAGGATTTGCGTTGGTCTTTCACCCCGTTGCGTGGCACAAGGATGACACAATTCATTGATGAATTAGGCCCTGAAAGTGCATGCGTTGAGAGAAAGCAACACACACACACAGGAAGTGAACTGAATGCTTGTTTGGAGAGGGAGCAACACACACATGCAGGGAGTGAGCTGGATATGTGTGTGGAGGGGGAGCAACACACACATGCAGGGAGTAAGCTGGATATGTGTGTGGAGAGGGAACAACACACGCATGCAGGGAGTGAGCTGAATGCTTGTTTGGAGAGGGAGCAACACACACATGCAGGGAGTGAGCTGAATGTGTGTGGAGAGGGAACAACACACACATGCAGGGACTGAGATGAATGTGTGTGGAGAGGGAACAACACACACATGCGGGGAGTGAGCTGAATGTGTGTGTGGAGAGGGAGCAACACACACATGCGGGGAGTGAGCTGAATGTGTGTGTGGAGAGGGAGCAACACACACATGCAGACAGTGAGCTGAATTTGTTTGGAGAGGGAACAACAAACACATGCAGGGAGGGAGCTGGATGTGTGTGTAAAAAGGGAACAACACACACATGCAGGGAGTGAGCAGAATGTGGGTGGAGGGGGAAAAGCACACACATGCAGGGAGTGAGCGGAATGTGTGTGGAGAGGGAATAACGTGCACATGCCGGGAGTGAGCTGGATGTGTGGAGAGGGAACAACACACACATGCAGGGAGTGAACTGAATGTGTGTGTGGAGAGGGAGCAACACACACATGCGGGGAGTGAGTTGAATGTGTGTGTGGAGAGGGAGCAACACACACATGCAGACAGTGAGCTGAATTTGTTTGGAGAGGGAACAACAAACACATGCAGGGAGTGAGCTGGATGTGTGTGTAAAAAGGGAACAACACACACATGCAGGGAGTGAGCAGAATGTGGGTGGAGGGGGAAAAGCACACACATGCAGGGAGTGAGCGGAATGTGTGTGGAGAGGGAATAACGTGCACATGCCAGGAGTGAGCTGGATGTGTGGAGAGGGAACAACACACACATGCAGGGAGTGAACTGAATGTGTGTGTAGAGAGGGAGCAACACACACATGCAGGGAGTGAGCTGAATGTGTGTGGAGAGGGAGCAACACACACATGCAGGGAGTGAGCTGAATGTGTGTGGAGAGGGAGCAACACACACATGCAGGGAGTGAGCTGGATGTGTCTGGAGAGGGAACAACACACACATGCAGGGAGTGAGCTGAATGCTTGTTTGGAGAGGGAGCAACACACACATGCAGGGAGTGAGCTGGATGTGTGTGGAGAGGGAACAACACACGCATGCAGGGAGTGAGCTGAATGCTTGTTTGGAGAGGGAGCAACACACACATGCAGGGAGTGAGCTGGATGTGTGTGGAGAGGGAACAACACACACATGCAGGGAGTGAGCTGGACGTGTGTGTGTAGAGAGGGAACAACACACGCATGCAGGGAGTGAGCTGAATGCTTGTTTGGAGAGGGAGCAACACACACATGCAGGGAGTGAGCTGAATGTGTGTGGAGAGGGAACAACACACACATGCAGGGACTGAGCTGAATGTGTGTGGAGAGGGAACAACACACACATGCGGGGAGTGAGCTGAATGTGTGTGTGGAGAGGGAGCAACACACACATGTGGGGAGTGAGCTGAATGTGTGTGTGGAGAGGGAGCAACACACACATGCAGACAGTGAGCTGAATTTGTTTGGAGAGGGAACAACAAACACATACAGGGAGTGAGCTGGATGTGTGTGTAGAAAGGGAACAACACACACATGCAGGGAGTGAGCAGAATGTGGGTGGAGGGGGAAAAGCACACACATGCAGGGAGTGAGCGGAATGTGTGTGGAGAGGGAATAACGTGCACATGCCGGGAGTGAGCTGGATGTGTGGAGAGGGAACAACACACACATGCAGGGAGTGAACTGAATGTGTGTGTAGAGAGGGAGCAACACACACATGCAGGGAGTGAGCTGAATGTGTGTGGAGAGGGAGCAATACACACATGCAGGGAGTGAGCTGAATGTGTGTGGAGAGGGAGCAACACACACATGCAGGGAGTGAACTGAATGTGTGTGTAGAGAGGGAGCAACACACACATGCAGGGAGTGAGCTGGATGTGTGGAGAGGGAACAACACACACATGCAGGGAGTGAACTGAATGTGTGTGTAGAGAGGGAGCAACACACACATGCAGGGAGTGAGCTGAATGTGTGTGGAGAGGGAGCAACACACACATGCAGGGAGTGAGCTGAATGTGTGTGGAGAGGGAGCAACACACACATGCAGGGAGTGAGCTGGATGTGTGTGGAGAGGGAACAACACACACATGCAGAGAGTGAGCTGAATGCTTGTTTGGAGAGGGAGCAACACACACATGCAGGGAGTGAGCTGGATGTGTGTGGAGAGGGAACAACACACGCATGCAGGGAGTGAGCTGAATGCTTGTTTGGAGAGGGAGCAACACACACATGCAGGGAGTGAGCTGGATGTGTGTGTGTAGAGAGGGAACAACACACACATGCAGGGAGTGAGCTGAATGTGTGTGTGTAGAGAGGGAACAACACACACATGCAGGGAGTGAGTTGAATGTGTGTGGAGAGGGAGCAACACACACATGCAGGGATTGAGCTGAATGTGTGTGGAGGGAACAGCACACACATGCAGGGAGTGAGCTGAATGTGTGTGGAGAGGGAACAACATACATGCAGGGAGTGAGTTGAATGTGTGTGGAGACTGAACAACACACACATGCAGGGAGTGAGCTGAATGTGTGAGGAGCGGGAACAACACACACATGTGGAGAAGTGTGGCTCACTGGTTAGTAGCGGCAGACCCTGAAGCAGAGGTCGGACCGGGACCATGGTTCAATTCCCCATGCAGCAGGGTCTTGGGTCAATATCCGCGGACTCGATAATTCTCGCATAGGTGCCTATGCTAACCATGGGTCCCACTCTGCAACTCTGGGCAATAGCTTACTTAATCTCCACAATGGCCCCAGCAGCGCCGGGGATGCCTGGCTTCACCTTGTGGGTGCCCTCTCTCAGGGAAAGCCAGGACGGGTCCCCCAGCGGTATACAGCGCCAGGACGCCGTGTAACGAGGTAACAGTGCGCTTTACAAGTATACATACATTACATTACATTACATGCAGGGAGTGAACTGAATGTGTGTGTAGAGAGTGAACAACACACACATGCAGGGAGTGAGCTGAACGTGTGTGGAGAGGGAACAACACACACATGCAGGGAGTGAGCTGGATGTGTGTGGAGAGGGAACAACACACACATGCAGGGAGTCAACTGAATGTGTGTGCAGAGAGGGAACGTGCACATGAGTTGCAAGATGGCACACAGGCTTGGCTTTCAATCAGCCGTGGGAAGATGTTCACACAGTTAAAGCCATCCAAAGGACCATACAAGCCGCGCTGTGAAAGTGCTTCTTAAATAATGTTTAAGACAGCTATTTTATATCACAGTTGAGTGCGACATCTAAAAATGCAATGACACAAGGTGTTATAAGAAAATGAGGAACTGTTGGCGCTTTTACATAAAGCATGAACACAGAGGTAATGTCCAGGGGGAGGCCCGGCCAGTCTCTGCAGTTTGTATTTCTGATGAAAAAAGTGCTGACTTACCTCTGTAGAAAATGCTGCTTTCTGTGGAGACAAGAAAAGGCAGAGACACATGTTAGCCACATGTTGTATATTAATTTAACACAGAACTTGTTTTATTGTTAATAGTCTTAAACTTTCTGCGCACCTAGACATGTCACAATCCATTTTGCTGGTGTTACACACATGCGCATGTCCAAGCTGCACTGTTGAACAGCAAGAGCAGTGCTTAATTTGAACCGGTTGGGACTTACTTTTCATCATCAGACTTTGACATAGAACAAGGGAGAGAAAGGCAGAAAAGGGGGGAAAGGGTGAAGAGAAAGACCCTGCAAGGCTGAGGTCAAAGGGCAGGGAGTGAGAGAGGGCAGATGAGGGCATGAGGTGGAATCGAGGCAGCGTCGCTCTGAAGCCCCCCGGAGAAGCTTCAGAGAAAACCTTTATTCCTGGACAAATTAAGCCGTGAGTACGATTTGCCAGAGGAGGTGCTGCTGCAACCCCTGGGCGGGGGAGGGACTTGGAGCTTCCCACAGTAGCCTTTCTATGGATCAGAAGAAGGTACCCCCCTTCCCGGCACCTGCACCATGGGAAGTGCTTACCAGGTAAACCCCCTGCAATGCTGCTAACCGCATGGTCTCTCATACAACCAAGTGTGATCTTTGCAGCTTTCAGACACTTCACAATGTCTCATAGCAACTACAGCTCTTTCAAGACCGTCGGAGGTTCCTCTAAATAGGGGACGCACTGGAAAATACAAGCATTTGCAATGCAATAGGTCTTGCATTAGTTACATTTAGAGCTATTGTTGTTGCAAATGATGCTTTTTTGTTGTTAAATAACATCCCAGCAGTAGCATAAGTTTTGAACCAAATCAAGGAAGAAAGTAAAGGGTGCAGTACCACGGGCTGTTACTAGGTGTCGCTCTGGAGTTGTAAAGGGACCTCTGTTCCAAAATGGACCCGGGTACTGGACTTAGGCTCCGCGGAGATAAACAGAAGGCGATCCAGACTGAAGTTGTATTCCTGTTGCTTCCTTTTTCAAGTTTCAGGAATCAGACCGGATAGTAAGTAACAGGACGCACAGCGGAGTCTACTGCTCAGGAAGAAGTCCAAAGAAAGAAGGCCTAGTGCGCAATAGGATTCTAGAAGATGGAACGACAGGGGGAGAGATAGAAAAGATAGAGGGCAAAGTATAGAAAAAGAAAAAGGAAAAGAAGAAGAGACACATTACAACATCTTCCCCTTTTACGGAGAAATTAGGACATAACAAAATCAATAAAACGTATTGGCAATCTACAAATTCTTCTTGGTGGTAAAACAGAACGAGTGGAAGAAGGAACATTAACAAAGGAGGAGAAACATCCGGAACACAATTTAGGAAAGAAGATTCAGCCATACGTGAAATGACATCAGTACAATTCACAGGGATATGAGGTGTTTCAAACAAAATAGAATCATCTGAATTCGATGGTACAGCAGTTTTCATGTGAATAATAGCTTGTTCATTAGAAATAGCAACAAGTCTACTCTTGTTCCACCACCCCCTGTCTTGCAGAAGGAAAAGAAGATTCACCTTTTTGGACACCAAATGGTTTCTTGACGAGGACCCAAGAACCAACAGTAAAGTCTTTGATCTGAACATGTTTGAGATGATCATAGAGACATTGTTTGCTTGTTTTGTGCCGTTGAGACAGATTGGCATAGAATGGTATCTCTACGGACATTTGAATTATCAGAGACTGAAGAATGTCGCTCTAGCCAAGAAGGTAATAGTTTAGTGCCGCATTTCAACAATTCAAAGGGGGTGAAACCAGTAGTGGGATGAGGTGAATTATGATAGGCACTGATCTTGTCTTTAACCCCTTCGATGCTCATGACGAGCTCAGCTCGTCATGAGGTATACCTCTCGTGTGCTCATGGCGAGCTGAGCTCGTCATGACCACACCCGTTTTCATTATGGCCCAGCACAGGAGAAGGATATCATCAGCAGGGATGGTGTTAAGGAAAAGATTGAAATCTAAGCCTGAAGAAAGAACAGTTTGAATGCCTTCTTTAAGAAAACGATTTGCTCTTTCGACCAGACCATTGGCAGAAGGACTATATAAGGCAACTTGAAGATGTTGTATGTCAAAGTTTTTCAAAAATGTTTGCATGGTGGTGGAGACAAAGTGAGTGCCATTGTCAGTGACTAATTCTTTTGGGGGGCCTTCAAGGGAGAACACATCCCTGAGAAACTGTCATTCAGATTGGGTAGAGGCAGAATCACCAAAAGAAAAGTAAATCCATTTAGAGTAGTAGTCAATAAGTACCAACAAATATTTTGCAGTATTAGGTAGATGGTTGAAAGAACCAGCGAAATCCAAAGCAACTTTCGTCCAGGGACTGTCCGATAAGGAAACTGGACGATAGGGATTTTGCATGGTCTTCCAATGTTTGTCAAAGACAATGCACCGGGGCACAAGTCCACACAGAGAAGTGTGGCTCAGGGGTTAGAGGCGGCAGACCCGGAAGCTGAGATCGGCCCTGGACCAGGGTTCAATTCCCCGCCTCGGTGGGTCTTGGGCTAAAAATTCCACGGACTCGATAATTCTCGCTCCTGTGCCTCTTCGACTCACGGGTTCACACTCTGCGACTCTGGGCAATAGCTTGCTTAATCTCCACAACGGCCCCTCGCGGTGGGATGCCTGGCTTTCACCTTGTGGATACCCTGCCGGGATATCTCACAGGGGAATACCAGGACGGGTTCCCTAAGCAAGCGCCGGGAAACCCACTGCTGTGCGCTATATAAGCTCAAATACACACACACACACACACACAAGAGGAAACTTGAGAATTCAAGGAGGCTCACCAATAGTTTTCCCTGAGTTTTTTACATTTGGCAGTAACTCCTAAATGTCCATCGTGTACTATGGAAATAAGTTTATTCCTAAGAGACGAAGGGAGAATGAAACAACCATCTCTAATGCAAAAATTGTTTTCAAGAGACAATTCAGAGTAAGTTTGAGCATAGGGCTTTAAATCATGAGACACATTACGAATGGGAGGCCACCCTTTGACAATAAATTCAGACAGTTTTTTCAAAGTATGGTCAATGGAAGAAACATCAAGCCAATCCCTCTCAGAGATGACACCATTAGAGGAGGAAGAATCATCAATGGTAGCTACAACACAATCAAAATCATCAACAGTGTCGTCAGTTAATGGCAATGGTAGACGAGAAAGGCAATCAGCCCTGAAATTTCTTCCGCCTTGAAGCTATTTAATAACACAATTATAGTCTTGCAGTTTTGAAAGATGGCGTACAAGGCGGGCAGGAGCTTTGCCTAAGCCTTGCAATATGTAGACAAGGGGTTTGTGATCAGTGTAGATTGTAAAATGACTTCCCCAAAGGTAGGTTTTGAATTTGGTAACAGCCCAGACACAGGCTAAGGCTTCTCTCTCTATTGTGCTGTATTAGGATACAGCTGCGGATAAGCTTCTACAAGCAAATGCGATAGTGTGATCCTTACCAAAAACAGCACCGAGACCATTTAAGCTGGCATCAACTGTAATGATGCACTGGTGACAAGGAACAAAAGGACTTAAAGCAGGAGCATTGAGGTGTTTGATATTTGTGAAAGCAGTATTAATGTCATCGGTCCAAACAAAAGTAGTGCAGTTTTTGAGAAGAGATCACAAAGGTTGAACAAGAGAACAGTAATCAGGTACAAAGCAAGCATAATATTCGCAGAGACCCAGAAAGGATCTAAGGGCATCTTTGTCAGGAGGAGACAGAGCTTTGACAATGGCTTCAACATTGTTAAATTTTGGTTTAATGCCTTCCGGAGTGATGGTATGACCTAAATAGTCGATATGTTCAACTAAAAATCTACATATGTCCAGTTGAATGGTAAAGCCCCTGGTATTCAAGATGGAGAAAACTTTATGTAAAGTGCCCAAATGAGCCTCTTTGGTTTCGGTAAAAACAAGGATATCATCCTGAAAAGCTAGAACGTTGGCAACATCTTTAAAAAAAAATCCATGACTTTTGAAACACTGAGGCTGCGGAAGCCAGACCAAAAAGCAGCCTTAAGTACTTGCACACCCTAAAGGGAGTGACAAAGGTGGTGAGGTCTTGAGACTCAGTATTCAAGGCTATTTGATGGTAGGCGGAATGCAGGTCAATAGTGGAAAAATATTTAGAGTGGCCAATGGTGGAGAGCATTTCTTGAATATGGGGAAGGGGATGGTAATCAACGATGATGTTGCGGTTTATGGACCTGAGGTCCACACAGAGATGAAGATCACCATTCTTCTTTTTAGCAAGAACAATAGGAGATACCCATTCAGAGGAGTCGGTAGTGACAATAATGCCATCCTTTGTCAAGTTTTCCAATAATTTTTTAAGGTCAGGCTTAACATTAATAGGAACGGGTTTGACTTTATGTGTGACAGTTGTAGCATTAACCTTAAGCCTGATGACATGTGCAAAACCTTTAATGGTGCCAGTGCTATTGCTAAAAACAGAAGGAAAGTTGTTCTTAAACAAAGTAAGCGGATCAGTATTAATAAGATTACTGTTGTCAATGGAAAGAAGAGGAGCATCACCTAGAACAATGGAATTCTTATGGCCAGGTTTTAAAATAATACCCAATCTGGCTAGGTCTTTCCAACCCACCAAATCTCTGCCTTTGACTGCAACATAAATATTGGTTTCAGTGGATCTTCCCAGAACTTGAAAAGAACTAACTTTGGGAGAGATATCAGGAGTTTGAAGGGTAATGGAATGGCCCCATAAAGTACAGAAGCTGGTATCAGCCAGTACAGTGATGGGAGCTCCAGAGTCGGCCATTACTTGGAAGGATTTTCTGTTAATGAAGGCTTGGCAGAGAGGTCGCTCATACTCAATGGAATTCAAAGGTACATTGATGGAGAGAAGGAAATTAGTAAAATTACTAGTGCAGTCAGAGAAAGTTGAATTGCAGGTCGAGGTAGAAGGAGATTGCAGTTCTACATTGTGAATCCTAACATTAGGAAAGGAACTATGAGATCTGTAAAATTCTTGAAAATGACCTGTTGTTCTTTTACATTTACTGTGTCGGAAGGGGAGGTCTCTGGGGAGCAGAGGTAGTTACTTCTGACCACCCATTGACCCACCTCTTCCAGGAACGTCGCTGAGCACTTGAGTCAGACCCTCAGATGGGAGAGTTAGGCATTTATGGTTGGGCACAATGAGGATTTGCCACACTACAAATGGACACCACACCAGTTAGTCATATGAATGTAAGGTTCTTTATAAAACAAGCCATGTGATACGGAGATGCCCCAGGTGCGGGGCATCCTGCGTGCTCGGCTAGCACTCCTCGAGCCGCGTTAGCTCCTTATGCGCCGAATACTGAACGTGTCGTTTGTACGGCTCGTACCCTTCGAGCCGTAATGCTTCTCGTGGGCTGCGGGTGCGGGGCATACCAGACGTATGGCTCTCAATCCTTGAGCCGCGTGGTACAAGGAGGTGGGTACGGAACGTACCGGGTGCTAGGCTCACACCCCTCGAGCCGCGTTGGTTCTGCGGAGCTGTGGGTACGGACGTACCAGTGTACGGCTCGTACCTCTCGAGCGGCGTTGGTTCTCCGGTGCTGTGGGTACAGACGTACCAGTGTACGGATCGTACCTCTTAAGCGGCATTGGTCCTCTTGGTGCTGCGGGTACGGACGTACCAGTGTACGGCTCGTACCTCTCGAGCGGAATTGGTTCTCTTGGTGTTGCGGGTACGGACGTACCAGTGTACGGCTCGAGCCACGACCAGGTCAGCAGGGCTCGAGCAGTGGTGGGCGAAGCGCCTTAGGGATCAGTGGAGCCGCGACCAGGTCAGCAGGACTCAATGGGTGCCAGGGGCGAAGCGTACGTTTTTCTCCAAGAAGGATGAGCGGCGACCAGGTCAGCAGGGCTCAATGGGGGCCAGGGACAAAGCGTACATTTCTTTCTTCAAAAAGGATGAGCCGCGACCAGGTCGGCAGGGCTCGCTTCTTCCAGTATACGACTGCCCCATAGCTCAAGAGCGGCCCCAGTTATAGTCCTTTTTCCTTTGAAGTCTGAGTCCTCGCAAGTGGCTCCCTGGTGCCCTGGGGCTGATTGTCGGGGCTTCCTGCCATCTGGCACTTTGATCCTTTGAAGTCTTGCTGTAGGGTTTCCAGACGCCCGGTGGGGAGCAGGGCCCTCCCTGATGGAGGCAGGAGGTGTGATCGAAACTACTCCACCCCATCTCACTTGGGAGAGGCTCGCTACCCACAGCCGGGCATGAAGTGTTTGGTGTTTAGGTTTCCTAGGGGTTGGGGCCCTGCGTGGGGAGCTAGGGAGTCAGGGGTCCTGGGGAAAGGGTTTTGGCTAAACTAGGCCTTCTATCATTTTGCCCTATGACTAGGCTTCATGCATCTGGGGAATTGGGGGTGCTACGCGGGGGTTTCTATTATTTCTCCAGGGTCTTAGGGGATCTGGGAGGACAGGGTACAGGATTACATTGGTGCTGGCCTCGCACGGGGCTAACTGTCGGGGCAAGGGGCGTTTAGCCTGAAGAGTGGGTCATGCACGTGGGAGGTCGGGGGATAGGAATGTAAGGAGACCCACGCCAAGGATGCCAGGTCTAACACACGTCCCCCCAACTGAAAGGCAGGGAAAACTACCCATCCCCTTTGGAGTTCTCTTCACTGAGGAGGACAAACCTGGACAGACCATCAGCTTTGGCGTGGTCGGTGCCAGGGCGGTGTTCTACGGTGAAGTCCATCCCCTAGAGGGAAATGGACCACCGCAACAGCTTGGGGTTCTCTCCCCTCATCTGCATTAACCACCTGAGGGGCCGGTGGTCGGTTTGGACCCGGACTTGAGTTCTGAACGGCTAGGGCCTCAGTTTTTTCAGGGCCCAAACCACCGCAAAGGCCTCCCACTCGATGGTGCTCCACCTTTGTTCCCTGGGTAGTAACCTCCTGCTAATGAATGCGACTGGCTGGTCTAGGCCCTCCTCATTTAGCTGTTATAGAACTGCCCCTATGCCATTCTCTGAGGCGTCGATCTGGAAAACAAATTCCCGGGAGTATTCAGGGGACTGGAGTACTGGGGCTGTGCACATGGCTGTCTTCAATGTGTCAAACGCCTTCTGACAGGTGGGGGTCCAGTGCACCTTCTTAGGCTGTCTCTTAGAGGTCAATTCTGTCAGGGGTCCCACCATGCTGCCATACCCCTTGATGAATCTCCGGTAATAACCGGTGAGGCCCCGGAAGGCCCTCACCTCTGTCTGGGTCATGGGGGGTTCCCAGGCCAAGATGGCATCGATCGTGAGTTGAAGGGGCGCCACCTGGCCGCTCCCTACCTGGTGCCCTAGGTAGACCACGATCCTTATCCAATCTGGCACTTACTGGCCTTGATGGTGAGGCCGGCCCGGCGCAGGGCCATAAACACCTCCCAGAGGTGTCGCAAGTGCTCTTTCCAGTCGGTGCTGGACACTGCAATGTCATCCAGGTACGCTGCGCTGAATTCCTCCAGCCCTGTCAGTACCCGGTTGACCAGTCTCTAGAAGGTGGCGGGGGCGTTCTTCATCACAAAGGGCATCACCCGGAATTGGTAGTGTCCATCCGGGGTAGAAAAGGCAGATTTCTCCTTTGCCCCTTTCGTGAGGGTGATTTCCCAGTACCCGGAGGTCAGGTCGAAGGTGCTGAGGTAGTGGGCAGATCCCAGGCAGTCAATGAGTTTATCTGCTTGGGGAATGGGGTGCGCATCTGTTTCGGTGACAGCATTGAGTCAACAGTAATCCACGCAGAACCTCAGCTCAGGGGTGGTACCCCGGTGCGGCCGCCTTTGGGACCAGGACCACGGGGCTGGCCCACGGACTGTCAGAGGACTCAACTACTTCAAGGGCAAACATTTCAGAGACTTCCTCCTTGATGCAGGACCGGACTCTGTCTGTGTAGGCTTTGTGCCGGACCGGGGGGCTGTCCCCAGTGTCTACATCATGGACACGCCAATTGGTAACACTGGGGACCAGGGAGAATAGATCAGAGAACTGCCTCAATAACTGGTGACAGTCTTCGTGCTGTTCAGGGATCAGGGAGGGGCAGAGAACCACTCCCTCTACGGAGCCATCTTTTTCCTTAGCACACAGGAGATCGGGTAGAGGCCTAGTTTCCTCTTCCACTCTATCATTGGTGGCTAGGAGCATGCTCACCTCAGATCGTTCGAAGTGGAGCTTGAGGCGGTTCACATGGAGTACCCTTAAAGGGTTCCTTGGAGACTGTACATCCACTGGGTAGGTGACCTGGCCCTTGCGCTCCACTACCTTGAAGGGACCAGTCCATTTGTCTTGGAGGGCACAAGGTTGCACTGGGGCCATCACCCACACCTGCTGACCAGGCTGAAACTCTACCATAGTGGTGTTCCGGTCATACCAGCATTTCATTTCTTCCTGGCTAGCCTCTAGGTTTGCCTCAGCGAGTTCCCGGAATTTCCGAGTCTGATTCCTTAGGGCCAGGATGTATCGGAATACATCTTAGGGAGGGTTCCAGGGGGCTGTCTCCCAGCCCTCTTTGACCAGGCTTAGAGGTCCTTGGACGGGGGACCATAGAGCAGCTCAAAAGGGCTGAACCCCAAGGACTTCTGGGGAACTTCTCTGTAGGCGAACAGGAGGCAGGGCAGGAGGATGTCCCACTTGCGCCTGAGGGGCTCTTCGAGGCCCATGATCATTCCCCTTGAGGTTCTGGTTGAACCTCTCAACCAGGCCATTGCCTTGGGGGTGGTACGGGGTAGTGAACTTTTAAGTAACCCCACATTCTTGCCAAAGGGACTTCATGTATTTGAAAATTAAGTTGGTCCCCCTGATCTCATCAGGGCCGCCCCACCACGGGGACCGTCACTGTTCCAGGGGGATGGCTTCTGGGTACCTGGTGGCATGGTACACCAGGACTAGGATGAATCTGTGGCCCAGGGTGGTCCGGAGATCCAGAGGCCCCACAATGTCGATCCCCACTCGTTCAAATGGGGTACTGACCACCGGGAAGGGCTGGAGGGGAGCCTTGCGCTTTCCCCCACTCTTCCCACTTGCCTGGCAAGTCGGGCAGGATTTGCAGTGGGCCTCTACGTTTTGACGCATCCGGGTCAAATAGAAATGGGTGACAAGCCGGTTGTAGGTTTTATCCTGCCCCAGGAGCCCGGCCAAAGGCATATCATGAGCCAGGCCCAGCATGAAAGTCTCTGAAGCGTAGGCGTACCACCAGCACACCGGCTGACCCTAGCTCAGCAGACTTAGGCTCGATATATAAGAGGCCATTCTCCAAGTAGATCCAATGGGACCCGGACTGGTCCCCGGCCGCCTGGGCGGCGGCCTGCTGCTGCTCACCTATGAGGGAGTGGCAGGTGGCCTGTTCCTGGCAGAACTCTTCCCGGGAAGGCTCACCCTCATGTCGCCACTGGGCCAATCCAGGTAGGTCACCCTATTCCGCAATCTGTTCTCTTGTAGGGCCCAGTGCATCCCCTTCGGGGGTTTGCCTCCTTTCTGGTGGTGGGACTGGGGGTGTCCGGTGGCCCGTACTCCCCCTCTACCTCCCTTAAGGCAGGGATCTGGGCCATTCTCTTTGGTTCCAAATCCTCGTGGGCACCCATCTTGGCCGTCATGGACTGAGTGGTGGCGCACACCCACTCGGGCAGTCCTAGCATGCCCAGGTGAGCCTTCCGCTCCACCTGCGCCCAATGTGAACCCTCCAGATCGTTGCCCAGTAAATAATCCACAGGCATGGCGGGTCTGACAGCTACTTGCGAGGTGCCTGAGACGCCTCCCTACTCAAAGGGAATTTGGGCCATTTTGCAGAGACTCTCAGAATTCTCTGCAGAAATGATGGGGCAGAAGACGTGTGGTATAATTTGTTCCTTCGAGACCAGGTGACAGTGCACAGCTGTGACACTTGCACCGGTGTCGCGGAGGGCCCCTACTCTGTGCCCATTGATGGTCACCCACTGCCGTTATTTCTTAGTGTTGGCCGGCAGCGGGGCTCCGGGGACCATTTCTCCATCTCCTAGGGAGACCAGAGACATTGCTACGAGTTCCCACTTCTCGGTATCCTCTAACTCCTCCCCTAGGGCGACAGTGGCTACCTGGCGGGTTGGGGCACCAGAGGTGACTAGCCTTTTGTTTAGGGGACATTGGGGATCACTGGCATAGTGGCCCGGTTGTTGGCATTTATACCAAGATATGATTGTTCTGTGCCCAGGTCTGCCTGGTGGGGCCCCGGGACTTGTTCCTGGGGGAGACTGCGAACTTTGATGCTGGTTCCCTTGGGGGCTACGTTGGGGCCCTGGCTGGATTTCCCGCTGCTCACCTTGGGCTCCCCCCCCTCGCTGTCAGGGACCCTGTCCATTCCTGGCATAGTCTCCCACTGGGCCCCTGGGGACCCGGGTGTTCACCCAGCGATCTGCCTCTATGGCAAGCCTTCTAGGGTTAGTAAGCTTGCTGTCAAGGAGATGCTGGCGCAGTTCTACGAAGCAATTTAAGGACAGGTGCTCCCAGGCCACCAGGTCAAATAATTCTTCGAAAGTGGTGACTTTGCTGCCCTTGATCCACCCTTCTAATGCTCTGCTGTAAAAGTTGACATACTCTACCCAGGTGCTCCCAGGGAGCTTCTTGCAATCCCTGAATGGCTGCCTGTACATCTCTGGGGTGAGCCCATATCTAGCTAATAGTGCCTCCTTCATGTGGCTGTAGGAATTCAGTACCGTGGAGGGTAGGTCTAGCAAGGTATCCCTCCCTTGCTCAGGAACCGCCCCCACAACCCAGCCCCCAATCCTTCTCAGGGACCTGGTGGGAGGTCATGGTCATGACCGTCCTGTGAGCTGCAGAAGAGGTCGCTCCCCTCCCAGCTGCCTGCACCATAGCGGTATCGTTGAGATTGCACTGCCTGACCGCATTAGACCTGCCTGACACGTCTCAGTACAGCGTAGCGCTTAATTGATAAAACGCGTATTTGTGCCTGCCTGCTGCTCGTTGTGCAAAGATTGTTCGCTAAACTATATTCTAAAAGCGCGCTCCCTTTTGCATTGTTTCACTGTGTATCTTAATTTGCTGAATATTTCTCCTCTGAGCATAGCATTTACTATGTTTGGAATTGGGATCTGTTGTTTAATTGTGCCTCGCGTGTACTTTCACTGCTGCCCCAATCCAATTTCGCTTTTGGCCTGAAGCCAGCCATTTTGTTGTTGTTTTCCCTCCCTGCCCGGACCTCCCCCCACGCTACCGCCTCCCTGCTGCTCCTCCCTCCCGCTGATACTCCTGGCTTTCCTCGGCACCACTGATGCTGTGACCGTCCTGTGAGCTTCAGAAGCGGTCGCTCCCCTCCCAGCTGCCTGCACCATAGCAGTATCGTTGAGATTGCACTGCCTGACCGCATTAGACCTGCCTGACACGTCTCAGTACAGCGTAGCGCTTAATTGATAAAACGCGCATTTGTGCCTGCCTGCTGCTCGTTGTGCAAAGATTGTTCGCTAAACTATATTCTAAAAGCGCGCTCCCTTTTGCATTGTTTCACTGTGTATCTTAATTTGCTGAATATTTCTCCTCTGAGCATAGCATTTACTGTGTTTGGAAATGGGATCTGTTGTTTAATTGTGCCTCGCGTGTACTTTCGCTGCTGCCCCAATCCAATCTCGCTTTTGGCCTGAAGCCAGCCATTTTGTTGTTGTTTTCCCTCCCTGCCCGGACCTCCCCCCACGCTACCACCTCCCTGCTGCTCCTCCCTCGCCCCTCCTCCTCCCACTTTCCTCATATGACAGATGCACTCGCGCGCAGCGTTCACACGCAGCGGTCGCACCGAAGGTGCGCCAAAGGTAAGCCCGTCTACGCCCGTCCACGCCTGGACCGCGCCCAGAGCCTGAACCCCTGGTCCTTTCAAAACCCACCCCACCCGCATAACGTATAACGCCACTACCCTCTTTGCCCTTAACCCCGGACGCACACCACAATGCTGCGAAACCACCATAGGACGCAACCACGGTCCATTCGCCTGCCACTCCTGCAAGTTCACCTGCTTCAGGACCCACACCAAACCCACTTCCTCCAAACACAGCTCCGACCCTAACCACCTGAAGTGCATCCTGCTGAACACCCGCTCGGTCCACAGACACGCAACTGAACTCTGGGACCTACTCGACACTGCGTCACCGGACATCGCCTTCCTTACAGAAACATGGATGAACACATCATCAGCACCCGACATCGCCATAGCCATCCCGGATGCTTACAAGATCATCCGAAAAGACCGCACCAATCAAACAGGAGGAGGCATCGCCATCGTCCACAGGAACACCATCAAAATCACGACCAGCTCCGACGATAATCTTGCAACCGCCGAACATCTCCACTTCCAGATCCACACCGACCCTAGGACCACACTTAGAGGCACCCTCATCTTCAGGCCTCCAGGAACCCGTACACAATTCAGCGATGAAATCACTGACTTCGTCAGCCCACATGCCCTCGCCTCCGAGAACTACATTCTACTAGGAGACCTCAACTTCCACCTTGAAAACAAATACGACAGCAACACCACCACCCTTCTGGACAACCTGGCCAATCTCGGACTCAAACAACTTGTTGACACCCCCACCCATGTAGCCGGACACACGCTCAACCCTATCTTCACCTCCAGCAAGCACATTTCCTTCGATCGTACCACAGCTCTCCATTGGACGGACCACAGTTGTGTTCACTTCAGCTACAAAACCACCTTGACCCACAACCCCCCACAACCTATTCCTCGGAAAAACTGGAATAAAATCACCTCCGACCAACTCCTCACATCACTCAACCAAAACCCTCCCACCCTCTCATTGGACCCAAACCAAGCGGCCACCAAACTCAAGCAATGGATCACCCACAGCGCTGACGAATTAGCACCCCTGAAAAACCACCAGATCAAATCAGTCAGTAAAAAGGCTCCCTGGTTCAATGATGACCTTAAAAAATCCAAGAAGCTATGCCGCACCCTAGAGAAAACATGGAGAAAAAACCCAACCACCGACAACATGGCCACCCTCAAGGCAGCCACCCGCAAACACCACCAACTGATTCGTTCCACCAAGAAACCAGCATTCAATGATTGACTCGACAACAACGCCCATAACAGCAAGGAACTTTTCAACATCGTCAAAGAATTCACCAACCCCACTGCAACATCTAACGACATCACTCCCTCCCAAGACCTCTGCGATGCGTTATCCTCCTTCTTCTACAACAAAATTGCCGACATTCACATCAGCTTCGAGAACACTCCCTGCGAACAACTCCCCCACCCCCCTCAGAACCTACACCGCCAACTAACAACCTCAGCGCCTGGAACCCTATCACCACTGAAGACACCATCCGCCTAATGAACTCTATCCACTCTGGCTTGCCAACAGACCCCTGACTCCACCACATCTTCAACAAAGCAGACTCCGTCATCGCACCCCATCTCCGTGATGTCATCAACTGCTCTTTCATCTCTGCCACCTTCCCAGAATGCTGGAAACACGCCGAACTCAGCGCCCTCCTGAAGAAACCCACAGCTGACCCCTCTGAACTCAAAAACTACCGACCCATATCCCTCCTCCCATTCCCCGCCAAAGTCATTGAGAAATCCGTCAACAGCCAGCTCGCCGCCTTCCTTGAATCCAACAACTCCCTCGATCCCTCTCAGTCCGTTTTTTTTTAGCCAAACACAGCACCGAAACCGCCCTCATTGCAGTGACAGACGACATCCAAACACTACTGGATAACGGAGAAACAGTGGCCCTCATTCTACTCGACCTCTCTGCCACTTTCGACACAGTCTGTCACAGCACCCTTATACAACGCCTCAGCAACATCGGCATACAAGGAAAAGCCTTGGACTGGATCATCTCCTTCCTCGCCGGGAGAACTCAAAGAGTCTGACTCCCCCCTTTCAACTCAGAGGCCACTGAAGTCATCTGTGGCGTACCACAAGGATCATCACTCAGTCCCACCCTCTTCAACGTTTACATGAGCCCACTCGCATCCATTGTGTGCCAACACAACATTAACATCATCTCCTACGCCGACGACACCCAGTTAATCCTTTCCCTCACCAAAGACCCTAACACCGCCAAAACCAATCTTCACGAAGGCATGAAAGAAGTAGCCGAATGGATGAAACACAGCCGCCTAAAACTCAACTCAGACAAAACGGAGGTGCTCATCCTAGGATCTTCCCCCTCTGCCTGGGACGACTCTTGGTGGCCTTCCGCTTTGGGCACAGCACCCATACCCACAGACCACGCACGTAACCTTGGCTTCATCCTAGACTCCTCTCTCTCGATGTCCAGACAAGTCAACGCAGTCTCATCCTCCTGCTTCAACGTACTTCGTATTCTCAAAAAGATCTTCCGCTGGATCCCCCCCGAGACAAAAAAGACTGTCACCCACGCACTGGTCACTAGTCGACTGGATTATGGTAACACACTATACGCCGGAATCACAGCAAAATTACAGAAAAAACTCCAACGCATCCAAAACGCATCAGCGAGACTCATACTGGCGATCCCTCGCCAAGATCACATTACCGGACACCTTAAAGACCTCCACTGCCTTCCCGTCAACAAGAGAATTACGTTCCGTCTCCTCACCCACGCACACAAAGCCCTCTACAAACTAGGACCCGAATGCCTCAACACTCGACTGTCCTTTTACACACCCACCCTCCAACTAAGATCCTCCAATCAAGCCCTCGCCGCAGTCCCGCGCATCCGAAAATCCACCATGGGTGGCAGATCCTTCTCCTTCCTGGCGGCCAAGACCTGGAACTCACTCCTACTCACCTCCGCCTTACTCAGAACCACATCTCCTTCAGAAAAGAACTTAAAACCTGGCTATTCGACAAAAAATGAACCCCCCCTCCCCAAGCGCCTTGAGACCCTCTGGGTGAGTAGTGCGCTATACAAATCCCTGAACTTGAACTTGAACCTCATAGACTTTAAACCATTGTTGAATGTCGTCATTCCTATAGTATTCCTTTACTACGTCTTTGGGGATGTGTACTTTGGCTTCTACAGCGGAGGGACCCCTCGGTTCCCCGGGGGTCCGGCATCCTCATTCCTAGCCTTGAGCTCAAGCTCCCTCAAGCTCCGTTCATGTTCTAACTGGAGTTTCCTGCCCTCATCCTCCCGCTGTAGCTTTTTCTCTTCCAACTCTCCTTGTAACCTCAATTCTTCCACAGCCAACTTCCTCTCTGCTAGTTTCAGTTCTCCTTCGATTTTAAGCTTAGCTAGCTCTAACTCGTGGGCTCTGCTTTTCTCTTGGTCTGCCAGCTCCTCGGGGGATAGGCCTCTTTCTGATGCGCTGCTACGCGCAGCGGAGACTGCTCTCTCTCTTGGGGACCCCGGTTTTGCGCTGCTGCCCATTCGCAGCGCCGTTCCCTGCTACATGGGGAGGAGGGTCTCTGGACTCTACCCAGGCCCTCAGGGCCTTTTGGAAATCTTCCTTGGTGCATAGGCCAGTGGTAGGGATTTGAAAGTCTTTACAGAATTGTTTCAGCTCCCTATGGGTGTAACTCTCTAATTGGTCTTCCTGAAAGGTTGGGTTCACATTGGGTCCAGTAAGACTCCTGGTGGTCAGGGGATGAGACCCTCCCTCAACCAGATAGTTGGGCAAAAAGGGCTTAGTTCTGCAACTTTAGGGCTACGTTCGGGCCCGCCCTCGCTAGGCAGTGTGTCAGCAGCTCACTGTACAGTAACCACAAATGCCGGTTCATATCCTTCCGTTGCCTCCAGTGTTGGAAGGGTAGGTCTATGGGGAGCAGAGGTAGTTACTTCTGACCACCTAGTGACCTACCTCTTCCAGGAACGTTGCCGAGCACTTGAGTCAGACCCTCAGATGGGAGGGTTAGGCATTTATGGTCGTGCACAATGAGGACTTGCCACACTTCAAATGGACACCACACCAGTTGGTCATATGAATGAAAGGTTCTTTATAAAACAATTATCATCAGGTTCACCAGGTCAAAGAGTACACTATACAATCAGGTTGGGGGGCAGGGTCATCACTACGTCTGAAGGGACTACGGGATAGTTCGGCCTGGGGTAATAGTCGGAATGTTCCCCGTACTCGCAGTCCAAAGAGGGGGGTAGTCACGAGTCCACAGGGCACGGGGTACCCAATGTCCGGGCCGGATCTGGGGAACCATGGAGAGTAGCAGTAACGTTGCTGCGGGTGTTATGAATCGTATCAGGCGTACGGCTCTCAATCCTCGAGCCGCGTGATACGGAGATGCCCCAGGTGCGGGGCGTCCTGCGTGCTCGGCTCGCACTCCTCGAGCCACCTTAGCTCCTTATGCGGCGAATACTGAATGTGTCGTTTGTACGGCTCGTACCCTTCGAGCCGTAATGCTTCTCGGGGCTGCGGGTGCGGGGCGTACTAGGCGTACGGCTCTCAATCCTCGAGCCGCGTGGTACAAGGAGGTGGGTACGGAACGTACAGGGTGCTAGGCTCACACCCCTCGAGCCGCGTTGGTTCTGCGGAGCTGCGGGTACGGACGTACCAGTGTACGGCTCGTACCTCTCGAGCGGCGTTGGTTCTCCGGTAATGCGGGTACGGTCGTACCAGTGTACGGCTGGTACCTCTCGAGTGGCGTTGGTCCTCTTGGTGCTGCCGGTACGGACGTACCAGTGTACGGCTCGAGCTTCGACCAGGTTATCAGGGCTCGAGCAGTGGTGGGCGAAGCGTCCTTAGGGATCAGGGGAGTCACGGCCAGGTCAGCAGGGCTCAATGGGTGCCAGGGACGAAGCGTACATTTTTCTCTAAGAAGAATGAGCCGCGACCAGATCAGCAGGGCTCAATGGGTGCCAGGGACAAAGCGTACATTTCTTTCTTCAAAAAAGATGAGCCGCGACCAGGTCAGCAGGGCTCTCTTCTTCGAGTATACGACTGCCCCATAGCTCAAGAGCGGCCCCAGCTATAATCCTTTTTCCTTTGAAGTCTGAGTCCTCGCAGGCGGCTCGCTGGTACCCCGGGCTGATTGTCGGGACTTCCTTCCATCTGGCACTTTGATCCTTTGATGTCTTGCTGTAGGGTTTCCAGACGCCTGCTAATTCATGCAGTCTGTTTTTCTCTCGCTCCTGGATCTCTTCCCGGGAGAGACCCGTTCTCCTTTCCTCGGGAGGAGCGGGGTTAGTTTCCGGTGTTTCGATGCGTTGGTCCCGGGGACCAGCGGGGTTTGCCTCTGCCCATGCTTCTAGGGCGTTTTTAAAGTCATCTTTTATGCTCAGACCGGTGGTAGCAATGCCCAGTTCCATACAAAATTGTTTTAATTCTCGATGGTTGTACTCCTCCAGCTTGTCCATTTGGAATTTTTCTGTAGACCCGCTCTCTTGGGCAGGCATTGTGGTTTAGTTGTGGGGTGAGTTGCTTTCTGTACGATTACGCGTTGATTCGGATCGCGCCGCTGGCCACCAATGTTAGACGGGGACCTGGAGGGTCGGCCGAGGACAAGGGGAGAGGTCTCCGGGGAGAGCCGTCTCCAGCGATCGTACAGACAAGTAACTTCCTCCCCACAGATGGACACCACACAAGGATAAGATTTAACGTTCTTTATAAGCAATCTTTAGGTACGGTAGGATGGTACAAGGAGGTCTGGACTCAGGGGTCCCCTCGATTCTAGTCTCTTAGATAGGAAAGGGGGTAGCGGGACAGTCTTATTACCAATCTGGTAGTTGAGATGAGATGATGGGTAGCTCACAATCCTCGAGCTCGGCGTTCTTGAAGGACGGGCCGCGGCAGCGCCAGCAGGTCCCGTCGAAGGTGGTGGTTACAACGGGTCGCGGCAGAGCCAGCAGTTCCCAGCGAAGATGGTAGTTACAACGGATCGCGGCAGCGCCAGCAGGTCCCAACGAAGATGGTAGTTACAACGGATCGCGGCAGCGCCAGCAGGTCCCGACGAGGATGAAAGGATGCAGAGGGCCGTGGCAGCGCCAGCGGCAGGACGATAGTTCACAAGGCAGGGCTGCGGCAGCGCCAGCAGTCCGTCAAGGATGAGTTCTTCTCGGTGTCTCTCGACTCCAGGATACAACTGCCTTCCTGCTCTGGAGCTGCCCCAGTTATAGGTCTGGCGCCCTTTGATGTCCGGACCCTCGCACTTGGAGGTCGGGAGGTCCGGGATGAGGGAGTCCAGACACCCAGCAGGGGGGTGGAGCCAGCACCCGGGGAGGCTGGGGGCGATCGGCACCTGGCGGGGGAGAGCCATCAACACTTCTTTCTCCCATTGACCTGCCAAGTGGTCCGTTCACCTCCTGGGTGGATGGTGGTGCCGGGATGTCGGGGCCTGGCCAGGCCCAGGGTTGGGGTCGAGCGGAGGCCACGCGGCCTCGTGGTGCAGTGTCCAAGATGGCGGCTGGGCCGGGCAATGGTGCTGACGGTGGCCCGGGCCAGTGATACGGAGACATCCGGGAGCAGGCGTCCCGTAGGGGACAGGTTGCGGGTTGCTTCTGTGGGTGGCACCTGGAGAGCCGGTGTCTGGGCCCTGTCGTGCGGGGAGGGAGCGAGCCCTTCATGTGGCCTGTCCAACACCGGGCATGGCGCATTTGGTGTCTAGGTTTTCCCTGGGGTCGGGCCCTGCGTGGGGGGCTAGGGAGCCAGGGGTCCTGGGGAAAGGGTGATGACTAAAGTAGGCCTTCTATCATTTTGCCCTATGAATAGGGATTTGGGGGGCTATGCGGGGGTTTCTATTATTTCTCCCGGGTCATGGGGGATCTGGGAGGACAGGGTACAGGATAACATTGGTGTCAGGCTAGCCTGAAGAGTGGGTCATGCACGTGGGAGGTCGGGGGAAGGAATGTAAGGAGACCCATGCCAAGGATGCCAGGTCTAACATACGGCATTTCTTTCCCTAGGCAGGGCAAGAAGGAAAGTTTGCGATGTGGTTTTTAGAGTCACAGTGATAACAAAAGCTGCGTTTAATAACTTCTTTGTTAACTCTGATGGCAGAAATGGAAGTAGAAAATTCAGAATTATCTGAAACATAAGATATGGGAGAAAGACCTTCTTGACCTGATAATGATTGGAATTATAGAACGTTCAATACTTTTGCAAATATCGATGATTTCTGAAAGGGAAGGGTTATGACAAGTAAGAAGACGTTCTTGCATTGTTTTTTTAAAAGCAATTGAAAACAAACTGGTCTCTGATGCAAATGTATGCACAATTTGCGAAATCACAGGTAGAAGCAAGAACTCGAAGTGCAGCTACATATTCTTCAACAGACTCATCACTGGCTTGTTTACGTTTAAAGAAACTGTCAGGCATATTAGCGAGGAGTGCGTTGGAAAACGCACAATGCACATTCCCGTATCGCCGGCTATCGTTGGATTTAATCGCCTTTTTAGTGCGCAATTATCAATGCGCATCAGGCAGGCAAATAGAAATCCAGCGATAGTTGGCGAAATGGCACATTAGCGCATGAAAACAAACGTTGTTTTCACACGCTAATGTGGGCCTTGATAATATGGGGGGTGGATTCAGCTTTATGATCCACACCCCCATGTTAACAATGCCTAACACCTGGTCAGAGCAGGCGTTGGGAGATCTACGATAAATGAGTTTATCGCAGGTCTTTTCCTCCCATCGCCTCCCTTGGTAATAGGGTGTTCTCACCTCCAACCACACTTTTCATGTGGCTGGACGTGGGAACGCCCACTTTGCATGTCATTAGCGATGTTTATCGCCGACATGGAAAGTGGGCTTTGGCCAGGCTTTAAAGTGCCCTTGTGAATAGGGCTCTAGCAGTGTCGCCGCTTTCTCGGCACAATTCGCAAAGAAAGCGGCGATATTAGCCCTTTGGTAATATGTCCCCTGTGTCTTTCCAAAAGAATGTTGGGTTCTTCAGAGAACTGCTTTTTAAGTCTTTCTTTGACTTCAATGTAAACGTTCCAGGTGCCATCACCAGCAGGTCGTGGAAAAGGAGGTAGGTTATCAAAAGTCTTTTGTGTGGCGATGCCCACGTGATCGAAGCGAAGAGCATTCTAAACCCTCAATGCCCACGTGATTGAAGGGGAGAGCATGCCTTCGTGCTGGAGAATATTCTAAACCATCAATGCCAATAAGATAGTTTTCAAAAATATGGATCCCTTGTTTCCAAAGAATCTCCGGCTTGCCTGGTTTAGGTAGGAATGGAGGGGATGCAAGGCTTTGTCATAGACGACATGAAGAAACTGAGGAGAAACTATTGCAAAATGAAGCAGGATGATAAGTAATTGGAGTGAAACCCCAACAATCACTTAAAATAAAGGCGACCTCCGTACAAAGGTTGCTTTAGTGAAAACAAGCGTAAAATTCCTGAATGAAACCAAAACAGTCTGACGGCTGAGTGTTCTTGCAGTTTATGACAATCAGAAACATGTAAAAAGAATGTCAGCTTGTGACAGCGCAGCCAGTTGTAGGAAGAGTGAAGAAACAATGAGAAGCTCAAAGAAAGTTCCAACTTCTCAGGAAGCAAGGAATGTTGGCAGCATGATAAGTGAAGGCGCCTCACGATGAAGAGACAGGCAGAATGCCGCTGTGTGAGGAAAGCGTCGCCGCTCTGGTCGTCAGGGAGACTCTCTGCGTAGGATGCCAGTCGAGGAGATGAGGGGGCTGTGCTAGTTGCAACAGGGTTGAGGCGTCATAAATTACTCACGAGCAAACCAATAGGGTTGAAACCTGCGAAGCAACCCGCAAAAGAAATACAATCGAAATAACCCCACTCCTGGTACCAAATTATGTAGCGCCCGTGGAGATAAACAGAATGCGACCCAGACTGAAGTTGTATTCCTGGTGCTTCTTTATTCAAGTTTCAGGAATCAGACCGGATAGTAAGTGACAGGACGCACAGCGGAGTCTACTGCTCAGGAAGAAGTCCAAAGAAAGAAGGCCTAGTGCGCAATAGGATTCTAGAAGATGGAACGACAGGGGGAGATATAGAGAAGATAGAGGGCAAAGTATAGAAAGAGGAAAAGGAAAAGAAGAAGAGACACATTACAGCTTGTCACCTGAATTACAAATAGTTTATCCATCAACACCCGTTCTCACTGAATAACTGCAGGAGCCAAGAAGCAGCAGGTACCAAATGCAAGTAAAAAGGTGTGTGTGTGTGTGTGCACGCGTGTGTGTGCGTGTGTGCGCATGTGTGCCTGTGCGTGTATGTGCGTATGCGTGTGTGCGCGTGTGTGCTTGTGCGTGCATGTGCGTGGGTGTTTGTGTGTGTGTGTGCACACCAGGAACAGACCGCCGGAGGAACATGCTACAATTTCACTGGGCAAATATTGCCCCAGAAACAGTGTTTTCTGCAAAAGCGGTGGTGCGGTTTGTAAAGGAAGGAATTAAGAACAATGTGCGGGTCACGGCTTCAACAGCGGACATCAGAAGCAGTCGATTTTGAAGGGGCTGTGGGGGGGTGTTGTTGGAGTGGAAGCATATAACAAGCATTTTGTGGTACATTCAAAGTCAGGAATCAAGCACAGACTTCATGTGAGGATTGAAGAGTTTATTGCAGCACAGGAACAAACGAGCCTCTCACCATCTAGCTCAGCTCCAACTGACCACAATTAGAATATTAGCCAGGCCACAGTCAGAACAGAATCAACACAGTATTCTAACTTCTAAAAACATAGAAGACAGACACCCGAGACAAACAAAGTACAATCATATTTACAACACATCTCCCTCCCTTGAATTACAAAACAAAAGAGAATTAATAAACAAATAGATTAGCAAATATAATCATCAAGATATACAGGTGGACGACGAGTACCAGAACTCCTCACACTGTTGTTGGTAGAATCATTGTAAATATCAGGAGTGAAACTCTGAACATGTTTACTTCCAGAACAAGAAGCATCACCACCACCCTCTTCCCTCCTCATATCAGGTCAAGCAGAAGAATTACGATTGCTGTATGTAGACAACATATAACCACTACTGTTTGAACAAGAGTCAGACCAGACATCATTGGAATTAGCACTAGAGTTTTTGCGATATTGAGCAACTCTACGATAATTCCATTTTTCCCCATTTTCCAAAAGTAAATAATGAGGAAAGACTTGTTTTACAGAAAAAGGACCTCTAAACTTGGAAAATCCTTTTGATATTCTACCAGGTTTAACTTTGACAAGATCACCAACAGCAATAGGCAAAGGGATCTTGTCAGCAACTTCCTGAGAATAACACTTTTCATTAACATTCTTTAACCAAGAGGGTGTTAATTTTGAATTGGGAGGTCTACCTCTCATCAATTCAAAAGGAGATTTGAGATCTTGCTTGTGCGGAGTGGAGCGATAGGCCCACACCATCTCTTGAACTCGATCATCAGAAAAACATCCCAAAGCACATGTCATTTGAATAATACCCTTTACTAGTCTGTTAACCCTCTCACATATGCCATTTCCCTGTGGATTATACAGACTGGTCCGATGATGAGTTATTCCACAACTCTCTAAGAACAATCGCATCTGATTTGACGTCAGTTGTGCACCATTGTCAGTTATCATTACAGAGGGGAAACCTTCACTACTGAAAACACTCTTTAGAACATTGATAGTGGAATCAGTAGTGATCTCTGTAACAAAACTATCAATTAGCCATTTAGAAAAACAATCTACAACAACTATTGCAAATCGTTGATTAACCGGTAATTCATCCATTGGACCTATAAAGTCCAAGCAGATACTATGCCATGGTTGTTTAGGAAAAGGAAATTCCACCAACATTTTGGGCGCCCACAATTTTTAGTCTTATCTCCCCCTCTTTGCAAAAGCTACATTTTTCAACACAATCAACAGTATCTGCATCAATGGATGGCCACCAAAAATTCTCTTTAATTCTCCTTTGAGTAAGTGTTTGTCCCAAATGTCCCTCATGAGCCAGAGTAAGTAGTCTGTGTCTTAAAGAATAAGGAGGAACAAATCTGTCACCCCTCATCAGCACAACATCATTCGAAAGAGACAAATCATCCAACACCTTGATAAAAGGTCGATCAGAAGGCTCAACAGTACTCTCTCTTCTGGCCCCCAACCTAATGAGATCAATAACTTTTTTCAAAACTTCATCATTTTCCATACCTAACGACCACTCCTCCAAAGTGAAGGAACCGGCACTAAGAGAGATAACATCCTGAGTAAATGCCACAGCACTTTCTTCCTGAGACTCAAATACAACCCTAGAACCATCCTCTACTAGAACAGGGAGTCTGGAGAGACAATCAGCTTTAACATTTTTCCAACCTTGAACGAAATTCAATTCAAATTGAAATTCCTGCAGTCTTGAAGCTAACCTCGCCAACCTGGGTGAACCGTTTCCCGCTCCCCCAGGTGCTAACACATTGACTAAAGGTTTGTGGTCTGAACGTAACACAAATCTGGTTCCCCACAAGTATGTCCTGAAATAGTGGGTACCCCAGACAGCAGCAAGAGCTTCACGCTCTATAACAGAATAATTACGCTCAGAAGGAGTCAAAGGTTGAGAAGCGAATGCTATAGTTTTTTCTTCATTGCCATGTCTCTGTAAAAGCACTGCACCTAACCCAATGCTACTAGCATCTACCATTAAAATAGAAGAGTGTTTAATGTCAAAAGGCGTCAAAACCTTAGCAGAGGATAACTCACCCTTGATCAAATCAAAACAGCTCTCATGTTCTGCTCTCCACACAAACTTAACACCCTTTTTGAGCAAAGCCCTCGTAACAGCAGTCTTACTTGAAAAATCTTTCACGAACTTTGAATAAAATTCGATTAAGCCCATGAAGGACCTCCACTGATCTTTATCAGCTGGATAAGGTGCAAACTCAATTGCTGACAATAAGTTTCTTTTAGGTTTAACACCTTCCGAGGAAAGAGAGTAACCTAAATATTTAATTTCAGTAACTAAAAATGAACATTTTTCTTTGCGCAGAGTGAGACCAGCCTCATCAATTCTAAGTAACACACGTTTTAACATCTCATTGTGTTCCTCCATGGTGTCACCAAAAATCAGTATGTCATCCTGAAAGAAGATGACCTTCACTATCCCTTTGAAAATTTCTGAAACCATTCTCTGAAACACGCTGGCTGCAGATATTAGCCCGAAAGGCAATCTTGTAAATTGAAATATCCCTTCACCAGTTATGAAGGCTGTGAGATGTTTTGGCTCATCGTGAAGTCGTATCTGATGATATGCATGTTTCAAATCGAGTTTACGGAAGAACTGAGCTCCTTTCAAAGTAGAGACCAGTTTGCCAATATTTGGCAACGGAAAAACATCAGCCACAACACATCTATTTAAAGATCTAAGGTCCACACAAAACCTAATTTTCTTATCAGCCTTCTGGGAAATGACCACTGGAAAAACCCACGAAGACACCTCAACAGGCTCAATTATCCCTCCTTGAAGCATCTCCTCCAATACACCCTTGACATCCTCCCTGACGGCAAGCGGCACTCTTCGTGCTTTATGTTGGACTGGGATTGAACCTTCTTTCAGTAAAATTTTATGTACATAGCCCTGTGGTTCACCCAGTTCATCCCTGAAAACCTGTTTGAAGTTCAGTAAGATGTCATTGATACTAATAACTGGTTCTTCAGCTCTGGGATTAACAATGATATGAAGGTCGTATTGATGCATCCAACCTAATATGGCTGGTCCATCAGCTGAAATGTAAACCTTCCCAAAGGTAGATCTATTTTTAAAATATATCTCGCTCCAAAAATAGCCAAGCAGGTCTATCTTTTCACCTTTGTAGCCTGTCGGAAAGATATCACAATTCAAAAGGGATTTTTGGCCCCAAATTAGTTTCAATAATAACTCAGGAATGATGGTCCATTTGGAACCTGAATCAACCATTAAACTAATTTTCTTTTTATCAATGATAAAATCTGCCTTAGGACGTTTTTCTCTTTTTTCTTGACATAAACCTACTATGGTTTCACCTAGAACAAGAATGTTATTCGCATCTCTTTTTAAATCCTGCTGATCATTCACAACAGTCACTCTGGAATTACTCTTGTTTTTACACATTTTTGCAAAATACCCTATTTTGCCACATCTCAAACACTCCTTGTTATTTGCAAAACAAAACTTCGCGTCAGAGGAGTGAGTGTTACTTCCACACCTTGAACATACTTTGCTTTGCCATTTGCTATTTTGTTGACTGAAATTTTTCTTCTGTAAAATACACCCTTTTTTCCTTACAAGAGCTACAGCTCCACACTCATTGTCACTATTATCACTGTTGGTTAAACATTTGTTGAGACACTTCACCTATTTTCATTTCAGAATTACTCTTTTGTAACTCCTTCATGCATTTTTCAGATTCCTCAAGAATTTTTGCCAAGTCTATTGCAACTTTAAGAGTTGGGTTTTTTGCTGCCCATAATCTCTCCTGTATTTTTCGATTGTTGCATTGAACTTTAAGTTGATCACGTATGAGCTCGTCAGTCATTTGGCCGAAATTACATTTCACTGAGTGTTCGCGCAACCTAGCAACAAAATCATCGATAGATTCCTCTTCCCACTGTTTATTCTTGTAAAATTTGTACCTGTTCATCACCAGGTTTTCCTCTTTCGCAAATCTTGTTTCAAGTCTGGCTATAGCCTCTTTAAACTCATCCAAAACAGATTGAGAGCCAGAAGGTAGCACTTGTGGTAAGTATTTGAAAATTCGTTGACCTTCTTTTCCCAGCGTTGTCATCAATAAAGCTTTCTTGCGTTTAGGTGAAAAATCTTCTCCATCTAATTCCTCAATGTAGGTATGAAACATTGCTATCCAATCTTCCTATGAAATATTGGGGTTACCCGGTTCACTCAGGAATTGGGGAGGCAATGCTACATTAACTTGTTGAGCCATTATACAGGTATGAAGTAAAATAAACTACAAGAAAAACACAATAATAATGTCTGGCTCAAATACCTGGATGAATATTTACAAGAATAAAAACATTAGTCTTGCTGTTCTTGATTTTTACCTTTTAGGTAATACTGGCGTTTAAATGCAGGTTAAACAATTGAAGAGTAACAGTTCTTGAATAATAGTTTATAATTTCCTCCTTGAGTATTTCCAATGTTTTTAAGAAACAAATAGATCAAAAATTTTTTAAAACGATTTAATATTACCCTGCAATGGTGACTCTCTTCCTATGATGATGACAGAAGCGACTCGTACTAGACGGGAAGCTCCGATTGTGGACAAAACTGCCGTGATGAATGATGTGTCTTTGCTTAAGATGGCCGCCGACGTCTTACGCGCTCACGCAAGGGTCAGAATTCACCACCTTACGCTCGCGCGATAGCATGTCATCTCTGCTGGGATGCGTCACAGTGAAGAACGCTTAAAGCTGGCTGGCACAAGTCTCGCAGGCTTCACGAAGAAAAAGAGTGCTCCAGTAACTTAGCAACGTAGTAAGTAATGACAAGGAAACGCTCAAGCTAGCGTTTAAATGTCGCATTCAACAACGTTGTCTTTCTTCATGTCAAAATTGCTTTCCATTAGTTAGAATCGAAATATTTCATCCACGCTGTAATCACTAGGTGAGAAACTTATAGTACTCACAATAACACGCTGTGGATCCGTTTCGAGTGATTGCTCCGTTTGTTCTCTGTAATATGACTCCGCTGTGTTGCTCATCAACCGGACTGCCAAGCCAGATATTTAATCACGTCCTTGTCGCCAAATTGTGGTACATTCGAATTCAGGAATCAAGCACAGACTTCATGCGAGGATTGAAGAGTTTATTGCAGCACAGGAACAAACGAGCCTCTCACCATCTACCTCGGCTCCAACTGACCGCAGTGAGAATATTAGCCAGGTCACAGTCAGAACAGAATCAACACAGTATTCTAACTTCTAAAAACATAGAAGACAGACACCCCGAGACAAACAAAGTACAATCATATTTACAACACATTTACAATGCAATAGGGCTTGAAATTACATTATTTTGAGCTATTGGCATTGAAAATGTTATTGGTTTTTTTTCCTTCCTGAAGCATTAATCAAGTAATGGCGTTGTAAATGACAATTTCTTTTAATCCCTCATCAGCCACCTAAAAAGCAGTAATCAACTAAACTAGCTACAAAAAACACAGATCTGTGATATGTTACGATTGTGCCTTAGAGAAGGCACACTACCCCTGTGTTATGTGTACGTGGACTGCCAGGCTCTTCTTTTCGGGACTCCGCCCCGTGACACCAGACCCTTTCAGCTGCCACACCTTGGCCCCATTTTATGGGATACAGCAGTAATTTTGTAATGATTTTTATATATATTTGGCGGACACCAGACCTACACATGAACATGGCTGAGGAGCTGAACTAGCAGCCTCGGTGGGTGCCACTCATCAACTACAAGGTCTTTTTTCCTTTAAGATTTTGACAGGTCGACGCTGAATACTAAATAGTACATACGCGTATTGCGGTAGACACTAAGGTTCATGCGCATGTCTAGGCGCTGACAGAAGGATAGGGATCTCTGCTCGGTAGAAGACAATGCCCCGTCTTACTTGTTCTAGGTAAAACTCACATTTGAAATGTAAACTACATTTTAAGCAAAGGAACAAAAATATTAAATTAACTTGAGGGGATTTGAAGAGATCGTTGACAGAAACTTATATTCCTTCTACTCTTGCCTTTTATTTTGTCACATTACCGTTCTTAGCTGCCTGCTAACAGAGTAACACGCGTGGCACCTTCAGTGAGTCCTGTTTTTTTTAAACTAATGCACTTTGCATGCTGACATTTTTTATCTCATACTTAATTGTTAAAGTTGAAACTATGAAGCCCCAAAATGCAATGCTTTGTTGGCTAAAAATGCAGGATTGGCTGGCGGTGTTGCACTAGACATGGGGCAACATGGCAGTTCTGAACCTATTTCCCATTCGAACGTTGCAGTATGTTCAGTCATCTCTTTAAAGACGCATACATATAAAAGACTGCCGACATGCTATTGGCCGCTTTGTGAGGAATGATACTTTGGGGGTCATTTAGAGCCTTCCTGATCCTTGACTCCTGAACATGACAGAAAAAAACGTCATCTAAAAATAATGAAAGGGACCTAAACCTTGGTCCAGGACAGCACTCTCCCTGGCAGCACAGCGATATCTGCGTCGCCCTTGAAGTCAGCCAGCCCTCCGTGGTAGGGTTCGCGCCCTCTCTGAGCCCGTTTTTTGCCTAAGTATTTCCATGTATTGTACTGTGCTTGTTACTTGTTTTCTTGTGAGTCTGCATTATTTGTAACTGTGTCTGATACAATTTTCTGAGGTCTTCTCAGTGTGCCCCCTTGTTGTGTTCTTGTATTCCCGCCGTTTTTTCACCCCGTTTCCTGCCCCACTCCCACCTCCCAGCTGCTCGTCCCACCCCCTCCCCTACAAACGCCCAACGCTGCGCGGTCACGCAGCGGGCGCGCCGCTGCCGTGCCTAAGGCAAACCTGTCCGTGCCTGGACCGCACCCAGCGCCACACCCCAGGCCCCCGCAACCTCCAAAGGACCCGACAACGCTACGACGCAAACACCCTCCACACACTCAACGCTGGCTGAAATTCCACCTGCTTCCAGGCCACCCGGAACTTCATCCACAGACCCTTCACCTGTCGAAGCTGCAGCTACACCAGCCAGCACATGCCAGCACGGCCCGCCCATCCCGACACCGCACGCCACAACCACCTCACCTGCATATTGCTCAACACCTGCTCAGTCCACAAGCACGCCATCGAACTCTGGGACCTGCTCGACACCTCCGCCCTGGACGTCACCTTCCTGACAGAGACCTGGCTGATCACCTCCTCAGCACCGGACAAAGTCACAGCCATCCCAAACGGCTACAAGATCACCCGCAGGGACTGAAACAGCAACAAACCAGGAGGAGGAATCGCCATCATCCACAAGAACACCATCTGAATCTCAACCAGCACCGAAGACGCCCTGAGCATGGCCGAACACCTACACTTCCAGATCCACGTCAACAGCAAAACCACCCTCAGAAGAACCCTCGTATACAGACCCCCAGGACCCTGACCACAGTTCAGCAAATCCATTGCCGACCACATCAGCACGCACGCCCTCGCCTCCACGGACTACATCCTCCTCGGAGACCTGAATTTCCACCTCGAGAACACCAACAACAGCAACTCCACAACACTGATCGACAACCTCACCAACCTCGGACTCAAACAACTCATCACAACACCCACCCACTCCCCTGGACACACACTCGACACCATCTTCACCGCAAGCGACCATGTCACCTTCAGCCACACAACTGAACTCCACTGGACTGACCACCACTGCACCCTCTTCTCCTTTGAGAAACACTCCGCACACAACCAACTGAAACGTATCCCACACCATAACTGGAAAAGAGACGCCGAAGACCAGCTCATCACCACACTCGCCCGAGACCCTGCACCCGAGCCCTCCGAAACCAACGCATCAGCCCACAACTTCAGGCAATGGATCGACGACTGCGCCAACATCCTCACCCCGATCAAGAAGCCCCCAACAAGTGCACCAACTCGAGAGCCATCTGGTTTAACGCCGACCTCTAGAACTCCAAGCACGGCTGCAGAAGACTCGAGATGCAATGGCGCAAAGACCAGACACCAAACAACCACGCAGCTGTCACGAACGCCAGACGCAAACACCACCAACTCATCAGATCCGCCAAAAGAACATCCTTGAAAGAGCACATATACAACGACGCACACAACAGCAAAGAGCTCTTCAATCTCGTGAAAGAACTAGCCACCCCCAGCTCCAATGACGTACCACTGTCTCAAGACCTCTGCGACTTCCTGGCTACCTTCTTCCACCGCAAGATCGCAGACATCCACAACAGCTTCAGCACTCAGGCGCCGATGACTGATGCCGACCCCCCTGACCCAACACCCACCAAGCACACCGACTTTCTCCTCTCCTGGAACAACGTCAACGATGAAGACACCCTCAAATGAAAGAACACCATCCACTCCAGGGCTCCTTCCGACCCCTGCCCCCACCACATCTTCAACAAGGCAGGCTCCATCATCGCACCCCAAATCCGAAAGATCATCAACAGTTCCTTCGAGACCGCCACCTTCCGAGATAGCTGGAAACACGCCAAGATCAACGCTCTCCTCAAGAAACCCAAGGTGGACCCTAAGGACCTCAAGAACTTCCGGCCCATCTCCCTGCTCCAGTTCTCAGGAAAAGTCATTGGCTGTGGTGCCCCGTGTGAAAAAAGCCCGCATTGGAGGGCGTTCGTTCAGGCTGCTAGCTCCGCAGCTGTGGAACTCCCTACCTATGACCCTGCGCTCTACTTCTAATTTGCTGGCGTTCAGGAAGGGCCTAAAGACATGGCTTTTTGCCCGCTAGGGATTTCCTGTCCTAGTTCTTGAACTTAGGGAGCCTTTCTTTCTCTAACTTTCACTGTTATGTTTTGTCTGTTTTCTTTTCAGGTCATGAAACATAAAGCGCCGGGACACTCCTAGGAGTAGCCGTGCGCTATAAAAGACCTATTTAACATAACATAACATAACATAACATAACATTGAGAAGACCGCCAACAGACAACTGACCCACTTCTTGGAGGAGAACAATGTCCTGGACTCCTCCCAATCCAGATTCTGCAGCAACCACAGCACAGAGACCGCCCTCATCGCCGCCACTGACCACATCAGGACCATACTGGCCAAGGGTGAAACCGCGGGCCCTCATCCTCCTGGACCTCTCGGCCACCTTCAACTCCGTCTGCCTCCACACTCTGCGCACAGCCTCCATGACGCAGGGATCCAAGGAAAAACCCTGGACTGGATAACCTCCTTCCTCACAGGCAGAACCCAGAAAGTCCACCTCCCCCGTTCTGTTCCGAAGCCACCACAATCACCTATGGTGTACCACAAGGATGATCCCTCAGCCCGACCCTGTTCAACATCTACATGGCACCGCTCGCCAACATCGTCCAAGCACACCACCTCAACATCGTCTCGTACGCCAACGACACACAGCTGATCCTCTCCCTCACCAAAGACCCGGCCATCACCAAAACCAACCTCCATGAGAGAATGAAGGCCATCGCAGATTGGATGAAAACCAGCCGACTGAAATTGAACTCAGACAAAATGGAGGTCCTCATCCTCGGCTCCACCCCCTCAGCATGGGACGACTCCTTGTGGCCGGCTGCGCTGGGAGCGGCCCGACACCCACAAACCACGCATGCAACCTCGTGTTCATTCTGGACTAAACGCTCGCTATGACCCAGCAAGTCAACATTGTTTATACCTGCTTTAACACCCTCCTGATGCCCAGCAGGAACCCACCGAAACCAGGAGAACGGTCACCCAAGCACTCATCAGCAGCAGGCTGGATTAAGGCAATGCCCTCTTCGCAGGAACCACAACCACACTCCGGAAAAGACTTCAAGGCATACTGAACGCCTCTGCATGCCTCATCCTCGACATCCCCCACAACAGCCACATCACCCCCCAATTAGGAGACCTGCACTGGCTCCCGGTCAACAAGAGGATAACCTTCAAGCTCCTCATCCACGCACACAAGGCACTCCGCAACACCGGTCCAGCCTACCTGAACAGACGGCTCTCCTTCTACAACCCGAACAGCCAGCTCTGCTCTGCCGACCTCGCGCTAGCCACCATCCCGAGTATCCGACGAAAGACCACTGATAGCAGGTCATTCTCCCATCTCGCTGCAAAGACTTGGAACACCCTCCCCGCCCGCCTGCGCCACACACAGGACCTACTAACATTCAGGAGAATCTCACGACCTGGCTGTTCGACCAGTAGCGGCTGACCCCCCCTTCTCCCCTCAGTGCCTTGAGACCCTCACGGGTGAGTAGTGCACTCTACAAATTCTTGATTAATTGATTGATTGATTGATTGAACCCTCAATCCAGAGTCGATTATGCTGATTGACCTAACACACTACACATAAGTAACAAACATGCTGTACTCTGTATTTTCAATTGCCTCGGTATCACTTAAGGAAAAGCATTGAAAAACTGGAAAAGCAAATGCAAGTTAAAGCTCAGAGCCTGCCTCAGTGACCACCTACAAACCGCTCAGAAAAGTAACATTTAGACCACACGACAATGAAGAGACCTTTAGCGAATCATTAAAAATTGTTAACTTTATATGCAGAATATCCTTGCAGCTTTTATGGTGCATATTTTATCAGCTTACTTAACTCTTTCTCTTCTCCTTTTAATCTTCCTTTATCAATCGGTAAATATTAATTGAGAAATTAAACAGAACATGTACTGATTTAATGATAACTTTCGTTAGCATGCTAAAATTTGTTGTTTTTAAATTGCGTACTTCTACTATCAGGGCCGGCGCTAGGCATCGGCAGCATGGGCAGCTGCCCAGGGCCTCGCGCTCAGGTGACTGGCAGGGGGCCTCCCTGCCTCATTGTGAAATTAAACACTTTCACAGATTGCCCACCTGTTCCAACAGGGCCGCATCCCCACACAATTGTAATACACATGAGATGTCTGGAGTCGACCGTGGTGGCATTCCTGGGGGTGGGGGGGGGGACAAACGGAGTGGGGAAGGCACAGCAGCCAGGCCAGCAATTATGGCTCACAGTGTCAGGGGCGGGCAGCAGCTCTGTTAAGTACCGGCCATTCCCGCATTTTGTTGCTAGGTGACAGAAGGCCCCTTTGTTTACAGGACCAGCCGGACACAGGTAAGGCGAGGTGGGTGAGGGGAGGAGGGAGCAGCCAGATCAACTGGTGCTAGGGCAGTGATTTAAGAAATGCCTTGTTACTGCTTCGAAGGCCATGGGGAGGGGGCCCCCTTTCCCTTGGCCTCGAAGCACTAGAGCAAGCTGCAAGGACAGGGTATGGGGGCCCCCTTCCCTAGACCTCGTAGCCATTACTTCCTCTTTCTTTTCCTTTTCTTTATTTGTTCCCCTGTGAAATAAATCCCCCCCAAAAAAACTTTTTGCTGGAAAGGTCAACTTTTTTGTGACATTTTTCACTTCCAAAGTGCAGCCTTGCAATGGAGAGAAATAAAAGGTTCAAAATGTAAAAAAATAACTAAAGCAAGACAGAGGGGGTCGAAAAGGGGCCAGATTGACTTTATTCACAACCAAAACACATTAGTGCCACTCCACAGAGTTTGCCAGTGAAGCGCTACTTTTGTTTTCTTGTCTTTCTCTAAACAGCATTGTTTTCGGGCACCATTTCTGGATGTACTGCAATACCTCCTTGATGGGCGGACTGGAAAATAAAGTGCATGCCGCTGCTCTGTATTCACGAATGTGGTCTTTTTAAACCATACAACTTTAGTTTTGTATGGATATAAGCAATGGGCATTGAAGCAGGTCCGTTCCGGCCCTGTAGTCATGGCCTTAACTTCATTAATGCAAAAGCACTCATTGATTTCTGAATAATAAGTGCAAAAGCATTAAGGTAACCATGTTGTTCCTGCTTACATTTCACATGCTTTAATAAATCTTACATTCCTTATGAGTGTTTGCTTTTTGCAGAATGTTGTCACTTTTTTTTTAGGCAGCATATTGCTCTTGTCTAGTGCGTAATTTGAATGGAGTCGCTTCCAGGTGTTTGTAGCGGGGCGCAATTGGGTTGTACTTGAAGGCAGTGTGAGTTTCTCTCAGTGGGGTAGTATGGTGTTCAGTCGAGGGAGGATGTGGCACTATGGTCAGAGCTGCCGAATTTGGAACTGGGGAGCCAAGTTCAGCCTTCATGACCAGTCCACCAGACCACTCTACTGAGAGAGCACATTTCCATGCTAGACCTTGGAAGGACCCGCAAGACCGTAGAAGGCCTGATGTCTTAGCACCAGCAGGTGGACCCTAGCAGTGGCAAGTGTGGGTTAACCTTGAAGGCCTGTCTGCCCCAACCCCTATTGAAGCTCACCTCTAGTCTTCTGGGCAGGCCTAGGAAGCAGAACACCCTAGAGAAACAGTGACTCTGTCATTGAGGTCATAGGACCCTTGAGCAGGAAGGCTCTAGGGCAGTGCAAATGGTGAGATTGCACTGAGCGCTGACTTTGGGTCATGTTTGCGAGTATATTATGTTTCTAAAAGCACTTGCTGCCTCCTTCCTGGCCTCCAGTAAATCTCGGCAACAATAAAAATGTCATGAAACTCCGGTAATTAATGTTCTTCCTAGAGAGAGATGGAGGTTTGTCAAGTGGAAGTTTTGACTTGTGGAAAGGTAGCGCAGAGGGTTAATGTGCCTGCTGCAAAAAACATGCGCCATGCAGATCACAAAGTGCACATAATGTAAATAGGCCAGTGGGTTATTGTTTTGCCAGAGAGATCCTATTGTTACTTGCAGTTTATAAGTCAAAATCCTAACATAGAACAATGAGCTATTAATTGTCAACTAAGAGTTGCATGTCAACTGCAAGGTATCAATTACATCGTTATGTTTTTTCCCCAGTCTTTGATTATCTAAATGTTGCAAAAAGGGTTCATTTGAACAGAGTCAATTCTGGTTATTAAAGAGAACCCCCACCCATGGTATTATGTTCTAAATTCAGAGTTTGTGTTTCTCCAGATTGTTAGACGGGACCTGGAGGGTCGGCCGAGGACAGGGGGAGAGGCCTCCGGGGAGAGCCGTCTCCAGCGATCGTACAGACAAGTAACTTCCCCCCCACAGATGGACACCACACAAAGATAAGGTTTAACGTTCTTTATAAGCAAATCTTGAAGTACGGTAGTATGGTACAAGGAGGTCAGGACACAGGGGTCCCCTCGGTTCTAGTCTCTTTGAAGGAAAAGGGGGTAGCGGGAAAGTCTTGTTACCGAACTGGAAGTAGATGGAATGATGGTTAGCTCACAATCCTCGAGCTCGGCGTTCTAGTAGGTCGGGCCGCGGCAGCGCCAGCAGGTCCCGAGGAGATCGTAGGTGGCAATGGGCCGCGGCAGCGCCAGCAGGTCCCGACGAAGATGGTGGTTGCAACGGGCCGCGGCAGCGCCAGCAGGTCCCGACGAGGATGGTGGTTGCAAGGGGCCGCGGCAGCGCCAGCAGGTCCCGACGAGGATGAAGGTTACAGAAGGCCGCGGCAGCGCCAGCAGGCAGGACAACAGTTCACAAGGCAGGGCTGCGGCAGCGCCAGCGGTCCGTCAAGGATGAGTTCTTCACAGTGTCTCTCGACTCCAGGATACAACTGCCTTCCTGCTCTGGAGCTGCCCCAGTTATAGGTCTGGTGCCCTTTGATGTCCGGACCCTCGCACTTGGAGGTCGGGAGGTCCGGGATGAGGGAGTCCAGATACCCAACAGGGGGGTGGAGCCAGCGCCCGGGGAGGCTGGGGGCGATCGGCACCTGGCGGGGGAGAGCCATCGAAACTCCTCTCTCCCATTGACCTGCCAAGTGGTCCGTTCACCTCCTGGGTGGATGGTGGTGCCGGGATGTCGGGGCCTGGCCAGGTCCAGGGTTAGGGTCGAGCTGAGGCCACGCGGCCTCGTGGTGCAGTGTTCAAGATGGCGGCTGGGCCCGGGCAATGGTGCTGGCGGTGGCCTGGGCCAGTGATACAGAGATGTTCGGGGGCAGGCGTCCCGTGTGGGACGGGTCACGGGTTGCTTCTGTGGGTAGCACCTGGAGAGCCGGTGTCCGGGCTCCGTCATGCGGGGAGGGAGTGAGCCCTTTTCTGGGGCCCGTCCAACACAGATCAATCGCTATTAAACTATACTGCCCACTAGTAGGATTGTCTTGTGACTCCTAGGCCTCTGTATTTTGTGACATGGCCTATTGTGATTTACACAGGTAGGATTGATTGTCCCTGTGTAATGTGTGATATAAAGTTCTCTGACACTCTAAACTGGTACCAAAGGTGCTGTTAATCAAATTAAACGCATCTGAGAGAGAGTGTGGTTATGGAGACTTGAGGGGCACTGTTAATGGGTGGTAGTGAGGGAATCCGTGCCAGAGCGAGTTATTGGGGGCACCAACATTGTCGCACAGGGCTCCACCAGTGCTAAAGCTGGCCACTTGTACTTCCTACAGTTCTAACATCAAATCAAAAATGTTGATTTGACAACCCCTTGGATCTGTAGCATACCTTCAAGTCAATGTATGATTTAGCAGTGGTCTCTGTTGTTCTAAGTCTTTTTTTGTTTATGTACAATCTTTATTTGCTTGCAATGGTGTCTTGTAATTTTGTACTGTTTGTGTTGTGTTTTTGCACTTAACATAATTCTGGCGAGTAAAGAGCACACACACAAAAAAGATTGTCCCACGTCTCTTAGCATGGGAGTGTGGGATTCTGGTGAGAGGACTTACGTTAAAACAAATTACGAAGTATTAATGTCATCCTAAGGTAGCACAATGATGGCACGGAAAGATAAGGGAGCCTTTTGAAATTTGCAACTATATCCATGGTGTGAGAGGTTTTCTTGTGTGTCATTTTATATTTTGAATGTTCCCGCCCCTCATTACCTCAACAGGATCTCCCCCCTTTATGAGGCAGAACTGGAAAGTGTATCCTGCACTCATCTGGAAACAATCAGGTAAGGAGGAGTAAATAATATGCATCTTTGTGAGACCTGCACCTAGCTTTTCCATCTAAAGAGACAAATGTAATCCTTTCAACAGTTTTAAAATATATATACTTTATTTCATTTGTATATTTAGCTTTTTGTCCATGTAACTGATATCCACGTTAGGTCTCTTCAGTGATGCCAAATAAGATCAATAGTCCTGCAATGTCACTTTCTGTGATGTCACTTCCCGTGATGTTACCAAGGGTGGGAACTCCACTAGGGCAGAGGAGCTTCGCCCCACTACTTTCTCGCAAAAGCAGAAACACAAAATGCGAAAACGACAATTTTTTGTTTCCACTTCTAGTACTGCGAGAAAGCAGAAGTGTTTGGTTGGGGGCGAGCGGGTCTGCTTTAGGGCAGGGGAGGAGTGCCATGCCAACTACCAAGGGCATTGGCTGTTCGACCAAACCAGCCATGTGCACTCTGGCCTTTCTCTATGTAGTCTACATGGAGAAAATGGCCTCCCCATAGGCGCCTGGCTGGTTGGCGTCCTGCTCAATCACAACGCAGCCATTGCAGCATTGTAAATGGCTTAGGGGAGGGGATGGAGGCTGCTTGCTTCCTGTTCTCCTCCTCCCGAACTCCTGCGAGACCATCCAACTGCGAGCCATGCCGGCTGCGGCTGGAACTTACATGCAAATTAGAGGGGCCTCACATCTTCCCTTTCGCCCGGGGCCCCAGGAGTTCTAGGACCAGTCATGTCTACTATACAATAAAACATTTAAAAAAATATATGACAAAACAGAGGAGCATGTTGGGTTTTGAACCACAGCTCCAGAATTTCATCCGATGCCTTTTAGATCTTTTTTTTGCAGGTTTACGTAGCGCAAACTCAACTCGAATGTATTGGAGCGCTTTACAAGAGTACCAGTTAAATTACACAAGGACAGGGCACATTTATTTTTGGTAGGCTCAGGGAGATGGAGTGATTGACCCAGTATCACACGATGTTGAGCCGAGGCCCAGCCTCCAACCTGGTTTCCCAGCTCCGGAGTCGGCAGCTCCGGCTGTTATAGAGCAGGTACTGGGCACACTTATGGTACGAACAATTTTTAGTAATTTGGTCGATTGAGACAAAATAATGGACACTAGTTGTAAAGACAATATATTAGACTTTATATACGTCTTCTTTCTTTGGCGTGTCTACAGAACGCCAGTTGACACGTGTTTCATCAACAGGGCAATGCCTGTGACTCATCAGGGCTGTAAAATCTATCATGGTACATGTGTATCAGAGGAAATGCATGAGCAACAAAAACAAAAAACAGGGATTCAAGACTTGAAACAGCAGTCCTAAGAAAGTGCATGACGTGTGTCAGTGAAAGCGAAAACCGGGAGTAAGTGTGACAACTAATACAGAAAACGTAAATGAAATTGCTAACGCACATTAAAAGGCATGGGCGATAGGTTGAAAAGGAAAACGAGGTGTGGGGTGGTCTGGTGATGGATCCGACCAATATTGTGTTCATGCTGGGATCGGGAGAGGTGAGGGCACGACAGGTGGATATGTAGTACTAGCGGGGTCGCGGTGAGGGATCGTGACTCAGTAAGTGGATCCCCGGCCCGTTCAGGAACGCTCGTAGGTGAAAGGAAAAAAAAAGTCGTCGCCGGGTCGTACTGTTTAGATCCGCCCTTTTTTAGCTTTTTTTACCTTTCACCTCGTTTTCAAGCCTCCTTGCCCTTCCGACCATTCAACAGAACGAGCAGTCTAGTTGCGGTTGCTTTCGCATCCTCACTCCCTGCCTCCACCGCCATTGCGCGTGGCACCCCCGGGTCTTCTTTATATCACCACCATACAAGCATCGTGCTCCCCACTCCATTTCTACCCTTCGAGACGTGAAGCTACCACGCTTTCCAGGTAAAACCCCCGCCTTTTGCAGAGATTCACAACAAAGAACCCTGAGTGAAAGGAGAGATATCTCAGTGAGATAAGCCCCTCGCAGTCTGGCTGCCTCTCCTGGCAGAGACAGGCGGTTGTCTCGGTGACCCCCTCCTCTCCCCGAGATGAGGGTCCCTCAGATTTCAGATACATGGGGCATCTTTCTCCTCTCTCGGGGACACGGCGCCCCCTCGTGTCTGATGCCTTCATCTCTGTCTCTGAGCGCCTTCGAACTGCAGCTGTCTCGAGTGTCTGCTGTTACAGGAGCGCTCCCTTCCGTCGCTCGCACCCATGGGGAACTGGAGCTGAACGCGCTCCAGGGCGTCGAGCGACCTGCAGCGAAAACAAGCGACACCAGCACAGATTCCCTGGGGGGGGGGGCAGATTATGTGACAGGTGATGGGTTATGTGGTAAATGCAGAAAATCCTTAGTTATGCGAAAATCGCTGCAGAACCACATAATTCCCTGGTGGTATCCAAGAGATTACATTGAAGAAGGTCAGGTTGAGGAGAGTGAGTGAGCTGCCCCAATCACCGGCTTGAACCGGGCTCCCCATTCAAAGGTCTGCAGCTCTGGCTGTTAGACCACATCGCCTTCATTTTACCCGTCACCAGTCGCGGGGCACCTATACGCAGGCGATCAAAGCTTCTGTCTTAAGGTTCACGCCAATAATCGGGGCGAGGGGGAGGAGTCAGATGCTGCTACTTGTGAATAGAAGCGATCCAGAGTACAGTTTGCGTCTTTACCTTGTGGAGCCTTCCTGTCTCAACCAAGGGATTTCATTTTACACTTGGCCATTCGGAAAGGGTCATTTTGCGGCCAAGACTCCGTGGCCCCCTTCACATACACCCAGGGGTCGCCAACACACTTTTATGAATGAGTTTGCCTTTTTACGCCTGCGAGAAGTGAACAAAGGAGTTCCCGCTCGGTCCACGAACACGCCACTGAACTCTGGGACCTACTCGACACCACATCGCCGGACGTCGCCTTCCTCACAGAAACTTGGATGAACGCCTTATCAGCGCCCGACATCGCCATAGCCATCCCGGACAATTACAAAATCATCCGAAAAGACCGCACCAACCAAACAGGAGGAGGCATCGCCATCGTCCATAAGAACACCATCCGAATCACGACTAGCTCCGACGATAACCTCGCGACCGCCGAACACCTTCACTTCGACATCCACACCGACCCCAGGACCACACTTAGAGGCACCCTCATCTACAGACCACCAGGAACCAGCACACAATTCATCGAAGACATCACTACTTCATCAGCCCACATGCCCTCACCTCCGAGAACTACATTCTCCTGGGAGACCTCAACTTCCACCTGGAAAAGAATAACGACAGCAACACCACCACCCTTCTGGACAACCTGGCCAATCTCGGACTCAAACAACTTGTTGACACCCCCACCCACTTATTCGGACACACGCTCGACCCTATCTTCACCTCCAGCAAACACATCTCCTTCGATCACACCACAGCTTTCCATTGGACGGACCACAGCTGCGTTCACTTCAGCTACAAAAAGACCACGACCCACATCCTACCACAACCTATTCCTCGAAGAAACTGGAACAAAATCACCACCGACCAACTCTTCACATCACTTAACCAAAACCCCCCCGCCATACCATCGGACCCAAACCAAGCTGCCACCAAACTCACACAATGGATCACCCACAGCGCTGACGAATTAGCACCCTTGAAAAACCACCAAATCAAACAAGATAACAAAAAGGCCCCCGGGTTCAACGATGACCTTAAGAAATCCAAGAAGCTATGTCGTACCCTCGAGAAAACCTGGAGATAAAACCCAACCACTAACAATCTGAACACCTTCAAGGACGCCATCCGCAAACACCACCAATTGATCCGATCCACCAAGAAATCAGCATTCAAGGATCGACTCGACAACAACGCCCACAACAGCAAGGAACTATTCAACATCGTCAAAGAATTTACTAACCCCACCGCCGGCACCAACGACATCACTCCCTCCCAAGACCTCTGCGACTCTTTATCCACTTTTTTCCACAACAAAATCGCCGACATTCACAACAGCTTTGAAAATTTGTCCGAAGAACAACCCACTCCAACCACCTCCGAACCAAAACAGCACTCTCACAACCTTTGCACCTGGAATGCAATCACTACTGAAGACACCATCCGTCTGATGAACTCCATCCATTCAGGCTCACCAAATGACCCATGCCCCCACCACATCTTCAACAAAGCAGACTCCATCATCGCACCCCATCTCCGCGATGTCATCAACTGCTCCTTCAACTCTGCCACCTTCCCAGATAGCTGGAAACATGCCAAACTCAGCGCCCTTCTGAAGAAACCCACAGCGGACCCCTCTGAACTAAAGAACTACCGCCCCATCTCGCTCCTCCCCTTCCCTGACAAAGTCATCGAGAAAGCCGTGAATAGTCAGCTCGCCGCCTTCCTTGAGTCCAACAATTCACTCGACCCCTCACAGTCCGGCTTTCGAGCCAAACACAGCACCGAAACCGCCTTCATCGCTGCTACAGACGACATCCGAACGCTACTGGACAAAGGAGAAACAGTTGCCCTCATCCTACTTGACCTCTCCGCCGCCTTCGACACAGTCTGTCATAACACCCTCATACAACGCCTCAGCAATGTCGGAATTCAAGGAAAAGCGTTGGACTGGATCATCTCGTTCCTAGCAGGAAGAACCCAGAGAGTCCGACTCCCCCCATTCAAATCAGAGGCAACCAAAGTCATCTGCGGCGTACCACAAGGATCATCACTCAGTCCCACCCTCTTCAACGTGTACATGAGTCCCCTCGCAACCATCGCGCGACAACACAACCTCAACATCATCTCCTACACTGACGACACCCAACTAATCCTCTCCCTCACCAAAGACCCCAACACCGCCAAAACCAATCTACACGAAGGAATGAAAGAAGTATCCGTATGGATGAAGAACAGCCGTTTAAAACTAAACTCGGACAAAACGGAAGTCCTCATCTTAGGATCGTCCCCCTCTGCATGGGACGACTCATGGTGGCCACCAGCACTGGGCACAGCACCCATACCTACAGATCACGCACGGAACCTGGGCGTCATCCTAGACTCCTCCCTCTCGATGACCAAACAAGTCAACGCCGTTTCATCATCATGCTTCAACATCCTACGCATGCTCAAAAAAATCTTCCGCTGGATCCCCACCGAAACAAGAAAGACAGTCACCCACGCACTCGTCACTAGCCGACTAGATTATGGAAACACCCTTTACGCCGGAACCACAGCCAAACTACAGAAAAAACTCCAACGCATCCAAAACGCCTCAGCCAGATTCATACTGGACATCCCCTGTCAAGCTCACATTTCCGGTCACCTGAAAGATCTCCACTGGCTTACCATCAACAAGAGGATAACGTTCCGTCTCCTCACCCACGCACACAAGGCCCTCTACGACCTCGAACCCGAATGCCTCAACAAACGACTGTCCTTCTACACACCCACCCACCAAATTCGTTCATCCAATCAAGCCCTCGCCGCAATTCTGCGCATCAATAGAGTCACCATGGGAGGAAGATCCTTCTCCTACTTAGCGGCCAAAACCTGGAACTCTCTCCCCACTCACCTCCGCCTTACACAGAACCACCACTCCTTCAGAAAACAGCTTAAAACCTGGCTATTCGATAAATAATGCACCCTCCCTCCCCCAAGCGCCTTGAGACCCTCTGGGTGAGTAGTGCGCTATACAAATTACTGAACTTGAACTTGAACTTGGCAGGGGTCGGGTTCTGCGCCCTGATTGGACCGCACATCCCCGCCCCACAGAAATGATTCCCTGTCGGATACCCAGGGCCCCACGCGGGCTGGAGGGGATATAACTTATCTAGGTCCAGATAAATAAACAAGCAGGAACAATGCCCCCACAGTGGGGGAGTGGGGGCAGGTTAGGGCGCGTGCATGCATTCAAGGCATAGCTGCCAAGGGGCGTGTATGCCTGAGCACAGGGGTGGCATGTATGCCTGAGCACAGGGATGGCGTGTATGGCCGAGCACAGGGGTGGCGTGTATGCCCGAGCACAGGGGTGGCGTGTATGCCTGAGCACAGAGGTGGCGTGTATGCCCAGGCCGCAGAGTGGGGCCTTAATGACGGGGCAATAAATACACTGGACACTCTCTGGCTGCTCGGGCCGAAGACCCCGAGCGCCCCTGACGTGTGTGCGTGCGTGCGTGCGTGTAAGAACGGGCCGGGTGGCTAAGTTACTACACTTGGTAAATCACGCACAGGTCTGTCGCCTATATAAAGCGCCATCACGTCTTGCAGAGCTCAGCACTCTTGAGGACCCGTTATCCTTGCTCCAACTCACAACTCAAAGCCATCTGAGCAGCTCCCCCCAAAACAATCTGCTAACCCATGAACAATCCAGCAGACAGATAAACTTAGTTCCTCTCAGCCCTGCCATCTCCTATCTTCAAGGAGCATTTTTTACACTGCTGGTGCGTCACAAAAAGTGACACACCGGCGGGGTAAAAGTGACGCACCAGCGTGGCGGGGCAAAAGTGACGCACCGGCAGGGCAAAAGTGACGCACCGGCGGGGTAAAAGTGACGCACCGGCGGGGTAAAAGTGACGCACCGGCGGGGCAAAAGTGACACACCGGCGGGGTACAAGTGACGCTCCGGCGGGGTAAATGTGACACACCGGCGGGACAAAAGTGACACACCGGCGGGGTAAAAGTGATGCTCCGGTGGAGTAAAAGTGAAGCACCGGCGGGGCAAAAGTGACGCACCGGCGGGGTAAAAGGGACGCTCCGGCGGGGTAAAAGTGACGCACCGGCGGGGCAAAAGTGACACACCGGCGGGGCAAAAGTCTCGCTCCAGCAGGGTAAAAGTGGCGCACTGGCGGGGAAAAAGTGACGCAAAGGCTCATAAGCCCCTTTGTCTCTGCTCAGACAGCGACCCTTTACAGCTTTATCCATGTATTTATACTTATGATAATAAACAAGTATGTTCTCAGCAGTACACGTCACTCAGCCGATCACAGGTAACCGTGTATTCAAATATGATCCTGTTCGTCCATATAACACTGTAATAATGCGATGATTGCAAATGAATTCACACTTGCGCAATACGAGAACTAATAGTGTTTCACAAGTAGCTTGCTACGCCAGACTATTGTATTGTAGTTTTATACTATTGTATTGTAATTGCATTTATCTAGCGCTTACTTCCCCAAACAAGGTGTCAACGTGCTTTTTCGGCTAGTTGCACGCTACTCCGGAACCCAGACAGGATTAGTGGGGAATTAGTATAGGGAATTATGAAATTAATTTGAGTGGTGGACATATTAGTCTGTGATTTGAATTGAAAAAGAATAGTGGCGGGATAGAAGAGGAAAGATGAATGCATTTGTACACACATATACCGGGCTTGCGTCAGCTCTCATCCGTTGATCGTTTATCAGTAATTCACATTTGCTTCTGCTCGCCACCGCATAATGCATGATGGCAGGGGGGCATCTCACTTTAGCCCCTGGCTCTTTTGCAATGTTGGTGATGCTATTTTTCTTGGAAACCCCTGCACTTGTGCATTAACATTTTTAAAAATCTTTGTTTATTTGAACTTTCTCAAAGGTTACATTGATTCCAGGTAATTACTACCATAGCTCTGTGCCAATGATAATATTTCCCTGTGATGTACATTGAAACGAAAAGATTCCTGCCTGCTAGGAAGCAACTCCCGGTGTTCTACTGAACACTTTTTTTTTACTGCAAACATATGGCCACCACATTAAGGTAGTGGTTTTATTTTAATTTATTTGGCATACGCTTGAAATACAGTGGGAAAAAATAGCCATTGTACCAATTTGTGCCAGGGGTCTCCGGTGCTCACACCCAACAGTCAACACCGATGCTCATGACAATCCACCACAAGGCGGCGCTGTCTGTCCAACCCAGAGGTGACCGCAAGAACATTAATAACTAATTCAATACACTTTAAAAATGACCCCCACCACCACCCAAGCCACCCCCACAGTCCCGGGGGCCTGAAACAGTATGAACCACCACACCCGTAGGAGCGCGAGGGGCAGCAGTTGTGTTGTTAGTAGTGTGGGCAGCATGGCACGGGTAACGTGCAACGCAGGCCACAGTGGCCCCTCGACAAGAGCCGCAGCGCCCACTTCTTTACAAGTGAAGCGAGAAAGGGGTGCACAGTGGGTGTTGCGGTGGGCGTTCCACTGCAACACCAATTGATTTTGACGCTGCTCCCTATTTACAAGGGCAGCGCAAATAGGAGGCAGCACCAAAATTAAGGGAAAACCTGGTCTTAAGTTGGCGAAATTAGGAGAAATTATATATTTCTACTAGTTTTTGCTTTTTTCATCTGTGCTGCCTTGTGCTAAATTCCAGCACAGGAAGGCCCCCATTTCCTGCACATAAGGAGGCATATTTACAAGGACTGTCAATTTTTTGACGTTACGTCGCTTTTTTTATCGCCTTATTTACAAGGTGTCACTAACTGCAGTTAGCGGCACTTTTTCAGTGTAAATGTGAATTTTCAAGATCGCCACTTCTGTTAGTGTGACTTAAAGAAAATGAGATGCAAGGTAGGCGTTCCCGTGAAAAAACTGCCGCTAACCACACTACACGATATTTACAAGGAATTCCTTGTATGGTGCAAAACCAAAAAGACTGCCTCTAACTCCAGTTAGAGGCAGTTTTTTAAGACAAGAAAATAGCTCATCTTAAAATTGGTGCAAACACTTAGGGCCTCATTTCAGAAGGTTTTGGTGCTGGACAGCGCTGCAAGGAATGTTGCTGCCCTGCCCTGCAACAAAACAAAAGGTCAGGAATGCGCCCTACCAATAAGATAGGGCACATTCCTGGGCATCTTTCATGAAAAGTGTTGCATCACTGCGACAAAACAGTGTTGCAACATTTTTCACTGTGCCCTCCCTGTGACACCAAGGATTTGCCGTATTTACTGTAAGGTGCTCCATGTCGCAATTAATGAGGAGATACATGTAGAATCTTGACATATCTATCAGTGCTAAAGTCATGCACTGTTGCAGTTGTGTCGCAAGCATGATGCAACTCCAGCAATGCAAGGGGCATGCCTATCCCTGTGGCACTGCGTAGCCCTTACACCCATCATGAGGCAGGCGTAAGGTTTTGATGTAGTGGCATCCAAGAATTTTCGCTGTGAAATCTGAAAGATTTCCCTGAGCCACTCCTACGAGGCTTTGTTGCGTGGTAATGTCCACCTTGCATTCATCATACCAGACACAGGTAGAATGTGGCACAGGGCTTTACAAGCTCACACATATGCCTACATGTGTCACTTTGTAAATACGACAGAACGTGGTGCAAAATTAACGCTGCAAGTACGTCAAGAAAATGATGCACCAGTGGCTTTAAACTGCCTCCGGAATTGGACACAGTACTCTCTGTTGGACCACGGGACCTGAACACAGTACTCTCTGTGTAAGCCACGGGACCTGGACACAGTACTCTCTGTTGGACCACGGGACCTGGACACAGTACCCTCTGTGTTGTAAATTAGCATAAATGGGTTAGCGTTAGCAGAAGCCATTTCGCATTTAGAAGTTATCTTATCCACTTTCTAGAAGCCATTTTAGTTTCTGGAGGCCATCTTGGCTACCATGTGCTGCCATGTGCTCACTATCTGAGTTGTCCTACCTTCCTTTTAGCTGTGCCTGAAGTCTGCCTAGTAACAAGATATATTTAGCCTCCTCCACTTCCACGCATGCTCAGAAATGCCTGGTAGAGTCTGCATCTGTTACTGATTAAGTTTTACATAGGAATGTATTCACTACGTTCTGAAACTGTTAGCTCCTCCCACTTGGTTCCATATGTCCTTATTTGGTATTCCTTGTGTGCTCACAGGAATCAAGACTGCCCCCTTTCATGTATGCTTACTGTGTAAGTCTGAAATGTATATAAGGCATCAGCTTTCTGACTTCCTCAGACTGCCTCATTCATTTGCCATGGCCTTTGGACGACGCAGCCTCACTTCATGTAATAAACTGTCCTTTGATATTTCAGAATTCTGTGTCAGCCTCACTGCTTTTAAAGGACTCCAAGGTTTTGAATTCCACAATTGGCGACCGCGACGAAGGGACTCATCAGAGAGGTGACAATCTGGAGGAGTGATCAACTTGCCAGGAGGCAGAAAACTGCTGAGCAGCATGGGACTGGTTTCTACAAGGAGGTATGCTGTGCACGGCGCGCTTCTGCTGATTTCTTGTGTCTGCAGCTCGGTGTGTTTTCTGACCTTCCTGTCCTCTGGTCCTCCTAAGAATGTCACCCCCTGACTGAGAACACTTTTGGCGTGAGTATTAAAATGTAACATAAAAAGATAGACTGTTAGATGAGACTTGGCAGTTAGAATTTGGACAGCTTATGTTTGGTAAAAGTAATTTTGCGGCGCCTGTTCTAAGTTTTGAATGCCTTTGTAACGCTTACTGTGGCATATTTGAGTTTGAGATAGACTTGTCTACTTTGAATTGTGTGTGATCTTCGAAGAATATGATATGAATATGATTTGATGTGATTTGATTTGATATGTATGTGTTGCAACTCATATAGGCAGGTAATGCGAGGATATTTCCTCCACCTTTGATAGTAGTGTATACGCTGCACTATTTTTTGGCATGCCTGTTGTCCTTGGTTAAGCTCACATGTTAAAATGTGTTGCTTTTGTGAACGGTACCATAATGTGATGTGAAGTAAAAGAGCCGGCTTCCCTTAGAAGGGATACCTAAATAGGTTTAGGTGTGAAAACATATTTCTTCCTTGGTGATATTGTATCCTCAGGGAATTAAAATATGGCCATCATACATGTAAGGATCCTTTTGTTCTGTGCACTTTTATGAATGGGGAATGCAGAGCGATTCTTTGGTGCTCTGCCAGTTAAAACTTGTGAATTGAAACATCATTGCCAAACATTCCTTGTAAATATGACGTACAACTAGCATTTACAATTGGTTTGGTTTAAGATCTGTTTGTGGCTTGTTTTTGTTTCAGTCCTATGTGTTGATCTGTGGGTTCAATGTGCGTTTAAATGTGGGGTTTTTGTTCCTGTTAGTGTAATTTCTGCTTGTGAATAGCGTTGGCGCGAATTTATGAAACACATGCCTTAAGCGCTGTATTGTGTGTCCTGTATGTTTGAAATATTTCTGTTTCTGTGTGAAATGAGCTCAATGCGTGAATGTGGATTTCTTGATGTTTTCAGTCTGTTAAGGAAAATGTTGCATTAATTGATATTAGTTGAAAATTAAATAAGAATGCAGTGATTTGCCATGTTACCTGCAAAAATCGCTATATGTTGCTTTTTAAATTATAGACTAAACAAAGGCACATATGTGAAAACTGTTGAAATGCTTAAATTAGATAAAGTTAAAATTTACATTCACTAGGAACATGAAAGGGCCTCAAAATTAAAATTGTGTGTTCTGTAGGGAAAAACGAATTTGAAGCCCTCCTTTGCTTTCATGCTTTTTCATACATGTAAAATGTTAACGTTTCAGCTAAAAGTGAATTTTTGCTACGTTTAAATGTATTTTGTGGCACACACTTTTCTAAAAAATGTCTGTTTCCTGAAAGCTCTAGGCTCAGCTTCGTGCAGGCCATTTCCTGCCTTGAAAACAGCATGTGTTGTTTTTGACAGGCAATAAAAGACACTGGAATGTTTATTCAGGCATGTTTATTCAGGCCAGAGACTAGCTGGTAGTTTTAACACGGGCTGAATTTAGGAACTCAGAATAAGAGTTTTAAAGGGTTACAAAAGTAAGTTGCATTATTTTTTATCACAGGAAGGCATTTCAAATTGAGGGTTGTTCTCTGGTTTTTTTTTTAAAAAGACAGTAAAATGAAAAGGGGGTTTATCTCTGGTGATGTTGCTTAATGTCCTCTTTTAAATTTTGGCGCGAAAATCTGCCATGTTTTCAGTAAGGCTTCTGCGCATAGGCTCCTACATGACTGCATCTAAATTGATAGGCAAAAAGATGCAGTTTGGGTTTTAAATGTGGTTTTAGCAATTCAGATTGGGTTTGAGGAAAAAAAATAATAAAGAAAAGAATAAATTCTTAAACATGGAAAAATTATTTGAAAAAAAATATGTGTTTTTCAAAATCGTTTTTGGATATTCATAAAGCTTAATACTCATACTATGACCTCCTAAAATTAAAATTTGATTAAAGTAATGTGTGACTGCTTAAATAGGACATTTTGCATGTTAAGGGTTTACTTGGCGCAGGCTGAAAGCTCATTTTTCTAAACCATTACATGCGAGATACTTCATGTTTACTCTTGGTAATTTGTAAAGCACATTCTGGGGTTGATTAATATGTAATGCAAGTGTAGGATTGTCATTTTTAAGTGCCCCAAAGTCAAAAGTCGAAATCTAGTTAAAATTGACTTTTAACAAGCATTCTAGTCATTTACCATAGCATTGCAGTGTTTTTTGGCTTTCAGTAAAATGCATATTTGTGGATATTACAAACTGTGGGTTGTTATTAGTCGAGGTTGTTCTTCATAGCTCAGTGACCTATTGTGCCTGGTGCAGAGGGTTATGTTTAATATCAGGATTAAAAACTCAAATTTCGGCAGGGCCTATTCTGTCTTTTATCTTTTTAGAGTTGATAACTGGGTGCCCCAGTATAGAGTGGTAGCAAACATTTAATATAATGCTGGTATGCTCTGTTGTCATGTTCTGCAAATTGTTCACAGTAAATGTTTTCCTAAATGCATTTTATTCCTGAAAGAAGTCATTTATATAACATGTGTTTTTCAATAGGGTTGATCTTGTAGCTTAGAATGAGTGGGGAAGAGTTTCTGGCTTTGTAAGTTTAAGGGAGGAAATAGGATATAGGGCCTGAGGGGACCGCACGGTACGCCTGGCAGAATTTGACCTTAAGGTCAGTGAGAAGGGGGTTTAGGAGTAAGTAAGTTAACAGATGGAGCAACGACTGCTTGGTGAAAAGCTTCTCTGATTAGCAGAATTTCAAGCTTGCACATTAGATGGGTTACATGAGGGTTTTTGTTTTTGAGAAGTGCATTCTTGACCAGCCCTAAAGAAAGGGAAAAAGCAGGCCCTCAGGGGCTTTGGGGAGAGGGGGGACCATGTGGGGCTCGCAGGCTCCCAGGGCTGTGAAGGGGCGCAGGCTCCCAGGGCCATGAGGGGCCGCAGGCTCTCAGGGCCTTGAGGGCAGGGGGTCTGAAGGGGCCACATGGAAAGGCTGGTGCAAGGGATGCAGTGTGTGTGAAAAAGTTTTACAGTCAATATGAAAGTGGGTTAGCATGTTTTACAATGAGGATGCTTGGTTAACAGTTGAGATTTACTCTGTTATGCGCTGTGTTAGTAGTATGTTGAAAAGAGATGGGTTTTATTATGACTTCTTTGAAATGAAATGTTTGTGTGTTTTTTTCATGATTTTGCATTTTTCCCTTATGAATGGTTCTTGCTCATCCTATGGGTCACAAACGGCACTGTAAGTTGTATTTGCCAGTTTTGATAACCAGCAACTGGTGATAACCTGGCAAAAAGCGGGGTGTGAGTAAAATGAAAGCGTAATTTTGGTGTAATTTTTGATTTTGACAAATTAAGCTGGCCTGGATTCTGGGTTTTGGGTTGCATGCATGCACGCGTTTCTGCTTGATTACAAGTACCATTGTGCTTTGTTTATGCTTTTTGTGCTTACTATATATGCATGTATATTTGATGATAGCGTAATGACATGTTGTTTTGTTTTATTAGCTGCTTTTTGATATTATTACAAATTTGCCTGTGTTGTGAAGAGACATGTATGACGGTATGTGTCGCTCTACACCACGTGGTTAATATCTGCGTTTATACTAAATTTCACAGATATGATATTTGCATACTGTGATCATAAAAATACATTCGCCTCACCAGTGGATGTTAAAATTTGACCATAATAGTATTGAAGTAAAATAAAAGAGATATACAGGAAGCCACAATACAGATACTGCCCTTCTCCCTTAAGGAACAGGCAGGCCTAGATTTATATACATATCCTTGATTGGACCTAAGGATGCAATTATAGATTCGTGGCTCTTGTTAAAAGGTGAGCTAACTTTTTCATTTTTTTTCTACATTTTTCATTTTTTCCCTTGAAGGAGGAACTGGACCATTAACTGACATTACTGTGTATGGTGTAGCGCTTCTCCCCAGATGTTGCATTGTGTCCAGACTGCAGAGATGTAATAGGAACAACAACAGAATGCATAATTCCCCTTAGTATGACATGACCAGACTGTTTCTTTCTCTTTAGACTTTTTCTTTAGGCCTATATTTTTGATGCTTTCCAGTCTGACTGTCAGCTTAGTGATAGACTGGTTAACTGATTTAATAATATAATAAGGAAAGCTTTCTCATCTCAATAGGAGACACTGTATGTTCATTCTTGAATGTGGGGAAAATGTAATGCCCATTCTAATTAGGTTCTCAGTTCTTTTAGCTGCTGTTTTAATGTTTGATGGACCACATGGGTTCTAATAATGGAAACATTAGGAGTTTGTACTCTTGTTTTTTCTCTGTTTTCACATTTTTGATAAATTAGCCATTGTCTGAATGCCCCTGACCATCTCTTATGTGATTTCGTTTTTGAAATGTTTTAGGTGAGGGATTTAGGAACACTTACATTTTCTCATTTAGGAAAATGTTTACCCATTAGATGATGCCCCTATATGTAAGGACTTCCACTCAGATAAAATGTTTATGTAATTGTCTACCCCTAGATGATAGAAGACATGCTCTCATATGGAAGCATAATTGAAGAGGCTAGAGTCATTGTTTTGCCTTCTATGAGAATGATAATGCATTTTAGATTATGATAAGTCTCATAGTGTATGACCACTCTCTTGAAGATTGTAGGGCAACTGATTGCAATCCCCTTGTTAAATATTGAATTGTTTTTGTACAACAATTGAAGAAAACTAATAATTGTGTCATATCTTCTACATTGATAGGTTCTGCAGGATTCTCCAGAGTCAAAGGGAGAGTGACACCTGCAGAACGAATGACAAAGATGAATTCGAATTCCTATCCTTGACAGCCATAGATAAAAGCAGGAAGTTTTGGTTTATAGTCCCAGCACCCAGTAAGGAATCAGCACGCCATCAATGGTATACCCTAGTTCTTTGTTCACTCTACTGCCCAGCGTTCCACGACAGAAGAAAAGGAGTCCCTTTGGTTTTGCAACAGAATTTGAATTGGGGAAAAAAAAAGGGATCACTGAAATAATATCGACTGACAAAATATCGACTTGCCAAAATATCGTGGACAAAATATCGACAGTCAAAATATCGAGTTTGTATCTACAAACAGGTAAGTACAAAAATATCGAGTACAAAATATCGTTAACAAAAATATAGATGTAAAAAATATCGACTTTATTAAAAACAGTGTTAAATTAAATTAATATTAAATTTTAATTACTAAAATATACTTAAAACGACTTAAATTAAATTATAATAATAAAATAATAAATGAAAATAATAAAAATAATTTTTTAAAATCTTATTTGTTGACCCTGAACCCTAAAAATACCCCTTTACCCAAAAACCCAAAACTGACCCTGAACCCTAAAAATACCCCTTTACCCAAAAACCCAAAACTGACCCTGAACCCTAAAAATACCCCTTTAACCAGGACCTGAAAACTGACCCTGAACCCTAAAAATACCCCTTTACCCATGACCTGAAAACTGACCCTGAACCCTAAAAATACCCCTTTACCCATGACCTGAAAACTGACCCTGAACCCTAAAAATACCCCTTTACCCATGAACTGAAAACTGACCCTGAACCCTAAAAATACCCCTTTACCCATGACCTGAAAACTGACCCTGAACCCTAAAAATACCCCTTTACCCATGAACTGAAAACTGACCCTGAACCCTAAAAATACCCCTTTACCCATGACCTGAAAACTGACCCTGAACCCTAAAAATGCTCCTTTACCCAAAATGTATCAATATTATTTAATTACCAATTAATTATTAATTAACAATAACAATAAAGTAAATATATTAGAACATTAGGTGTAATTATTTTAATAATTAATATTATTTTTTCAAATTTAATTACTTTAAAATAACACAAAATTATATATATAAAAAATGTACTCTAATTAATGTAATTAACTAATTACAATTAATTAATTAACAATTATTTACTAATACAAAATATATTCAAAATTATATTAATTAATTAACTAATTAATATTAATTAATTATCAATTAATTATTAATTAAAAATATTAACAAACATATATTAATTAATTAATTATTATTAAATTACTTCCCACCCTATTCCCCTATAAACCCACAACCCGCTACAGAATTACATTACGCAATTATTATCAAAAAAAAATTCATGTAATAACATATTTTATAACATTAATACACACTATTCACACATATTATTACATAAAAATACACTATAAAATATTATATATTATTAAAAAATCGATATTTTTGCTATCTATATTTTATACAGTCGATATTACTTCACTTACCTGAAAAACGATATTTTTGTAGTCGATATTATGTCCAGTCGATATTTTGTCCAGTCTATATTTAAAACTCGATATTATGTCCAGTCGATATTTTGGAGTCGATATTTTGTCTCTATACCAAAAAAAAGCGCAAAAAGGTACCTGTTATGTACTGGCAACCTCTGACAGTGTACAGCCCCTTGAGCCCTTGGCCTAAGTTTTGGCCTGAACCCCTTGAGTCCTTTGGTCTACGTCTTGGCCTGAGCCTTGGTCTAAGTTGGCCACACCATTCTCTTTTTCACCTTTGCTCCAACGAAAAAGAAATGAAAGGGAGAATTCGAGATTGGCGAGAGGCACTATCTCATGGTGCCCATGAACGAGCAGCTTGAGCGTCCTCTGACACCAAACAAGGAGTGTTGGAGTTTGAAAGTGCTGCTGATTTGCTAAAGGAGTTTTCTTGACAGTGCTTGGATCTGCACGAGATGCTTTGTGCCCTTGATCACGAAGAGCACGTCATTTGTAGTGTCTGCCGCAGATGAGAGACACTGGTGCACTACCCTTGTGAACTTGAGACTTTTGACTGAACTATGAGTGTTTGCCAAAAAGGGCACTCCAACGGATGCTGAGATACATTTCTATGGAAGGCCTGAAATGATGAGGCCCTTGCAGCGATGGATGAAGAGATTCGGTGAGCAATAAAAGTCTGCCAGAGAGACTTGGAATTGGACTCTGGGCATAAGTCGTGGTTATAGAGGTGATTCCTGAAATGTTGAGATACTGGGTGTTGTGGAATTAATTTTATTGTTTTGCCTGCAGTATTTTAGAGTAGTATTCTTTTTAGCACAGGTAGAATAGAAGTTCATTCTCTGTGAAGAATATCCTTATCCCATTTGAGAGCATTGAAGGATTGCATTGCCACCATTTTACATGAGTATATAGTGTTTTCTGAAAGATTTTAGGATTTGCTATTGCTTAGGGTTGTGAAAATGCTAATTTTCTCTGTAATAGTGGTCATTATTTCCTCCTACTGTTTGTATGTATGCTTATGACCTAATGTCCCGTTCTTTAGTGTTCCTGGTCATACCCTTGCTGAAATGTTTAGGATGGAAATGGTTATCTAGCAATGAATTAGAAAATTGACGAAATTATGTTCAAATTAATGAGCACCTGTTTTCCATGTTCCTACTGAATAATACGAATGTCTTCAGCAAACGCTAAAAGGGCCATCTGTTGTAAATTAGCATAAATGGGTTAGCGTTAGCAGAAGCCATTTCGCATTTAGAAGTTATCTTATCCGCTTTTTAGAAGCCATTTTAGTTTCTGGAGGCCATCTTGGCTACCATGTGCTGCCATGTGCTCACTATCTGAGTTGTCCTACCTTCCTTTTAGCTGTGCCTGAAGTCTGCCTAGTAACAAGATATATTTAGCCTCCTCCACTTCCACGCATGCTCAGAAATGCCTGGTAGAGTCTGCATCTGTTACTGATTAAGTTTTACATAGGAATGTATTCACTACGTTCTGAAACTGTTAGCTCCTCCCACTTGGTTCTATATGTCCTTATTTGGTATTCCTTGTGTGCTCACAGGAATCAAGACTGCCCCCTTTCATGTATGCTTACTGTGTAAGTCTGAAATGTATATAAGGCATCAGCTTTCTGACTTCCTCAGACTGCCTCATTCATTTGCCATGGCCTTTGGATGACGCAGCCTCACTTCATGTAATAAACTGTCCTTTGATATTTCAGAATTCTGTGTCAGCCTCACTGCTTTTAAAGGACTCCAGGGTTTTGAATTCCACATCTGTGAAGCCACGGGATCTGGACACAGTACTCTCAGTGAGACCAAGGGACCTGGACACAGTATTCTCTGTGAAGCCACGGGACCTGGACACAGTACTCTCTGTTGGACCACGGGATCTGGACACAGTACTCTCTGTGAAGCCACGGGATCTGGACACAGTACTCTCTGTTGGACCACGGGACCTTGACACAGTACTCTCTGTGAAGCCACGGGACCTGGACACAGTACTCTCGGTGAGCCCACGGGGTTTGGACACAGTACTCTCTGTGAAGCCAGGGGACCTGGACACAGTGCTCTCTGTTGGACCAACGGACCTTGCCACAGTACTCTCTATGAAGCCACGGGATCTGGACACAGTACTCTCTGTGAAGCCACGGGATCTGGACACGGTACTCTCTGTTGGACCACGGGACCTGGACACAGTACTCTCTGTGAAGCCACGGGATCTGGACACGGTACTCTCTGTTGGACCATGGGACCGTAACACAGTACTCTCTGTGAAGCCACGGGACCTGGACACAGTACTCAGTGAGACCAAGGGACCTGGACACAGTACTCTCTGTTTGACCACGGGACCTGGACACAGTACTCTCTGTTGGACCACGGGACCTGGACACAGTACTCTCTGTTGGACCACGGGACCTGGACACAGTACTCTCTGTGAAGCCACGGGACCTGGACACAGTACTCTCAGTGAGACCAAGGGACCTGGACACAGTACTCTCTGTTGGACCACGGGACCTGGACACAGTACTCTCTGTTGGACCACGGGACCTGGACACAGTACTCTCAGTGAGACCAAGGGACCTGGACACAGTACTCTCTGTTGGACCACGGGACCTGGACACAGTACTCTCTGTTGGACCACGGGACCTGGACACAGTACTCTCGGTGAGACCAAGGGACCTGGACACAGTACTCTCTGTTGGACCAAGGGACCTGGACACAGTACTCTCAGTGAGACTAAGGGACCTGGACACAGTACTCTCTGTTGGACCACGGGACCTGGACACAGTACTCTCAGTGAGACCAAGGGACCTGGACACAGTACTCTCTGTGAAGCCACGGGACCTGGACACAGTACTCTCGGTGAGACCAAGGGACCTGGACACAGTACTCTCTGTTGGACCAAGGGACCTGGACACAGTACTCTCTGTTGGACCACGGGACCTGGACACAGTACTCTCGGTGAGACCACGGGGTTGGGACACAGTACTCTCTGTGAAGCCACGGGACCTGGACACAGTACTCTCTGTTGGACCACGGGACCTGGACACAGTACTCTCTGTGAAGCCACGGGACCTGGACACAGTACTCTCAGTGAGACCAAGGGACCTGGACACAGTACTCTCTGTTGGACCACGGGACCTGGACACAGTACTCTCTGTTGGACCACGGGACCTGGACACAGTACCCTCAGTGAGACCAAGGGACCTGGACACAGTACTCTCTGTTGGACCACGGGACCTGGACACAGTACTCTCTGTTGGACCACGGGACCTGGACACAGTACTCTCGGTGAGACCAAGGGACCTGGACACAGTACTCTCTGTTGGACCAAGGGACCTGGACACAGTACTCTCTGTTGGACCACGGGACCTGGACACAGTACTCTCGGTGAGACCACGGGGTTTGGACACAGTATTCTCTGTGAAGCCACGGGACCTGGACACAGTACTCTCTGTTGGACCAAGGGACCTGGACACAGTACTCTCTATGAAGCCACGGGACCTGGACACAGTACTCTCTGTTGGACCACGGGACCTGGACACAGTACTCTCTGTTGGTCCACGGGACCTGGACACAGTACTCTCGGTGAGACCACGGGGTTTGGACACAGTACTCTCTGTGAAGCCACGGGACCTGGACACAGTGCTCTCTGTGAAGCCACGGGATCTGGACACAGTACTCTCTGTTGGACCACGGGACCTGGACACAGTACTCTCTGTGAAGCCACGGGATCTGGACACAGTACTCTTTGTTGGACCACAGGACCTGGATGTGAGAAGTTGGCCTTGTATATGCTGACCGCTTGTTATAGTGGGCACCTTGCACCAGTCCAAACAACCTTTATGGATGATTAGGTTAAAGACAACCTTAAAGAACGGTATCCTAGTGGTAGCTGTGGAGAGCAGCCTTCAGGCTAAGTCTCGAAGGAATGTAAAGCAGCTTGTTTTACCAATCTATGATCCCGTGAATGACCAAATGAAAGGAGAACCACACCAGCTACATATATAAAATATATGTATTTATTACTAAAGACTCTCTCCTAACCTCTTTATGAGATAAGAGAACAAAGCACACAGTATTAAATCACTACAACAACAGTTAATAGCACAATACACAGCAGGCTCCAGGGGGAGACCAAACCATATACTAAGAAAGTGGTATAACAGCCATGACTTAACTAGACACAGTACCTAGAGCGCGTAGAATCGCTGGGACCCCAAGGAACCACCCAAGGTAGTGACACAGGGGACCCACGGGGGACGCTTGCAGTGTGAGAACAAAGCCGCAAGCTCCGTACAACTCTATGGGAAAGTCGCCGTTGGGATTTTAAAGTTTAAGGACACTTAGGAGAGGAATTTGAGCAAAACCTTTCTAACTTATTTGGTTCTAAGTCCAGCACCCATGTGAGCACTGGAGTACTCGTGTTACCTAACCTAGGGAAGCCGGGTGCATAGGTGTCAAATGGTGTCGGGAATCTTCATCGTTTTCAATGGCGTGATGTTGCAAAGTACTGCTGCAGTGAAGAGGAAAAGTGTCCTCAGCGAGGGTGTTAGACCTGTCAGCCCTAGGGTGGTCTTTCCCTATTTTTTTCGCCCTTGCCTCATTTTTCCCACCTTCTTTTTTTGTTGGCCTTAGGTCTCCGAGCGCCTTCCCATTGCTAAGCAATGCTAAGGTGCAGGTGCTCTCTACTTCAAACATGGCTGCCATAGGCCCCTGCTACTGCAGCGTGGTCTTTTTGTTTAGCACCCTAGTTGCCAGGAGCTGGCTGGGACCCTTAACCACATGACTGCTAAGGCAATTCCCCTCCTGTGCTGGAGATCCTTGAAATACCTTATTTCATGACGAGCTCAGCTCGTCATAAGCACACGACCAGTGTACTGCATGACGAGCTGAGCTCGTCATGAGCAGCGAAGGGGTTAAACATTGTTGCAATACCAGCCTGCCTTGCCTGCCCATAGTTAGAGTAGGGAAGCTCCTTGAACCTTCTAGAATAGGGGAGGGGTGGGGTCTGCTTTTGCCGCCTTAGTGTGGTCACCTGACCTGGGCATATATAAAGAAAGGAGGGAATGTTTTTAGTCAGTTGGGGCATCACTGACCTGGGTGAACCTACGCAGGAGACTTAGGCGGTAGGACCTAGTCAGGGACCTATGCCATTGGGGGTGACAGGGTTTAGGCGCTGCCCACCAAGCTGTGTGAGGAACACTGAACTAGCCCACTGATCTGGCCCGGTGGGAGGGGAACCCAGGGACCACCTGCAGTGACCTGCTGAGGAATTCTGTCAGCAGCCTTCAACTCAACCCCCCCCTCTCAAGAAGCTATTTACAAAGGGTGCAGGAACCATCATGCGCCAAGAAGAAACCTCCCTGTGCTAACAAGGACTGCTGGGGATCAACCAGGTACCGGGCTGTGCCACTTCTGCGCCCTGCTGTGCCCCGGCGCTGTCCTGCCTCCTCGCCTCTGATAAAACCTGACTGGGCTACTGAGCTGTCTGCCCTACCTACCCAGCGCTCGCCTACTGTGCCCCCTTTAGAAGCGCTGTGATTCCAGAGAATATTGCTCCCTGAAGTGCTAGGCCCACGAAGCGCTATTGTTGAGACTGCCCCAAGCGCTGTAGCCTGTCGACCTGCTGTCTGCCTCTAAGCACTAACACTCCCGAGCACTGTAATTCGAGGTCCGGCTGTGCCGGGAAGCGCTGCTGTCCCCGGAGGGCCCCCTGTCAGGAACTCACTGTTGTGGCCCTGTGCCAAGTGAGAGGGGTGCTGTTGTCGTCCCCGGGGCCTTGGAGGGAATCGGGGTCCCCCCTTCGTCGATGCAACCTTGGCATACTACCCTGAGTGGACCCGACGGCTGATGGTGCCTGCGCGGCGGCCCCCGATGTCAGGAGAGTGCCGCCGGAATCCAAGGTAGGCCGCGCTAGGCCTCGCAAGGCCCGACGCCGCCTACGCCCGCACCACGTGACGGGGCGCTCGGCCGCGTCACAGGCCATGGTCCCACCTGCTGCTGTGATTGGCCCACCGGGCCCTGCCCCTGCCATCCCGGCCTCTGACTGGCCCGATCCCGGAAAAGCCTCGGTCCGGCCCACGGCTCATCGCGGAGGGGGCCAGCAAGAGTGAGAGCCCCCTCCTACTTGTTGCACCCTCGGGCCGGTGGAACCATCAGCGCGGGGCCCCTTGAAGCCCGAATGCGCTCCGCGACCGGCCCCGCAGTCCGAGCCCACCTCCACAAGCTGTCCCACCGCAAGGGGCCGAAGGAGGCCTGAAGTTGAAAGGTAAACCCCCGGGGAGGAGGGCGGAAGGCCACTGGAGGCCCCGAGTTCACCCCTCCCCCGGGGAAACTGTTGTTGGGCCCTGTTGGTCCTAATTAGCCGAAGAGGGCCCCTGAACTGGGCCAGACCGTGAGTAAAGCCCTCTGGTAACTGTTGGGCCATGAAAGTTAACCCCTGCCTGGGTTAAAGTTGATTAATAACTACTACTAATCCCGGATTAAAGGACCCTCCATATTTTTGCCCAATGAATTGCTTGCCCTAGCCTTACACATGGCCTAACCTGGCTAATGGACTGTTTTACTTCTGCTGATTAAATGATTTACCTCTAATGAAATGTTTTAATTCTGCTCAGGCAAGTGTTTTCTACCCCTGCTACCACCTGGTTTATGCTTGTGCCTAACGGAAATGCTGACCCTGGTCTAATGAAAGGTTTTATTCTTGCCTAATGAGTGGTCATGCCTGATTTCTAACGAAATGTTTAGTACCGCAAAAGGAGTTGTTTATTCTCGCGTAGGGGGATGTTGATTAATTGCCTCAAATGACCTAATGACATGTCTATCTTTGATGAAATGCTCTGATGAGTTGCTTTGAGGAAATGCTTTGATGAAATAGAGATACTGTGATTATTGATTACCCTGACTCTACTCTAGATAAATGTTATTTGATTTCTACTCAAACTCACTTGTGTGGTCTCAGTCATTGTGTGCGTTACCTGTCTCAGTGAATGTGTGTGCTGTATGGTCACTTTACACCTAAGCTTTCGGGTGCCTACCTGCTCGTGCCAAGCTACCCCCGAGGAACTGGTAACCCCAGTTCCTACATTGGTGGCGAGCGGTGGGATCAGGACCTCTGGCTATACAGCACCCTCCAGTGAGACAGAGTGCACCGCAATTGGACTAGACACCTGTTGGGTATGCAAGCCTACTCAATTGACCACCCCACTGTCTAACCTAAGTGTGTATAGTCCTGTTTTGACCCAATACTGTTACCTACATCCTAGTGATTTTCCCTTTGAGTATCTGGGTCCCCACCTGTCAAAATGGAGTTCCAGCTAGCCGATCTGGAAAAGCATACAGTGGTGCAGCTAAGGGAATTTTGTCAGGGGATGGGGTGCCTATTGGGCGGAGAGCCGCAAAGGAGGAGCTCCCTACAGCCTTGAGGGCATGGGTAAGGGCCCACCCAGAGGGGAGAGGGGATGGGGAACAGGAGGGGCAGGGCACACAAGGGGAGGCGGGTGCTCCAGGAGAACTAGACCTACTCAATATTGATGTGAGTGAAAATGTGTTGCCAGGAAGACGTTCCAGGGCAGGCAGTAGTGGGTCTAGAAGGAGTACGTCGTCACAGGAATTTGAGGACAGGAGGGAGGAGAGGCACTTGAGATGGGAGCTTGCCAAGCTAGAGCACGAGAGGGAGAGAGAAAGGGAAGATAAAAGGTTCGCAATGGAGGAAAAGAAGCTGCCGCACGAGCTTCAGTTTAAGGAGTTGGAGCTGCAAGCTGTGCGCCAAGAAGTCCTAATGGTGGCAGCGTACCAGAGGCTCCACATGAGCCTAAGTTTTGGTTACCCAAAGAGGTGATAGCGAGGTACACTCTTTGGGATGGCATCGTCAGGTGGTTGGAGGCGTATGAAGTGGCCTTGACAGCCCATGGGGTGCCTGAGAGCTACTGGGGAGGTGGCCTATATCGATACATACCTCCCAATGTCCGGGACACCCTCCTGTACCTAGATAAGGCGGACCAGTTCAGGTATCCCCCCATGAAGGAGGCACTACTTAGAAAGTTTGGCCTCAACCCCGAAAGGTATCGCCAGAAGTTCCGTGGCAGCCATAAGCTGTCCACACAGAATTGGGTAGACTTTTTCGATTATGTCCGTAAGGCTCTGGATGGTTGGGTGCGTGGCAGCGAGGTGCATGATTATGAGGGCCTGTACAACTTATTTTTGGATAAATGTTTTCCTGGGCTGCGCCAACATCTGGTGGACCGCAAGCTGACTGATCCCCATGAGCTTGTGGAGGAGGCGGATACTTGGGTTACCACCCGGGTGTCTCACAAGGGCCCCGGGGGAGATGTCCTGAAAGGTGGACAGGGTTTCCCCCAGAAGAAAGAGGGGGGAGATAAAAAGAAGGAGTTCTCACGAGGCCCACAAAACAGACAGTTTGGGAGAGGAGTAGCTACCCCACCTCAGTCCAGTTCCCCAAAGCCCACTTACCCTGACAAGAGTCAGCAGCCAAGAACTGTCCGGTGCTACGAATGCGGGGAGGTTGGACACCACAAGGGGGATCCCCAGTGTCGCAAGAGACCCACAGCCCCCACAGGAGGCAAGAGTCCCGGGGTGGCTAGTGTAGCGCTTGGGATGGAGCTGACCCTAGATAGGGAAGGGGAGTGGACAGGCCTGACCACGGTTTCACTCGGGGATAGAGAGATGGTCCCAGTGACGCCCTCACCATCGAACACTGCTAAGTACCAGCAGAGGGTGAAGGTTAACGAGAAGGAGGTGGAGGCTCTGAGGGACACAGGTGCCAGCATGACCACCGTAGTGAGGAGGCTGGTATCCCCTGAGCAAGTGATCCCTGACGTATTCCATCCATCCGTATTGGCTGACGGCAGTCTGAGTTACTATCCCGTGGCTCAGGTTACCTTTGAGTGGGAAGGAGTTAAAGGCCCGTTGAGAGTTGCTATAAGCCCTGCCTTGCCTGTGGACTGTCTGCTAGGAAACGACCTGGAACATATCACCTGGAAGGAAGTGGAGTTTAAGGCCCACACTGAGATGCTGGGGTTACCAGGATGGACTTGTGTGGTGATGGAGCGAGGTGGTAAAACAACATTTTGTACACCCTGCTCGAGATCAATGTTCCATAACATTAATATTTACTAAGGGCATGTTATTATGAATTAATCCACCATAGCATAAGATGCATACATTTTCTACACACAGGAGTACTAATCTTGCTTGCATGATGCAATAAAAATAACTAATATGTGTTTTAATTGTGATGAGAATTAATGCATAGCTTAATATAAATATATGCGGTTTAAATATGCATATTGTACGTGTTTTTGTGCCATAAAGTCGTCGGATATGTAAGTTTGAAACGCATTTATGTGGCTTATTTGCTAGGTAACAACTTATGGGGAAACATTAGTATGGTGGGAGGTAAACAGAAGGGCTTTAGTTCCATATTTAATATGAATTTGTGTTTGTTTCTACGATAGTTCCAAAAGTGGCCTTTGAGGCCTACTAAGAAAATGGCTGTTCTGATGAACTGCGAGTGAATATTAGACTGCGCATGTGCATCCAAAGTCTGCAAATGCGAGTGAGCTGACGTGCTCGGATGGGAGGTTCAAGGTCAGCTTGCCCCGGAACCTAGGATGGGTGCCAAACATGGACGATCATGGGAAAATATTCCAGAGTTGCAAATCAAGGAAGCCCTTAGGCCACGGACTGTCTTAAAGAAAGACCCTTTATTTTTCTGCTGATTCATGGCGAAAAGCATGCTTTCATTCTAGCAGATCAATTGCCATTATGGTGGTGTGTCTGAATAAAATGTTGTTTAAATGAAACCATGGTAAATTGCTTTAAATTGTAGGAGTAAATAAAAATATAGTTAAATAGGTTTAGACACTCCGCCAATGTGATAGTAGGACTCTTAGTTTGTTGGCCAAATCTGTGAAGCCGAATTAAATGAATAGAGTAAGTGTGCAGTGAAATGGGCCCCACTGTTGAATGAATGTGTGCTCTGAGGATTCGGGGAAATGGCCATGTTGATTTAGAATATATTTTTGGAGTCTCGCTGTAGCAGTCGTCACGAGGTCCATGGCTGCCTGGCAAAAAACTCAACCCAATTGGAGCCTGAAACTATGACCCAACCCAATGCCGGTCCAGAGGAGAATGGTGTGGAGGACACACCCCGTGTGATGGAGTGCCCAGCGCCTGAAGGCATGCGGCGGCAGGCCGAAGCCCAAGCGACCAACCAAGAGACCGGCAGTTATCATGTGTACTGAGAGGATGACCTCCTCTACAGTGAGCCTAAGGTTCCGGTGGATGGAGACTCGAGGGCCTTAGTGGTCCCCCAATGCTACCGGGCCTTTCTATTGGAACTGGCGCATGAAATACCCTTAGCTGGACACCTGGTCCAGGACAAAACCTTTGCACGGTTGGTCCCGCATTTTTATTGGCCCAGGATGAGAGTTGCCTCTGACACCTATTGCAAGACCTGCAAGACTTGCCAGGCGAGTGGCAAGACTGGGACTAAGGTGAAGGTCCCTTTGGAACTGCTCCCGGTGGTCAGGACCCTTTTTGAGCAGGTCAGAATTGACATTGTTGGGCCGTTGGACCCTCCGACCTCTGCTGGACACCGCTTCATTTTGGCGTTAGTGGACCACGCCACTCGGTACCCGGAGGCTATTCCTCTGAGGACCATCACTGCACCTGTGGTGGCGCAGGCCCTGATGGGGATTTTTACCCAAGTGTGATTCCCCAAGGTCGTGGTGTCAGATAGGGGCACGAACTTCATGTAGGCCTACATGCAGGCCATGTGGAAGGAGTGCGGAGTGCCCTACAAGTTCTCCACTCCTTACCACCCCCAGACTAACGGACTCGTAGAGCGCTTTAATAAGACTCTGAAGGGGATGATCCGGAGCCTGCCAGAGGACTTGAGGCAGAAGTGGGACATCCTCCTCCCTTGCCTGCTGTTTTCGGACTGCGAGGTGCCACAGAAGGGAGTCGGGTTCAGCCCCTTTGAGCTGCTCTATGACCACCCCGTTAGGGGGCACCTCAGCCTTGTGAAGGAAGGGTGGGAGAAGACTGCGAAGAAGCTTCCCCGTGATGTCATCAGCTACATGCTGGCGTTCCGCAGTCAGATGGCCAAGCTGTGGAAGGAAGCCTCAGACAACCTGGAGGCTAGCAAAGCTGTCATGAAGGAGTGGTATGACCGCAACGCTCGGACGGTGGAGTTGGACGCTGGACAGAAGGTGTGGGTCATGGAGCCTGGGGAGCTTAGTGCCCCCCAGGACCGATGGACTGGTCCGTACGAAATTGTGGAGCGACGAGGCCAGAACACCTATGTTGTTGATTTGAAGACCCCGACAACACCATCGGGTGCTCCACGTCAACCGCCTGAAGCCTCACCATGAGCGATCTGAGCTTGCTCTCCTCATGGTGACGGATGGGAGCGAGGAGGAGGAGAGTGAGCCTCTTCCTGACCTTCTGGCGGCACAGGAGAAGGATGGATCCTTGGAGGGAGTGGCCCTCTCCCCATCCTTAACCCCAGAGCAACAGAGGGACCGCCGCCAGGTGTTGGAGCAGTTCGCTTCGTTGTTCTCCCTCACGCCTGGAATTACACATCTATGTACCCATGATGTGGACACAGGGGACAGTCTGCCTGTAAAAACCAAGTCTTACTGGCTGTCCGATAAAGTTAAGAACAGCATCCAGGGTGAGGTGGCCAAAATGCTGGAACTGGGGGTGATCGAACCTTCCAGCAGATCTTGGGCTAGTCCGGTTGTGTTGGTGCCGAAAGCGGCCCCCCCGGCCATCACACCAGAACTTCGGTTCTGTGTGGACTATCGGGGATTGAACTCTGGGTGGTCTTTCGCTATTTTTTTGCCCTTGCCCTTGCCTCATTTTTCCCACCTTCTTTTTTTGTTGGCCTTATGTCTCCTAGCGCCTTTCCATTGCTAACCAATGCTAACGTGCAGGTGCTCTCTACTTCAAACATGGCTGCCATAGGCCCCTGCTACTGCAGCGTGGTCTTTTTGTGGAGCACCCTAGTTGTCAGGAGCTGGTTGGAACCATTAAACATTGTTGCAATACCAGCCTGCCTTGCCTGCCCATAGTTAGAGTAGGGAAGCTCCTAGAACCTTCTAGAATAGGGGTGGGGTCTGCTTTTGCCACCTTAGAGTGTGGTCACCTGACCTGGGCATATATAAAGGAGGGAAAGTTTTTAGTCAGTTGGGGCATCACTGACCTGGGGGAACCTACGCAGGAGACTTAGGCGGTAGGGCCTAGTCAGGAACCTATGCAACTGGGGGTGACAGGGTTTAGGCGCTGCCCACCAAGCTGTGTGAGGAACACTGAACTAGCCCACTGATCTGGCCCGACGGGGGGAGGGAACCCAGGGACCACCTGCAGTGACCTGCTTAGGAATCCTGTCAGCAGCCTTCAACTCCACCCCCCCCCTCAAGAAGCTATTTACAAAGGGCGCAGGAACCGTAAAGCGCCATGAAGAAACCTCACTGTGCTAACAAGGACTGCTGGGGATCAACCAGGTACCGGGCTGTGCCACTTCTGAGCCCTGTTGTGCCCCGGCCTCTGACTGGCCCGATCCCGGAAAAGCCTTGGTCCGGCCCACGGCTCATCGCGGAGGGGGCCAGGAGCAGTGAGAGCCCCCTCCTAATTGTTGCACCCTTAAGCCGGTGGAACCATCAGCGCGGGGCCCCTTGAAGCCTGACTGTGCTCTGTGACCGGCCCCGCAGTGTGAGCCCTCCTCCACAAGCTGTCCTGCCGCAAGTGGCTGAAGGAGGCCCGAAGTTTAAAGGTAAACCCCCGGGGAGGAGGGCGGAAGGCAACAGGAGGCCTGAGTTCGCCCCTCCCCTGGGGAAACTGTTGTTGGGCCCAGTTGGTAATAATTTGCCGAAGAGGGCCCCTGAACTGTGCCAGACGTGAATAAAGGCCTCTGGTGACTGTTGGGCCATGAAAGTTAACCCCTGCCTGGGGTAAAGTTGATTATTAACTACTACTAGGCCCGGATAAAGGGACCCTCCGTATTTTGCCCAATGAATTGCTTGCCCTAGCCTTACACATGGCCTAACCTGGCTAATGGACTGTTTTACTTCTGCTGATTAAATGATTTACCTCCAATGAAATGTTTTACTTCTGCTCAGGCAAGTGTTTTCTACCCCTGCTCCCACCTGGTTTATGCTTGTGCCTAACGGAAATGCTGACCCTGGTCTAATGAAAGGTTTTATTCTTGCCTAATGAGTGGTCATGCCTGATTTCTAATGAAATTTTTAGTACTGCAAAAGGAGTTGTTTATTCTCGCGTAGGGGGATGTTGATTAATTGCCTCAAATGACATAATGACTTGTCTATCTTTGATGAAATGCTCTGATGAGTTGCTTTGAGGAAATGCTTTGATGAAATAGAGATACTGTGATTATTGATTACCCTGACTCTACTCTAGATAAAAGCTATTTGATTTTTACTCAAACTCACTGGTGTGGTCTTAGTCATTGTGTGCATTACCTGCCTCAGTGGATGTGTGTGCTGTATGGTCACTTTACACCTAAGCTTTCGGGTGCCTACCTGCTCGCGCCAAGCTACCCCCCCGGGGAACTGGTGACCCCAGCTCCTACAGAGGGCATGATACTTGAACACAGTGCGCTCCATGAGGCCTCTGGAATTGGACACAGTACTCTCTGTTAGACCACAGGACCTGGACACAGTACTCTCGGTGAGACCACAGGACCTAGACACAATACTCTCGGTGAGACCCCAGGAACTGGACACAGTACTCTTGGTAAATCCTTCAAGCATGGACACTGTACTCAAGGAGAGGCCTACAGGCCGGGGTGTAGTATTCATTGTGTGGCCTCTGGACACAGCAATCTGTGAGTGCACTGGACCTGGACCCAGTGCTCTGACACAGTACTATCGGTGAGACCACAGGACCTGGACACCATACTCTCTGTGAGGTTGAGAAAAAGTGTTCTTCTGATCGGCATCATTTGTACTGGGACTCGATTGCTTTTTCATTGCCATCTCGTGTCAAACACTTCCACACGACATGAAGGCAAACTGGAGTTCAAAGATGTATGGCGCAGTTTGTGCAATATGTAGGAAATCACTTCTGAGTTGGGGTATAAGGTAGCACTGTAGGGTGTTGTGTTGGTATAAGTGATGTATATAGCCTTTCGGTCCAAACAATGTCTTTGTGCAGAAAAATCATGGGCATATAGATAATTAAGGTTTTTTCTTTTCAGATTCAAACCAAGTTAGGGAGAACGTAGATTGGTAAATCTGGCGGGTCCTGATGAAGGTGGTTTCTATCGCTGTTACCTTCCACCGAAAGGCGTTGACCAAAGTCCTTTTAAAATCCCACTGATTAGAGTGGATACATATTGGACAATAGAGATAACAACAGGAATGTTAACGTATCCAGATGTATGAGGTTATGACTGTGTGTGAATGCGAGAAAGTGTGGAATGTGAGTATTGTTTTCTACCTGGTTAGAGGTGTGTTTTTTCGTATGAATTATGAAAAATGTTTTTGGAATTATGACTTTTTTTGATCATAATGTATTGTGTAAAGAAATGAACTTTTAATAACTGAAAAAATGATATGAAATCAACTATCTTATATTTAAAAAAAAGAGAAAAATAAGTTCAATAAAAAGAAATAAGAAAGTAAAAATGATGTATTATTATTGTCTGGTTATGCCCATTTATTTGGAGGGAAACCTCGAAAAAAATATAAGGCCGTGGGAGAGCTGCTGCTTTTGCGTCTTTGATTGTTATTCCCCTCTGCTCACTGGCCTAAAAGTGACTGTTCTAGAGGGGGTCCCCAAAACTTAACTTGAAACACTTCCACACGACCCACCTGGTAGTTTTTGCTGATGCCTGAGGAAAATTCTAACTGACACGACAAAAACCATCTTGCAGCGTGCATTTCTGTCCAGGAACTGTCACATGCCCAACACACCCCTGTTCTCTGCTGTTCACCAGAAAGCCACGAGACACTCACCCTTAGTAAATGATTTATTCTCCATCTCCTGCTCCCAGCCTGGTAAACATCCTATACACGGTGATCAGGTTATCTGGACAATGGTCTGACTGCTGGGCCTTGATCAGGGTGATTAAACAATGACTTGAAAGACCGGGCTTTGATCAAGGCAATTGAACAAAGACCTGAAAAGACTAAGCCTTGATCAAAGCCGAGTGAACAATGATTTGTGTACCAAGCCTTGACCATGTCACCATCTACAAACGTCGTCTGGACCTGGTTATCAACTGCAAACACTGCCCTGATTAAACAATGAACTAACAGCCAACGGACTGGGATGAAAAAGTATAAAAGGCTTGTAAGCTACAGAGTGAAGTACCAGCCTCCTGGGTTTTGTCTCTGACTAGCTAGGGACTCTGTTCCATAGCCCGGGCTATTGAAATAAATCTGGGTTCCTCCTGCAGACGAAGGCTCCTGTGTCTCCTTTTACTAAGTATGGAAGGTATGGAAGATTTGGGTGGTTCCCCTGCCGCCGAGACCCAGTAAGTGGGTTATCCCGGTTCTTCAAATGGCGCCTGAACAGGGACTCCACGAGCACGAAGGTCTGGCCCGGTGGATGTGAGGAGGTGCATGGAGGAACTCCGACGGAGGTGCCCTACCCGAGGGATTCTTGTATCCCGGTAGACCGAACGACTCGCCCGATGTCCCTCCACATCCGGTCTGGGCCACATGACCGTGTTCTCGCTGGAGTCCCCTAGCAAAAATTTTCTGGAGCAGGACACAGCCCTACGTCTGCAGAAGAGAACTACCCCTGTAATGCAAGGGTGGACTGATCATCCACCAAGCCTGTATGATTCTGTTATTGACTTTCGCAAAAGTTAAGTTGTTATTGACTTTTGCCAAAGCTAATCAAGCGAGGTGAAGTATTAAAAACCCGCTGGTGTCTGTTCTGTATGATTCTGCTGTTATTGACTTTTGCAAAAGCCAAGCAAGCGAGGTGAGTTTTAAAAAACCCGCTGGTGTCTGTTATCTGTTTTTAAGCATGCCAGTCAGTAGTAAATTCAAGAGATTATGTTGTTGTATGTGTACGCAGGACTCCCAGCTGGAGGCGGCCAGTCCGCTTCCTACAGAAGGGAGCCCATGCCATACGATGTATGTTAAACATGGTACTTCTGCCATAATGTTTTCCTCATTCTGGGTAAAATATACAAAAAAAATAACGCGGAATTACAGTGGTCACTTTATGGTTCTTTCAATTCCCAAGTTCTCGCCAACTTAGAGGAACAATTAATGAAGAGAAAAACGCGCCCGTCTATGTTTGAATCTGTCCAATTTTGGAGGAAAGAGATAGAGCAGAGAGCTAGAAAACAGAAGGCTCAAGAAAGAAAACAGGAACCTATGTCAATGGCCGACCACGCCAGAAAAAAATTACAAAATCAAATGACAAAATCAGTAGAAATAGCCAATAGGGAGCATGGGGCCCGGGCACAAAAATGTTATCCAGCTGGTGAGGAGAAAGGAAAGGGCCATATGGAAGGGGGAAAAGAAGGTGATTCCTTGCTTGATACCATGCTAGAAAGCCCTCCAGCATATGCCCCAATGTACCGCGGACTGACGCCTCACACACCGCATGCTCCTCCGCCACCACCCACTCCTGCCCCCTCTGCCCCTCCTACTGTTCTCGCTGTCACACCGACCCTCCTGACTTTTCCTATGACACCAACCACGCCCGTTAACCCTGTCCACGCTGCGGCCTTACCCCTACCCACCCTTTTCCTACTTCCCAGTGGTCTAAAGTTAAGCAGGATTTATTTAAATTGTTGAATTCCCCCCGACTGGCCTCCCAGCGCTCTGCAGTCAGCTTTTTGTCCCTTCAAGAATATGACCTACAGAGGCAACAGTGTAAATGTTGGATAAATAACGGAAATATTTATACCTTTAAAGAAATATGGTCCACCTTTTCTCAGTGGAAGATTATGGAACAGACCACCTGGGCTGAATATATGTGTACTTTTGATATAAAATTTTTTGAGAATGCTCTTAAACAGGTACCCACCGGATTAATTGTCCTTAGGTCACAAATAAAAAGAGGCTATGTTCAGGGAGAGGGGATGTTTGGCGCTATGTCTGCTGTAATGGCTTACCGTGATATGACAGCTTTTCTCAACACCCCTCTGGAAACAGCTATGCCAATGAGAGAGGCGGCCCCTGTCTTTGTTAACACACTTAACGATGCCCAAAATAATGGCCGATTAGGCTGTTGAAGCACACTGGCGCAGGCTTTGGGTTCGTGTTCCTTGGAAAAGGTCAGAAGAAATGAAGTTAAAAGGACAATTACCAGATCCCTCGAATAATTAGGTCAGATTATATCTGCAGGTACTCTCGTTCTTGAGTATATAGATTTACTTTTTGGTACGGTTGTCCACACTGAAATTTGGGACAAGATTCGATATACTGACCATGAAGTGGCATTGGGAGGTAAATGTGCTGACTAAGAGACTACGGAAGAAGCAAGGGTAGGAGGGACTAAACCAGAAGCTGCCATCCTGACTTTGCCCGGTAAAATAATGACGTTTATGAAAACACTTTTGCCGGAAACTGTCATTAACTGGGATAAAATAAACGCCCATAGGCAGCGATAAGATGAGAATGTGGCTGACTTCTTTACCCGTTTTGAGACAGAATGCAAGGGACACAGTGGTTTGGATCCCCGGACCCCAGGTTCTGGCCCAGTTTTTGTCGATAAGTTTGTAAGCAACTTGCTTCCTGAGATCTCTGCCAGGCTTAGGAAAGTTGAGAGTACGTGGTCTGCCCAAACAATGACTGGTATCTTGGCTATGGCACAATATCACGAGAATAGGGAGAATGAAGATAGAGACAGGGAAAGTAGGAAGGTTAAGGATCTTAAGACTAAGGCACTTCTGCAGCAGGCTTACCCTCCCGAGGTCCCGAGGTCCCGATGTCCGCGGGAATTTTATACCTCAACTCCAACCCCTTCTGAGGGCTCGCCAGTCTACCCCCTCCAGCCCTCAATGCACGGGAGCCCTCCAAACAGATCAGTGTGCTTATTGTAAGGGGTACGGCCATTGGATAGATGAGTGTCCCATGTTAGCTGAAAACATCCGAACAGAGAAGTCTCAGCCTTGCGCTCCTAGGAAAGCGAGGCAGGGACCAAGACCCACCCCATCCCCAGGATAAAGAACGTAGGCCCAGGGATGACACTCCCGTCCGGCTGCGCCCGGCCAACAGGTTTGATGGGTACGAAGCAACATGTACTTATTACAATGATGATTATGACGAAGTTGGTGAGACAGGATCCTACCAAGCATAGGACAGCCAGGAAAGGGGTATTATCAGAGTGCAAATTCCAGTGGATCAAAGGGGCCCGTATGTTCAAATGTCAGTTGTGGGGAACAATAAGAATTTTCTTTTGGATACTGGGGCCACCAGGTCTTCTATTGCACGTTTGTCAGTCCCAGAGGCAACCCCTTTCTGGCAATATGAATGTCTCTGTGGATTTTGCAGGAACACCTGTGACCAGCCCTGTCTCTGAACCCCTCCCTCTCGATATTGGCCCTGTACATGTTGACGCTCCCTTGGTCCTTACTACAGGTTGCAGTGAAAACGTGTTAGGCATGGATTTACTGAAAGCTCTGTATGGGACCATATCATGTAGTCCGCAAAGTGTATCCCTAACAATTTCTCCCACCGCAGCTTCCTACATGTATCTGTCTGGTCCCCTCCCACCAGAGTTGCAGTCTTTACCTTCCTCCCTCTGGGCATCATCAGACACTGATGTAGGGTGTCTCAACATTCTCCCTCATGTGGTACACATCCAGCCAGGTGCACTTCTCCACCGCCTCGGACAGTATCGACTACCCGCGGAAGGAGATATGGCCCTTTTGACAATAATATCTGAATTGATGGACAAGGTCGTAGTGGAGGAGACACGTGGCAATATCTGTACAAGTCCCATTATTCCTGTTCTTAAAAAGACCAATGGAGATGCTCTCTCCCTTAAAATATACTGATTTGTGATTGACCTAAGAGCCCTTAACAAAATAACATTCTCCCAATATCCTGTTGCCCCTGACATTACAGCCCTCTTAACGATGGTCCCTTCTGACGCCACACACTTCTCTGTCATAGACCTGAAGAATGCTTTTTTCAGCATTCCTATACATCCTGACAGCAGACATTTTTTTGGGTTTCTCCCTTGGTGGGCGGAGCTTTAGATTCTGCCACTCCCCTCAAGGTTTCACCGAGAGCCCCAGTATCTATAGTCAAGCCCCCAAAAGAACAACTAGATTCCTTGGAACTCCCTGATAATTTCACACTATTACAATATGTTGATGACCTCCTCATTGCTGCAAATTCTGCCCCAGCAGGTGAAGAAGCTACTCACTGTTTGTTACGCAACCTTGCCCTCCATAATCACAAAGTCTCTTTGAAAAAGCTTCAATTTTGTCAAGAGAAGGTGACCTATTTAGGTCATCTCCTCTCGATGGAGGGAAGGCAGCTCACCGCTGATCGTTTAGCCATTATCAATACTATGACGGCCCCACGAACACAAAAGCAGGTGCGAGCCTTCATAGGCCTAACCTCATACTGTAGACAGTGAATTTCCAATTTTTCGGCCATGGTCAAACCTCTTCTTGCCCTCACCACTAAGGACATATCAGACAGTTCCTTTCCATTGACTAGAGAGCATGCGAAGGCCTTCAAAGATTTGAAGAGGGCCCAGTGTACTGCTCCAGTCCTCGGTACCCCTGACTATAGCAAACAATTTTTTCTTTTTGTACATGAGACAGACGGCTGTGCATGCGCTGTCTTGACCCAGATGTTTGAAGGTCACCGATGGCTCTGTGCCTATTTTTCAGCCTCCTTAGATCATGTTGCAAGGGCTCGTCCAGGATGCCTACTGGCGACCGCTGCGGCCTCCCTCATGGTCCGTCAGAGTGCGGGAATAATCATGAACTCCCCCCTGACTCTTATGGTCCCCCATTCTGTAGATACCCTCCTTAATAACACCAAGACACAGTACCTCACTAGCGCACGACTCACAGGATATAAACTGACACTCTTTGCCAGCCACATCAACATCAAAAGATGCACTGTACTAAACCCCGCCACATTACTCCCACTGGATACTCAGGATGCCCGCTTGGACCCACATGACTGCATATTAAGGACAGGGGAGGAGACGAAGGGACGGGTTGACTTACAGGATACCCCGATAGCAGAACCAGAAGGTACACTGTATGTGGACGGATCATGTCTCAGAGGGCCAGATGGTAACACCTCAGCCACCTACGCCCTCACGACACTAGAGCTCAGATTCCGTATTGCTCTGCGCAGGCAGCAGAATTAGTGGCCCTCAGTAGAGCTTGTGAGTGAAGCAAAGGGATGACAGTAAATATTTATACTGACAGCCAATATTCCTTTGGGGTGGCCCACAACTTCGGGAGGTTGTGGAAAGAAAGTAATTTCCTTACTACCCATGGGACCAAAATTCAACATGGCCCCCTAATTCACCGATTGTTAGACTCCCTGACATTCTCCAGAAAGGTGGCCATTATAAAATGTAAAGCCCATAAGAAAGTGACAGATGATGTTGGGAAAGGCAATGCCCTGGCTGACCAGACGGCCAGACAAACAGCTCTTAGGAAAAGGGAAGGAATGTATGTAGAAGGTCCCGCTAGGTGGGTGGCATACGGGGGCATGGTTGAAAACACAGTACAGAGTGTGATTGATATTCAGTCCCATACTACTATGTCTGTACAGCATTGGGTATAAAAACGGATTATCTGTACAGTTTAACTAATACCTTTCGTACTCTTTACAGAAACGGTCCCGACGTTTGTCCCATTCAGCGATGCCAGACTGCATTTTACATCTACGAAGCAGAGAGTGACAGCATACTGAAAGGAAGGGTGGAACCCTCCCTTAACTCTGCTCAACACCAAGAACAATTGTTTTGTGCCACCGAGGGAAGGCTTTCCCTTGACTTCGCCAAGTACCTACAGGCTGTAAGGCTGTGATCCTCACCGGCTGGGAGTACGGCTGGTGTGTCAGACTGAGGTAAACCAGAAGGGCCCTTGGCACCTGCGCCCAGTGAAGCAACCACCAATCACGGACAGCCACTAGAGGTCCCTGGCTTAGCACAATGGCCGCCGTCCAAAACACCCAAATCCAGAAACAAGATGTCAGCATTTGAAATAGTAAATGCTTCATGGTCACCATGGTGACGCTGTTTGTCTCCCTCATCCTGTCTATCCTTGGTTGGCTGTTACTAATCTACCATCCTGTTACCTCACCAACTCCTACCCCGACTCCTGCAGAACACCAGTATTACACGTTACCAGCCCACAAATTACCTCGCCGTGCAGAATTCTTCAACAACACCTTCATCCAAATGTTGCATCATCACCAGCTGATCATGAACACTTCCAACTGCTGGGTGTGTGGACTGATACTGCTTTCCATGATACTCCCTGTCCCATTCTTCCCTTACCCCTTTTTCATCTCTGGGTCTTGTCTTGTATGGTGGATGTTGATGCAGGAGGTCTACACTGTCAATGGTACTGCCTAGTAACATTTCGGGATGACTTCTGGCGGAATAGATCCGGCCATGCCAATGCTCCTTTTTACCCGACCAGCTCATCCACAACGCTACTACCACCAGATGAACTCGATGAGATGGCAGTATTCAAACTCAACTAATCGACGAACATTTTCCAGATTCCGCACAAGAAGGATACTGCCTGATGAACGAGACACTGTGAATGTCATAAATGTGCAAGGCCGTGTCTGTATTCATGGCCCAGGGACTAAGAAAGTTGGTACCAGTACATGTGATACAAAAACTCTACATCTCTTCCCCAACCAGTGTCTGCCAGTGCTCTGTACAATGTGTGTCCCGGCCACCAAGCCTCCGCCCTCTAACATTCACAACACCAATATGATGATGATGCTCCAACAAGAAACTGATGGCCTTATGAACATTGACATTTCTTAAAGTATTTGCCACTCAATGGCAAAAGGAGGGTCTGAGGAAAAGTGTTCTTCTGATCGGCATCATTTGTACCGGGACTTGATTGATTTTTCATTGCCATCTTGTGTCAAACACTTCCACACAAACCACCTGGTCGTTTTTGCTGATGCCTGAGGAAAATTCTAACTGACACGACAAAAACCATCTTGCAGCCTGCATTTCTGCCCAGGAACTGTCGCACACCCAACCCCCTGTTCTTTGCAGTTCACCAGAAAGCCACGAGACACTCACACCCTGAGTAAATGATTTGTTTTTCATCTCCTGCTCCCAGCCTGGTAAACATCCTATACACGGTGATCAGGTTATCTGGACAATGGTCTGACTGCTGGGCCTTGATCAGGGTGATTAAACAATGGCTTGAAAGACCGGGCTTTGATCAAGGCAATTGAACAATGACATGAAAAGACTAAGCCTTGATCAAAGCCGAGTGAACAATGATTTGTGTGCCAAGCCTTGACCAGGTCACCATCTACAAACGTCATCTGGACCTGGTTATCAACTGCAAACACTGCCCTGATTAAACAATGAACTAACAGCCAACAGACTGGGATCAAAAAGTATAAAAGGCTTGTAAGCTACAGTGAAGTAGCAGCCTCCTGGGTTTTGTCTCTGACTGGCTTGGGACTCTGTTCTATAGCCCGGGCTATTGAAATAAATCTGGGTTCCTCCTGCAGACGAAGGCTCCTGTGTCTACTTTTACTAAGTATGGAAGGTATGGAAGATTTGGGCTGTTCCCCCCGCCGTCGAGACCCAGTAAGTTGGTTATCCCGGTTGTTCAAGGTCACGGGACCTGGACACAGTACTCTCGGTGAGACCACAGGGGTTTGGACACAGTGCTCTCGGTGAGACCATGGGACCTGGACACAGTACTCTTGGTGAGACCACAGGACCTGGACACCAAACTCTCTGTGAGGTCACGGGACCTGGACACAGTACTTAGGTGAGACCACGGGACCTGGACACAGTACTCTCTGTGAGACCACAGGATCTGCACATAGTACTCTCGGTGAGAACACAGGACCTGGACACAGTACTTTCAGTGGGACCCCAGGATCTGGACACAGTACTCTCGGTGAGACCACAGGACCTGGACACAGTACTCTCTGTGAGACCCCAGGATCTGGACACAGTACTCTCGGTGAGACCACAGGACCTGGACACAGTACTCTCTGTGAGACCACGGGAACTGGACACAGTACTCTCTATGAGGTCATGGGACCTGGACACAGTACTCTCGGTGAGACCATGGGGTTTTGACACAGTACTCTCGGTGAGACCATGGGGTTTTGACACAGTACTCTCGGTGAGACCATGGGGTTTGGACACAGTACTCTCGGTGAGACCAATGGACCTGGACACAGTACTCTCGGTGAGACCACGGGGTTTGGACACAGTACTCTCTGTGAGACCATGGGGTTTGGACACAGTACTCCCGGTGAGACCACGGGACCTGGACACAGTACTCTCGGTGAGACCACGGGAGATGGACACTGTACTCTCGGTGAGACCACAGGACCTAGACACAGTACTCTCGGTGAGACCACAGGACCTGGACACAGTACTCTCGGTGAGACCACGGGGTTTGGACACAGTACTCTCGGTTAGAACACGGGGTTTGGACACAGTACTCTAGGTGAGACCACAGGACCTAGACACAGTACTCTCGGTGAGACCACAGGACCTGGACACAGTACTCTCGGTGAGACCACAGGACCTGGACACAGTACTCTCGGTGAGACCACTGGGTTTGGACACAGTACTCTCGGTTAGACCACGGGGTTTGGACACAGTACTCTCTGTGAGACCACGGGAACTGGACACAGTACTCTCTATGATGTCATGGGACCTGGACACAGTACTCTCGTGAGACCACAGGACCTGGACACAGTACTCTCGGTGAGACCATGGGGTTTGGACACAGTACTCTTGGTGAGACCACAGGACCTGGACACACTACTCTCGGTGAGACCACGGGGTTTGGACACAGTACTCTCTGTGAGACCACGGGGTTTGGACACAGTACTCTCGGTGAGACCAGAGGACCTGGACACAGTACTCTCTGTGAGACCACGTGAACTGGACACAGTACTCTCGGTGAGACCATGGGGTTTGGACACAGTACTCTCGGTGAGACCACAGGACCTGGACACACTACTCTCGGTGAGACCACGGGCTTTGGACACAGTACTCTCGGTGAGACCATGGGGTTTGGACACAGTACTCTCTGTGAAGCCACGGGACCTGGACACAGTACTCTCGGTGAGACCACGGGGTTTGGACACAGTACTCTCTGTGAGACCACGGGGTTTGGACACAGTACTCTCGGTGAGACCAGAGGACCTGGACACAGTACTCTCTGTGAGACCACGGGAACTGGACACAGTACTCTCGGTGAGACCATGGGGTTTGGACACAGTACTCTCGGTGAGACCACAGGACCTGGACACACTACTCTCGGTGAGACCACGGGGTTTGGACACAGTACTCTCGGTGAGACCACGGGGTTTGGACACAGTACTCTCGGTGAGACCATGGGGTTTGGACACAGTACTATCGGTGAGACCACAGGACCTGGACACACTACTCTCGGTGAGACCACAGGGTTTGGACACAGTACTCTCGGTGAGACCACGGGGTTTGGACACAGTACTCTCGGTGAGACCATGGGGTTTGGACACAGTACTCTCGGTGAGACCACAGGACCTGGACACACTACTCTCGGTGAGACCATGGGGTTTGGACACAGTACTCTTGGTGAGACCACAGGACCTGGACACACTACTCTCGGTGAGACCATGGGGTTTGGACACAGTACTCTTGGTGAGACCACAGGACCTGGACACACTACTCTCGGTGAGACCACGGGGTTTGGACACAGTACTCTCGGTGAGACCACAGGACCTGGACACACTACTCTCGGTGAGACCACGGGGTTTGGACACAGTACTCTCGGTGAGACCATGGGGTTTGGACACAGTACTCTCGGTGAGACCATGGGGTTTGGACACAGTACTCTCGGTGAGACCACAGGACCTGGACACACTACTCTCGGTGAGACCACGGGGTTTGGACACAGTACTCTCGGTGAGACCATGGGGTTTGGACACAGTACTCTCTGTGAGACCACAGGACCTGGACACAGTACTCTCGGTGAGACCAAGGGAGATGAACACAGTACTCTCTGTGAGACCACGGAGTTTGGACACAATACTTTCTGTGAGACCATGGATTTGGACACAGTACTCTCGGTGAGACCAGAGGACCTGGACACAGTACTCTCGGTCAGACCACGGGAGAGGGACACAGTACTCTCTATGAGGTCATGGGACCTGGGTACAGTACTCTCGGTGAGACCACGGGGTTTGGACACAGTACTCTCTGTGAGACCACGGGGTTTGGGCACAGTAGTCTCGGTGAGACCATAGGACCTGGACACAGTACTCTCGGTGAGACCACAGGGTTTGGACACAGTACTTTCAGTGAGACCACTGGGTTTGGACACAGTACTCTAGGTAAGACCACAGGTGAGACCACGGGAACTGGACACAATAGCCTCTATCTGCTATAGAATTAGGGGCCCTCCTTCGCTCTTACGAGCTATCTCACCCTCCACATAACGCTGGGCTTCCAGTTATCTCACATACAGACTCCTGAATACAATCTATCCCTATCAACGCATACAGAGCCACCAGACACAACTCTAGAGGGATATTTGAAAATAACCTCACCAGAATCCCTCTCACAATCGATCCCACCACAGTATCCAACAAGACGTGGCTAAATTGTATACTCCTAAATTGCAGATCTGCATCTAGACATGCAGCCAATATAGCTGACCTACTACTCACTAACGAACCAGACATTCTGATCCTGACGGAAACTTGGTTAAATGAAGCTGCTACTCCCATCATGGACATCTTGCTACCCCCTATCTATGACATCACCAGACTAGACAGAACGGACAGGCCAGGCGGTGGGAATGCCTGCAAACACCTGAACAGCCTAACTGTGACCAACTCCAATGCCCCCGCTTTATCCTCATGTGAATACCTCTGCTTAAACATCGCCAGTGATAACAAAGAAATATGCTCTTTACACACTTTCTACCACCCTCCTGGAGATAACTTCACCTTCATACAACAACTCATGGATACTCTAGCGTAAATGACGGCCAACAAAATAAGCAAATATTCCTCGGGGACTGCAACCTTCCCTGGGATGACCAGAACGACCCTGGGGAAAACAGCCTCAAAGCTTTCCTTGACGACCTTAATCTTAACCAAACATGTAACAGCCCTACACACGACAAAGGTGCAATTCTCGACCTAGTAATCTCTAAAGTGGACTCCACACAGCTCGACTCTATCCTCCCCTGCGACTGGTCTGACCATCACATCATAACATTCCAAGTCTTGGAAACTGTTAAAGGACTCCCAACACAACCCCTGAGAACTAAGATCTGGAAGAGAAATATGAAAAACTACGGCTCTGACCGTATAGCATCAGCTAATTCAAACCTTTTATGTCCCTCGAAAGACCTAGCCGATGTCCAGGGGCTGACCAATCACTACTTTTACTCCATGAAGAACCTACTAGACAAAATAGCCCCGCTTCAACTGAAAAGAACCTCCACAAAAGACTCAAAACCGTGGTATGATTGGAGGCTAAATGAAGACAGACGCTCTCTCAGAGTAATTGAACAACGCTGGAAAGCTGCACCCTCAGCTGACCACCTCAAGCTTCTAAGAATTGCCAGAAACTCCTATTTTAGAAAGATCAGAAAATCTAAAACCAACTTCTTCAGGACTCAACGAGACCAAGCCAAGAACCGCCCCAAAAAGCTATTTTATCTTATCAAAACCCAAACCAAGAGCGTACCCAGTCTCCCTAATGCTATACCACTTAACCTACCCAATTGTGATGAATTTGCCTCCTTCTTCGCTTCTAAAACAGAATCCATAACATCTGATCTACTCAAGGACCTCTGATCCCTCTCAGACATGAAAAAGAATTCATCGCTGCCCCCGACTGGTGCACAAACTAACGACCTCCCAAAATTCAAACTCAAAAACAACGCAACTTGGTCCCACTTCAACACTTACAGTGAAGACTCTATTCTAAAGACACTGACCGCTCTGAAACCCTCCAATCATTTCACATACCCACTCCCGGCTAATTACTTAAAAGACTTCATTCTCTGTTACTACCTCTCTGGACCAAGATCATAAATACGTCCCTCCTTCAAGGATACATTCCAGACGTCCTGAAAACAGGTCAGGTGTCGCCTATCCTAAAGAAAACCACTGCAGACCCTTCGGACCTAAATAACTATCGTCCGATATCTAACATCCCTATGCTAGCCAAACTCCTGGAAATATGCGTTAACATACAGCTGAACAGACAAATTGAACAATTCAACCTGCTTATCTAATTTCAATCAGGCTTCTGAGCAGGTCACAGTCCCGAATCTGCCATGACACATGTAATTGACGACGCTATAAAAATCCTGGACCAAAACGAAGCTTGTTTACTTATCTTACTCGACCTGTCATCAGCCTTTGACACCGCCAAACACGACAACCTGCATGACCTCCTGAAACACAGAATGGGAATGTCTGGAACTGTATTTAACTGGTTCGCCTCTTTCCTCCAAAACAGACCCAAAAGATTAGAGGTCAAGCAATTCGTGTCCAACCCCATGCCAGTCACATTAGGTGTTCCACAAGGCTCCTCCCTCTCACCCTACTTGTTCAACCTTTCCATGGAACCTCTTTCTGATCTTCTCAGCCTCGCCAAGATTAACTTCCACATGTATGCGGATGACACCCAAATCTACATCAAGAACCACTCACTTGATGACATCAAATCGCTCAACTCTACACTATAAAAAACCCAAACATGGCTGGCCGAAAACCATTTGGAACTCCCTCAAAACGGAATTCCTGTTAATCGCTCCCCCTAACAAAACTCCCACTCCTGGACTGGATGAAGCACTTAACAGCTCTCACAGGACAACCTCTCATCGTCGAATCAGCGAAATCGCTAGGTGTAACGCTTGACAGCAACCTAAAGATGCGGAGGCATATCAGCGCCTCCACAAAAGGAGCTAACTTCCACTTGAAGCCCCTGCGAAAACTGAAACCCTTCCTGCCCGCCCACGATCTCAAACAAGCAGTTCAAGCCCTAGTAATCCCTTGAGTGGAATGTGGGGCGGTAACCTTATGCGGCCTCCCAAGGTCATCGACAGCCCCACTAAGAGCCACTATCAGCGCAGCTGCGAGACTCATCACGGGTTCAAAGAGAAACTCTCACATATCCCCTGACCTGAGAGCCCCCAACTGGCTAACGTTTGAAGCTAGAATTCATCTGAAAATCGCTTGTATGACGCACAAGGCCTTACACCACAATTCCCTGCACTTCCTAGCTCAGAAATTGGTGCTCTCTGCGGGCATCAGAGCCTCCAGGCGTGGTAAGACTCTTCGTCTAAAACCACGACGATTTGCCAAGAAAAAAACCTATAACCGATCCTTCTCTGGTATGGCTCCTAGGATCTGGAACGCTTGGCCCACTGAAATAAGAACGACCCCGTCCACTGCCTCCTTCAAAAAAGAAGTGAAAGCGATCCTCATGGCCAAATTCATGTGAACTCTCTGTCCTTTTACTGTATATTATTACCAGTTCTGTTCCTGTGCTCCATAGTTGTCCTTTTGTTCATTGCGCTAGCTTATGTGTACATGTGGGAGCTGTGTTTGGCTGCTTCATCCATATCTTTATGTGCTTTATCTTGTTTTCTACATATGACTTGTAAAGCGCTCTGATACTCGCAAGGGTCTTGTTTGCACTTTATAAAACCTTCAAATGAATACACAAATAAATAAATAAATAACAACTAGCGTTGGTGCAGCTACTAGATCTGGACACAGGGCTCTCTGTGAGGCCACAGGGTTTGGACACAGGGCTCTCTGTGAGGCCACAGGGTTTGGACACAGGACTCTCTGTGAGGCCACAGGGTTTGGACACAGGACTCTCTGTGAGGCCACAGGGTTTGGACACAGGACTCTCTGTGAGGCCACAGGGTTTGGACACAGGGCTCTCTGTGAGGCCACAGGGTTTGGACACAGGACTCTCTGTGAGGCCACAGGGTTTGGACACAGGGCTCTCTGTGAGGCCACAGGGTTTGGACACAGGACTCTCTGTGAGGCCACAGGGTTTGGACACAGGGCTCTCTGTGAGGCCACAGGGTCTAGACACAGGACTCTCTGTGAGGCCACAGGGTTTGGACACAGGGCTCTCTGTGAGGCCACAGGGTTTGGACACAGGACTCTCTGTGAGGCCACAGGGTTTGGACACAGGGCTCTCTGTGAGGCCACAGGGGTTGGACACAGGACTCTCTGTGAGGCCACAGGGTTTGGACACAGGGCTCTCTGTGAGGCCACAGGGTCTAGACACAGGACTCTCTGTGAGGCCACAGGGTTTGGACACAGGACTCTCTGTGAGGCCACAGGGTTTGGACACAGGACTCTCTGTGAGGCCACAGTACTCTCTGTGAGGCCACAGGGTCTAGACACAGGACTCTCTGTGAGGCCACAGGGTTTGGACACAGGACTCTCTGTGAGGCCACAGGGTTTGGACACGGACTCTCTGTGAGGCCACAGGGTTTGGACACAGGACTCTCTGTGAGGCCACAGGGTTTGGACACAGGGCTCTCTGTGAGGCCACAGGGTTTGGACACAGGGCTCTCTGTGAGGCCACAGGGTTTGGACACAGGACTCTCTGTGAGGCCACAGGGTTTGGACACAGGGCTCTCTGTGAGGCCACAGGGTCTAGACACAGGACTCTCTGTGAGGCCACAGGGTTTGGACTCAGGACTCTCTGTGAGGCCACAGGGTTTGGACACAGGACTCTCTGTGAGGCCACAGTACTCTCTGTGAGGCCACAGGGTCTAGACACAGGACTCTCTGTGAGGCCACAGGGTTTGGACACAGGACTCTCTGTGAGGCCACAGGGTTTGGACACAGGGCTCTCTGTGAGGCCACAGGGTTTGGACACAGGGCTCTCTGTGAGGCCACAGGGTTTGGACACATGGCTCTCTGTGAGGCCACAGGGTCTAGACACAGGACTCTCTGTGAGGCCACAGGTTTTGGACACAGGACTCTCTGTGAGGCCACAGGGTTTGGACACAGGACTCTCTGTGAGGCCACAGTACTCTCTGTGAGGCCACAGGGTCTAGACACAGGACTCTCTGTGAGGCCACAGGGTTTGGACACAGGACTCTCTGTGAGGCCACAGGGTTTGGACACGGACTCTCTGTGAGGCCACAGGGTTTGGACACAGGACTCTCTGTGAGGCCACAGGGTTTGGACACAGGGCTCTCTGTGAGGCCACAGGGTTTGGACACAGGGCTCTCTGTGAGGCCACAGGGTTTGGACACAGGACTCTCTGTGAGGCCACAGGGTTTGGACACAGGGCTCTCTGTGAGGCCACAGGGTCTAGACACAGGACTCTCTGTGAGGCCACAGGGTTTGGACACAGGACTCTCTGTGAGGCCACAGGGTTTGGACACAGGACTCTCTGTGAGGCCACAGTACTCTCTGTGAGGCCACAGGGTCTAGACACAGGACTCTCTGTGAGGCCACAGGGTTTGGACACAGGACTCTCTGTGAGGCCACAGGGTTTGGACACAGGGCTCTCTGTGAGGCCACAGGGTTTGGACACAGGGCTCTCTGTGAGGCCACAGGGTTTGGACACAGGACTCTCTGTGAGGCCACAGGGTTTGGACACAGGGCTCTCTGTGAGGCCACAGGGTCTAGACACAGGACTCTCTGTGAGGCCACAGGGTTTGGACACAGGACTCTCTGTGAGGCCACAGGGTTTGGACACAGGACTCTCTGTGAGGCCACAGTACTCTCTGTGAGGCCACAGGGTCTAGACACAGGACTCTCTGTGAGGCCACAGGGTTTGGACACAGGACTCTCTGTGAGGCCACAGGGTTTGGACACAGGACTCTCTGTGAGGCCACAAGGTTTGGACACAGGACTCTCTCTGAGGCCACAGGGTTTGGACACAGGGCTCTCTGTGAGGCCACAGGGTTTGGACGCAGGACTCTCTGTGAGGCCACAGGGTTTGGACACAGGACTCTCTGTGAGGCCACAGGGTTTGGACACAGGACTCTCTGTGAGGCCACAGTACTCTCTGTGAGGCCACAGGGTCTAGACACAGGACTCTCTGTGAGGCCACAGGGTTTGGACACAGGACTCTCTGTGAGGCCACAGGGTTTGGACACAGGGCTCTCTGTGAGGCCACAGGGTTTGGACACAGGGCTCTCTGTGAGGCCACAGGGTTTGGACACAGGACTCTCTGTGAGGCCACAGGGTTTGGACACAGGGCTCTCTGTGAGGCCACAGGGTCTAGACACAGGACTCTCTGTGAGGCCACAGGGTTTGGACACAGGACTCTCTGTGAGGCCACAGGGTTTGGACACAGGACTCTCTGTGAGGCCACAGTACTCTCTGTGAGGCCACAGGGTCTAGACACAGGACTCTCTGTGAGGCCACAGGGTTTGGACACAGGACTCTCTGTGAGGCCACAGGGTTTGGACACAGGACTCTCTGTGAGGCCACAAGGTTTGGACACAGGACTCTCTGTGAGGCCACAGGGTTTGGACACAGGGCTCTCTGTGAGGCCACAGGGTTTGGACACAGGGCTCTCTGTGAGGCCACAGGGTTTGGACACAGGACTCTCTGTGAGGCCACAGGGTTTGGACACAGGGCTCTCTGTGAGGCCACAGGGTTTGGACACAGGACTCTCTGTGAGGCCACAGGGTTTGGACACAGGGCTCTCTGTGAGGCCACAGGGTTTGGACGCAGGACTCTCTGTGAGGCCACAGGGTTTGGACACGGACTCTCTGTGAGGCCACAGGGTTTGGACACAGGACTCTCTGTGAGTCCACAGGGTTTGGACGCAGGACTCTCTGTGAGGCCACAGGGTTTGGACACGGACTCTCTGTGAGGCCACAGGGTTTGGACGCAGGACTCTCTGTGAGGCCACAGGGTTTGGACACAGGACTCTCTGTGAGGCCACAGGGTTTGGACGCAGGACTCTCTGTGAGGCCACAGGGTTTGGACACAGGACTCTCTGTGAGTCCACAGGGTTTGGACACAGGACTCTCTGTGTGGACACAGGACTCTCTGTGAGGTCACAGGGTTTGGACACAGGACTCTCTGTGAGGCCACAGGGTCTGGACACAGGACTCTCTGTGAGGCCACAGGGTTTGGACACAGGACTCTCTGTGAGTCCACAGGGTTTGGACGCAGGACTCTCTGTGAGGCCACAGGGTTTGGACACGGACTCTCTGTGAGGCCACAGGGTTTGGACGCAGGACTCTCTGTGAGGCCACAGGGTTTGGACACAGGACTCTCTGTGAGGCCACAGGGTTTGGACGCAGGACTCTCTGTGAGGCCACAGGGTTTGGACACAGGACTCTCTGTGAGTCCACAGGGTTTGGACACAGGACTCTCTGTGTGGACACAGGACTCTCTGTGAGGTCACAGGGTTTGGACACAGGACTCTCTGTGAGGCCACAGGGTCTGGACACAGGACTCTCTGTGAGGCCACAGGGTTTGGACACAGGACTCTCTGTGAGGCCACAGGGTTTGGACACAGGACTCTCTGTGAGTCCACAGGGTTTGGACACAGGACTCTCTGTGTGGACACAGGACTCTCTGTGAGGTCACAGGGTTTGGACACAGGGCTCTCTGTGAGGCCACAGGGTCTGGACACAGGACTCTCTGTGTGGACACAGGACTCTCTGTGAGGTCACAGGGTTTGGACACAGGACTCTCTGTGAGTCCACAGGGTTTGGACGCAGGACTCTCTGTGAGGCCACAGGGTTTGGACACGGACTCTCTGTGAGGCCACAGGGTTTGGACGCAGGACTCTCTATGAGGCCACAGGGTTTGGACACAGGACTCTCTGTGAGGCCACAGGGTTTGGACGCAGGACTCTCTGTGAGGCCACAGGGTTTGGACACAGGACTCTCTGTGAGTCCACAGGGTTTGGACACAGGACTCTCTGTGTGGACACAGGACTCTCTGTGAGGTCACAGGGTTTGGACACAGGACTCTCTGTGAGGCCACAGGGTCTGGACACAGGACTCTCTTTGAGGCCACAGGGTTTGGACACAGGACTCTCTGTGAGGCCACAGGGTTTGGACACAGGACTCTCTGTGAGTCCACAGGGTTTGGACACAGGACTCTCTGTGTGGACACAGGACTCTCTGTGAGGTCACAGGGTTTGGACACAGGGCTCTCTGTGAGGCCACAGGGTCTGGACACAGGACTCTCTGTGTGGACACAGGACTCTCTGTGAGGTCACAGGGTTTGGACGCAGGACTCTCTGTGAGGCCACAGGGTTTGGACACAGGACTCTCTGTGAGTCCACAGGGTTTGGACACAGGACTCTCTGTGTGGACACAGGACTCTCTGTGAGGTCACAGCGTTTGGACGCAGGACTCTCTGTGAGGCCACAGGGTTTGGACACAGGACTCTCTGTGAGGCCACAGGGTTTGGACGCAGGACTCTCTGTGAGGCCACAGGGTTTGGACACAGGACTCTCTGTGAGTCCACAGGGTTTGGACACAGGACTCTCTGTGTGGACACAGGACTCTCTGTGAGGTCACAGGGTTTGGACACAGGGCTCTCTGTGAGGCCACAGGGTCTGGACACAGGACTCTCTGTGTGGACACAGGACTCTCTGTGAGGTCACAGGGTTTGGACACAGGACTCTCTGTGAGGCCACAGGGTCTGGACACAGGACTCTCTGTGAGGCCACAGGGTTTGGACGCAGGACTCTCTGTGTGGACACAGGACTCTCTGTGAGGTCACAGGGTTTGGACACAGGGCTCTCTGTGAGGCCACAGGGTTTGGACACAGGACTCTCTGTGAGTCCACAGGGTTTGGACACAGGACTCTCTGTGTGGACACAGGACTCTCTGTGAGGTCACAGGGTTTGGACACAGGGCTCTCTGTGAGGCCACAGGGTTTGGACACAGGACTCTCTGTGAGGCCACAGGGTTTGGACGCAGGACTCTCTGTGAGACCACAGGGTTTGGACACAGGACTCTCTGTGAGTCCACAGGGTTTGGACACAGGACTCTCTGTGTGGACACAGGACTCTCTGTGAGGTCACAGGGTTTGGACACAGGGCTCTCTGTGAGGCCACAGGGTTTGGACACAGGACTCTCTGTGAGGCCACAGGGTTTGGACGCAGGACTCTCTGTGAGGCCACAGGGTTTGGACACAGGACTCTCTGTGAGTCCACAGGGTTTGGACACAGGACTCTCTGTGTGGACACAGGACTCTCTGTGAGGTCACAGGGTTTGGACACAGGGCTCTCTGTGAGGCCACAGGGTTTGGACACAGGACTCTCTGTGAGGCCACAGGGTTTGGACACGGACTCTCTGTGAGGCCACAGGGTTTGGACGCAGGACTCTCTGTGAGGCCACAGGGTTTGGACACAGGACTCTCTGTGAGTCCACAGGGTTTGGACACAGGACTCTCTGTGTGGACACAGGACTCTCTGTGAGGTCACAGGGTTTGGACACAGGACTCTCTGTGAGGCCACAGGGTCTGGACACAGGACTCTCTGTGAGGCCACAGGGTTTGGACACAGGACTCTCTGTGAGGCCACAGGGTTTGGACACAGGACTCTCTGTGAGTCCACAGGGTTTGGACACAGGACTCTCTGTGTGGACACAGGACTCTCTGTGAGGTCACAGGGTTTGGACACAGGACTCTCTGTGAGGCCACAGGGTCTGGACACAGGACTCTCTGTGAGGCCACAGGGTTTGGACGCAGGGCTCTCTGTGAGGCCACAGGGTTTGGACACAGGGCTCTCTGTGAGGCCACAGGGTTTGGACGCAGGACTCTCTGTGAGGCCACAGGGTTTGGACGCAGGACTCTCTGTGAGGCCACAGGGTTTGGACACAGGACTCTCTGTGAGGCCACAGGGTTTGGACACAGGGCTCTCTGTGAGGCCACAGGGTTTGGACACAGGACTCTCTGTGAGGCCACAGGGTTTGGACACAGGACTCTCTGTGAGGCCACAGGGTTTGGACACAGGACTCTCTGTGAGGCCACAGGGTTTGGACACAGGACTCTCTGTGAGGCCACAGGGTTTTGGACACAGGACTCTCTGTGAGGCCATGGTACCTGGACACAGAACTCTAGGCAATGTCAAAAGACTTGAACCTGGCCTCATTAATCATTTGTAATCTTTAGGTTGTGACCCCCCCCACCCCCACCGACACAGGTGACCCCTCATATTTCCTGCGGTGTCAGCTCAGCCTTTCAGGAGGTTCTGATGTAACAAATGTACATTGAAAACCAGCAGCTTGGATATCTGGATCTGGTATTTTTATAAAGAGCATGAAGACAGGCGCCTAGAGGTGGCTGCGTGAAAGGCGCTATACACACGGAAACAACATCAATAGTAATGAAACAATTACCTTTGTAGTCTTCTGGATCCAGGTGTTGAAGCTCTAAGGAAAGAATAATGAGAGCATTATTTATATGAGAGACCGAGAGAAAGAGAGACAGACAAAGAGACAGAAAGAGAGAGAGACAGAGATATAGAGAGACAGAGAGGGAGATAGACTCAGAGAGCGAGACACTGATAGACAGACAGAGAGAAAGAGAGGTAGAGAGAGAGAAAGCCAGAGACACCGAGGGAGTGAGACAGACAGAGTGAGAGAGCTAGACACAGACTCAGAGAGACAGAGATAAAGAGAGAGAGAGAGAGAGAGAGGGAGAGAGACAGATAGACAGACACAGAGAGATCAAGAGAGATGGGGAGAGAGAGACACAGAGAGAGAGAGGGAAAGGGAGAGAGAGACAGATAGACAGACACAGAGAGATCAAGAGAGATGGGGAGAGAGAGACAGATAGCGAGAGAGACAGAACGAGAGACCAAAAGAGAGAGAGAGCGAGAAGCAGAGAGAGAAATAGAGACAGGAAGAGGGAGAGAGAGAGAAAAAGAGAGAGACACCAGTTCAGAGAGACAGATATGAAGAGACAGAGAGACAGAGACTGAAAGAGAGAAACAGACCGATAGTGAGAGAGAGACGGAGAGAGAGATAGAGGAAGAGAGAGAGGGAGAGAGAGAGGGAGACGGAGAGAGAGAGTGAGAGAGAGGAGAGAGAGGGAGAGAGGGAGAGAGAGAGAGAGAGAGAGGGAGAGAGAGTAGAGAGAGAGAGAGAGGGGAGAGAGAGAGAGAGAGCGGGAAAGGGAGAGAGAGACAGATAGACAGACACAGAGAGATCAAGAGAGATGGGGAGAGAGAGACTGATAGCGAGAGAGACAGAACGAGAGACCAAAAGAGAGAGAGAGCGAGAAGCAGAGATAGAAATAGAGACAGGGAGAGGGAGAGAGAGAGAAAAAGAGAGAGACACCAGTTCAGAGAGACAGATATGAAGAGACAGAGAGACAGAGACTGAAAGAGAGAAACAGACCGATAGTGAGAGAGAGAGACATAGAGACAGAGAGATAGCGGCCCAGTTGAGGTCACCCCACCCTGCACCCCAGGGAGACAGACTCACACAGTCCTGGCACCCTCACACTGGAGCAGGGAGGGTGAAGCTGGGAGGAGGGTGGAGAGTGGCGGCTTCTTCTGCAGGAGGCAGGTTCACTGATCTGAACCCCAAGGCTGCGTGGGGATCTGCGGATCAGTCCTTGTGTTACTGATGCTCTTGGCAGATAGACACACGCACCTTTGGGGGAGTCCTGACTCCTGCTCCACCCATCACATCTCCCAGGGGCCCAGAAGGAGTGCCATCACACATCTCAGCACGGGGGCAGATGTACTCATGGGTCATGCCACGCGGTGCAGCACCACATGTGCTGTGCTATGTTGCTTAAGGAGTAAACACAGTAAAGAGGCCACACCTGGCTTAATTTTGATGCCTTCTTGTGCGCTTGTGCTCAGGGAGGCAGCATTGCACCAGGCACAGACTCACACCATGGTGTATGCACCAGGCACAGCCTTGCACCATGGTGTATTTTATTTATTTATTTATTTTTGCAATTTGTTTAGCGCGCAAATACCCGGAGGTGTCTCGGCGCTGTAAAGATCAGAAACTGCACAAACCAAGGCATCTATTGTGCAAACAGCCACGTCTTAAGTTGTTTCCAGAAACTGAATAGCGTGGGGCAGGTCTTAATGAACAAGGGGAGTGAGTTCCACAGTCTGGCTGTAGCCACTGTAAAGCGTCTGTCACCCCAATTGACCTTTTTTGTGGGTGGGACGTTCAGGAGATGGGCGAAGATGAACGGAGAGTTCTTGATGCCTCTAGAGGTCTAAATGCTGATTTGAGGAACTGAGGTCCAGTATTGTTAATGGGTTTATATGCTATGCATAGAGCCTTGAACTTTGTACGGCGTCTCACTGGAAGCCAGTGCAGATTATGAATGAAAGGGGAAATGGAGTTATGTTTTGTAATGTTGAGCAGTACCCTGGCCGCAGCGTTCTGCACCAACTGGAGCTTATTGAGCACTTTTGCCTGAGCATTAAGAAGAAGGGCGTTACAATAATTTGTTCGTGAAAATACAAGGGAAGTGTTATGTTATGTTATGTTAATTATTATTTGTACAGCGCACATACACCCATGGGCTTCATGGCGCTATTGGAAAGATCAGATAAATAACATAACAAGGGGAAAGTGTTAACAACAATCTATACAGCGAAAGCCTGTGTGAAGAGTAAGGTTTTAAATGCTCGTCTGAAGGTAAGGAGATCCTTACTCTGTCTAAGAGTCAGAGGCAAGGAGTTCCATAAGGAGGCTGCCAAGAAGTGGAAACAGCTGTCTCCTTGTCGCTTCTTCTTAAACCGGGGCACCACCAATAGATCTTTATGGGCTGAGCGCAGACTACGCGAGGGGGTGTATCTCCCTATCAGCTGTCTTATAAACAGGGGGCCCTTGCCTTGTAAGGCCTTGAAAATAATGCAACCGGAAGTGATAAGAGTCTTTGCCGCCGAGGTGGGTATGTAAGGTAGAATTTTTTTGATTTTCCTCAAGGTGAAAAAAGATGAGGAAACAACATTATTTACATGGTGGTTGAAGAGAAGCCGATCATCGAAGATGACTCCAAGGTTTCTTACCTTTTTGACAGGTATGGGCAAGGGGCCTAATTCACTTGGCCACCACTGAGGGGACCAGCAGGGTTCTAACTTGCCAAAAAGCATAATCTCGGTCTTGTTGGAGTTCAGTTTGAGACAGTTGGCCGCCATCCAGGAGCTGATGGCCAACATTGCCTCCCGGAAATTGGCGGCCACCTTGTCTCCATCCCGGTGTATTGAGAGGACTAACTGAGTGTCATCAGCATCTGTGGTAAGGCTGATATCATATTCCTTTATCACCCTCGCTAAGTCCGATACATAGATGTTAAAAAGAGTCGGACTTAGCGAGGAGCTCTGTGGAACACCGCAGGGAAGGGAAAAAAGAGATGAATAAAAGGAACCCAGTTTAACAGTTTGAGACCGGTTATGTAAGAAGGATGCAATCAGGGCCTTGGCTTTGTGTTTCACCCCCATGGCTGCGACACGGTCGATCAAGATGTTGTGATCTACCGTGTCGAAAGCCGCTGACAAGTCCAGCAATATCAGGACTGCCGCTCCTCCCTTGTCTAATGTGTATCTGATTTCATCCGCCGCTTTGATGAGCGCTGTTTCAGTTCCATGTGCATTCCTGAAGCCAAATTGTGTGTCGTCCAATAGGTTGTGAGTATCAATAAAGTCTAATAGTTGTTGGTTCATGAGGCTTTCAAAAATTTTGGATGGAAAGGGTAGACATGCAATCGGTCTGAAACTAGCAGGATCTGTAGGGCCGAGGGAGGGTTTTTTAGAAGGGGCCTGATGATCGCTTTTTTCCACACCGACGGGTAAGTACCTGCCTGGAACATATTGTTGCATATAGTGGCTATTGCAGGTGAAATAGCTTCAGGGATGAGGTTGAGAATAGAAGGGGGGCAAGGGTCTAGTGGTGAGCCTGATTTAATAGTGGTGACAAGATGTGATGTTTGTTCAAGTGTAACTGGGTGAAAAAAAGAAAAAGACGGAGACATGGGGAAATGATTAGGGACTGGGGATATAGCTGTAGACATAGCTTGAGGAGAGAAAACAGAAAATATAGAGTTACTTTGCCAGTAAAGAAGTCAGCCAGCGAATTGCACAGCTCTTGGGAAGTTTTTTCTGGTGGAATAGGAGGATTAGTCAGATGGTTAACTACATAAAAGAGCTTTTTGGTGGAATTTTCTGCTGATTCGATCTGGGTGACATAATAGCTACTTTTTTCTATGACTAACTGCTGCTTATATTTGTTGAGGGCGCTTTTGTATATGAGTTTATCTGTGAGGCTGTAATGTCTACGCCAGTGTCTCTCGAAATTCCTCCAAAATTGTCTCTGTAAGCGCAGATTTTCAGAAAACCAGGGGACTGAGGGCAAAATGCGATTTCGGAACATAACTTTTGGTGGTGCGAAGACATCTAGAGCACTGTTAAGTTGTGAAAGATAATTATTAGAAGCTATGTCTGGATCTGTTTCAATTATATCTAATGATGAGGCCAGGGTAGCCGATAGATGTGGGATATTGATGTTTTTCCAGTTCCTAGACGTAACTGGAAACGCAGATTTTATCGGAGGGACTGTGGGACTATGGAGCCTAATGGCAAAAAATACCGCTGAATGATCTGTCCAGGTAAGAGGCAGTTGTGAGTAATAGGAAATATCTAGATTGTTTGTAAATATCCCATCTATGCACCAGGCACAGCCTCGCACTATGGCGCATGCACCAGGAACAGCCTTTCACCGTGGGAAATGGCCCATGCACAGCCTTGGGCCATGGTCCATGCAACAGGAACAGCTTTGCACCACAGTGCGTGCACCAGGCACAGCCTCCAACCGTGGTGTATGCATCAGGCACAGTCTTGCACCATAGTGTATGCAACAGGCACATCCACGCACCTTAGTGCACTGGCTCCCCGTCAACAAAAGAATCACGTTCCGACTCTTCACCCACGCACACAAAGCTCTCCACAACCAAGGCCCAAGATACCTCAATGACCGCCTCAACTTCTACACTCCCACCCGCCAGCTTCGATCGACCAGCCACACCCTCGCCGCCGTCCCCCGCATCCGAAGAGCCACAACGGGAGGAAGATCCTTCTCCTACCTGGCTGCAAAGACGTGGAACTCCCTCCCCACCCACCTCCGCCTGACCCAAGACCACCTCGCCTTCAGGAAGCAACTCAAGACCTGGCTGTTCGAGCAGTAGCAGGCCCCCCCTCCACAAGCGCCTTGAGACCCTCCGGGTGAGTAGCGCGCTTTACAAATGCTTTGACTGATTGATTGATTGATTGATATGCGCCATGCACAGCCTCGCACTGTGGTGTATGCACCATGCACAGCCTCGCACTGTGGTGTATGCACCATGCACAGCCTCGCACCATGGTGTATGCACCATGCACAGCCTCGCACTGTGGTGTATGAACCACGCACAGCCTCGCACTGTGGTGTATGCACCATGCACAGCCTCGCACTGTTGTGTATGCACCAGGCACAGCCTCGCACTGTGGTGTATGCACCATGCACAGCCTCGCACGTGGTGTATGCAACAGGCACATCCACGCACCGTGATGTATGCACCATGCGCAGCCTCGCACTGTGGTGTATGCACCATGCACAGCCTCTGATTAAACACAAGTAAAAGCATTCTAAAAACAGTACCCTTTGAATTTTAGAATTATGCTGGCATTGTCCTGATAAAGACACACTGTTTGTGTCGAAACGCGTTGACAGACAGACATCAGCTCCGACAATCAGCTCTGGGAACCACCAAAGTTTTTAATTTTCCCCTGAATTTTAGAGACTACTATAATTGTACATTGTACTCTCTCTTTTTTATTGTATTTTTAATATATTTTCTTCTATATGATTGAACATGTTTATATCAATTTTTATCAATATTATTAAATTTCATATGTCATCATAATATTTGGTTATATTATCTTCTTTTTCTTGTGTTTACATTGTTATACTGAATTTGTGCCAGATATCTACATTGTTATTGCCTGGGTATTTTACTTTGCTATTAACTGCTTTGCCCTGATCCAGGAATTGATTTCACTCAGGGGGTCCCTGTTTAACGCCACCATGCACAGCCTCGCACCATGATGTATGCACCATGCTCAACCTCAACCTCGCGCCATAGTGTATGCAACAGGCACATCCACGCACCTTAGTGCGTGCACCATGTACAGCCTCGCACCATGGTGTATGTACCATGTACAGCCTCGCACTGTGGTGTATGCACCATGCACAGCCTTGCACTGTGGTGTATGCACGATGCACAGCCATGCACTGTGGTGTATGCACCATGCACAACCTCGCACCATAGTGTATGAAACAGGCACATCCACTGACCGTGATGTATGCACCATGCGCAGCATCGCACTGTGGTGTATGCACCATGCACAGCCCCGCACTGTGGTGTATGCACCATGCACAACCTTGCACCATAGTGTATGCAACCCGCACATCCACGCACCTTAGTGCGTGCACCATGCACAGCCTCGCACGTGGTGTATGCAACAGGCACATCTACGCACCGTGATGTATGCACCATGCGCAGCCTCACACGCCCTCCCCTCCGCCAACTACATCCTCCTCGAGGACTTCAACTTCCACCTGGAGAACAACAACGACCGCAACACCACCACCCTGCTGGACAAGCTCGCCAACCTCGGACTCAAGCAGCTGGTGACCACCCCCACCAACTACGCCGGCCACACGCTTGACCCCCGTCTTCTCCTCCAGCAAGGACATCTCCTTCAGCCACGCCACCGGACTCCACTGGACGGACCACAGCTGAGCCACTTCAGCTTCAGAAGGAACATGATCCACCACTACCAGCAACAGGCTCCACGCAGAAGCTGGAACAAGATCACAGCCGACCAGCTCGCTGCATCCCTGAGCCAGAACCCTCCCCCCAGCTCAGCGAACCCCAACCATGCCGCCATCAACCTCTCAAGGTGGATCAGCAACTGCGTAGACGACCTCGCCCCACTGAGGACCCCTCCCAGCAGACCCGGCAGCAAGAAAGCATCCTGGTTCACCGACAAACTCAAGAGCTCCAAGAAGCACTGCCGAGCCCTCGAGAAAGCCTGGCGCAGAGACCAGACAACATGACCACCCTCAAGCTCGCCACTCGAAAACACCACCAACTGATCCAGACCACCAAGAAAACAGCATTCAAGGAACTAATGGACAACAACGCCCACAACAGCAAGGAACTCTTCAACATCGTCAAAGAGCTCTCCAACCCCAGTGCCGGAAACAACGACATCACAAGACCTCTGCAACTCACTCGCCTTGTACTTCCACAACAAGATCGCAGACATACACAACAGCTTCAGCACACAGCAGACGCACCCTACGACCGCACCAGTGCCCCCCACCAGCACCCTCCGCACCTGGACCCCGATCAACACCGAAGAGACCATACGCACGATGAACTCCATCCACTCCGGATCTCCAACAGACCCCTGCCCTCATCACGACTTCAACAAGGCTGACTCCGTCATCGCACCCCATCTCCGGGACATCATCAATGCTTCCTTCGACACCGCAACCTTCCCGGAGAGCTGGAAGCATGCCGAACTCAGCACCCTCCTAAAGAAACCATCAGCTGACCCCACCGACCTCAAGAACTACCGCCCCATCTTGCTGCTCCCGTTTCCTGCCAAAGTAATCGAGAAGACCGTAAACAGACATCTGGCCGCCTTCCTCGAGACAAATGGATCCCTCGACCCCTCGCAGTCCAGCTTCCGGGCGAACCACAGTACCGAGACCGCCCTCATCGCAGCCACTGACGACATCCGAGCCCTGCTCGACAACGCCGAAACAGCGGCCCTCATCCTCCTGGACCTCTCCGCGGTGTTCGACACTGTCTGCCACCGCACCCTAGTGCAACGCCTCAGCAACGTCGGAATCCAAGAGAAGGCACTGGAATGGATCGTCTCCTTCCTCGCCGGAAGGACACAGAGAGTCCGCCTCCCCCCGTTCAGATCAGAAGCCACCAAAGTCATCTGCGGCGTACCACAAGGATCTTCACTCAGCCCCACGCTGTTCAACATCTACATGAGCCCCCTTGCGGCCATCGCACGCCAACACAACCTCAACATCATCTCCTACGCCGACGACACCCAGCTGATCCTCTCCCTCACCAACGACCCCGCCACCACCAGAACCAACATACATGAAGGGATGAAAGACGTAGCCGAGTGGATGAGGAACAGCCGCCTGAAACTGAATTCAGATAAGACGGAAGTCCTCATCCTGGGGTCGTCGCCATCTGCCTGGGACGACTCCTAGTGGTCCCCTGCCCTGGGCAGCGCACCCAAGCCAACGGACCACGCACACAACCTGGGCTTCATCCTGGACTCCTCCCTCTCCATGACGAGACAAGTCAACGCCGTCTCCTCGTCATGCTTCAACATCCTACGCATGCTACGGAAGATCTTCCGGTGGATCCCCACCGAAACGAGGAAGACGGTCACCCAGGCCCTCGTCACCAGCCGACTGGACTACGGCAACTCCCTCTATGCCGGAACCACTGCCAAACTCCAGAAAAGACTTCAGCGGATTCAGAACGCCTCAGCACGACTCATCCTGGACATCCCCCGACACAGCCACATCTCCGCACACCTAAGAAACCTGCACTGGCTCCCCGTCAACAAAAGAATCACGTTCCGACTCCTCACCCACGCACACAAAGCTCTCCACAACCAAGGCCCAAGATACCTCAACGACCCCCTCAACTTCTACACTCCCACCCGCCAGCTTCCATCGACCAGCCACGCCCTCGCCGCCGTCCCCCGCATCCGAAGAGCCACAACAGGAGGAAGATCCTTCTCCTACCTGGCCGCCAAGAAGTGGAACTCCCTCCCCACCCACCTCCGCCTGACCCAGGACCACCTCGCCTTCAGGAAGCAACTCAAGACCTGGCTGTTCGAGCAGTAGCAGGCCCCCCCCTCCACAAGCACCTTGAGACTCTCCGGGTGAGTAGCACGCTATACAAATGCTTTGATTGATTGATTGATTGATTGATATGCGCCATGCACAGCCTCGCACTGTGGTGTGTGCACCATGCACAGCCTCACACTGTGGTGTATGCACCATGCACAGCCTCGCACCATGGTGTATGCACCATGCACAGCCTCGCACTGTGGTGTATGCACCATGCACAGCCTTGCACTGTGGTGTATGCACCATGCACAGCCTCGCACTGTGGTGTATGCACCATGCACAGCTTCGCACCATGGTGTATGCACCATGCATAGCCTCGCACAGTGGTGTATGCATTATGCACAGCCTCGCACTATGATGTATGCACCAGGCACAGCCTCGCACTGTGGTGTATGCACTATGCACAGCCTCGCACTGTGGTGTATGCACCATGTACAGCCTCGCACCATGATGTATGCACCATGCACAGCCTCGCACTGTGGTCCATGCACCATGAATAGCCTCGCACTGTGGTGTATGCACCATGCACAGCCTCGCACTGTGGTGTATGCACCATGCACAGTCTCGCACCATGATGTATGCACCATGCACAGCCTCGCACTGTGGTCCATGCACCATGAATAGCCTCGCACTGTGGTGTATGCACCATGCACAGCCTTGCTCTGTGGTGTATGCACCATGCACAGCCTCGAACTGTGGTGTATGCACCATGCACAGCCTCGCACTGTGATGTATGCACCATGCACAGCCTCGCACTGTGGTGTATGCACCATGCACAGCCTCGCACCATGATGTATGCACTATGCACAGCCATGCACTGTGGTGCATGCACCAGGCACAGCCTCGCACCATGGTGTATGCTCTATGCACAGCCTCGCACCATGATGTATGCACCAGGCACAGTCTCGCACTGTGGTGTATGCACCATGCACAGCCTTGTACCATGGTGTATGCACCATGCACAGCCTCGTACTGTGGTGTATGCACCATGCACAGCCTTGTATTATGGTGTATGCACCATGCACAGCCTCGCACCATGATGTATGCACCAGGCACAGCCTCGCACTGTGGTGTATGCACCATGCACAGCCTCGCACTGTGGTGTATGCACCATGCACAGCCTCGCACCGTGATGTATGCACCAGGCACAGCCTTGCACTGTGGTCCAAGCACAGCCTCGCACCATGATGTATGCACTATGCAAAGCCTCGCACTGTGGTGTATGCACCATGCACAGCCTCGCACCATGATGTATACACCATGCACAGCCTCGCACTGTGGTGTGTGCACCATGCACAGCCTCGCACCATGGTGTATGCACCATTCACAGCCTCGCACTGTGGTGTATGCACCATGCACAGCCTCGACTGTGGTGTATGCACCATGCACAGCCATGCACTGTGATGTATGCACTATGCAAAGCCTCGCACTGTGGTGTATGCACCATGCACAGCCTCGCACCATGATGTATACACCATGCACAGCCTCGCACTGTGGTGTGTGCACCATGCACAGCCTCGCACCATGGTGTATGCACCATTCACAGCCTCGCACTGTGGTGTATGCACCATGCACAGCCTCGACTGTGGTGTATGCACCATGCACAGCCTCGCACTGTGATGTATGCACCAGGCAAAGCCTTGCACTGTGGTCCGAGCACAGCCTTGCTCCATGATGTATGCACTATGCAAAGCCTCGCACTGTGGTGTATGCACCATGCACAGCCTCGCACCATGATGTATACACCATGAGGGGCCCCTGCTGCTCATCCAGGCACTGACCACTGACCTCAAGAGGGGCCCCTCCTGCTCATCCAGGCACTGACCCGTGACCTCAAGAGGGGCCCCTGCTGCTCATCCAGGCACTGAACAGTGACCTCAAGAGGGGCCCCTTCTGCTCATCCAGGACCTGACCTGTGACCTCAAGAGGGGCCCCTGCTGCTCATCCAGTCTCTGACCAGTGACCTCAAGAGGGGCCCCTGCTGCTCATTTATTTATTTATTTATTTATATGCTTGTATAGCGCAAGAATCCAGCCCGAAAGGGTTATCTCCGCGCTTTGACAGCAGCAGGTTGCAAGAAACTGTAAAGGCAACAATCCTAGAGTTATATCTCCTCAAACAGATTCGTCTTCAGCATTTTTCTAAAGGTGAGGTGTTTGGGGACCTGTCTTAAGTTGAGGGGCAGGTTGTTCCACAGAGCCGGCCCCACTGATGAGAGGGCTCTGCCGCCTTGTCTGGTTTTTTTAATGAAAGGTGTTTTGAGCAGGAGTAGATTACTTGACCGTAATTCTCGTTCTGGTTTGTAGGGTTGGAATAGTTTGGCTAGATATTTGGGGCCGTTTCCATATAAGCACTTATGTACAGTGCAGCAAATTTTGAATTTAACCCGTTGGCGTATTGGAAGCCAATGTAGTTTTTTTAACAGGGGTCCGGAAGATGTTCTGGGGGGGGCATTCAGAATCAGCCGTGTTCTGGACCACCTGCAGACGATTGATGGCATCCTCATTGGCTTGTATCAGAAGCCCGTTGCAATAGTCAAGGCGACTTATTACAAGGGCTTGCACCAGAGTCTTTCTGTAGGTGTCAGGCAGCAGGGGAAAGACTCGTCTGAATAATCCAATGGTGCGAAAACAAGCACCAGCAATTGCATTTGCATGTTCTTTGAGGGTAAGGTTTTGGTCGAGTTTCACACCCAGATTTTTGATGGTAGGTTTAGGGGAGGGTACAGGTCCCAAGTCTTGGGGCCACCAATCAGGAGACCAAAGCATGCTGGCTTTCCCAAAACACATTACTTCGGTCTTCCCGACGTTGCACTGGAGGTAGTTGGCAGCCATCCAGTTGGAGATGGCCCTCATACCTTCCGCAAAATTTCCCCTAACATTAGGGTCGGGGGCATGGAAAGGGTAGAGGAGTTGAGTGTCGTCGGCATACGACACTGGAGTGAATCCGTACTTCCTCACAATCTCAGCAAGGGGGGCCACATATATATTGAATAATGTGGGGCTTAGGCATGAGCCCTGTGGCACCCCCTTAGTGAGCGCCCTAGAGATGGAATGGTAGGGGCCCAGGCTGACAGATTGTGAGCGCCCGGAAAGGAAACTCTCCAGCCATGCAAGTGCCTGACCTCTGATGCCCGCTCCTTGTAACCAGTTCAGCAAGATCTTATGAGAAACAGTATCGAAGGCAGCTGACAGGTCTAACAGCACCAGAATCATCGAGCCTCCTCTATCCTGTGACATCTTGATGTTATCGGTCACGGAGAGGAGTGCAGATTCGGTGCTGTAGTTGGGCCTGAACCCAGATTGGGATTGGTCCAGGCCCCCTGTTGCTTCGATAAAGCTAGAGATCTGAGAGTTGACATGTTTCTCAGCCAGTTTCGTCAGGAGGGGCAGGAGAGAGATAGGACGGAGGTTGGAGAGTTCAGTCCAGGGAGAGGTGGTATTCTTCCGTATCGGGTTCACAGTTGCCTCTTTCCACTGTTGTGGAAGCTTGCCTTCTTTAAAAGAAAGGTTAAGAATTTTAGTAATAATGGGACACAATGATCTGCTCAGGTTATTGGTTAACTTAGCCGGGAGAAGATCACAAGGAGATCCAGATTTCATGTTTCCCAGGAGTGTTTGAACTTCATTTTCTGTGACTTCTGGAATGATGTTAAAGGTCTCTGAAGGGGTTTCCTGACATAAGGTAGTAGAGTCTTCCGGGTTATTCGGGTGCTTGGCCAATATTTTATTGTAAATGGTGTCAATTTTGTCCTCAAAGAACTGGGAAATATTGTTGCATAGTTCTTGAGAGAAGGTATCTGGACTTTCGCATGCCAGGGGGTTAGTAAAAGTTTTGAGAATTTTGTATAGTTCTCTAGTGGAGTTAGCAGCTTCATCAAGCTGGGAGCGTAGGCTAGTTTTTCTTGCTTTTTTGATGTTATTATAGTAGGTGGATATGGCCTGCTGGTAGAGTGCCTTATTCTCGGGGGAGTGGTCCTTTCTCCATTGCTTTTCCAGTTTCCTGCATTTTTGTTTCTCTATTTTTAATGAGTCGGAATACCATATTTCTTTTTTGGTGGTCAGGGGTTTTTTGATAGTCTTTTGCGGGGCTAGAGAGTTTATGGTCTCTAGAAGAGAGCTATTTAATTTGGATAGAGCCAAATCGATGTCATCAGAATCGGAAATGATAGGTTCTTTCCAGGTTTGTTCAAAGGTAGATGAGGTAATTTTGTGCCATGCTCTTTTAGTGATGCTCATAGTGGCCGGGGGAGCAGAGGGTTTATTAAGTCTCAGAAAGGAGAATTCCAACATGCTGTGGTCAGACCAGCTGATGGATGTAGGGGGATGACAGTGTATAGAAGGGTAGTTAGTAAAAATCAAGTCCAGTGTATGGCCTTTCCTGTGAGTATGGCCACAGTTTCTTAGGTGAAGACCCAAAAGAGCCAAATCATCGAGGAGAAGCTTGGTATTAGGGTCATCAGCAATATCTGCATGGAAGTTAAAATCGCCGAGAACAATAAAATTTTCTTTAGCTCTTAAGTATGGGGCTAATATTTCAGTTAAGGCGAGAGAAAAGCCAGCATTGGGGCCCGGAGGTCGATATACTAGGGCACCTTTCCAGTGTTCTTTAGTTTTAATGTGAATTTTAAAAATCATGATTTCCATAGTCGGTAGAATAGTTTGTTCCATTATCGTAATATGGATGCTTTCTTTAAAAATGATGGCAATACCTCCACCAGTTTTTATAGGGCGGTCTTGTCTTAAAATTTTATATCCTTGAGGGATACCCAAAGTTATGGATGGAAGAGTGTGAGGCTTCAGCCAAGTTTCCGTAAGGAAACATATTTCCGGTTTGTGACTTTGGATAGTATCCCAAATCTCTACATAATGTCGGGGCAGTGACCGAACATTCATGAGAAAACTTTTCCAACCTTTTATTCTTAAAGTGGCCTCATTGTCCCTAGCAGAACCAGTAATAATGCCGTTGGAAGTGGCTTGGAATCTGCAGAGGGGACAAGAGAACGGGCCCTCGGGAAAAGGCCAATTGTCGCTGGCACACCTCCGTAAACTCGGTGGTTGGAGTGCTATCAAGGACTGCGAGGTGTACCTGATGCGAGTCATTGAACTCACTCACATCAGCAGGGGCTTCAGATTCTTCTCCACCCACATCCAGGGCCTTTCTTAGCAAAGAGGATGAGGAACAGCCGCCTGAAACTGAATTCAGATAAGACGGAAGTCCTCACCCTGGGGTCATCGCCATCCGCCTGGGACGCTCCTGGTGGCCCCCTGCCCTGGGCAGCGCACCCAAACCAACGGACCACGCACGCCACCTGGGCTTCATCCTGTACTCCTCCCTCTCCATGACCAGACAAGTCAACGCCGTCTCCTCGTCATGCTTCAACATCCTACGCATGCTACAGAAGATCTTCCGGTGGATCCCCACCGAAACCAGAAAGACGGTCACCCAGGCCCTCGTCACCAGCCGACTGGACTACGGCAACTCCCTCTACGCCGGAACCACTGCCAAACTCCAGAAAAAACTTCAGCGGATTTAGAACGCCTCAGCACGACTCATCCTGGACATCCCCCGACACAGCCACATCTCCGGACACCTGAGAGACCTGCACTGGCTCCCGGTCAACAAGAGAATCACCTTCCGACTCCTCACCCACAAAGCTCTCCACAACCAAGGCCCAAGATACCTCAACGACCGCCTCAACTTCTACACTCCCACCCGCCAGCTTCGATCAACCAGCCACGCCCTCGCCGCCATCCCCCGCATCCGAAGAGCCACAACGGGAGGAAGATCCTTCTCCTACCTGGCCGACCAAGACGTGGAACTCCCTCCCCACCCACCTCCGCCTGACCCAAGACCACCTCGCCTTCAGGAAGCAATTCAAGACCTGGCTGTTCGAGCAGTAGCAGGCCCCCCTCCGCAAGCGCCTTGAGACCATCCGGGTGAGTAGCGCACTATACAAATGCTTTGATTGATTGATTGATTGATTGATTGATTGATATGCGCCATGCACAGCCTCGCACTGTGGTGTATGCACCATGCACAGCCTCGCACTGTGGTGTATGCACCATGCACAGCCTCGCACTGTGGTGTATGCACCATGCACAGCCTCGCACTGTGGTGTATGCACCATGCACAGCCTCGCACTGTGGTATATGCACCATGCACAGCCTCGCACTGTGGTGTATGCACCATGCACAGTCTCGCACCATGATGTATGCACCATGCACAGACTCGCACTGTGGATCATGCACCATGAATAGCCTCGCATTGTGGTGTATGCACCATGCACAGCCTCGCACTGTGGTGTATGCACCATGCACAGTCTCGCACCATGATGTATGCACCATGCACAGCCTCGCACTGTGGTCCATGCACCAGGCATAGCCTCGCACTGTGGTGTATGCACCATGCACAGCCTTGCACTTTGGTGTATGCACTATGCACAGCCTCGCACTGTGGTGTATGCACCATGCACAGCCTCGCACCATGGTGTATGCACCATGCACAGCCTAGCACTGTGGTGTATGCATCATGCACAGCCTCGCACTGTGGTCCATGCACCAGGCATAGCCTCGCACTGTGGTGTATGCACCATGCACAGCCTCGCACTGTGGTGTATGCACCATGCACAGCCTCGCACCATGATGTATGCACCATGCACAGCCTCGCTGCGTTGCCCCGCCCCTTGGCGTCGCAGCATTACCCTGCCCCTGGGTGGCGCTGCGTTGCCCTGCCCCTGGGCGGCGCTGCATTGCCCTGCCCCTGGGTGGCGCTGTGTTGCCCCGCCCCTGGGCGTCGCTGCGTTACCCTGCCCCTGGGCGTCGCTGTGTTACCCTGCCCCTGGGCGTCGCTGCGTTACCCTGCCCCTGGGCGTCGGTGCGTTACCCTGCCCCTTGGCGCTGCTGCGTTGCCCTGCCCCTGGGCGTCGCTGCATTGCACTCCCCCTGGACGTCACTGCGTTGCCCTGTCCCTGGGCGTCGCTGTGTTACCCTGCCCCTGGGCGTCGGTGCGTTACCCTGCCCCTTGGCGGCGCTGCGTTGCCCTGCCCCTGGGCGTCGCTGCGTTGCACTCCCCCTGGACATCGCTCCATTGCCCTGCCCCTGGGCGTCGCTGTGTTACCCTGCCCCTGGGCGTCGCTGCGTTGCCCTGCCCCTGGGCGTTGCTGCATTGCCCTGCCCCTGGGTGTCGCTGCGTTGCCCTGCCCCTGGGCGTCGCTGCGTTACCCTGCCCCTGGGCGTCGCTGCGTTACCCTGCCCCTGGGCGTCGCTGCGTTGCCCTGCCCCTGGGCGTTCGTGCGTTGCCCTGCCCCTGGGCGTCCCTGCATTGCACTCCCCCTGGGTATTGCTGCGTTGCCCTGCCCCTGGGCGTCTCTGCGTTATCCTGCCCCTGGGCGTCGCTGCGTTGCCCTACCCCTGGGCGTCCCTGCGTTGCCCTGCCCCTGGGCGTCGCTGCGTTGCCCTGCCCCTGGGCGTCGCTGCGTTACCCTGCCCCTGGGCGTCGCTGCGTTGCCCTGCCCCTGGGCGTCGCTGTGTTACCCTGCCCCTGGGTGTCGCTGCGTTACCCTGCCCCTTGGCGGCGCTGCGTTGCCCTGCCCCCGGGCGTCGCTGCATTGCCCTGCCCCTGGGTGGCGCTGCATTGCCCTGCCCCTGGGCGGCGCTGCGTTGCCCCGCCCCTGGGTGGCGTTGCATTGCCCTGCCCCTGATCGGCGCTGCGTTGCCCTGCCTCTGGGCGGCGCTGCGTTGCCCTGCCCCTGGGTGGCGCTGAGTTGCCCCGCCCCTGGGGGTCGCTGCGTTGCCCCGCCCCTGGGCGTCGCTGCATTGCCCCGCACCTGGGCGTCGCTGCGTTGCCCTGCCCCTGGGCGTCGCTGCATTGCCCTGCCCCTGGGCGGCGCTGCATTGCCCTGCCCCTGGGCGGCGCTGCATTGCCCCGCCCCTGGGCGTCGCTGCGTTACCCCGCCCCTGGGCGTCGCTGTGTTACCCTGCCCCTGGGCGTCGCTGCGTTACCCTGCCCCTGGGCGTCGGTGCTTTACCCTGCCCCTGGGCGTCGCTGCATTGCACTCCCCCTGGACGTCGCTGCGTTGCCCTGCCCCTGGGCGTCGCTGTGTTACCCTGCCCCTGGACATTGCTGCGTTGCCCTGCCCCTGGGCGGCGCTGCGTTGCCCTGCCCCTGGGTGGCGCTGCGTTGCCCTGCCCCTGGGCAGTTATTGCAGTTATTGCATCACCACCTGGTTGACTCTGATTTGACCTCTCCCCAAGATTTGGGAAAGAAGGCAGACCAATGGGTGAGAACCAGGGTGAAGCAGAAGGTACAGAACCAAGTTGGTGATCAGAAGAAGCAAGACCAAAAGGGTGGGGATCAGAAAGTAAAAGACCAGAAGTCTTCTCAAGGTCCCCAAAAAGCTTCTAATGGTGGGGGTTCCCAACGATCTAAAAAGAAATAAGGCCCAAAGAAACCTTGGTGCAAGATTTGTAAAGTAAATACTCACTGGACCAGTGACTGCACCAAAAAGGAGGCAGCTCCAGCCCCATTGCCCCTAAGGCAACTGTTCCCCCTAGTTTAGCTCCAAGTGGTGGTTCTAAACAGAAGGGTGTAGTAGGGTTAACCCTGGGAAGGGAAATGGGTTCTGGCCTAGTCATAATACCAACTCAAGCAGTTTTGATCTGCGATGGGGACATAATTATGTCCTCTACTGTGAGTCCCGATAATTTCGGCAAGTACCAACAGACTCCTTTAATTAATGACAAAGTGGCCCAGGGCTACAGGGACACTTGTACCCGTGTCACTATGGTGACACCTGGCTTTGTGGACCCTGGACAGATCATACTAGGTGAAAATTACCTAGTGACCAATGCAAGCAATGTCACTACCACCCATAGTATGGCAATTGTTAATTTCTCCTGGGGAGGGGTAACTGGCCTCAAAAGGGTTGTGGTTAGCTCAGACCTCCCTATAGAATTCTTGCTTGCCCGTGACCTGGAAACTTCAGCTTGGGCTGAAGTGGAGTATAGGACCCATGCAGAAATGTTAGGAATCTCAGCACATGTCCTTGCTGTGAATAGGTCACAGGTCAGAAATAGCAACACTGAACTGGCACTGGATTCTGGAACAATGGACCAGTTGCCCACCAGGAGGTGAAGCAGTAGGGTTAAGGCAGTGCCTCCCCCTTGCCTCAGGAAGAGGATCAGCCTTCTGAGGAAGCTGATTGTGAGACAAAGGAGGAAACTGTCCTAGAAGAGCTTGAGCCTGATCTAGTTGAGTTTCTTGGGACAGGGGGACCCTCCAGGGCAGATATGAGGCAGGCGCAGTTAGACTGCCCTTCTCTTGAACCCCTCAGACAGCAAGCTGCTGCTGAGACTGCTGGGAATGCTAGTGGGACCCGGACACACACTCGACCCCGTCTTCTCATCCAGCAAGGACATCACCTTCAGCCACGCCACCGGACTCCACTGGACGGACCACAGATGCGTCCACTTCAGCTTCGCAAGGACCACGATCCACCACCACCAGCAACAGGCTGCAAGCAGGAGCTGGAACAAGATCACAGCCGACCAGCTCGCGTCCTCCCTGAGCATGAACCATCCCCCCAGCACAACGAACCCTAGCCAGGCGGCCACCAACCTCACGAAGTGGATCAGCGACTGCGCAGACGAGCTCGCCCCCCTGAGGACCCCGCCCAGCAGACCCGGTAGCAAGAAAGCCCCATGGTTCACCGACGAACTCAAGAGCTCCAAGAAGAACTACCGAGCCCTCGAGAGAACCTGGCGCAGAGACCCAACACCGGACAACATGACTGCCCTCAAGCTCACCACCCGAAAACACCACCAACTCATCCGCACCACCAAGAAAACTGCATTCAAGGAACGACTGGACAACAACGCACACAACAGCAAAGAACTCTTCAACATCGTGAAAGAGCTCTCTAACCCCAACGCTGGTAACAACGACATCGCCCCTTCGCAAGACCTCTGCAACTCCCTTGCCTCCTACTTCCACAACAAGATCGCAGACATACACAACAGCTTCAGCACTCAACCGACGAACACCACGACCGAACCACCGCCCCCCACCACCACCCTCCGCGCCTGGACTCCGATCAGCACCGAAGACACCGTCCGCTCGATGAACTCCATCCACTCCGGATCCCCGACTGACCCCTGCCCTCACCACGTCTTCAACAAGGCCGATGCTGTCATCGCACCCCACCTGCGGGACATCATCAACACCTCCTTCGACACCGCTACCTTCCCGGAGAGCTGGAAGCACGCCGAACTCAGCGCTCTACTCAAGAAGCCATCGGCTGACCTCACCGACCTCAAAAACTACCGCCCCATCTCGCTGCTCCCGTTTCCTGTAAAAGTCATCGAGAAGACCGTCAACAAGCAGCTGGCCGCCTTCCTCGAGACGAACGGATCCCTCGATCCCTCGCAGTCTGGCTTCCGGGCCAACCACAGCACCGAGACCGCCCTGATCGCAGTCACCTATGACATCCGAGCACTGCTCGACAACGGAGAAACAGCGGCCCTCATCCTCTTCGACCTCTCCGCGGCCTTCGACACTGTCTGCCATCGTACCCTAGTACAACGTCTCAGCAACGTCGGAGTCCAGGAGAAGGCATTGGAGTGGATCATCTCCTTCCTCGCCGGAAGGACACAGAGAGTCCGCCTCCCTCCGTTCAGATCTAAAGCCACCGAAGTCATCTGCGGCGTCCCTCAAGGCTCCTCGCTCAGTCCAACCCTCTTCAACTTCTACATGAGCCCCCTCGCAGATATCGCACGCCAGCGCAACCTCAACATCATCTCCTACGCCGACGACACCCAGCTGATCCTCTCCCTTACCAACGACCCCGCCACCGCCAGAGCCAACCTTCACGAAGGGATGAAAGAGGTAGCCGAATGGATGAAGAACAGCCGCCTGAAACTGAACTCAGATAAGACGGAAGTCCTCATCCTGGGATCCTCACCCGCCGCTTGGGACGACTCCTGGTGGCCCCCCGCCCTAGGCAGCGCACCCAAACCAACAGACCACGCACGCAACCTGGGCTTCATCCTGGACTCCTCCCTCTCCATGACCAGACAAGTCAACGCCGTCTCCTCGTCGTGCTTCAACATCCTGCGCATGCTACGTAAGATCTTCCGGTGGATCCCCACCGAGACCAGGAAGACGGTCACCCAGGCCCTCGTCACCAGCCATCTGGACTACGGCAACACCCTCTACGCCGGAACCACCGCCAAACTCCAGAAGAGACTCCAGCGGATCCAGAACGCCTCAGCACGACTCATCCTGGACATCCCCCGTCGCAGCCACATCTCCGGACACCTGAGAGACCTGCACTGGCTCCCGGTCAACAAGAGAATCACCTTCCGTCTCCTCACCCACGCACACAAAGCCCTACACAGCCAAGGTCCAGGATACCTCATCAGCCGCCTCAACTTCTACGCTCCCAAACGCCAGCTTCGATCGCCCAGCCATGCCCTCGCCGCCGTCCCTCGCATCCGTAGAGCCACCACAGGGGGACGGTCCTTCTCCTACCTCGCCGCCAGGACATGGAACTCCCTCCCCACCCACCTCCGCCTGACCCAGGACTACCTCGCCTTCAGGAAGCAACTCAAGACCTGGTTGTTCGAGCAGTAGCAGATCCCCCTCCCCCAGCGCCTTGAGACCCTCTGGGTAAGTAGTGCGCTATATAAATGCGATTGAGTTTGAGTTTGAGTTTGAAAGTTCTTGTAGAGCGCACGTTTACCAGCGGCTTCTTGGCGCTATTGCTAACGGGGACTGAGGGTGGAGGTGGGGAGGTCAGACAGGACATTTAGTCAAAGGATTTTGTAAAAAGATGGGTTTTAAGGCTCTTACGGAATTGTGAATAGACGGGGATGGAGCGGAGTTCAAGGGGAAGGGAATTCCAGAGGGTAGGGGCAAGGAAAGCAAATTTAGATCCACCCTACTTCTTTCTCCGGAAGCGCGGGATGGTAAGGAGGGACTGAGTGGAGGATCGTAGAGCCCTAGTGGGGACATAAGGGACAATCTCAGAGGAGATGAAGGCTGGCGCCGAACTGGATCGGGCCAGGAAAGTAATGCATGCGAGCTTGAATTGAATTCTAGCTCGCACGGGGAGCCAGTGCAGAGATTTCAAAAGAGGGGTAGAGTGGTGGAATTTAGGGAGATTGAAGGCCAGGCGGGCCGCCTGGTTCTGTATTTGCTGAAGGCGGCGCAGGCTGTATGCAGGAATGCCGGCATACAGGGCGTTCCCGTAGTCCAGGCGGGACACCACCATGGCCAAAATGATGAGTTTAAGTGCAGAGAAAGTGAAGAAGCGGGACACCCTGCGAATAGTACGCAGTGAGAGAAAGGAAGAAGATACCACAGAGCTAACCTGGGAGTGAAGGGTGAGTTGAGAGTTAAGTTTTATGCCTAAAGTTTTGACTGAGGGAGAGGGAACAGGAGAAGGACCAAGAGAGCGGGGCCAGAAAAGAGGGGACCAGGGGCTGGATGAACCACCCGTCAACACCAGTTCGGTTTTATCAGGGTTGAGTTTGAGATGGTTGTGGTTCATCCAGTCCCTGATATGAAGCATGACAGTTTGAAAGTTAAGTGCAGCAGAGGGAGAAGAGAGATTGAAGACCAGCTGGAGGTCGTCCGCATAATTAAATACGGTGACCTCCATCTGTTGAAGAGAGAAAATAAGAGGGGCAATATACAGATTAAACAGGAGGGGAGAGAGAGAGGAACCCTGGGGAACCCCGCACTGAACTCTTCGGGTGTCCGCTGTGTAGTCACCCAGGCGGACAGACTGGGTGCGGTCTCTCAGGAAGGAGGACAACCAGACCAGGGCACTCCCCCCGATCCCCGCCGCTGCGATACGGGAAAGTAAGGTGTTGTGGTCCACCGTATCGAAAGCGGCTGAATGCGATGATTGATTGATTGATTGATTGAAAGTCTATTGGGATGATGGACTCCTGTATTCAGAGGCTAGAGACCCCAAGCCATGAGCTTCCAGGAGGTTGGTCATATATTTGGCATTCAGGGGCTTTGTTAGACGGACCGGGAGGGTCGGCCGAGGTTACGGGGAGAGGTCTCCAGGGAGAGCCGTCTCCAACGACTGTACAGATAAGTAACTTCCCCCCCACAGACGGACACCACACAAGGTTGAAGGTTAACGAGACTTTATATGCAATTCTTAGGTTACGATGATGGATACAAGGAGGTCTGGACTCAGGGGTCCCCTCGGTTCTAGTCTCTGGTTTAGGAAAGGGGTAGCGGGACAGTCTTAGTTACCAATGAGTACAAAATAGCTCTCAATCCTCGAGCTCGGCGTTCTAGATGATCGGGCCGTGGAGGAGCCAAGCAGGTCCCGAGATGGATGAAGGAAGGACGACGGTCCGCGGCGGAGCCTGCAGGTCCCGGTAGAAGATGACGGTTACAACGGTCCGCGGCCACGCCAGCAGATCCCGACGACGATGAAGGATGAAGGTTACGACGGCTGTGGCAGCGCCAACAGGCAGGACGATGGTGCACAGGACAGAGCTATGGCAGCGCCAGTAGTCCGTCCAGGATGAGTTCCTCTTTACGTCTCTCGACTCCAAGATACAACTGCCCTCCTGCTCTGGAGCTGCCCCAGTTATAGGGCTGGCGTGCTTTGATGTCCGGACCCTCGCACTTGGAGGTCGGGAGGTCCGGGATGGGGGAGTCCAGACACCCAGCAGGGGGGTGGAGCCAGCGCCCGGGGAGGCGATGGGCGAGCGGCACTTGGTGGGGGAGAGCCATCGGCACCTCTTTCTCCCATTGACTTGCCAAGTAGCCCGCTCACCTCCTGGGTGGAGGGTGGTGCCGGAATGTCTGAGGCCGGGCCAGGCCCAGGGTTGAGGTCGATCGGGGGGCCAGGCGGCCTCGTGGTGGAGTGTCCAAGATGGCGCCCCAGGCTGGGCGCGTGGGCCGGCAGTGGATCGGACCCACGAGGTCGGCAGGCTCGAGGGCAGGGGTCCCTGAGGGGACGGAGGACGTGCAATGGTGGTGTGTGGTACTTGTGGGACTGGGCTCAGGCCTGGTTGGGCCGGGGGAGAGCGGCCCTTCATGTGGCCTGTCCAACATGCGTCCCCCCCAGCTGAAGGCGGGGAGAGTTACCCATCCTCTTGGGGACTCTCCTCGTCGAGGCGGAAAAACCGGGACAGGCCATCCGCGTTGGCGTGATCTGGCCCAGGCCGGTGTTCGACTGTGAAGTCCATACCTTGCAAGGAGATGGACCAGCGTAGCAACTTTGGGTTCTCCCCCCGCATATGCATCAGCCATTGCAGGGGTCGGTGGTCGGTCTGCACCCGAAAGTGGGTGCCGAAAAGGTAGGGCCGGAGCTTCTTGAGGGCCCATACCACAGCGAAGGCTTCCCTCTCTATGGTGCTCCAGCGTTGCTCCCGTGGTAGGAGTCTCCGGCTGATGAAGGCCACCGGTTGATCAAGGCCTTCGGTGTTCACTTGAGACAGGACTGCCCCAATGCCCTGGTCGGAGGCGTCCGTCTGGACGACGAACTCCCGGCTGTAGTCTGGGGCCTGGAGCACAGGGGCGGAACACATGGCGGCCTTTAATTGTTCAAATGCAGTTTGACACTCTGGGGTCCAGGTGACTCTCTTGGGCTGGTTCTTTGACGTGAGTTCTGTGAGGGGCCCCACTATGGTACCATAGTCTTTTACGAACCTTCGGTAGTAGCCCGTGAGGCCCAGGAAGGCTCGTACCTCGGTTTGGGTGATGGGGGGCTGCCAGGCCTGGATGGCGGCAATTTTCAGCTGTAGCGGGGCCACTAGGCCGCTTCCCACCTGGTGTCCGAGGTAGGTTACAGACCCTTGCCCAATTTGACACTTGCTGGCCTTGATCGTGAGGCCAGCTCGCTGAAGGGCTTGCAGCACTGCTCGGAGGTGGTGGAGGTGCTCGGTCCAATGGTGGCTGTATACAGCGATGTCGTCTAGGTAGGCGGCGCTGAATCCTTCGAGCCCCGCCAGGACCTGATTGACGAGCCGTTGGAATGTTGCTGGGGCATTCTTCATGCCGAAGGGCATGACCGTGAAATGGTAATGGCCATCGGGGGTGGAGAAGGCAGAACGTTCTTGCGCCCGGGGTGTGAGGCCGATCTGCCAATAGCCTGCTGTCAGGTCGAAGATGCTGAGGTAGCGGGCAGCTCCCATTCGGTCGACTAGTTCATCTGCCCGGGGGATGGGATGCGCGTCTGTTCTGGTGACCGCATTCAAGCCCCGGTAGTCGACGCAGAACCGGAGTTCTGGGGTGGTGCCGGGGGCCGCTGCCTTGGGGACCAGTACGACAGGGCTGGCCCAGGGACTGTCTGAGGGCTCGATGACCCCGATCGTGAGCATCTTGGCTATTTCTTCCTGGATGCAGGCCCGTACCCGGTCTGGCACGCGGTAGGCCCGGTGGCGGATAGGGGGGCTGTCCCCGGTATCCACATCGTGCACACACCAGGAAGTGACACCCGGGGTGAGGGAGAACAGGCTGGCGAACTGTGATAGGAGGGCTTGACACTCCTGGCGTTGTTCTCTGGTGAGGGCCTCTGAGAGCCGGACCCCATCCACGGAGCCGTCTTGCTCTTGAGTCCGTAGGAGGTCAGGGAGAGGCTCGGAGTCTTCTTCAACCCCAGTGTCTGTGGCCATCAGGAGGCTGAGCTCTGTTCGCACAAAGTGGGGCTTTAGTCTGTTAGCGTGGAGGACCCGGAGAGGGTTCCGGGAGGATTCCATGTCGATGAGATAAGTGGCAGGACCCTTGCGCTCTATTACTTTGAAGGGCCCCGTCCATTTGTCTTGCAGGGCGCATGGCTCAGTGGGGGACATCACCCATACCTGTTGGCCAGGTTCGAATTCAATGGATGAGGCATTCTGGTCATACCATTTTTTCATGTCCTCTTGACTGGCCTCTAGGTTGGCCTTCGCTAGTTCTCTGAACCGCCGGGTCTGGTTGCGGAGGGTGAGGAGGTACCGGAAGACATCTGGAGGGTTCTTTAGCGGAGGCGTCTCCCAGCCTTCTTTGACGAGACTGAGCGGCCCTCGCACTGGGTGTCCATATAGCAGTTCAAATGGGCTGAAGCCCAGGGATTTCTGGGGGACTTCTCGATACGCGAAGAGGAGGCACGGCAGCAGCACATCCCACTGGCGACGGAGGGGCTCTTCCAACCCCCCGATCATTCCCTTTAGCGTGCGGTTGAACCGCTCAACGAGTCCGTTCCCTTGAGGGTGATAGGGGGTTGTGAATCTGTAGGTGACCCCGCACTGTTGCCAGAGGGACTTCATGTATTTGGAAATAAAGTTCGTGCCTCTGTCGCTGACGACCTCTCGGGGGAAGCCCACACGGGAGAAGATCCCCATCAGGGCCCGGCCGACCACCGGGGCTGTCACAGTTCGCAGAGGAACAGCCTCAGGGTAGCGGGTGGCGTGGTCCACTAGCACCAGGATGAATCGATGGCCTTGTTTTGTGCGTGGGTCCAAGGGCCCCACAATGTCTATTCCGACTCTCTCAAACGGGGTAGTGACCACGGGAAAAGGTTGCAGGGGAGCCTTTAGTTTGCGGCCGCTCTTCCCACTGGCTTGGCACGTGGGGCAAGATCGGCAATGCTGGTGCACATCGTTTCTCATTTTGGGCCAGAAGAAGTGGGTCACTAGGCGACTGTAGGTTTTATCTTGTCCCAGATGTCCTGCCAGGGGGACATCGTGGGCCAGGTTTAACAGGAAGTCTCTGAAACGGAGGGGTACCACTAGTACTCGGTTGCTCCCCAGCTCGGCGATTCTTTGCTCGCTGTACAGCAGATCATTGTCCCAGTAGACCCAATGAGTTCCGGGGGTATCCCCTGCGCTTTGGGCGAGCGCTTGCTGGCGGAGTCCCTCGAGGGAGGGACAGGTCTTCTGTTCTTTGCGAAATTGTTCTTGCGTGGGCCCCCCTTCTTGAGGCCACTGGTCGAGGTTAGCGAGGTCGGTAGGTTGAGCTGGTTCGGCGGGAATGTTACGGTCGGTGTTTTCGGCCGGGGCGACCGGAGGCGGTGGCGCCGGCCATTCGGGTTCTTCTGGCTGGTGGTTGGCACGGGCGGCCATGGAACGGGTGGTGACGCACGCCCAGTCTGGGACGCCCAACATCCCCAGGTGTTCCTTTCGCTCCACGGCGGCCCACGGAGAGCTTTCCAGGTCATTGCCCAGGAGGCAGTCTACGGGGGCATCGTCTCGGACCGTCACTTTCAACATGCCGGAGACCCCCCCCCATTCGAAGGGGACGCAGGCCATCCGACACAGGCTCTCCGAGTTATCGGCTGATCGTACAGGGCAGAGAATGTTCGGTAGATACTGTTCTGGGGCCACCAGGTGACAGCGGACGGCTGTTACACTGGCCCCGGTGTCACGAAGGGCTTCGGCCTGGTGTCCATTGATGCTCACCCATTGGCTGTACTTCTGGGTGTTAGCGGGTAGGGGGACCCGCGGGACCATGTCTTTCCCCCCTAAGCAGGCTAGAGTCATGGCGGCTGGCTCCCACTCTTGATGCTCTTGTTCGTACTCTTCCTGTTCCTCGGAGATCTGTTCTTCCCCTAGGGCTGCAGCGGCCACTTGGCGGGGTCTTGGGCTCTGGTACTGCGGGCAGTTTGGGTCGTTCGCATAGTGGCCGACTCGTTGACATCGGTGACACGTGACATTGGCTCTGTACCCCGGTCGCGCTGGGGTGCTGCCCCGGTTGGCCGGGGGGGTGGTGTTGGTAGCGGGGGCGACCGGGGCGTTGTCTCTTCCTCGCCCTTGGCCCCCTCCTCCTCCTCTGGGTCGGTGCTGACCATTGTTGTTCCGGTTCTGTTCGTAGGACCCATTCCGGCCCACTCTGGTGATCTCCCACCGGTCAGCTTCGGCTGCGAGCTGCCGGGGATCCGTTAACTTGCTGTCGAGGAGGTGTTGGCGGAGTTCAATGAAGCAATTGTTCGACAGATGCTCCCATACCATCAGGTTAAATAGTTGCTCGTAGGTCGTGACGTTGCTTCCTCGGATCCAGCCCTCGAAGGCTCGGCTAAAGTATGTTACATAGTCCACCCAAGTTGTACCCGGGATGCGGGTGCAGTCTCGGAACCTCTGACGGTACATCTCGGGTGTGAGACCATAGCGGGTGAGGAGGGCCGCTTTCATATGGTCGTAGGAGGTCATCTGGTGGTCCGGGAGCTGTAGTAGGGTGTCGCGGCCCTCATTGAGGAATCTTCCCCAGAGACCGGCTCCCCAGTCGCTTCTATCGATCCGGTGTGCAGTCATAGCGATTTCATAGGCTTTAAACCATTGCTGGATGTCGTCCTCTCTGAAGTATTCTCGGACAACATCCTTGGGGATGTGTACCTTTTTGTCTGTGGCCCCTGAGGTGGGGGGTCGCTCGGGCACCCCTGCTTCTTTATCCTGCTTGCGTAGGTTGATCTCAGCTAGGTTTCGTTCGTGTTCGTACGCTAGTTTCTTTTCCTCGAGCTCCCTTTGTCTCTGTTTCTCCTCTCTTTCTTCTCGGAGACGCAGGTGCTCTAAGTTGATTTTTTGTTCGGCCAACTTAAGTTCAACGTCCATTTTAAGTCGGGCCATTTCTAGTTCGTGTAGTCGGGTCCTTTCTCTTTCCTGGATCTCGTCTTGCGAGAAACCCGTTCTTTGCCCTTCCGGGGCCGTGGTCGTTTTTTCTACGGTGCTTTGATCAGGGGTTCCGGCAGCCCCGGTTTCTGCCCAAGATTCTAGGGCATGCTTAAAATCGTCCTTGGTACTCAGTCCGGTGGTAGCGATACCCAGTTCGATGCAGAATTGTTTAAGTTCACGATGGTTGTACTCCTCCAATTTCTCCATTTGGAATTTCTCGGTTGATCCGCTCTCTTTCGTGGTCATTGTGACTTCGTCGTGGGGTGAGCTACTCTCTGTACGTTTATGCGGTGATTCGGATCGCGCCGCTGGCCACCAATGTTAGACGGACCGGGAGGGTCGGCCGAGGTTACGGGGAGAGGTCTCCAGGGAGAGCCGTCTCCAACGACTGTACAGATAAGTAACTTCCCCCCCACAGACGGACACCACACAAGGTTGAAGGTTAACGAGACTTTATATGCAATTCTTAGGTTACGATGATGGATACAAGGAGGTCTGGACTCAGGGGTCCCCTCGGTTCTAGTCTCTGGTTTAGGAAAGGGGTAGCGGGACAGTCTTAGTTACCAATGAGTACAAAATAGCTCTCAATCCTCGAGCTCGGCGTTCTAGATGATCGGGCCGTGGAGGAGCCAAGCAGGTCCCGAGATGGATGAAGGAAGGACGACGGTCCGCGGCGGAGCCTGCAGGTCCCGGTAGAAGATGACGGTTACAACGGTCCGCGGCCACGCCAGCAGATCCCGACGACGATGAAGGATGAAGGTTACGACGGCTGTGGCAGCGCCAACAGGCAGGACGATTGTTAGACGGACCGGGAGGGTCGGCCGAGGTTACGGGGAGAGGTCTCCAGGGAGAGCCGTCTCCAACGACTGTACAGATAAGTAACTTCCCCCCCCACAGACGGACACCACACAAGGTTGAAGGTTAACGAGACTTTATATGCAATTCTTAGGTTACGAGGATGGATACAAGGAGGTCTGGACTCAGGGGTCCCCTCGGTTCTAGTCTCTGGTTTAGGAAAGGGGTAGCGGGACAGTCTTAGTTACCAATGAGTACAAAATAGCTCTCAATCCTCGAGCTCGGCGTTCTAGATGATCGGGCCGTGGAGGAGCCAAGCAGGTCCCGAGATGGATGAAGGAAGGACGACGGTCCGCGGCGGAGCCTGCAGGTCCCGGTGGAAGATGACGGTTACAACGGTCCGCGGCCACGCCAGCAGATCCCGACGACGATGAAGGATGAAGGTTACGACGGCTGTGGCAGCGCCAACAGGCAGGACGATGGTGCACAGGACAGAGCTATGGCAGCGCCAGTAGTCCGTCCAGGATGAGTTCCTCTTTACGTCTCTCGACTCCAAGATACAACTGCCTTCCTGCTCTGGAGCTGCCCCAGTTATAGGGCTGGCGTGCTTTGATGTCCGGACCCTCGCACTTGGAGGTCGGGAGGTCCGGGATGGGGGAGTCCAGACACCCAGCAGGGGGGTGGAGCCAGCGCCCGGGGAGGCGATGGGCGAGCGGCACTTGGTGGGGGAGAGCCATTGGCACCTCTTTCTCCCATGGACTTGCCAAGTAGCCCGCTCACCTCCTGGGTGGAGGGTGGTGCCGGAATGTCTGAGGCCGGGCCAGGCCCAGGGTTGAGGTCGATCGGGGGCCAGGCGGCCTCGTGGTGGAGTGTCCAAGATGGCGCCCCAGGCTGGGCGCGTGGGCCGGCAGTGGATCGGACCCTCGAGGTCGGCAGGCTCGAGGGCAGGGGTCCCTGAGGGGACGGAGGACGTGCAATGGTGGTGTGTGGTACTTGCGGGACTGGGCTCAGGCCTGGTTGGGCCGGGGGAGAGCGGCCCTTCATGTGGCCTGTCCAACATGCGTCCCCCCCAGCTGAAGGCGGGGAGAGTTACCCATCCTCTTGGGGACTCTCCTCGTCGAGGCGGAAAAACCGGGACAGGCCATCCGCGTTGGCGTGATCTGGCCCAGGCCGGTGTTCGACTGTGAAGTCCATACCTTGCAAGGAGATGGACCAGCGTAGCAACTTTGGGTTCTCCCCCCGCATATGCATCAGCCATTGCAGGGGTCGGTGGTCGGTCTGCACCCGGAAGTGGGTGCCGAAAAGGTAGGGCCGGAGCTTCTTGAGGGCCCATACCACAGCGAAGGCTTCCCTCTCTATGGTGCTCCAGCGTTGCTCCCGTGGTAGGAGTCTCCGGCTGATGAAGGCCACCGGTTGATCAAGGCCTTCGGTGTTCACTTGAGACAGGACTGCCCCAATGCCCTGGTCGGAGGCGTCCGTCTGGACGACGAACTCCCGGCTGTAGTCTGGGGCCTGGAGCACAGGGGCGGAACACATGGCGGCCTTTAATTGTTCAAATGCAGTTTGACACTCTGGGGTCCAGGTGACTTTCTTGGGCTGGTTCTTTGACGTGAGTTCTGTGAGGGGCCCCACTATGGTACCATAGTCTTTTACGAACCTTCGGTAGTAGCCCGTGAGGCCCAGGAAGGCTCGTACCTCGGTTTGGGTGATGGGGGGCTGCCAGGCCTGGATGGCGGCAATTTTCAGCTGTAGCGGGGCCACTAGGCCGCTTCCCACCTGGTGTCCGAGGTAGGTTACAGACCCTTGCCCAATTTGACACTTGCTGGCCTTGATCGTGAGGCCAGCTCGCTGAAGGGCTTGCAGCACTGCTCGGAGGTGGTGGAGGTGCTCGGTCCAATGGTGGCTGTATACAGCGATGTCGTCTAGGTAGGCGGCGCTGAATCCTTCGAGCCCCGCCAGGACCTGATTGACGAGCCGTTGGAATGTTGCTGGGGCATTCTTCATGCCGAAGGGCATGACCGTGAAATGGTAATGGCCATCGGGGGTGGAGAAGGCAGAACGTTCTTGCGCCCGGGGTGTGAGGCCGATCTGCCAATAGCCTGCTGTCAAGTCGAAGATGCTGAGGTAGCGGGCAGCTCCCATTCGGTCGACTAGTTCATCTGCCCGGGGGATGGGGTGCGCGTCTGTTCTGGTGACCTGAAGAAAAGTGGAAAATGACTCACTCTCCCCACCAGGGATCTATCCAGCAGTTTGCATAATAAAGCAGCAAAGGAAATTGACAGCCAATCTGTAAAATCAAAAGACATCTTTATTATTATTATTATGAGGCTTCGTCGTCCAACCGTAGTTTTACAATTGAAAGAGGGAGCCTGCCTGAGCTTTCTCAGACAGGCCTTTTATACAAAAAGTTTGCCCCTAGGCTCACATTCTTGCTGTGAAACACATCATTGTAGGTCGCTCCCATGGTACCATAACAAAGCAGGCTATAATTATGAATTCCATTCTACTTGCCCAAACTGACCAACCCATCTTCCATCATGAACATATGTCAAACTTCACATATTTTCCTGTGCAGGCCCGGTTGAGCTCACAATAGAACTGGTTTCCTCCCCATCATATAAACAGTCACCTCCCCATTGTAAAAGCCCAGAAGCAGAGAAACAGAGCCAGGTGTGGAAGATAGAAATGTAGGATAAGGGATGCTTGTGGGTCATAAACAGGCATGGCTACTGTATTCGGCCTTCTAATCTTGCTCAGGCCAATGTACACAACAAGTTGCTCAGATCTTTAATATAGATTGACTAGAGGGCATGGACTGGTTTGGTGAGGCCAACATCACGTAGGCAGATTCAGCCTGTTCAGGTCATGGAGAAGTCAGAGAAAGGTGGACGTGTCCTTTGGATCAAATTCAGACTTTAATCAATTGACTATATAAGGGCAAGACACAAGATGGATGCCGTGGGCTCAGGACAAGAACAGTGATTTAAGGGTGATAGCATCACTCGATCGTGACGAAAATACACAGGCATAATGTCCTGATCATTACCGGTCTATTGATACCAAATTCGTCGTGGTATGATGATATTTTCTGCACAAGTGTTTAGGCCTTGGTACACCATTATGACAGGGTCCGGAATTTTCAGAACCACAGACGCCCCTTTTGCCCTTTATATAGGCAATAACCTAAACCCATGTCAGTCTGAATCTAGGTCTATACTTATCAGATCATCAAGGGGTTGCTGTAGTATTATCTTACTACTTAGCAACTCTCTCGGGACAAGTCTTCTTACACACGTAGTGGTACAAAGGCCATATATGGCAGGACCAAATAGTGAACACCTCTATCTGTAGTATGTGGTATAAGATCACCCACCCAACAATTAGTGCTGTTCTAGTGTTGATGTAGAAGCTGTCCAGAAGGGTCTATCAGTAAACTCTGGCCTAACCAATGTATGTTCAGGTAAAATATGAAAATCATGTGAAGAAACAGTAAAGAAAGAGTAGGTTGAGAAGTTGGTGCAGACGTAATATAATAACTAATAGAATACATAAAAGTATTAAAAATAGAGAAAGTTATACCACCCTTAGAGAACCACATTCTATAATTTCGGTTTTTCATCTCTTGCTTTTCATCGTCATTCCTCAATACAATCTCCATTTTCTAATGTCGCTCACGCGATCTTGATAGAGTACTTCAGCTGTGATTATTAGCAGGTCATAGGGACACTGCAAGTCCTGCAGGCCTACTGCCACTACTCAGGTCACAAACTGAACCGTTGGTACTCCTACGTGACCCTGCAACTGGCAAATGGTAACCAATCAAAAATTTAACAAAAAAAACCATAATACAATTTCAGAAAAAGCAAGAGAAAAGGAAAAGCAAAAGTCAAATGCAAAATACTTGCACAATCCTAAACAAAAAGCAAATCCTAGAATTTAATAACATTTTATATAGCTTCCTATGCATTTCAGTAATCTATTATATGTTCAAGTGAAACAGTGGCGTTCCTGATCAATGCTCTCAGATGAAAAAGGGATACACTTCCACAGAGAGACTTCATTCTGCTTTTACTAAACAGAATAGTACTTTAAAACAAATGCCAGCAAAGCAGCAAAAATTAGTTTCCAAACTCCAATTCTATGCAAGCTCACAGAAAATACCCAGAGTCCGTCAAAGCCTCTCCTTGCAGGCTTCTATTATCCATCAAATCCGCTTCCAGTGTCTTTTTCGCGTTGGGCCTCTTGATCCAGGCCTTTTTCATGAGAAGACAATACTGTTTAGTACGAGTGCCCTCCGGGCAAAACACTCACAGCTCACTCGAAAGTCTCAATGTCTTAAAACAATGCACCAGTGTCTCTTCTTAGTGGCAGACACTACAAATGATGTGCTGTTCATTGATCAAGGGCACAAAGCATCTCGTGCAGATCCAAGCACTACTGAGAATCAACCTCTCAAGATCAGTAACTCCTTTCAGACTCCAACACTCATCATTTAGTGTCAGAGGACGATCAAGCTGCTCTTCTCATGGGCACCGGAATGTAGTGCCTTTTCCAAACTTGGATTCTCAGGTGCACTGCCTTTCTGCTGGAGCAAAGGGAAAAGAGGTGTGTGTGGGAAAAGGCCAAAAACTCAGGCCAAGGGGGTCAGGGGACCGCGCGCTGCCAGAGGTTCAAGCACATGACAGTTTGAACAAATTGCACAAAGTGGATGACAGTCCTGCCATCAAAAGCAGGGATCCTTCGCATCTTTGCACTGAACTTCTGAGGCAAAACAGCTCCTTTTTTCTTTTCTTTTCACAACGCCTTCTGATGAAACAAATGGCTTGCTTAGGAGGTACCACTGGAGGCACGCTGATGATCGCTGTCCATGCTGATGACCGCTGCCCACGCTGCTGATTGCTGTTCACGCTGCTGATTGCTGTTCAGGAATTGCAGGGCCAAGAAGTCTGTAGTCGTCTGCCATGTTTACTGATGGGGAGTGGGTTTAGTGTTGATCACAGGTCTGCAGGGAATCACTCTTCCTTTGACTCTGGAAGATCCAGCAGGACCCTAGTGATGTAGCAAGTGTAACACAATTGTTAGTTTCCTTCAAGTCAGATATAAAAACAGTTAAGCAAGTGGCCTGTAATCTGCAAAGGAGTGGCAATACACCATGGGAACCTAAATGGATGCCCTCACACAGTGGCATTGTCTAATGGGGTACATTATTTAATGGGGTAAATACATATTCTCCTTAATGATGAAGCCTAGGTGTTCCTAAACTCCTTGTCTAGAGCATCTCAAATACAGCAATGACATAATACACCTTATCAAGGACATGAAGAAGTCCCTTCTTTAAAACAATGTGCATCAAGTGCGCTATGTAATACAAAGGCTAATGATCAACTGTGCAGACAAGAGGACAAGAACTAGAGAGTCCTGGTATCTGCATGATTAGAACACATCTTATAAAAAATTGAAACAGCAGAAACAGAGGAGAACTGAAAAATTAAAAATAGACATTAAAAATATGTCGTACTAAAAAGAATGTAAACTTGAGATATCTCCTATTGAGATGGAAAACTTGTATTGGGTCATTTAACCAGGCTATCACTATCCTGACAGTCAGTCTGAAAAAGACATTTGAAGTGGGCCTAAAGTAAATTCTTGAAAATTAGTCTCATCAATCAAAAGGGAATGTATGTGGAACATGAACAATACACCCATAATAATAAATGGGCTGACTGGTGAAAGGAAGATGGAGAAGGGAAAAAAAAATGGGAGTAGGACACAACTAAAATCTTCAATAACTAAACATGATGCAACATTGGTCAGGGAAAAAGCAAAAAGAAAAATCTATAGGAAGGACAAGAGTTTGCTTGGGTGGCCTAAGGCATGTGACACAGCACCAAGAGCACGGGGATACATGAAAAGACCAATGTTACAGAATTTTAACTCTACCGCTGACAATCTATACCCTACACAGTAATTCTAACTAATGTTCAGTTGTCTCTTCAGGGGAAAAAAATGAATCCATAGGCTTATTCAGGAATCAAAAAATGCGATAAAAAATGCGATATCAAAATTAGGCCACCTTTAGTCACGGATCTATAATTCCATCCTTAGGCCCAATCAAGGATACATAAATGCAGAGCTGCCTGTCCTTAAGGAAAAAGGCAGTTAAGTGACTAACAACGGATGGCAATCTTTAATCCAGTATATCATTTTAGTTTTCTTAAATAAAAAAATCATTACAGCCAAATTAGGCATGAACTGGAAAAACACAGCTGCCTTACTGCTCACAGTATGAGGTCCATATCTGTGAAATTTGTCTTAATACAATATTCATCCAATTTATTGTGAAACAATGCATATCTCAAGCCATAAGATATACTTGCTGTATATCAAGCACAAGGAAAAACAGCCCAGACAAACAAACAGCATATATGAATAAACGGTCATGCATAATACCATGGCACATGCCCTTCTTTTGACAGCAGGGCATCAGGTAATTGATACCCTGCAGTCAACTATAATGTCGCTGTATCAAATAACGCGTTTCAGTGGACCAAATGTACAAATGAAACATAAACACACACATTTTTTCTTAAAGAAATTACGCAAAAAAAAACATTTCTCTTCAACCAGCCAACTCACGTGTCTTGTGAATTAATCCATGAATTATCTGAAGGAAGAAGCAGAAAAGATACACAACACACACATTTCTCATAATACAACATAAATTTTAACCCTTTTTATCAGACTACAAAACATGGCACAACGTGACATACAAAAACTTTTCATTACTTACCTGTAACCTATTTTCCATGTACCTTGCAAAAACGCGCATTCTCACTCAGGCCTAAGGCCTTTAAGTTGCAGAATTTTGGGGAAGGGCTTCTACTTATTGCCTATCTAAAACTCAATGTAACACTTCGTTTTTCATTTTGTCAAATAAACTTAACTTAAAAAAAAATTCGTTCCTAGCATGGAGACACACATATACCAGTTCTACAGATCATTTAGCAGAATGTTTGATATTTGTCTTCTCAAAGAAATCACTTTTGCATTTGCCCTTTTTAAATCATGTTCCTTCATTTTACACAGTGCTTAATTTGTAAGACATGAAGTGCAGGTGCTACAATTTTGCATGAGGAATACCTTTCCTATTTGTTTATTATCTCAGATGTGCGCTTAACGCAGATGTAATGTGAATGCGGTAAAGGAAAACAAGCCAGCCTGCAATAAATGAAGGTTACAGATTTAAATTATATACAATCAACTACATCTCATATAAAGCGCTTGTGCGCAGCATTTTGAAAGCAACTGGGAGCTATGCAAACCATGTGTCCCTCAGGGTACTGACAAATGAGGCTGCAGTTTTACAAATTAAATAGTGTTCCTTTTATTATCATTAGCGGGATGCAATGCTGTGTCAGCCCTGCCGTATTTCTAATTTGAGATAAATGTGGTGATGACATAATTTACAGAACAACAAGCGTTTTGTAGGAACATGCTGGAGCTATTATTTATTCTTTGGCTAAAATGCAATCATCATTGCTGTACATGGCCCTGCATTCTTTGCTCATTTTAGTTCCCGAAAACGAAAATCCCATCCCAGCTAATGTCAGATTTGTAATGCTCTAAGAAGATGCTTTTAAATTATAAACATGAGCAGGAATTAGATTTATCAGAGCAAGTCAGGCTATTCAAATGACCTCAGGTCAGGACCGTGGCATGGGCAGGGATTTAAATACAAAGCATGCTGCATTCCACAGGCGAGGCCCTAATTAAAAGGTCACAAATGTCAACAAGACAGCCTTACAAGATAACATCTCGGCCGCTACTGCTGGAACACGTTATACAGGTTCTGCCAGTCCCCTGCTCCTGGTAACTGAAGCTGACAAGGCAAGTAGGTTTAACCATTTACACATAACTTGCAATATTTCACTATATTTAAAACAATTTCTATGACACATTGCCTCGCTGAATCCTAAGAAGGCACAACCTGCAAATATATATATATTAAGATCTAAATGTATGTATTTAGTAAAGAGACACTTTAAACAGGGGCCCTGAAACCATTTAAAACAGTCTATTTATGTGAAAATCGACTTTTGTATTCTGGATACTAAGGAATAAAAAATCCTACAATTTATTGCATAATGGGTATTACTAGAATGTCTAATACCTAATTTATGAATCATACTTTTGAAAATACTAAGTTATACCTTATAGAAATGAGCTTGTTTGCGCCTAGGGTAAGGGAAATTGCGCACAGAGGTGTTTGGTCATTTTCGTGGTACAACATAACTTAAATCAAACATTTTAATGCTAGGGGGTCATAGTATGAGTGTTAAGCTTCACAAATATTAAAAAACGATTTTTGTAGCACTTGTTTTTTAATAATTATTTTTCATAATTAATAATTATTTTTCTCCTAATGAAGCCTAATTATTGGTATTTGTGACTATTCTACATATAAAATGCTCACTACATCCCTTGCCTATTATTGATACATATTAACACACAAGCCTAGGCGCAGCTGCCTAACTGGGACTGCGTGAGATTACTGCGCCACAATTTTTTTAAAAGGGACTGTTTGCAAAATTCCGCCACCCGTGTTTAACTAGAGAGGTGCTGGCTGAATGAACATTCTTATTAGATATACTACAGCTGAAAAGACTTGGCTGTGAACATCTAACACCGTGCGTCTAAAGAACAGGCAATTTCGTTTTTTCATTTTTTTTCTTTGGAGCCTTATTTACATCTATTGAAGGTGACCCATACACATACATACATTGAGCTCATTCCAGACACAAAACAGAAGGGGGGTCAAACACTCAGGACACACAAAACAGCGCGCTCTAACCATTTCTTGTACATAGCGCCGTCGCAATTTACAACAAAACCCACAAACAACATAGACATTTAAACATCCATTTTAACCCATAGGTCAACACTTAGGACAGGAACAAGGAACAGCCTACAGACTGTGTTCAAAAATAACCTGCCAAAACTAGTTGTAAACCATATTTACAACAAAAGCGTTTTAGTTCCTATTTTTTTTTGTTTTGTTTTTTTAAAATTCTTTAACAGATTTCCAGAAGGCTGCAAAAGAGACAGCCTCACAGACCTTTAGAGAGAGCTCATAAATTGGAGTTCCAACCGGAGGTATCAGACGCGAATCCTCCAACCGGGAATCCTTTGTTGCAACCTAGTCAATACTAATACCAAACAAAATACCGCGACCAGGCATCTGCGCTCACTAGTCGGGTTTCAAACTTCATGGGGCTATCTCCAACGATATACACGCAAATGTACGTGACCCACGGTTTTTGAATACTGCAGTGTTCAAATAAAACCAAGGAACCAATACTGAGGAAGATTATCCAACGATAATCTGAACCACAGCAACCAAAAGGCCTACCAACTGAACCAAATGTACCGGTACCCAAACCAAAACGTCACATTTCTGCGACCAATAAATAACTAAGGACTGCGTCACATTTCTGCGACCAATAAATAACCAAGGACTGGGAGCGACCCATTTTTATTCTTTAACTAAAACAGATGGAGAAAATATCTCTTCAACTGCCTATACAAATTGCAATTTGCATATACACAAATATTTGTCCAGATTATAACTGTCAATTCCCCACTGCACTAACAGTCTGTTAAAAATACTTACAGCAAAAAAAGAATGGGTTCCTTAGTCAAGAGTGACATCTTTAGGAGAGTTTTAAGTCAGAAAAATCAAAAAAACGTACTGTGCCACAGAGACAGATAATCCCCCAGAAAACCCTGTGCCCAGAGTACCTCTTTTTGGTAGAATTCTGTCCTGCCTCCAGTAGTTTTTCCATCCTTTGACAAAACACTCCTGCAGATAACCACTCCATGATAAGGCCCCGAGTTGGGCAGCCAACTGAAGAAAAGTGGAAAATGACTCACTCTCCCCACCAGGGATCTATCCAGCAGTTTGCATAATAAAGCAGCAAAGGAAATTGACAGCCAATCTGTAAAATCAAAAGACATCTTTATTATTATTATTATGAGGCTTCGTCGTCCAACCGTAGTTTTACAATTGAAAGAGGGAGCCTGCCTGAGCTTTCTCAGACAGGCCTTTTATACAAAAAGTTTGCCCCTAGGCTCACATTCTTGCTGTGAAACACATCATTGTAGGTCGCTCCCATGGTACCATAACAAAGCAGGCTATAATTATGAATTCCATTCTACTTGCCCAAACTGACCAACCCATCTTCCATCATGAACATATGTCAAACTTCACATATTTTCCTGTGCAGGCCCGGTTGAGCTCACAATAGAACTGGTTTCCTCCCCATCATATAAACAGTCACCTCCCCATTGTAAAAGCCCAGAAGCAGAGAAACAGAGCCAGGTGTGGAAGATAGAAATGTAGGATAAGGGATGCTTGTGGGTCATAAACAGGCATGGCTACTGTATTCGGCCTTCTAATCTTGCTCAGGCCAATGTACACAACAAGTTGCTCAGATCTTTAATATAGATTGACTAGAGGGCATGGACTGGTTTGGTGAGGCCAACATCACGTAGGCAGATTCAGCCTGTTCAGGTCATGGAGAAGTCAGAGAAAGGTGGACGTGTCCTTTGGATCAAATTCAGACTTTAATCAATTGACTATATAAGGGCAAGACACAAGATGGATGCCGTGGGCTCAGGACAAGAACAGTGATTTAAGGGTGATAGCATCACTCGATCGTGACGAAAATACACAGGCATAATGTCCTGATCATTACCGGTCTATTGATACCAAATTCGTCGTGGTATGATGATATTTTCTGCACAAGTGTTTAGGCCTTGGTACACCATTATGACAGGGTCCGGAATTTTCAGAACCACAGACCGCATTCAAGCCCCGGTAGTCGACGCAGAACCGGAGTTCGGGTGTGGTGCCGGGGGCAGCTGCTTTGGGGACCAGTACGACAGGGCTGGCCCAGGGACTGTCTGAGGGCTCGATGACCCCGATCGTGAGCATCTTGGCTATTTCTTCCTGGATGCAGGCCCGTACCCGGTCTGGCACGCGGTAGGCCCGGTGGCGGATAGGGGGGCTGTCCCCGGTATCCACATCGTGCACACACCAGGAAGTGACACCCGGGGTGAGGGAGAACAGGCTGGCGAACTGTGATAGGAGGGCTTGACACTCCTGGCGTTGTTCTCTGGTGAGGGCCTCTGAGAGCCGGACCCCATCCACGGAGCCGTCTTGCTCTTGAGTCCGTAGGAGGTCAGGGAGAGGCTCGGAGTCTTCTTCAACCCCAGTGTCTGTGGCCATCAGGAGGCTGAGCTCTGTTCGCACAAAGTGGGGCTTTAGTCTGTTAGCGTGGAGGACCCGGAGAGGGTTCCGGGAGGATTCCATGTCGATGAGATAAGTGGCAGGACCCTTGCGCTCTATTACTTTGAAGGGCCCCGTCCATTTGTCTTGCAGGGCGCATGGCTCAGTGGGGGACATCACCCATACCTGTTGGCCAGGTTCGAATTCAATGGATGAGGCATTCTGGTCATACCATTTTTTCATGTCCTCTTGACTGGCCTCTAGGTTGGCCTTCGCTAGTTCTCGGAACCGCCGGGTCTGGTTGCGGAGGGTGAGGAGGTACCGGAAGACATCTGGAGGGTTCTTTAGCGGAGGCATCTCCCAGCCTTCTTTGACGAGACTGAGCGGCCCTCGCACTGGGTGTCCATATAGCAGTTCAAATGGGCTGAAACCCAGGGATTTCTGGGGGACTTCTCGATATGCGAAGAGGAGGCACGGCAGCAGCACATCCCACTGGCGACGGAGGGGCTCTTCCAACCCCCCGATCATTCCCTTTAGCGTGCGGTTGAACCGCTCAACGAGTCCGTTCCCTTGAGGGTGATAGGGGGTTGTGAATCTGTAGGTGACCCCGCACTGTTGCCAGAGGGACTTCATGTATTTGGAAATAAAGTTCGTGCCTCTGTCGCTGACGACTTCTCGGGGGAAGCCCACACGGGAGAAGATCCCCATCAGGGCCCGGCCGACCACCGGGGCTGTCACAGTTCGCAGAGGAACAGCCTCAGGGTAGCGGGTGGCGTGGTCCACTAGCACCAGGATGAATCGATGGCCTTGTTTTGTGCGTGGGTCCAAGGGCCCCACAATGTCTATTCCGACTCTCTCAAACGGGGTAGTGACCACGGGAAAAGGTTGCAGGGGAGCCTTTAGTTTGCGGCCGCTCTTCCCACTGGCTTGGCACGTGGGGCAAGATCGGCAATGCTGGTGCACATCGTTTCTCATTTTGGGCCAGAAGAAGTGGGTCACTAGGCGACTGTAGGTTTTATCTTGTCCCAGATGTCCTGCCAGGGGGACATCGTGGGCCAGGTTTAACAGGAAGTCTCTGAAACGGAGGGGTACCACTAGTACTCGGTTGCTCCCCAGCTCGGCGATTCTTTGCTCGCTGTACAGCAGATCATTGTCCCAGTAGACCCAATGAGTTCCGGGGGTATCCCCTGCGCTTTGGGCGAGCGCTTGCTGGCGGAGTCCCTCGAGGGAGGGACAGGTCTTCTGTTCTTTGCGAAATTGTTCTTGCGTGGGCCCCCCTTCTTGAGGCCACTGGTCGAGGTTAGCGAGGTCGGTAGGTTGAGCTGGTTCGGCGGGAATGTTACGGTCGGTGTTTTCGGCCGGGGCGACCGAAGGCGGTGGCGCCGGCCATTCGGGTTCTTCTGGCTGGTGGTTGGCACGGGCGGCCATGGAACGGGTGGTGACGCACGCCCAGTCTGGGACGCCCAACATCCCCAGGTGCTCCTTTCGCTCCACGGCGGCCCACGGAGAGCTTTCCAGGTCATTGCCCAGGAGGCAGTCTACGGGGGCATCGTCTCGGACCGTCACTTTCAACATGCCGGAGACCCCCCCCCATTCGAAGGGGACGCAGGCCATCCGACACAGGCTCTCCGAGTTATCGGCTGATCGTACAGGGCAGAGAATGTTCGGTAGATACTGTTCTGGGGCCACCAGGTGACAGCGGACGGCTGTTACACTGGCCCCGGTGTCACGAAGGGCTTCGGCCTGGTGTCCATTGATGCTCACCCATTGGCTGTACTTCTGGGTGTTAGCGGGTAGGGGGACCCGCGGGACCATGTCTTTCCCCCCTAAGCAGGCTAGAGTCATGGCGGCTGGCTCCCACTCTTGATGCTCTTGTTCGTACTCTTCCTGTTCCTCGGAGATCTGTTCTTCCCCTAGGGCTGCAGCGGCCACTTGGCGGGGTCTTGGGCTCTGGTACTGCGGGCAGTTTGGGTCGTTCGCATAGTGGCCGACTCGTTGACATCGGTGACACGTGACATTGGCTCTGTACCCCGGTCGCGCTGGGGTGCTGCCCCGGTTGGCCGGGGGGGTGGTGTTGGTAGCGGGGGCGACCGGGGCGTTGTCTCTTCCTCGCCCTTGGCCCCCTCCTCCTCCTCTGGGTCGGTGCTGACCATTGTTGTTCCGGTTCTGTTCGTAGGACCCATTCCGGCCCACTCTGGTGATCTCCCACCGGTCAGCTTCGGCTGCGAGCTGCCGGGGATCCGTTAACTTGCTGTCGAGGAGGTGTTGGCGGAGTTCAATGAAGCAATTGTTCGACAGATGCTCCCATACCATTAGGTTAAATAGTTGCTCGTAGGTCGTGACGCTGCTTCCTCGGATCCAGCCCTCGAAGGCTCGGCTAAAGTATGTTACATAGTCCACCCAAGTTGTACCCGGGATGCGGGTGCAGTCTCGGAACCTCTGACGGTACATCTCGGGTGTGAGACCATAGCGGGTGAGGAGGGCCGCTTTCATATGGTCGTAGGAGGTCATCTGGTGGTCCGGGAGCTGTAGTAGGGTGTCGCGGCCCTCATTGAGGAATCTTCCCCAGAGACCGGCTCCCCAGTCGCTTCTATCGATCCGGTGTGCAGTCATAGCGATTTCATAGGCTTTAAACCATTGCTGGATGTCGTCCTCTCTGAAGTATTCTCGGACAACATCCTTGGGGATGTGTACCTTTTTGTCTGTGGCCCCTGAGGTGGGGGGTCGCTCGGGTACCCCTGCTTCTTTATTCTGCTTGCGTAGGTTGATCTCGGCTAGGTTTCGTTCGTGTTCGTACGCTAGTTTTTTTTCCTCGAGCTCCCTTTGTCTCTGTTTCTCCTCTCTTTCTTCTCGGAGACGCAGGTGCTCTAAGTTGATTTTTTGTTCGGCCAACTTAAGTTCAACGTCCATTTTAAGTCGGGCCATTTCTAGTTCGTGTAGTCGGGTCCTTTCTCTTTCCTGGATCTCGCCTTGCGAGAGACCCGTTCTTTGCCCTTCCGGGGCCGTGGTCGTTTTTTCTACGGTGCTTTGATCAGGGGTTCCGGCAGCCCCGGTTTCTGCCCAAGATTCTAGGGCATGCTTAAAATCGTCCTTGGTACTCAGTCCGGTGGTAGCGATACCCAGTTCGATGCAGAATTGTTTAAGTTCACGATGGTTGTACTCCTCCAATTTCTCCATTTGGAATTTCTCGGTTGATCCGCTCTCTTTCGTGGTCATTGTGACTTCGTCGTGGGGTGAGCTACTCTCTGTACGTTTATGCGGTGATTCGGATCGCGCCGCTGGCCACCAATGTTAGACGGACCGGGAGGGTCGGCCGAGGTTACGGGGAGAGGTCTCCAGGGAGAGCCGTCTCCAACGACTGTACAGATAAGTAACTTCCCCCCCCACAGACGGACACCACACAAGGTTGAAGGTTAACGAGACTTTATATGCAATTCTTAGGTTACGAGGATGGATACAAGGAGGTCTGGACTCAGGGGTCCCCTCGGTTCTAGTCTCTGGTTTAGGAAAGGGGTAGCGGGACAGTCTTAGTTACCAATGAGTACAAAATAGCTCTCAATCCTCGAGCTCGGCGTTCTAGATGATCGGGCCGTGGAGGAGCCAAGCAGGTCCCGAGATGGATGAAGGAAGGACGACGGTCCGCGGCGGAGCCTGCAGGTCCCGGTGGAAGATGACGGTTACAACGGTCCGCGGCCACGCCAGCAGATCCCGACGACGATGAAGGATGAAGGTTACGACGGCTGTGGCAGCGCCAACAGGCAGGACGATGGTGCACAGGACAGAGCTATGGCAGCGCCAGTAGTCCGTCCAGGATGAGTTCCTCTTTACGTCTCTCGACTCCAAGATACAACTGCCTTCCTGCTCTGGAGCTGCCCCAGTTATAGGGCTGGCGTGCTTTGATGTCCGGACCCTCGCACTTGGAGGTCGGGAGGTCCGGGATGGGGGAGTCCAGACACCCAGCAGGGGGGTGGAGCCAGCGCCCGGGGAGGCGATGGGCGAGCGGCACTTGGTGGGGGAGAGCCATTGGCACCTCTTTCTCCCATGGACTTGCCAAGTAGCCCGCTCACCTCCTGGGTGGAGGGTGGTGCCGGAATGTCTGAGGCCGGGCCAGGCCCAGGGTTGAGGTCGATCGGGGGCCAGGCGGCCTCGTGGTGGAGTGTCCAAGATGGCGCCCCAGGCTGGGCGCGTGGGCCGGCAGTGGATCGGACCCTCGAGGTCGGCAGGCTCGAGGGCAGGGGTCCCTGAGGGGACGGAGGACGTGCAATGGTGGTGTGTGGTACTTGCGGGACTGGGCTCAGGCCTGGTTGGGCCGGGGGAGAGCGGCCCTTCATGTGGCCTGTCCAACAACGATGGTGCACAGGACAGAGCTATGGCAGCGCCAGTAGTCCGTCCAGGATGAGTTCCTCTTTACGTCTCTCGACTCCAAGATACAACTGCCCTCCTGCTCTGGAGCTGCCCCAGTTATAGGGCTGGCGTGCTTTGATGTCCGGACCCTCGCACTTGGAGGTCGGGAGGTCCGGGATGGGGGAGTCCAGACACCCAGCAGGGGGGTGGAGCCAGCGCCCGGGGAGGCGATGGGCGAGCGGCACTTGGTGGGGGAGAGCCATCGGCACCTCTTTCTCCCATTGACTTGCCAAGTAGCCCGCTCACCTCCTGGGTGGAGGGTGGTGCCGGAATGTCTGAGGCCGGGCCAGGCCCAGGGTTGAGGTCGATCGGGGGGCCAGGCGGCCTCGTGGTGGAGTGTCCAAGATGGCGCCCCAGGCTGGGCGCGTGGGCCGGCAGTGGATCGGACCCACGAGGTCGGCAGGCTCGAGGGCAGGGGTCCCTGAGGGGACGGAGGACGTGCAATGGTGGTGTGTGGTACTTGTGGGACTGGGCTCAGGCCTGGTTGGGCCGGGGGAGAGCGGCCCTTCATGTGGCCTGTCCAACAGGCTTCCTTCTCACACTAGCCCATGATATTCCCCTTGCAGGACATCTTGGCAGAACAAGACTTGGGACAGGCTTGTCCCTCACTTTCACTGGCCTCACATGTCAGAAGACAGCAAGGAGTTTTGTCGCTACTGTGTCACCTGCCAAGCCAGTGGTAAGTCAGGTGGCACCACAAAGGCCCCCCTAATACCACTACCTGTGGTGGGGGGTTCCCTTTTAAAGAGTTGGGATAGACATTGTTGGACCAATGAATCCCCCAACAGCATCTGGGCACAGGTTTATTCTGGTGGTAGTGGATCATGCCACCAGATACCCAGAAGCTATTCCCCTAAGAACCTCAACAACACCTGTTGTGGCAAGAGCCCTCCTGGGAGTTTTCTCAAGAGTGGGTTTTCCGAAGGAGGTTGTCTCCGACAGAGGTGCAAACTTTATGTCTGGAAATTTGACTGCTATGTGGAAGGAGTGTGGAGTGAACTACAAGTTCACCACACCCTATCATCCACAGTGCAATGGTCTAGTTTAGAGATTCAACAAGACCTTAAAGGGCATGATTAGGGGTCTCCCTGAAAAGCTGCCTTTTGTTTGCTTACAGAGAGGTCCCACAAAAGGGGGTTGGCTACAGCCCTTTTGAGCTTCTGTTTGGGCACCCTGTAAGAGGACCCCTGTGTCTGGTGAAGGAGGGATGGGAGTTACCTCTCAAAAAGCCTGCAGCCAACATAGTGGACTATGTGCTTGGCCTCCGCTCGCGGATGGCTGAATACATGGAAAAGGCATCTGAAAACCTTAAGGCCAGCCAAGAACTCCAAAAAGCTTGGCATGACCAAAAGGCTGTCTTGACTGTTTATCAGCCCGGGCAGAAGGTGTGGGTGTTGGAGCCAGTGGCCCCAGCAGCACTCAAGGACAAATGGTCCGGGCCCTACACCATCCTGGAGAAAAAGGGAGAGGTCACCTACCTGGTCGACCTGGGAACTCCCCGGAGCCCCCAAACAGGACATAGTAAACTATGTACTTGGTCTCCGCTCCAGGATGGCAGAGTACATGAAAAAGGCATCTAAAAACCTAGAGGCCAGTCAGGAATTGCAAAAGCCCTGGCATGACCAAAAGGCTGTGCTGACTGGTTACCAGCCAGGACAGAAAGTGTGGTTGTTTGAGCCTGTGGCCCCAGCAGCTCTCCAAGACAAGTGGAGTGGACCCCACACTATTGTTGAGAACCTTGATGTTGGTTCAGTTGATGGTGTAGCCTTTGCAGGAGGCCTCACTGACCAACAGCAGCAGGGCTGCAGACAAGTTCTACAGTCCTACAGACATATGTTTTCACTGACTCCAAGTCAGACTACCTGGTGCACTCATGAAGTGAACACTGGGGACAGTCTGCCTGTTAAAAGTAAGATTTACAGGCAACCTGATCATGTCAGGGGCTGTATCAGGACAGAGGTTCAAAAGATGTTGGAGCTGGGAGGCATTGAACCCTCAGAGAGCCCTTGGACCAGTCCAGTAGTTCTGGTGCCTAAACCTCACACCCAAGATGGTAAGAGAGAGATGAGGTTGTGCGCGGTTTACAGAGGCCTCAATGCTGTCACTAGGACAGATGCCCATCCAATACCAAGAGCAGATGAGCTCATTGACAGATTGGCTTCTGCCAAGTTTTTGAGTACATTTGACTTGACAGCTGGCTACTGGCAGATCAGACTAGCTGATGATGCAAATTCAAATACAGCAATTTCAATCCCTGGTGGGCATTTTCAGTGTGTGGTAATGCCCTTTGGTCTGAAAAATGCACCTGCCACATTCCAAAGGTTAGTGAACCAAGTCCTCTCAGGTCTGAATGACTACTGTGCAGCTTATCTAGATGATATTAATGTCTTTAGCTCCACTTGGGTAGATCACCTAATCCTCCTAAAGAATGTTCTGGAGGCCCTGCAAAAGGCAGGCCTAACTATCAAGGCTACCAAGTGCCAGATAGGGCAGAGTCAGGTTGTATACCTGGGCCACCTGGTAGGTAAAGGCCAGGTTCAACCATTGCAGAGCAAGATCCAGACCATAATGGACTGGACTGCTCCAACCACCCATGTTATGTTATGTTATGTTATGTTATGTTATGTTATGTTATGTTATGTTATGTTATGTTAAAAAGTTTATACCGAGCACGTACACCGAGACGGTTTCTTGGCGCTCATAACAAACATAACGAACCAGGGCAGAGGGTATTATTCTAAGGCCGCTTTGAAAAGGAAAGTTTTTAAAGTTTTCCTGAACGACTCATAAGAGGGGCAGTGGCGAAAAGAAGAAGGGAGGGAGTTCCAAAAGGAAGGGCCTAAAAAAGAAAAACGCAATCCGCCGTGTTTTTTGCGGCGGTTAAATGGGATGCAGAGAAGATTATCAGCAGAAGATCTTAGATTACGGGTAGGGAGGTATCTCTTTAGCTTGGAGGAGATGAATTCGGGGGCGCGGTTATGGAGAGATTTGAATATGGTGCATCCGAGTTTGAAGGAGCACCGTTTAGCCACTGGGAGCCAATGGAGGCTCCTCAGAAGGGGGGAAACATGCTGGTGTTTAGGTTGATGGAACACCAAGCGGGCGGCCTGGTTCTGAAATAACTGGAGTTTTTGAAGCTGATAGGCAGGAATCCCCACATACAAGACATTAGCAAAGTCAACCCTGGAGATGACCAAAGCCAGTATGACTAGTATGAGTGCCTCTCTGGTAAGAAATCGGCAGATCTTACGGATCCTGCGCAGTTGAAAAAAGCAGGATGATGTGACAGCCGAGATCTGGGATTTCATGGATAAGTCCTCAGAGATGACCACTCCAAGGCTTTTCACAGAGCTGACCGGGCGAGGGGGGGTGCCAAGAGAAAGGGGCCAGTAATTGTCATCCCATGGATTGGTAGGACCACCCACCAGAACAAGTTCCGTCTTAGACGGGTTCAGCTTGAGCTGGCTGTGAGCCATTCAGTCAGAGATGAACAACATTGTTGTTTGAAAATTAGAGCGGGAGGAAGGTGAAGTATCCAAAGGGAAGACCAACTGCAGGTCGTCTGCATAATTATATATAGTGGCAGGGGAGTGACGAAGGGAGACCTATAAGTGGTTGCATATATAGATTAAAGAGAAGCGGGGAAAGAGCTGAACCCTGGGGGACCCCGCAGGTGAGGGGGGAAAAAGGAGCAGAGAAGGTAGAAAGGTGGACTGCCTGGGAGCGGCCTTGCAGGAAGGATCGAACCCAATCAAGGGCGATGCCCTGGATGCCGGCGTTTCTGACACGGTCGATCAAAATAGTATGATCGACCGTGTCAAAAGCCGCCGAGAGATCCAACAGTACAAGGGCTTGGGAAATGTTATTATCGGCACTGGTTATAAGAGTGTCCATAACAGCCGCGATCACCATCTCAGACTCAGGTCAGAGCTTTCTTGAGCCTGACGGGGTACTACAGGAAATTTGTCAAGGGGTATGGTTTCATTGTGACACCCCTGAATGACTTAACTTCCAAGAAAATGCCAAAGAAAGGTCAGTGGACAGTCAGCTGTCAAAAGGCATTTGATGACCTGAAGCCGGCCATGTGCACTGCTCCCATTTTGCAAATTCCAGACTACTCCAAATAATCCATTGTCCAAACAGATGCTTCTGAGTTTGGGGTAGGTGCTGTGCTTTCACAACTGAATACAGATGGTCAAGACCAGCCAGTAGCTTTCATTAGCAGAAGGCTGACCCCTAGAGAGAAATGTTGGTCAGTAATTGAGAGGGAGGCCTTTGCTGTGGCTTGGGCCCTGAAGAAGCTGAGGCCATACTTGTTTGGTACTCACTTCAAGAATCATACAGACCTTAAGCCCCTCTTGTGGCTAAATCAGATGAAGGGTGAAAATCCCAAACTGCTCAGGTGTCCATTTCCCTACAGGGGATGGACTTTACAGTGGAACATAGACCTGGGACTGACCATGCCAATGCAGATGGACTCTCCAGATATTTCCACTTAGAACATGTAGACTCAACTGGTCAAGGTTAGTTTAATGTCCCTGCGTGGGGGGGTGGGGGGTGGTTGTGTAGGAGAGTAGGGTCAGCTTCCTTTGGTCACCCCCACTTTTTACTGTGATTCTCTGGTTTTTCGACTTTAATGTGGCTGTGGGCCTGCTAATCAGACCCACAGCCCAGCTGTTCTCTCTCTTAATTGATACCATGCATTTTAGGTGCATAACCGATTGGTTACTGGGTCACCCTTGTGAGCCCCTGTATAATGTACCATAGGTACCCAGGGCATAGGTGCACCTTAGGCCTACCAGGGGCTGCAGCATGTATTGTGCCACCCCTGGTTTGCCTTTCACACTGACACCACAGGTCTGTTCACACAGCCTGGGTAAGGTGGTGTAATCACCCCTTACTTAGATATAGTATACCTATATCTACCTTAACATATAGACACATATGCACCAATAAGCCACTCCTATGGTAGGCCTCGACAATCCTGGAGGCAGAGTGCTTGGTTTTATGTGGGAAGGTGCCCTAGCATGAGCTGAGCCCCTCTGCAGCTTTCGGAACCATCTCCTTATAGCTGTTCTATGATATAGCCATACCATATACTCTTAAGTGCATTATAATCCTCGCGGTTAATGCTAACTTTGGTTTGGCTTTATCAAAACATGTTGTGAAAGGTGTCAAACACTTAGGAATACTACCCCTGGTGGCGGGGGTAGCATTCCACCCTTCTAGAGGTAGAAGACATGTAGTTACTGCTTTACCCGGTGAAAGTTAAGCAGAGCCTCAGCATCACAAAATGGATGCTGGTGCCACAGACACGAGTCGGACCTCCTGTTGCTGGGGGAAACTCCAGCAAGGGCGGCCTGGACAATAGGTTTCTTGTCCATGGAGGTGCCATCACCTTCACAGACAGGGGTTTTCTGTATTGGGGCAGGGAGGGCTGCATTCAGTAAATGCATCTGACACTGCCTGGGGCACACAAGGTGTTTCATGCATAGACCTGTTCAAACCAGTTGCTGGGGCACTCCAGCCCCAGCTCTGGCGCAAAAGTGGACAAACGGAAGCGGGTGTACCCACCCCCTTCCCAGGTCCACCCATAGGAGGGATCTAGTCAGGTAATCCAGCCCCCATCCTTAGTATAAGTATAGGAGCTGTGTCCCTGGGACTTTAGATTATCCTGGATGAATCTTTCTAAGACATATTTTGGACCTTCAACATTCTATTCTGACTAGAAGATGGAAGACATCTCTGTTGTGGTCAAGGAGTGACCACCATGTGCAAACAGGCACCAACAGCAACTTTGCTGGTCTGCAGTTTCAAGGCTCTCGTCGGATCCCGAAGACTCTGTGACTCAAGAGCTGGACATCCAGACTTCTCTGACCCTTACCTACATCCCCAGCAACGCCTAGACCCATGGCGGACTCGAGAGATGTGGGACCGGACATCTTGGACACCCTGCATTTTGCCAACTGCACTCCTTTCCTGAAGCCTCAGTAAGTTGCGCATTGGGGTACGAGAAGCCCCAGCCCCAGCCGCGAGCATCATTTGCACCGAAGCCGAGGCCCCCACACTACGTGAGTGTCCCGTGGGCCCCGCCTTCACATTTGTGCTCAACACGTCTTCCCGGTTCCTTGCCTGTTGGCTAGTGAGCCCCCTGAAGACGCCATCTTGAAACTACTTTGCTTGCCAGATTGTTCCAGGCTTGCTCCAGCTTCCCTGAAAAGGAGAAGCACCACAGACCTCGCTGGTCTGCAATAGAGCCAATCTCGACATCCTGTGTGGGTTGCAGTTGCCAAGGCTTGTTGGGTCCAATCTGGATACCAATGCTGCAGTAATCTACATCCATCATGGGACAGCTCAAATCCAGCTCTTGGTCATCATCAATGCCTCCTGGACCTCGTGGCTGAAGAGACAAACTCACCTTCTTCACCTGCAAAGCACCCAACATCGCCTGGTTCCTCCCTGGTTCCTCCCTGGTCACTGGCTAGTGACCAAGACTCTGTCTCCTCTGCTTTCATGTTCTTCACATCTCCGACCCACCCTTGGATCCACCAGGACACTTTTCCTCTGGTTGCCTGCAGCACTTCTTTGCAGCTCTCCTTGGAAAACGATGACGAAACCCAACACGAAAAGACACCTATGCTCCCGGATTTCCTGGGTGAAATAACACGAGTACTCCAGTGCTCCCGTGGGTCTTGACTCTCGAAGTGTCCTAGTTTAAAAGGGTAACATCCTAGTCCATCCGGAAGTGTCCTTAAACTGTAATTTTTTAACTTTTACGAACTCCATAGAAAGTCAATGAGAAACCACACGTGTGTTTAGATACTGCACGTGGCTCCCGTGGGTCTCCTACTTCCTAACCTTGGTTGTTTAGTGTAGCCCCAGCGATTCTACAGGCCCTAGGCCTGCTTTCTAACTCTCACCTGGTACTTATACCACTTTCGCAGTATATGGTTTGTGAGGCCCCTAGGGCATAACGTATACTGTGCAACTTATAGTATATTAACTGTGTGACTTGTATTGTATTTTTACCTCTGACCTCATAAAGAGTGCAGAGGGGTTGTGTTTAGATTAAATACATATATATTTGATAAATACCTTGTATGGTGTCCTTTTATTTGGTATTCAAGGGATTATATATGGTAAAACAACGTGCTTAACTCGCCTACTGAAGTCTTAGCCCAAGACTGCTGGTCCATGCTACCACTAGGATAGCTTCTCTATAAGGTTGACTTTACAACCACCATCAATAAGGGTCGATTAGACTGGTGCAAGGTGCCCACTAGAACTAGTGGACATCATATGCCGGGCTAACATCTCACAGGTAGTACTAGAAATAATTCCAAATTTGATTTATGCCCAGAAAACATGATGTTCATGTTGTGCTGATTATTACAAAGGATATTCACATAAATCCTGTGTGCAGTCTCTTTTGTGATGCACAGGTATTTATTGTCAGTGAGTGCTGTGCCAATGTTTTACCCATAACCTCTGTGATAAGCCTGACTGCTCAATTCCAAGCTGCCCATGGGTGAGCGCAGGGTATACAGTGTGTGTGATCACACGCCCCTGACAGATGAGGTACATTCTGCCTGGCTGGGGGATTGCCTCAGTCAACCAGAAAAGTGCCCCTTGCAACAATGCTTCACTTACACTCACTGGAGACTGCCCCAATGACACTCACTGCCTCAGTTATACTCAGTGGGGATCGTCCTAGTTACACTCACTGGAGACTGCCCCAATGACAATCACTGCCTCAGTTATACTCAGTGGAGACCACCCTAGTTACACTCACTGGAGACTGCCCCAATGACAATCACTGCCTCAGTTATACTCAGTGGAGACCACCCTAGTTACACTCACTGGAGACTGCCCCAATGACAATCACTGCCTCAGTTATACTCAGTGGAGACCGCCCTAGTTACACTCACTGGAGACTGCCCCAATGACACTCACTGCCTCAGTTATACTCAGTGGGGATCGTCCTAGTTACACTCACTGGAGACTGCCCCAATGACACTCACTGCCTCAGTTATACTCAGTGGAGACCGCCCTAGTTACACTCACTGGAGACTGCCTTATGACACTCACTGCCTCAGTTGTACTCAGTGGAGACCGCCCAAGTTACACTCACTGGAGACTGCCCCAATGACACTCACTGCCTCAGTTATACTCATTGGAGACCGCCCTAGTTACACTCACTGGAGACTGCCCCAATGACACTCACTGCCTCAGTTATACTCAGTGGAGACCGCCCTAGTTACACTCACTGGAGACTGCCCCAATGACAATCACTGCCTCAGTTATACCCAGTGGAGACCGCCCAAGTTACACTCACTGGAGACTGCCCCAATGACACTCACTGCCTCAGTTATACTCAGTGGAGACCGCCCTAGTTACACTCACTGGAGACTGCCTTATGACACTCACTGCCTCAGTTGTACTCAGTGGAGACCGCCCTAGTTACACTCACTGGAGACTGCCCCAATGACACTCACTGCCTCAGTTATACTCATTGGAGACCGCCCTAGTTACACTCACTGGAGACTGCCCCAATGACAATCACTGCCTCAGTTATACTCATTGGAGACCGCCCTAGTTACACTCACTGGAGACTGCCCCAATGACACTCACTGCCTCAGTTATACTCAGTGGAGACCGCCCTAGTTACACTCACTGGAGACTGCCCCAATGACAATCACTGCCTCAGTTATACTCAGTGGAGACCGCCCAAGTTACACCCACTGGAGACTGCCCCAATGACACTCACTGCCTCAGTTATACTCATTGGAGACCACCCTAGTTACACTCACTGGAGACTGCCTTATGACACTCACTGCCTCAGTTATACTCAGTGGAGACCGCCCTAGTTACACTCATTAGAGACTGCCCCAATGACACTCAGTGCCTCAGTTATACTCAGTGGAGATCATCCTAGTTACACTCATTGGAGACTGCCCCAATGACACTCACTGCCTCAGTTATACTCATTGGAGACCACCCTAGTTACACTCACTGGAGACTGCCCCAATGACATTCACTGCCTCAGTTATACTCATTGGAGACCGCCCTAGTTACACTCACTGGAGACTGCCCCAATGACACTCATTGCCTCAGTTATACTCATTGGAGACCGCCCTAGTTACACTCACTGGAGACTGCCCCAATGACACTCACTGCCTCAGTTATACTCAGTGGAGACCGCCCTAGTTACACTCACTGGAGACTGCCTTATGACACTCACTGCCTCAGTTGTACTCATTGGAGACCGCCCAAGTTACACTCACTGGAGACTGCCCCAATGACACTCACTGCCTCAGTTATACTCAGTGGAGACCGCCCTAGTTACACTCACTGGAGACTGCCTTATGACACTCACTGCCTCAGTTATACTCAGTGGAGACCGCCCTAGTTACACTCACTGGAGACTGCCTTATGACACTCACTGCCTCAGTTATACTCATTGGAGACCGCCCTAGTTATACTCACTGGAGACTGCCTTATGACACTCACTGCCTCAGTTATACTCAGTGGAGAACGCCCTAGTTACACTCACTGGAGACTGCCCCAATGACACTCACTGCCTCAGTTATACTCAGTGGAGATCGTCCTAGTTACACTCATTGGAGACTGCCCCAATGACACTCACTGCCTCAGTTATACTCAGTGGAGACCGCCCTAGTTACACTTACTGGAGACTGCCCCAATGACACTCACTGCCTCAGTTATACTCAGTGGAGATCGTCCTAGTTACACTCATTGGAGACCGCCCCACTGACGATCACTGCAAATTGGCCCAGTCACAGTCACCTGAGAGTAATGCATGAGAGGCAGAATGGACTACAGGCAACAACGACACATGTAAGAGATCTGCCCAACAACAGCCCGAAGACTCCGCAGTGACACTCACCTTCGGCAGACACGATTCCTCCACAGATGCACAGGAGAAAAAGCATTGCTGTCTCTTGTGAACCCATAGTGACAAGCCTGGAAACATAAACAAACAACATTGTCAATGTTATCACTGAAGTATACAGGGCATTGAAGGGAATATATATATATATATATAAATATATATATATATATATATATATATATATATATATATATATATATATATATATATATATATATATATATATATATATATATATATACATATATATATATATATATATGGTTTCAGGGCTGTTATAGTTAGCTGGACATTTCACTCATACAAAACCATTGAAATTCCTCCTTTATGGTTAGTTCTACTAACTATAACTCGCATGCCCGCAATCCACTGCTGATGATGTCACAAATTACATCATTCATGACATGGTCAGTGACATCACTGATGACATCACTGATGACATCATCCAGTGAATGTGGTTTGGTTTGATATTTAAATATGTATTATTATATAAATAGCAATCTGCATTGAAGAATGAGTGGATGTATTAGTGTCTGGATAAAGGATTTACTAGCTGTTAGTTTGACTGTTTAAGTGACTAATTTAAAGTGTCTCACTAAATATATAAGTTAGTGACTAAACTGCGTGAATCCCACTCTGGTAGCAACCTCAAATTCTTGGGGTGTCTCCCTGGGAACAAGAGTAAAATGCTGTTCATACAGCCAGTTTCAAAAGAAAAAATTCTCTTTCACTCTTCAAGTTTGTTGCTTAACTTCTTTTACCGTGTCTTATTCACACATATTTCTTCATGGGTTATTCATGACACTCCATATCCCACAATGCATTGCTTTTACATCTGGCGCTCATAGTATTGCTTCCTCCAAATGCATTTAGGTGTGAGCCTTCATCAGGGGGGTATCTAAAGAACGAATTAAACATAATATATTCTTGCTGAGCCATACCCCCGAAGTATTTCCACCACCTTGTGATAGGTGAATACGTGCGGTAAAGAAAAGTTCTCAATGTTTATTCTGTGTGCTTTCTAGAATGAGGTTAAACAGGGTCTTATAGTGATTAATCAAAAAGGCTTCTCTTTATCACTGTGCTCCTTGTGTGGCGGAGTTAAACTAAGTTTGGTGCTCTGTGACATTAATATTACTGGTGCTCCTGTCTTTTAAATGTGAGTGAGTGAGCAAATATATCTATTAGTGATATATGTGCAACAAAGTAGAAAAAATAAAAGGCAATGTATGTGACAGTTGTTGTATATAAAAAAACTATACATAAGAGTCATTGATTGTGTAAATGACTGTATGAATGACTGTGTACTTGTAATAGTGATTTTGTAAGAAACTAAGTACAAGTTACTATCTATATAAATAAATGAAGTAGTGTTTGCATAAGTGTGTAGCTGAGTAAATGTAAGTGTGATCAATAGTTTACATAAGTGAGTAGGATGACTGTATACATGAGTAGGATGTGTGCTGGTGTGTCAATGTCGATATAGGTGTATAAGTGCATTTGATAGTGTTCTATTGATTTGTAACATCGTGTATGAGTCAATTTATAGGTGAATCTTCAGATGTGTGTGTAGACCTAAGAATCACTGAGTGGGTTTTTAGAAACTTGTATTGGTGTGTCAATGGTTTCAAAAATGGTACTTTGTGTCTTATACTGAGTGATTAAAGTTTATACTATTGTGTGATGAGGTGTATCAGATTGTCATGTGGATGATGTCATCAGTGATGTCATCAGTGATGTCATTTGAGATGTCATCAGTGATGTCACTGACCATGTCATGAATGATGTAATATGTGACATCATCAGCAGTGGATTGGGGGCGCACGAGTTATAGTTAGTAGAACTAACTATAACAGAGGAATTTCAATGGTTTTGTACGAGTGAAATGTCCAGCTAACTATAACAGTCCTGAAACCTATGGTTTTTTCAGTGAATTTCTAAGGTTTTTTAAATGCTAATTCCTAACTATAACATGTCTGAAACCTATGTTTTTTCAGTGAATGTCAAAGGTTTTGTAAATGACAATATTTAAATGTATAAATTGTTATATTTATTTTTTTATACTGATTTACTACATTTTTTTAAATTATCTATTGTTAGATATTTTATTTTTAAATTACATTATAATTACATTATACATTACATTACAAAATATACTTTCTCAGAATGAATTACTTTAGTTTAAATACTTTGCAAATAGGTAATAAACTTGTAAGTACAGTAGTTACAGTTATTGCAATGGACAGCTCAATTTCAAACACAATGCAACATTGAACTCAATGGTAATTTCTAGTTAAACGCAATTAGTTACTTTATGGATTACTTTTCTAATCACAGGACTGGATCCTAGATTCAGTCCTGGGACATCTCCTGTAAACAGTTGAGTATAAGCGTTTTGGTTACAGTAGTGATTTTTAAGGAATATTATTGTATTTTAAAAGTTGACACAGAGAAATCTTTTCACATAGAATCAACTATGTTCTCCTATGGGAGGAAATTCACTAAGGTAAGTAGTGTTATCGTTACTTTTTCTTACTCAGTGGTGGATCTTGGATTCAGCACTGGTGCATTCAGTTGAAAGAATGCGTTTAAGTCATACAGGCGATTTGTAAGGAATAATTGTAGTTTGTGAGAATAGACAGAGACTTTTCTGGTGAAAACCAGACAATGGATTCCTATAGAAGGAAATACGAGTTACTGGTAAGTACGGTTAAAATTACTTTTCAGGGTTAGTGCTGGGCTAAAAGATGCAGCACTGGGTTCTCTCCTGATAACAGGTGAGTAAATCGGAATTTGTTGTTCGGATGATTTTAGGTGAATATTTTAAAGTTCCAAAACTCCACACTTAGAACAATTTCCAAGTGAAACCAGTCAATGTTAGCCTATGGAAGGAAATTCAAGTTACTGGTAAGTGTGGTTAGAATTACTATTCAGGACCAGTACTGGGCTCAAAGATGCAGCACTAAGATCTCTCCTGATAACAGGATAAGTTTCAAAAATCGAGACTTCCAAACTTTTTCAGCAAAAAGCAGGCAATGATATCCTATGAAAGGAAATTAAAGTTACTGGTAAGTACGGTTAGAATTACTTTTCAGGATCATTACTGTATTCAAAGATGCAGCACTGAGGTCTCTCCTGATAACAGGTGAGTAAATCGGAATTCGTAGTTTGGCTGATTTAGAGGAATATTTTAAAGTTCCAAACTCCACACTGAAACCAGTTAATGTTAGCCGATGGAATGAAATTCAAGTTACTAGTAAATACGGTTAAAATTACTTTTCAGGATCAGTACTGGACTCAAAGATGCAGCACTGAGGTCTCTCCTGATAGCAAATGAGTAAATCGGAATTCGCAGTTTGGCTGATTTTATTCCGGTCCAGTATATATAGAGCCACTTTCCTACACCATCCCCTTCCTTCACCACTGTGCAAACACGCCCTGTGGCACGTTTTAAGTTGGGGAAATAATTCCCCTTCAATCCTGAGGATCCCTATGGTCCAACTAGCCCACTAGGTACATCCAGTAAGCGCCACAGAGCTGCATAGCAGAGAGATATAAAAAGGGGCACGGCCTAGACCACCTTTCTGCAACGCAGCGCAGTGGCGCTTACTGGAAGCACCTGGTGGGCTAGTCGGCTCCCAGGGTCCCTCAGGATTGAAGGAGAATTATTTCCCCAACTTAAAACGCACCACAGGGTGTGTTTACACACGTCACCTCAGGCCCCATCCCTTCCCTTCACCACTGTGTAAATGCACCCCGTGGCCGTTCTAAGTTGGGAGATTAAGTCCCCTTGAATCCTGAGGGTCCCTAGTATCAAACTAGCCCCCTAGGTACCGCCAATAAGCGCCATAGAGCTGCATTGCAGAGAGGTGTAAAAAGGGGTGTGGCCTCTGAACACCTGTCTGCAACGCAGTTCCCTGGCGCATACTGGAGATATCTGTTGGCATATTCAGGGACCCTCAGTATTGAAGGAGAATTAATTCCCCAACTTAAAACGTGCCACAGGGTGTATTTGCACAGTGGTGAAGGAAGGGGGCGTGGCCTGAGGTGACATGTCTGCAAACATGTCCAGTGGAGCGTTTTAAATTAGAGAATTAATTGCTACTCAATCCTGTGGGTCCCTGGAGGCCACCTAGCCCACCAGTTACCTTCAGTATGCGCCAGGGGGCTGGGTCGCCCCTTTTTACAACACTCTGCAACGAACGTAGCTGCGTTGTGCCTACTGGAGGTACCTGGTGGGACCCCAGGGACCCTCAGGATAGACAAGGAATTGATTCCGAAACTTAAACTGTCAACGTTAAACATTCCTCACCAAGCCCGTTTCGCTCTAAATCCACCTTTCTACCATTGATGCCGAAAGACGCTGTAGATGTCTTTAGTGACAGAATCATCGTGGAACTAAAAGACCTAAACAGAAGAGTACTGAACAAATCCAAGAAGGTCGATTACAGTAACAGTCAATACCACTTACAGAGTAACCACAATATAATTATTAAAAACTCAGACAAAGGGGGAAATACAGTCTTATGGTCAAGACTTGACTATTTGACTGAGGCTGAAAGACATTCATCAGACTCTTCCTGCGACATCAAATGCACCACAATCATGAAGCGCAAATGTGAAGAAACAACATGCAAGAAAATGCACAACTAGCAGAGAAATGGACTTTTAACAAAAGAGGAATCGAAATTTTTGAGTGTAGAACATCCAATCACTCCGATCCTTTATTTCCTACCAAAGGTCCATAAGTTGGTTACTACAGTTCCGGGTCGCCCAATAATTTGAGCACAAGGAAGCATAAATGCAAATCTTTCCAAATATGTTTATTTCTTTCTTCAACCTCATGTTACAAGTTTACCTTCCTATCTGAAAGACACTGCTGACTTTTTGATCAAAACCAAGAGTGTAAACTGGTGTTCTGACTATTTGTTTGTTGTTATGGATATAGAATCTCTCTATACCAGCATCAATCTCTGGCATGGTATTAAGGCAACTGAGTATTATCTAAGAAGCCGGGATGTCACTTTGAGAGATCACAACAAAATGCTAATAGAAATGATTGAGATCTGTCTTCAAACCAACTTCTTCCAATTTCAAAACAAGATCTTCTAGGAGCTGCGGGGGGTGGCATTGGGTTCGTTCTTCTCCCTCAGCTACTCATGCTTGCATGTTGGCTGGTGGGAGGAGCACGTGCTCGGAGCTGCCCATCGCCACTGGTGGAAGCACATTGTCCATTATTGGCGCTATATCGATGACGTGTGCATTGTTTGGAGGGGGTCGCATGATGAAGCATTAGCTTTTGTTAGTGACATCAATACAAATGATCTCAAACTAAGATTCACGGCATCAGTTAGCGACAGTTCCGCTGAATTTTTACATGTTCAACTGTACATTGAGGCAGGTGTTTTACAAACTAAGTTGCACAGAAAGTCAACAGCGGGCAATTCTATTCTTCATGCCCAAAGTGCGCATCCCAATCACACTATTAATAGCATTCCGTACAGAGAATGTATTCGTATCCGTCGGATTTGCAGTAGTTATGATACTGCTGACGTTTGTCTAGCTGAAGCCGTTCAGAGATTTCTTAAAAGAGGTTATACAAGGAAGATCTTAGATCAAGCTTTACTTAAGGCTAAAGGCAGACCTAGGGATGAGCTACTAGAACCTAGGGTCAGCACAGCAATCGCCCAGAAGTTAGATTGTCCAGTTCGCCTCATAACGACTTTTTGTACACAAGAGAAAGCCATCCGCCGCAATTTGCTCCAAATGGCCAATCATTATGACTAATAATGCAGTTTCTTCTTCACCCCAATCTCCCTCTGAATTCCTCCTCACCCCACCCTATGATTAATTTCTCCCTCACCCTCCCCACTTAACATCCCCCTTCAGCCCCTTTCTACTTCCCACGCCCCCCCGATTCCTCCCTCCCTCACTCCCCTGTTCTCCCATGCAACACAAAAGACACCAGAAACGCCACCCCCGATCTCCCTGTCCGGTGCTCCAATCCCACCACCCAACATAAACGCCTCATCCCCGTCTATCTCCTGTGCCCCCGCTCTACCCAACCTGAATGCCTCATCCCCGTCTATCTCCTGTACCCCCGCTCTTCCCAACAATGACCATCACCCTCATCACCCCCCTCCCCCAGGCTATCACCCCCGTCCTCTATCTCAGACCCTTAGACCATTCCTTCCCCTCTAACTTCATTAACCCTATAGAACCACTTCACTCCTCACTTCTAACCCAATCACTCCTTAATGTTGAATTTCTCCTATCATCCCCTGCCATTGAACTCACCTCCCTTAGAACTGATGTCTCTCTCCTCATCAAAGCACACTCCTTGGCTCATGCCCACACATCGATACCCTCACAATACACCATCCCCTCTTCTATACACTCTTCTATTCACTCCAACATCCCTCCCCTCAACCCCCCTATCTATGCCATCACGCCGCCCACTTTCACTACTTGACACCTGCACGACAACCCTAGAAGTTAACTCTCTTACAAGCTCTCTTATCTGCCCATCTTCATCCTTTCCCTCCACTCCCCTTAAACATCAGTCCACTATCCCAGTTCTCATTGGTACAAGCAGACTTCCCCTACTTCCAGCGTCTCCTAGACCCCGAACTACTCAGACCTGTCCCCCCTGTCCCCACTCCTAAATGCCCAGCACCTCCCCCCTCTCGTGCTTGCTGATTAACTGCCGATCCGCCTCCTGCCATGCGACTGAGATTGCGGAAACCATACTCCACGATAACATTCCTTACCGAAACCCGGCTCAACCCTCACTCCACTCCTATCCTCGACCTGCTGATCCCACCTGGATATTCCATCATTAAGAAAGATAGAAGCGAGCAAATAGGAGGTGGCCGTGCCCTAATCTTTAAAGAAGATCTTAATCTCTCGACAGTCCACGTGCAAGACCCTTCCACATTCGAGTACCTATGCGGTGAGATCAACTTTCCTGGCTCCCCTGCCATTAGGTTTCACACTATCTACCACCCTCCTGGAAATTGTATCGCCTTTACTGAAGAGATGTCTGATTTGTTTACCCAAGCATCGCTCTCTCACTCTAAAAATCTCTTTCTTGGGGCCTACAACATCCACTGGAATAAAAATGACGACCCCGCAGTCTCCTTATTCAACGGCATCATGGACATCACTGACCTGACTCAACTCTGCAAATCCCCAACACACGCCAAAGGTGCCACCCTTGATGCGATTCTGACCTGCAAGGATCTGGCCTCCCTCACAAACATTTTTCCCGTTGACTGGTCCGACCACCACCTGATTCTCTTCACCCTGAATTGCTCCATTACGCGCCTCACTCCCATCGGCAATCTACCTCTGAAACCTACTCGTAAACTTAACCTTATTCCGCCGGGCGAATCGGAATCCACTATTTAAACTCGCTTACTCCTTGCCCCTCCCTCAGCACTAATGACCTAACCGACCATTATAATAATTCCATTACTGAAGCCCTGAGCCAAATTGCCCCAATCAAAATCAAACAACAAAATAACCTTCCACCCAAATCATGGTTCAATTCTGACCTCAATAACGAAAGACGGACCCTCAGACAATCAGAACGGACCTGGAGGAACCATCCCTCCTCTGACAATCTGGCCCTCCTCAGAAAGGCCAGAACCCCATACAAAAAACACATCTTCAATGAAAAAGCCTCCTATGTCCGGTCACTACTGGATCAGGCCAGAAACAGTCCCAGAGAACTATTTAACATTGTTAAAAAACAAACATCTTCTGGCCCCCCAAAATGCTAACGTCGGTTGAACGATGCGAAGAAATCGCCAGCTTCTTCTCTAATAAAGTCAACTCGATGGAACTCTCCTTCACCTCCACCCCTCTTCCTCCTCGACCTCCCCTCAATGAACTCCCCCCCACAACATCGCCAACACTAGTTCATCCTCTTCCTCCCCACCGCAAAGTCCCCCTAATTCCCTAAATGGTCGACCACAACTTGTCCCCACTGTCACGCACCACCAGGCTAAAAACCATGCCTCCTGGAGTGAATTCGCCCCCGTTTCCGAACCCGCGGTCACCAATACCATCTTTAAGCTCAAACCCTCCTCTCACACTATAGATCCTCTTCCCGCACACCTGGTCCAAGAACTTAAACATGTCATTGCACCAGTCTGGACCAACATCATCAATTCCTCTCTCTCCTTGGGCTGTGTTCCCGCCTCCCTTCAGCTAGGCCAAATCTCACCCATCGTCAAAAACACCTCCGCTGACCCTAACGACCTTAACAACCTACGTCCCATCTCTAACCTACCTTTCCTCTCAAAAGCCCTGGAAAAATGTGTCCTGACCCAACTAGGTAACCATATCACCTTATTCAATCTCCTAGACATATTCCAATCTGGTTTCAGAAAAGGATGCAGTACTGAAACGGCCTTGCTCAATATTACAGATGACATCCATTGCTCCTTAGACAAAGGTGAATCCTCTCTACTAATCCTCCTTGACCTCTCAGCTGCCTTTGATACTGTCCATCATCCCACCCTTTTTAACACCCTCAAAGTTCCCTTCGGTCTTGAGGGCACCGTACTCAAATGGTTCTCCTCATTCCTTCAAAACAGATCCCAACAAATTAAGCTCAGCCACTGCCTCTCCAAGCCCAACCTGTCTCACTTGGGGTTCCGCAAGGCTCCATCCTCTCCCCTACCTTATTTAACCTATTCATGGAACCTCTCACCCTCATCCTTAAACAAGCTAAAATATGCTACCACCTCTATGTGGATGACACCCAGCTATACTACAGGATTAAATCTCACAATGACACCCTTCACCTCAACAAGACCCTGATTAAAATCCAAGCCTGGTTCCATCTTAATCATGTCAAACTAAACCCCCAAAAAACTGAAATCATCCTTTTCACTCCTAAAAACAACTCCCTCCCCGTTCACCTCTGAATCAAGGATATTACAGCTCTCAACTGCCCCCTCTCCCCCTCGAATACTGTCAAATCCCTAGGCATCAGCATTGACCCTAACATGAATCTCATACCACACATCAAAAATGCCGCCAAGGGTTCCCTCTTCACTCTCCACCACCTCAAAAAACTCAAACCTTTCATACCAGCAGACGACTTTAAAACCATGTCCAATCGCTTGTCCTTTCCCGTATTGACTATGGTAATGCCACACTCGCTGGCACCCCTAAAGCCCACCTAGCACCGCTCAAATCTGTCCTCAACATTGCCGCCAGACTTATCTCCGATTGTAAAAAATTTGACCTCATCTCTCCGGTCCTAAAAAACTTCAATTGGATCCCAATAGAAGGTAGATCCACCTACAAGCTTGCATGTATCATGCAGAAAGCTCTTCATCTAAGCAACCCCTCCTACCTGGCTGAGAAACAGCAAAAAGCTGAATGCTCCAGGTCCCTGAGGAGCACCAACTCCCTTTTCCTACTCCCTCCCAGACTCAAGCGCAAAAAAAAAAACTATCTCATGATTTTTCTGGGAAGGCCCCCACGATCTGGAACTCTGTCTCCAAAGATCTTCGATGCAACCCCTCCTACCCTCTCTTCAAAAAAAGACTGAAAATACTCCTCCACAACAAATATTGGGGAACCTAACCGCACTGATGTCTGCGTCTCTACACTCCTGGCTCCCTGATTCTCGCCTCCTCCTCAATCCCTTCCCCGCCTCTTATTCTGCCTCTCCCCTTTTCTTCTCTCCCTTCTCCCTCTGAACTTCGACACCCCACCCCTATTGATCTCCATCGCCCCTAAACGCCCAGCACATTCTATTACCCTATTTTATGTAACTCAAGTTTTAATGCACATTGTTTTACTTTATTGTAATTGTTTACCAATCTTGTAAAGCGCTTTGATACCCCTGGGTCCAGTAGCGCTATATAAAACCTTGGAAATAAATAAATAAATAAACATTTTGGGTCCCATCATGCCTAGTCAACCAGCAATCACTTTTACAAGGACCCCTTCAATGCGGGATGCCCTTGATAGATCAATGCCAGAGGTCCCATTCAAGAAATCTTGGTTGTCTAAAGCGGGTTTCTTTAAATGCACGTCATGTCAGGCTTGCACTTTTGCGAAAAACGATACCCACTACAAAACAGCATTTAGTGAGGAGAAGATCGCATTACGAGAATATCTGACATGTAGGTCGGAATATGTTATTTACAAACTAAAATGTACTTACGATCTTGAGTATATTGGCAGCACGAAGCTCCCTGTTTATAAACGTATTCTGCAACACGTAAGGGCCATCGTTAATTCAGACAGTAACTATGCGGTGGCCAGACATTTCAAGTCCATACTCGATAACAATTTAAAGGACTTGGAATACACTGTCTTGGGTTCAGTCCTTAACCCCGGATGGAGCAGGAATCATGAGAAGTTACTCAGACAGAAGGAAACCCATTTTATTCTATCACTCGATACCAGAGTCCCCAATGGACGCAACATGAATGAGGACCTTCACAATTTCCTATAACAATTTTTTACATTTTTATGCAGTTTGTCTTTCTGATAGGCAGGTTTCAGTATCCATCATTTTAAACTTGCACGTGGCCCCATTTGGTCCTATTATATGCTAGTTTTTATGTAATGTTGATTTCTCTTCATGCTTATATAGATTAATTTTTCTACCATATGCTGTTTCTACAAAACTATAAGAATTTGAGGTTTTCAGTTCAGGAGCCTCTGTTTTGCTGCTACTCATTATGATACTTTTGCTTTTTTTCGCACATTAGGATATCACTACACAGCACTTTCTGCATTTTAGATCATTATTGTGGCGCAACTTTGTAGTTTATGCTCCATAGGTTTTATACTTCTAGGACTATAGGTGACAACCAGATATCAGTATTTATCTATTCAGGCCCTTTCTGTAATGTGTCCTTTGGTATATGCACTGGCATTTTATATGGGCATATATTGCATAGAGGCACTGTCTACGTACATTATTCTGATTATGACATGTTAAATGTCTGTGTTTTTTAAAGCTGAATTGATGATTTGTTATCCTTTGGATTTTTGTTACATGATTCATTAATTTTGTTCTTCAGGCTAATGTTAGGGCACTTGCCGTAAGTTAACCTCTCCATTTTGGGAGTGGCCTGATCCTCGTGTGTGCAATATAAATGTCATTACTTATGACTATTTTGTCTATATATAAGTTAATTTTGCACTTTAGAGGGATCTGTATGAATTGTGCACACAAAAAACAATTTTATAAAAAAGCGTTCAGATTGGATACATTTTACAATGAAGCTACTGCATATATGTTGTTCCGCCACAGTCTGTTGTTTATGTTCACTGTTTATATTTTGTTGTCGGCAAGTTTATTTTCTACAGATGGTTGGGCATTTAAAGCACTTTAAAAACGCAATGTCTGTAGGGCGCGTCATGTGACCAAGCTCCTTCTTGGAGTGAAACGCGTCAAAGGAAGACACTTGTTTTGCTATGCTTAAATAAATAAGCTACACTGCTTGCACCCTCATCTCGTGTGGTGGTCCGTGATTCGAAGGAGTTTTGAAGAGGTCCGCACCTGCATTCGTCCGCCCTGCACTTGGCAGTCAGGAGTTTCATTGCAAATATATATATATATATATATATATATATATATATATATATATATATATATTTCAGCATAAAGACGTCTCACAGCAATGCAGCAGCAGAAAAGACGAGGCAAACCCGGATATCGTGAATAGTGATTTAATTGCTCACCACCATACCACCATGATGCGTTTCGGTGCAAACAGCACCTTGATCACATGACAACGTTACTTAGGCGGGTGTGCTCAATTTAAAGGGCTCAGAGCCAACGGTCGCATGCCAAATGTATAGAAATGAAAGACATATTGACATATTCAACTAACTGCTTAAATGCAGAAATACAATGATGTCTGTAGTGGACACGACAGTGACAATTCGTTTGCATGAAGAAAAGTTTAGTTTGTGATGACCCAGTTGTTTGAATCATACTATGCACTGAATATAAATAAATAAATAAGTACATTGATATACATACTTATTTAAAATGCATCTATATACATCCAAAGCAGCAACAGGGAAAATAAAAACACTGTTCAAAACTTATATATATATTCACTGAAAAAGCCATAGGTTTCAGTGCCGTTATAGTTAGTTGGATATTTCACTCGTACAAAACCATAGAAATTCCACTGTTATAGTTAGTTCAGCTAACTATAACTCGCGCATCCTCAATGCACTGCTCATGACATCACATATTACATCATTCATGACATGGTCAGTGACATCACTGATGACATCTCAAATGACATCACTGATGACATCATCCACGTAAACATCTTATGCACCTCCTCACACTCTAATATATTCTTTGATACACCCACTGTAAAATACAGACTACAATTTTCTAAATCATTGACACACCAATACCAGTTACTACATATGTCCTCACTGATTCCTAGGTCTACACACACATCGGCTCATTCATCCATACAATTACTCTTACATGCAGTCAAACATGCCCTGCTCCCACCATGCCATAGCAAACTACAATGTCCTGAGTCTGGGCACCCCGTGACATTGCCGGAGTCAACCCTCAGGGTTGCAGTTCCCAAGGCCAACTAGGGCTTCTGGAGGGGTCCGTGTGTCCCCCTTCCTTGATTACATTCCCCCAGGTAGGTGGCTGACCCCGGGGCAGTGGGGAAGTCCCTACAACCACCCCTGCATTACTTAATATAAAACAACTGTGTGCCCTGGGGAGGTGGTGGCTCCCGGAGCAGGAGAGGTCTGCGAGGCCCCCAAATGAATATACTACATGGTATGTATGTACTGTAATGGAATATACTGCATGGTGTGTATGTACTTTAATGGTATGTGTTGTGTGATATGTATGTACTGTAATGTAATGTACTACATATAATGTATGTACTGTAATGAAATGTACTGCATGGTATGTATGTACTGTAATGGAATATACTGCATGGTATGTATGTACTGTAATTGTATGTACAGTATGGTATGTATTTACTGTAATGGAATGTACTGCATAGTATGTATGTACTGTATTGTATTGTACTGCATGTTATGTATGTACTGTAATGGAATATACTGCATGGCATGTACTGTAATGATATATACAGTATGGAATGTATGTACTGTAAAGCAATGTACAGTATGGTATGGATGTACTTTAATGGAATTTACTGCATAGTATGTATGCACTGTAATGGAATGTACTACATGGTATGTATGTACTATAATGGAATATTCTGCATAGTATGTATGCACTGTAATGGAATATACTGCATGGTATGTATGTACTGTAACAGCATGTACTGCATGGTATATATGTACTGTAATGGTAAGTACAGTATGGTATGTATGTACTGTAATGGTATATACTGTATGGTATGTATGTACTATAATGGAATGTACTGTATGGTATATAGGTACTGTGGTGGAATATACTGCACGGTATGTACTGTAATGGTATGTACAGTATGGTATGTATGTACTGTAATGGAATTTACTGTATAGTATGTATGTACTATAATGGAATGCACTGCATGGTATGTATGCACTGTAATGCAATGTACTGCATGGTATGTATGTACTGTAATGGTAAGTACAGTATGGTATGTTTGTACTGTAATGGTATATACTGTATGGTATGTATGTACTATAATGGAATGTACTATATGGTATATAGGTACTGCAGTGGAATATACTGCACGGTATGTACTGTAATGGTATGTACAGTATGGTATGTATGTACTGTAATGGAATGCACTACATGGTATGTATGTACTGTAAACGAATGTACTGCATAGTATGTATGTACTGTAATGCAATGTACTGCATGGTATGTTTGTACTGTAATGGAATATACTGCATGGCATGCACTGTAATGGTATGTACAGTATGGTATGTATGTACTGTAATGGAATTTAATGCATAGTATGTATGCACTGTAATGGAATGTATTATATGGTATGTACTGTAATTGAATATACTACATAGTATGTATGCACTGTAATGTAATGTACTGCATGTTATGTACTGTAATGGTATGTACAGTATGGTATTTATGTACTGTAAAGGAATTTACTGCACAGTATGTTTACAAGGTAATGGAATGTACTGCATGGTATGTATGTACTGTAATTGAATATACTGCTTAGTATGTATGAACTGTAATGGAATGTACTGCATGGTATGTATGTACTGTAACAGCATGTACTGCATGGTACTTGTGCACTTTAATGGTATGTACAATATGGTATATATGTACTGTAATGGTATATACTGTATGGTATGTATGTACCATAACAGTATGTACTGTATGGTATGTATGTACTGTAATGGTATGTACAGTATAGTATGTATGTACGTTCCATGCTGCAGACACACAGGAACGGTTCCACTTTAAAATGTGTGGTGATTCTAGATGAATTTCAGGCCACGTTCCGTGCCTTGCACAATAACTAGTCCCTCTACACTGTGAATCTTGTGCCTTTGGGAAGGAGAAAGATGGATCAGCCAAAGATAACCGCATTCTGGGAGTTGTAGTCTTGTAGTCTTGAGTTGGTTGAAACAACATACATGAGACAGTGACATGTGCATGGAAAGTCCAGAACTGGAAATGTGGATTCTCACGACATGATCTGGCACCCCAATGTACGAGATACTCATCAGAGGAGACCTCACCATTATTAGAAGTTGAAGTTCCAGGCTCAACACAATTTCCTTCTTTGCAAAGAGTAAATCAGCCTCCTGCAAGAGTTGCGAGACCCCTGACACATCATTTTGTAGGTATTCGTCCCAAAGCCTGTAGACGATTGCTGCCACAAGGAAGAGCTAAATGACCTGAAAGTGCCGCTCGCAGCCGTGACTGAGGGCATTTTATGTGCTAGAGCCTATTTTAACTAGGGGACTACTTCAACCTGTGAATCCTGACCTGTTAGCGATTTGGGCACGACTTTGATACTTAGAGCGGGACTGTGAGGACCAGCATTCACAGCGCGCTCTCATCTGCCGCAGCTGGGGCCTGTTCCCGCCCTTGACCTTCCTGTATATAGCTTGGTCTATTTCCGCACCCCGTGGCATGCACGCGGGCAAGCGCCGGGCGAAGCCCGGGCCAAGGGCGGGCCCGTTGTAGCCCGTTCGAGCCCGAGAGAGACCGGACGGGGCCCACCATCTGATACTAGTCGGTTAAAGAGCTAATTTAATTTTGTCTTGTTGTAATTCAATTACCCTGTGTACAGATCTACACACTAGCATGCCAACTAGTATGCCTGTTCGTGAAAGTAGGAGTAACACCGCTATCACCGGGAAAACTTTAACGGGCACTTTGGATAATTTTATCTATAGAGCTAATTCTGTAATTGACCAAGGAATAATCCTCATGGAACGGCGGGTGTCGCAAGACTTGGCATTGGCTAAAAGATCCTCCATGGGCCATTTTGCGACAGCTCGCACGCCCAACCGTGTTTCAAAAGGTAATTCTACCGAAATCCAAGCCCTAATACATCACCCTCCAATTGCCGATGAACATATGAATAACGTGTCTAGGAACAGCTCACAGTCATCTGAAACCCCTGAGGTTGTCCAAATCTCAATTGGCAATAATTCCCCTCAGATACAAAATACTAGAAAACTAAGGGAGAGACGGGAGGGCGTAATTCCTAAGAGAAAGAGAGCCACTATGATAAATACTGGTGGTCGGCAACCAAAGGTAGCTAAAGGTACGGGTAAGAGTGATATTGCCTCGAAGTTAAAAGAGGATAATAGTAAGAAAACCCCAATTAGGCACGCTACTAACTCCCCGGTAAAAACAATCCAAGACGTTTGCACCGGAGGTGAAGATAATCTTGTAGGTAGGGTTGAGGTTGAGGGGGAAAATAATCCCTTATTACAAAAAATAGGGGCTTTGTTTAAACTCGCCCTCGAACCGTTGGAAGCTAGATTGTCAAATATTGACAAAAAGCTCTTCCAGTTAGAACAGACTACTAGGGCCCTGTCAGATGAAATAAAAGTAAAAAGTTTAAGCCTGTGTACTGATCAGGGAGATAAATCACAAGATCCGCATAGGGCTAAGAATCCCCCTCCTCCGGTCCAGAAATCGATAACAAACATCTCGACTGCATCAATATTAATAACTCCGGTAGAACCTGTGAAATACAACTTGCAGCCTACGGGAATACCCATTCCATCTGATGCACCACTTAGAGAGTCCCGTGGGGTTCCAAGAGGGGGGAAATTCCAAGAGGGCTTTAGTTTCAACCTACCGCCAGAAACTAGCCCGTACGTGGTCGTATTGACCGGAGTCCCGGAAATAGATAACTCTATCCACGAACCGTATATGTCTCTGAAAAACAAGGTGACATATTGGCTAAACGCAAATCGAACACTTCCTATACATGTCACTAGCGAGATATTGATGGTTCGGAGAAATTTCCTGGGTGGGGAATACCCCAAAAACAATGCTGGGGGACTGCGTGGTGTTAAATTTTAAGGATCCCCGTACAGTAAATTACATCTGCTCTTGGGGTAACCAAAATATAAGATCAGCCATAGAAGCCCGGCCTCTTTCGTATTTCTACCTAGTAACCAACTTACTCGAGCCAGGTGTCGACTGGACCAGGGTCACGAAATCAGCTCGAGGTAGAGGGGAAAATAGAGGCCATCCGTCAGTATCGGCTTGGAGAGAGATACCTACTCAAAATAGGTTTAGCGGTCTTGACTTAGTAGAGTGACTACCCTGTGGCAAAGAAAATAGACCAACTGGGGAGAGGCGAGATGATGATGAAAACCCTTCTAATGGTAATAATGCAAATGAGAATTGCGCCACTATGTTGACTACCCAGGAGGGCCCGTTTAACACGGATGATAAATAGATTGTAGGAGCGCTTGGGCAAGTCCTTGAAGGTGACAACATTATGGCAACTAATTTTGGTAACTTGATTTCTCCACACTACATTGCCGAAGAAGTCCAAGCTCTAAACCTACAACACCAAGACTTAGAAGATGGCTTGATCTATTTAACACATGATAGTAGTTCAGCAACCTCCAAGAGGGATCAAGTTACCAGCAAATATTCGGACGAGGGTGATTTTTTGACATTTCTTTGCTGAAATGTAGCGGGTTTATGAAGCAAAATAAATAACCCACTATTCATGTCCTTCATAAACAAATTTTCTATCATCTGCCTACAAGAGTACTGGGAGCAGGAACCTATGCATATAAACGGTTCCCGTACCTTTTGTACTCCCGCTATGCTTTCAACGAGGGGCAGAAACTCCAGGGGACTTTGTATCTATATATCAAATACTACTAACATCAAGGTTAAAAAAGATACCAGGGAGTCAAATTATTTTCAGTCCCTGTTACTTTGTGTCGGAGGAAATCAATATATTAATTTGATTAACTTCTACAATAACATCTCAAGGAGTGATGTAACAAATGTTTTAGATGACATCATAAATCATATGCACAATACTCGTGATGTCTTCTCGAAGGGGTTCTGTGGGATCTGGGCGGGGGATTTTAACTGTCATTTCTACACTAATAGTCATTCAGGCGTGTGTGGTTTGAATAACCTAGTGAGGGACCTTGCACCCATTCTTCACATACTATTGCAGGGAAGTTTTTTAATACCTCACCTTCATCACTGGATTTGGGATTTGCCATTCAAGTATGTAACCCACAAGTGTCTTTTAATCCCACTTTTAATGGTAGGAGATGCACTTCGGTGATTGATTTTATATTGGTTTCAAATAGCTATTACTGTAACTTCTCAAATTTTGAAACAGGCGATATCGCATTAAGCAACCATTTTCCCATCAGCCTGTGTCTAGATTTCTTTTCCAGTAAAAGCAAAAATAATGATGTAATAGATAATCTCTTTAGTCACAGGCTAACTCTAGCTAAATTTAATGGCTACTCTATATAATGGAATAGAGTAGCCCCTGTCGATTTTCTTGAAGTCTTAGTAAAAAATAATGATAAAGGCTTCAGGACATGTCTAGCGGAAGATGCAGCCTGTAGCACAGTCATCACCGCGTTTCGTGCCATTTCAGAGACATTAGTAAGGTCCTTTCAGGTACTCGGAAAAAGAGTTTTGGAATAAAGGCAGAGGGCCGGTTCAACACAGACTGCAGCAAAGCACATGCAGTCTTGATGTAAACACTGAAAAGAGAACCAAAATGTCCCCTCAAAATAAGAAAGGCCAGAGCGACTTATTATGCAGCTATTAAAACACGGAAGAAGGCAATTAAACAGGAAGCGTGGGAAGCTCTTCACCAGGCCGGCATTTTAAGAGATACCAATGGGTTCTGGAAGGCGGTAAACGCACCATTCTTTGTGGACAGGAATACAGACACAATAGAGATGGCCATTGATGAGGGTTCCTGGGTAGCACATTTTACTGAACTTTATAAAAGAGAGGTTTTAGTGGGGGTGGATAAGGCAGAACCAGCCCATATGTTTGAGATGAACTCAGGGGGTTATTTCCATTAGATATCCACTTCACGTTATCAGAAGTGGGAATGGCCATTACGGAAAGGGCAGCAGGGAAGGCCCCTGGGCCAGATGGGGTGCCCCTGGGCCAGATGGGGTGCCCCTGGGCCAGATGGGGTGCCCCTGGGCCAGATGGGGTGCCCCTGGGCCAGATGGGGTGCCCCTGGGCCAGATGGGGTGCCCCTGGGCCAGACTGGGTGCCCGCGGACATATACAAGACAAATCTGGATCTATGGGCACCCCTTTTGACCAATGTTTTGAATAGTAGCAATAATGAAGGGTTTTTATACTCATGGCAGGAGGCAATCGTGGTCCCATCTGTAAGAAGGGGGACCGAAACGATCCCAAATGCTACAGGCCTATCTCGCTGTTAGACTCCCTGATGAAGATAGCAGGGAGAGTTATCTTAAATAGGCTGCAGACTTGGGCAGAAGACTCAGGGGCCCTCTCAAAATTTCAATATGGTTTAAAATCAGGATTGGGCACTGTGGAACAGGGGCTAAATCTAGCGATAATTATTGGTAAACATGTGGCAGCCAAAAAAGGCAATCTTTTTTTTACTTTCGTCGATTTAAGTTCGGCATTTGATTGCCTGAGCCACGAAATATTGTGGGACACCCTGTTAGAATTAGGCATTGATTTTAACATCTTAAATTTCATTAAAGAATGATACCGGGGAGCAGGCGCAAAAGTTCGATTTGGTAAAGAGGGTCAATGCTCAAAAAAATTCCCAATAAAAAAAGGAGTATTCAAGGCTGCATATTAGCACCATTTTTATTCAACCTTTATATTAACAATTTGGAAACCCATTTAATGAATGAAAAACAGGACTTTCCCCAAATATGTGGTAATCCTGGCCCCATCCTACTTTACGCCGACGACGCGGTTATTATGGCCAGGACCCAGATTGGCTTACAAAAAGCGCTGAGCTCTTTTGCAGACTATATGAGTCAGAGGGGTTTAAACATCAATATAGGGAAAACCTTTACTATGTGTTGTACCCACAAAAGAAATATACAATGCAAGATTTCTCTAGCAAACTCTAAGATAGAACAAACTAATACATTTTCCTATCTGGGGATTGTATTTGACAGGAAGGGGTCATAGTCGGCAGCCGCCCACACGAGAAAATTAGCGTTTTCTCGTGCTATCGGGGCAGTTCAACATTTTGCAAACAAATTAGGGGGCAGACCCGTACACATTCTGTTGGAGGTTTACAAAGCGAAATGTATTTCAACTGTAACATACGGCGCAGGAGTTTGGGGGATTACAGACAGTCATGAGATCCAATTGTGTGAAAACGCTTCCCTCAGATACCTGCTAGCCGTACCTAAGTCGACCTCCACGTATGTTTGCCACAAGGAGCTGGGTCTGGTCTATGTCACAGATCTTATCAAAGTGAGACCTGTGTTGCTGCGGCATAAGGTATGGACCTCAACTGAGACTGAATTAAATAGGACCATAATACTGGACTGTCTTAAGTTACAGGGGGCTCTAAGTATCAAGTGGTATATTTATGTTAAGGTTTTTTTTCATGAGATCGGGTATCCTGATTTTTTTGATTCCCCAGCCCTGCTAGCCACTATATTGCGTAAAAAATGGAAAGAGATTTGTCTTGTCTCGTTAGAGACTAAACGGTGGCATCTAGAGGGAAAGAAGGTTTCAGTGATGGAGAATCATTTAATCTCACAGAGCATTGGAATTCCGGGTTATTTAATACACACCCAGAGCTGTTATATGAGGATGTTACTAACCCGTTTCGGGGGGGGGGGGGGGGACTTTTTTAGATTAATTACGTTCCCCGAACCGAATATTTGGCAAAAAGACTTGACACCTTGCCCCTGTGACGACATTTCACAGCAGTCACTGATACACTGTACTTTGTTCTGTAAATTCTACACATTGTCTAGGAATAAGTATTTAAAACTTTTATTGAAACAATGGGGTTTGAGACAATGTAGACTGGCATTACTGAAACTACGCATGACAGAAGATGAGAAGTCCACGTACCTAGTTGCCATGTTTTTAAAAAGTGTAATTAGATGTAGATCTTCAATGAGCTCATTTTCACTTGGCCTATGGTTCGGTATTTTGGTATATGTGTAAATGAATTTATTATTAATATGGCAATGTATTTACCTGTGCTTTTATGATTTCTCTAATTGAATCGAATAAAGCTATTTTTGAATTTGAATTTGAATGTATGTACTGTAATGGTATATAATGTATGGTATGTATGCACTGTAATGGAATGTACTGCATGGTATGTATGTACTGTAATGGATTATACTACATGGTATGTATGTACTGTAATGGCATGTACTGCATGGTGTGCATGTACTGTAATGGTATGTACTGTATGGTATGTATGTACGGTAATGGTATATACTGTATGGTATGTATGTACTGTAATGACATGTTTTGTATTGTATGGTATGTATGTACTGTAATGGTATATACTGTATGGTATGTACTGTAATGACATGTACTCTATGGTATGTATGTACTGCAATAACATGTACTGTGTGCTATGCATGTTCTGTAATAGTATATACTGTATGGTACGTATGCACTGTAATGGTATATACTATATGGTATGTACTGTAATGACATGTACTGTATGGTATGTATGTACTGTAATGGTATATACCATATGGTATGTTCTGCAATGACATGTACTGTATGGTATATATGTACTGTAATGGTGGGTACTGTATGGTATGTATGTACTGTAATGGTATATACAAGTCAAGTCAAGTCAAGTCAGAGAATTTATATAGCGCACTACATACCCAGAGGGTCTCAAGGCGCTTAAGGAGGGGTGGGGAATTACTTGTCAAATATCCACGTTTTAAGTTGCTTTCTGAATGCTAGGTGGTTCTGGGTAAGGCGAAGGTAAGTGGGAAGTGAGTTCCAGGTTTTAGCTGCCAGGTAGGAGAAGGATCTACCTCCCATGGTGGTCTTGTTGATGCGAGGTACAGTGGCAAGGGCTTGGTTGGAAGATCGAAGCTGGCGGGAGGGGGTGTAGAAGGACAGTCGTGTGTTGAGGCATTCTGGTCCGATTTCGTAGAGTGCTTTGTGTGCGTGGGTTAGGAGCCGGAAAGTGATCCTCTTATTGATGGGAAGCCAGTGGAGGTTTTTCAGGTGACCAGAGATATGTTCTTTACGCGGGATGTCTAATATGAGCCTGGCTGAGGCGTTTTGGATTCGTTGGAGTTTTTTCTGGAGTTTAGCGGTAGTCCCGGCGTAGAGGGTGTTTCCGTAGTCCAGTCGGCTCGTGACCAGAGCGTGGGTGACCGTTTTCCTAGTTTCGGTGGGGATCCAACTAAATGTTTTTTTGAGCATGCGGAGAATGTTGAAGCAGGATGAGGAGACGGCGTTGACTTGTCTGTTCATTGAAAGTGAGGAATCCAGGATGACGCCCAGGTTCCGTGCGTGGTCTGTCGGGATGGGTGCTTTTCCAAGGGCTTCTGGCCACCAAGAGTCGTCCCATGCGGAGGGGGAGGTACCTAAGATGAGGACTTCTGTTTTATCTGAGTTCAGTTTCAGACGGCTGTGTTTCATCCATTCGGTTACTTCTTTCATTCCTTCGTGTAGGTTCGTTTTGGCGGTGCTAGGGTCATTGGTGAGTGATAGGATCAGTTGAGTCTCATCCGCGTAGGAGATGATGTTGAGGTTGTGTTGGCGGGCGATGGCCGTGAGGGGGCTCATGTATACGTTGAAAAGGGTGGGGCTGAGTGAAGATCCTTGTGGTACGCCGCAGATGACTTCAGTGGCCTCTGACTTGAATGGTGGAAGGCGGACTCTCTGGGTTCTTCCGGTGAGGAACGAGGTGATCCATGCCAGTGCTTTTCCTTGGATTCCGATGTTTCTGAGGCGCTGTAGAAGGGTGCTATGGCAGACTGTGTCGAAGGCTGCGGAGAGGTCGAGGAGGATGAGGGCGACTGTGTCTCCATTGTCCAGTAGAGTTCGAATGTCGTCTGTTGCTGCGATGAGGGCGGTCTCAGTGCTGTGTTTTGCTCGGAAGCCGATCCATCACATATACTGTATGGTAAGGATGTACTGTAATGACATGTTTTGTATTGTCCGGTATGTATGTACTGTAATGGTATGTACAGTATGGTATGTATGTACTGTAATGGTATATACTGTATGGTATGTATATATTGCAATGATATATACTGTATGTATGTTAACCGTATATACTGCATGGAATGTATGTATTTCAACGGTATATACTGTCTGGTATGTATATACTGTTGTGATATATACTGTGTGGTATGTATATACTGTAATGACATGCACTGTATGGTGTGTACGTACTGTAATGGTATGTACTGTAATGACATATTCTGTATGGTGTGTATGTACCTTAATGACATGTCCTGTATGGTATGTGTGAACTGTAATGGTATATTCTGTATGGTATGTATGTACTGCAATGTTATGTACTGTATGGTACGCATGTACTGTAATAGTATATACTGTATGGTATGTATATATTGTTATGATATATACTGTATGTATGTACAGTAAGGTGCATACTGTATGCTATGCATGTACTGTAATGGCATATACTGTATGGTATGTATGTACTGTAATGCCATGTACTGTATGTTATGTATGTACTGTAATGGTATATACTGTATAGTATGTATGTAATGTAATTACATGTATTGAATGGCATGTATGTACTGTAATGGTATATACTGTATGGTATGAATGTACTGTAATGGTATATACTATATGGTATGCACTGTAATGACATGTACTGTATGGTATGTATGTACCCTAATGGTATATACTGTATGGTATATATATATTTACTGTAATGCCATGTACTATATGGTATGTATGTATTGTAATAACATGTACTGTGTGGTATGTATGTTCTGTAATAGTATATACTGCATGGTATGTATTGTAATGACATGTACTGTATTGTATGTATGTACTGTAACAGTATATACCATATGGTATGTTCTGTAATGACATGTACTGTATGGTATATATGTACTGTAATGGTGGGTACTGTATGGTATGTATGTACTGTAATGGTATATTCTGTATGGTATGTATGTACTGTAATGACATGTATTGTATTGTATGGTATGTATGTTATGTTATGTTATGTTATAACCAATTTGTAAAGCGCACTTAGACCAAGGTTTCATGGCGCTGTTGAGACTGTACTTAGTAGTCTGTTCTGAGATGATAGCAGTGGGGGTGTATTACTCATGTGCCTGTGTAAGCAGCCATGTCTTAAGCTGCTTTCTGAATTGGAGCAGATGAGGACAGGAACGGATCTCCCCTGGGAGTGAGTTCCAGAGTTGTGGCGCCAGGTAGCCAAAACGGCTTCCACCGTGCCGTTTGCGTTTAAACTTTGTGCTTACCAGCAGGTTTTGGTGTTTAGAGCGGAGGTCACGGGATGGAATGTATCTCACGGTCAGGCTGTTGATAAACATTGGACTGTAACAGTTTAGGGACTTGAATGTGATACAGGCGGTTTTGAAGGTGGCCCGTTGGAGCAGTGGGAGTCAGTGTAGATTTTTTATCAGGGGTCTGGCCAATTGCCACTTAGGTTGTTGATATATCAGTCGTGCTGCCTGGTTCTGCACAAGCTGGAGTCTCTTGATCTGATAGGAGGGAAGGCCTAGATAGATTGAATTTGCGTAGTCTAAGTGTGTACTGTAATGGTATGTATTGTATGGTATGTATGTACTGTAACTGTATATACTGTATTGTAAGTATGTACTGTAATGGTATATACTGTATGGTATGTATGTACTGTAATGGTATATACTATATGGTATGTATTGTAATGACATGTACTGTATTGTATTATGTACTGTAATGGTATATTCTGTATGGTATGTATGTACTGTAATGACATGTATTGTATTGTATGGTATGTATGTACTGTAATGGTATATACTGTATGGTATGTATTTACTGTAATGACATGTACTGTATGGTATGTATGTATTATCATGGTATATACTGTATGGTATGTATGTACTGTAATGGTATATAAATATTGTATGTACTGTAATGACATGTACTGTATGGTATGTATGTACTGTAATGGTATATAGCATGTGGTATGTAGTGTAATGACATGTACTGTATGGTATGTATGCACTGTAATGTTAGGTACTGTATGGTATGCATGCATGTACTGTGATGGTATATAATGTATGGTATGTATGAACTGTAATGACATGTACTGTATGCTATGTATGTACTGTAATGGTATGTACTGGATGGTATGTTTGTACTATAACTGTATATACTGTATGGTATGTGTGAACCGTAATGGCATGTACTGTATGGTATGTATGTACTATAATGATATGTACTGTATGGTATGTATGTACTGTAATAGTTTGTACTGTATGGTGTTGTATTTTAATCTAGGACCCTAATTCGATATTCCCGATTCATGCCCTTATGTGGTTATAACGAATAATATCCTTATAAAGGCATAAGAATCACATCCATATTTAGCAATAGCCCATGCAGTCCAAAACACGGCAAGCCTACTCCCATAGACTCCTAGAAAGCACAACGCATTCTTCAAACAAATCAAGCCTCCAGCAGCCCGGGAAAACCCCCTGCTTTTGTTTTGATTTGCAAAAGAACTCCTAGAGTCCAGAAAGAACTGTTAGTTCTCGGTGACGTCTTATGTCCAACCTTACGTCAAACCCGGCACCTTTCAGGTATAAATATACCAACGTTGCCTTAAGCAAACACACGGTGGTTAGGAGCAGAGCGGCGTTCTACTCGCCCGGGAGCCTAGCTGTTATGAGAGCCGACGGAAACGGCCCCTCCCCATGACGCACTGAAAGAGACGCTGTCTTTTTCTCTAGCCGAGAAAATCCAGCTCCGGTGTTCCCAAGTCACCCTTGCGGGTTGTTGGGAGATCGAGTCCTGAGAAGCGAAATACAAGACCTCCTTCATTCTATAACCAAGAAGAGAATTCTTGATTCCGATACTTGGCAAAACCTAACTTAACTTAAAAACGGCAACTTACTTACTCATTCCCACGTATTAGGCTTAGGTCAGGTACACTGGGGTAGGCGTATCTTAGAAGCAACAGTTGAGTTTGTTAGTCAATGTTTTTATGTATGTATATATTTTATCCATTTTAAAGTATCATATGGCTAAGAAACCATATCATTGCTTTTACAGTATTATTTCATAATACTACTTTTACTGTACGCACTTTACTTTATAATAAGTATTGCAATTGTGGCAATTCATTTCTCTTGAATGAGGAAGAAGACTGCTCAATAAAATAACACCTTTTATCGAAAACGCCCGTCTCTCTATTTCTCTGCACTCTGGTGGAACTAAGTATGCACGACTGACTGAGTGAAACAGCTGTCTATTGTTTTCACACGACTTTGAGAGATACACTCTTTATTCTGAGTGAGCAAAGTTGTCATGTTTATGCGGTTGTCAGAAACTAATCCCTTCTTGTCTAAATCAGGACGGTTAACCCTTTCCTGAACATTCAAGAAAGTTTCTAGTGACCTCTGAGATAGCTGACAAAACTAATTAAGTCTAACATAGTCAGTAGAGACCTAGATGACCTCAGTCCTACGTCTACACTGCTGTTTATGTTATTGCAATGTGCGGAGCCTATTGGGAATATAGGAACTACACTACAATGGTATGTATGTACTGTCATAGTATGTACTATAGTGTATGTATATACAGCAAGCACATTTTATCATAGAGCGCACTGCATGTAGTAATAATGTAATATTAGTTTAGGGTCGCTATGTTGTAGCAAAGAAGCTGGTGCATTGTGAGAGGGCCTGGGTACAGTGAGGGGGCCTAGGTACAGTGAGAGGGCCTAGGTACAGTGAGAGGGCCTGGGTACAGTGAGAGGGCTTGGGTACAGTGAAAGGGCCTGGGTACAGTGAGATGGTCTGCGAATAAAGTGATGTGCCTGGGTACAGTGAGGGGGCCTGGGTGCAGGTAAGAGGCCTGGGTGGAGTGAGAGGGTCTGCATACAGTAAAGAGTTCTCCTTACAGTGTGAGGGCCCGGGCACATTGAGAGGTTCTGTGTACAGTGAGAGGGTCTGTGTACAGTGAGAGGGCCTGGGTGCAGTGAGAGGGTCTGGGTACAGTGAGAGGGCCTGGGTACAGTGAGAGGGCCTGGGTGCAGTGAGAGGGCCTGGGTACAGTGAGAGGGCCTGGGTACAGTGAGAGGGCCTGGGTAGAGTGAGAGGGCCTGGGTACAGTGAGAGGGTCTGGGTGCAGTGAGAGGGTCTGGGTACAGTGAGAGAGTCTGGGTACAGTGAGAGGGCCTGGGTGCAGTGAGAGGGCCTGGGTACAGTGAGAGGGCCTGGGTACAGTGAGAGGGCCTGGGTAGAGTGAGAGGGCCTGGGTACAGTAAGAGGGTCTGGGTCAGTGAAAGGGCCTGGGTGTAGTGAGAGGGCCTGGGTGCAGTGAGAGGTTCTGTGTACAGTGAGAGGGCCTGGGTGCAGTGAGGGGGTCTGGGTGCAGTGAGAGGGTCTGGGTGCAGTGAGAGGGTCTGTGTACAGTGGGAGGTCTGGGTGCAGTGAGAGGGTCTGGGTTCAGTGAGTGGTTCTGGGTGCAGTGAGAGGGTCTGGGTGCAGTGAGAGGGTCTGGGTGCAGTGAGAGGGTCTGGGTACAGTGAGAGGGTCTGGGTGCAGTGAGAGGGTCTGGGTGCAGTGAGAGGGTCTGGGTACAGTGAGAGGGTCTGGGTGCAGTGAGAGTGTCTGGGTACAGTGAGAGGGTCTGGGTGCAGTGAGAGGGCTGGGTGCAGTGAGAGTGTCTGGGTGCAGTGAGAGGTTTGGGTGCAGTGAGAGGGTCTGGGTGCAGTGAGAGGGTCTGGGTGCCGTGAGAGGGTCTGGGTGCAGTGAGAGGGTCTGGGCCTGGGTGCAGTGAGAGTGGAGTGTCTGGGTACAGTGAGAGGGTCTGGGTGCAGTGAGAGGGCCTGGGTGCAGTGAGAGTGTCTGGGTGCAGTGAGAGTGTCTGGGTACAGTGAGAGGGTCTGGGTGCAGTGAGAGGGCTGGGTGCAGTGAGAGTGTCTGGGTGCAGTGAGAGGTTTGGGTGCAGTGAGAGGGTCTGGGTGCAGTGAGAGGGTCTGGGTGCCGTGAGAGGGTCTGGGTGCAGTGAGAGGGTCTGGGCCTGGGTGCAGTGAGAGTGGAGTGTCTGGGTACAGTGAGAGGGTCTGGGTGCAGTGAGAGGGCCTGGGTGCAGTGAGAGTGTCTGGGTGCAGTGAGAGTGTCTGGGTGCAGGGAGAGGGTCTGGGTACAGTGAGAGGGTCTGAGTGCAGTGAGAGGGCCTGGGTGCAGTGAGCGGGTCTGGGTGCAGTGATGGGTTTGGGTGCAGTGAGAGGGTCTGGGTGCAGTGAGAGGGTCTGGGTGCAGTGAGAGGGTCTGGGTGCAGTGAGAGGGTCTGGGTACAGTGAGAGGGCTTGGGTGCAGTGAGAGTGTCTGGGTACAGTGAGAGGGTCTGGGTGCAGTGAGAGGGCCTGGGTGCAGTGAGAGGGTCTGGGTGCAGTGAGAGGTTTGGGTGCAGTGAGAGGGTCTGGGTGCAGTGAGAGGGTCTGGGTGCAGTGAGAGGGTCTGGGCCTGGGTGCAGTGAGAGGGTCTGGGTGCAGTGAGAGGTCTGGGTGCAGTGAGAGTGTCTGGGTGCAGTGAGGGTGTCTGGGTACAGTGAGAGGGTATGGGTGCAGTGAGAGGTCTGGGTGCAGTGAGAGTGTCTGGGTGCAGTGAGAGTGTCTGGGTACAGTGGGAGGTCTGGGTGCAGTGAGAGGGTCTGGGTTCAGTGAGTGGTTCTGGGTGCAGTGAGAGGGTCTGGGTGCAGAGAGAGGGTCTGGGTGCAGTGAGAGGGTCTGGGTGCAGTGAGAGGGTCTGGGTGCAGTGAGAGGGCCTGGGTGCAGTGAGAGGGTCTGGGTACAGTGAGAGGGTCTGGGTGCAGTGAGACGGGCTGGGTGTAGTGAGAGGGTCTGATTGCAGTGAGAGGGTCTGGGGTCTGGTTGCAGTGAGAGGGTCTGGGGTCTGGGTGCAGTGAGAGGGTCTGGGTTCAGTGAGAGGGCCTGGGTGCAGTGAGAGGGTCTGGGTGCAGTGAGACGGTCTGGGTGTAGTGAGAGGGTCTGGGTGCAGTGAGAGGGTCTGGGTGCAGTGAGAGGGTCTGGGTGCAGTGAGAGGGTCTGGGGTCTAGTTGCAGTGAGAGTGTCTGGGGCCTGGGTGCAGTGAGAGGGCCTGGGTGCAGTGAGAGCGTCTGGGGTCTGGGTGCAGTGAGAGGGCCTGGGTGCAGTGAGAGGGCATGGGTGCAGTGAGAGGTTCTGGGTGCAGTGAGAGGGTCTGGGTGCAGTGAGAGGGTCTGGGTGCAGTGAGAGGGCCTGGGTACAGTGAGAGGGTCTGGGTGCAGTGAGAGCGTCTGGGGTCTGGGTGCAGTGAGAGGGTCTGGGTGCAGTGAGAGGGCCTGGGTACAGTGAGAGGGTCTGGGTGCAGTGAGAGGTCTGGGACTGGTGCAGTAAGAGGGTCTGGGTGCAGTGAGAGGGTCTGGGTGCCGTGAGAGGTCTGGGTGCAGTGAGAGGGTCTGGGTGCAGTGAGAGGTCTGGGTGCAGTGATAGGGTATGGGTGCAGTGAGAGGGCCTGGGTACAGTGAGAGGGTCTGGGTGCAGTGAGAGCGTCTGGGGTCTGGGTGCAGTGAGAGGGTCTGGGTGCAGTGAGAGGGCCTGGGTACAGTGAGAGGGTCTGGGTGCAGTGAGAGGTCTGGGACTGGTGCAGTAAGAGGGTCTGGGTGCAGTGAGAGGGTCTGGGTGCCGTGAGAGGTCTGGGTGCAGTGAGAGGGTCTGGGTGCAGTGAGAGGTCTGGTTGCAGTGAGAGGGTCTGGGTGCAGTGAGAGGGTCTGGGTGCAGAGAGAGGGTCTGGGTGCAGTGAGAGGGTCTGGGTGCAGTGAGAGGGTCTGGGTGCAGTGAGAGGGCCTGGGTGCAGTGAGAGGGTCTGGGTGCAGTGAGAGGGTCTGGGCCTGGGTGCAGTGAGAGTGGAGTGTCTGGGTACAGTGAGAGGGTCTGGGTGCAGTGAGAGGGCCTGGGTGCAGTGAGAGTGTCTGGGTGCAGTGAGAGTGTCTGGGTACAGTGAGAGGGTCTGGGTGCAGTGAGAGGGCTGGGTGCAGTGAGAGTGTCTGGGTGCAGTGAGAGGTTTGGGTGCAGTGAGAGGGTCTGGGTGCAGTGAGAGGGTCTGGGTGCCGTGAGAGGGTCTGGGTGCAGTGAGAGGGTCTGGGTACAGTGAGAGGGTCTGGGTGCAGTGAGAGGGCTGGGTGCAGTGAGAGTGTCTGAGTGCAGTGAGAGGTTTGGGTGCAGTGAGAGGGTCTGGGTGCAGTGAGAGGGTCTGGGTGCCGTGAGAGGGTCTGGGTGCAGTGAGAGGGTCTGGGCCTGGGTGCAGTGAGAGTGGAGTGTCTGGGTACAGTGAGAGGGTCTGGGTTCAGTGAGAGGGCCTGGGTGCAGTGAGAGGGTCTGGGTGCAGTGAGACGGTCTGGGTGTAGTGAGAGGGTCTGGGTGCAGTGAGAGGGTCTGGGTGCAGTGAGAGGGTCTGGGTGCAGTGAGAGGGTCTGGGGTCTAGTTGCAGTGAGAGTGTCTGGGGCCTGGGTGCAGTGAGAGGGCCTGGGTGCAGTGAGAGCGTCTGGGGTCTGGGTGCAGTGAGAGGGCCTGGGTGCAGTGAGAGGGCATGGGTGCAGTGAGAGGGTCTGGGTGCAGTGAGAGGGTCTGGGTGCAGTGAGAGGGTCTGGGTGCAGTGAGAGGGCCTGGGTACAGTGAGAGGGTCTGGGTGCAGTGAGAGCGTCTGGGGTCTGGGTGCAGTGAGAGGGTCTGGGTGCAGTGAGAGGGCCTGGGTACAGTGAGAGGGTCTGGGTGCAGTGAGAGGTCTGGGACTGGTGCAGTAAGAGGGTCTGGGTGCAGTGAGAGGGTCTGGGTGCCGTGAGAGGTCTGGGTGCAGTGAGAGGGTCTGGGTGCAGTGAGAGGTCTGGGTGCAGTGAGAGGGTCTGGGTGCAGTGAGAGGGTCTGGGTGCAGTGAGAGGTCTGGGTGCAGTGAGAGGGTCTGGGTGCAGTGAGAGGGTCTGGGTGCATTGAGAGGGTCTGGGTGCAGTGAGAGGGTCTGGGTGCAGTGAGAGGGTCTGGGTGCAGTGAGAGGGTCTAGGTACAGTGGGAGGTCTGGGTGCAGTGAGAGGTCTGGGTGCAGTGAGAGGGTCTGGGTGCAGTGAGAGGGTCTGGGTGCAGTGAGAGGGTCTGGGTGCAGTGAGAGGGTCTGGGGTCTAGTTGCAGTGAGAGTGTCTGGGGCCTGGGTGCAGTGAGAGGGCCTGGGTGCAGTGAGAGCGTCTGGGGTCTGGGTGCAGTGAGAGGGCCTGGGTGCAGTGAGAGGGCATGGGTGCAGTGAGAGGGTCTGGGTGCAGTGAGAGGGTCTGGGTGCAGTGAGAGGGTCTGGGTGCAGTGAGAGGGCCTGGGTACAGTGAGAGGGTCTGGGTGCAGTGAGAGCGTCTGGGGTCTGGGTGCAGTGAGAGGGTCTGGGTGCAGTGAGAGGGCCTGGGTACAGTGAGAGGGTCTGGGTGCAGTGAGAGGTCTGGGACTGGTGCAGTAAGAGGGTCTGGGTGCAGTGAGAGGGTCTGGGTGCCGTGAGAGGTCTGGGTGCAGTGAGAGGGTCTGGGTGCAGTGAGAGGTCTGGGTGCAGTGAGAGGGTCTGGGTGCAGTGAGAGGGCCTGGGTACAGTGAGAGGGTCTGGGTGCAGTGAGAGCGTCTGGGGTCTGGGTGCAGTGAGAGGGTCTGGGTGCAGTGAGAGGGCCTGGGTACAGTGAGCGGGTCTGGGTGCAGTGAGAGGTCTGGGACTGGTGCAGTAAGAGGGTCTGGGTGCAGTGAGAGGGTCTGGGTGCCGTGAGAGGTCTGGGTGCAGTGAGAGGGTCTGGGTGCAGTGAGAGGTCTGGGTGCAGTGAGAGGGTCTGGGTGCAGTGAGAGGGTCTGGGTGCAGAGAGAGGGTCTGGGTGCAGTGAGAGGGTCTGGGTGCAGTGAGAGGGTCTGGGTGCAGTGAGAGGGCCTGGGTGCAGTGAGAGGGTCTGGGTACAGTGAGAGGGTCTGGGTGCAGTGAGACGGGCTGGGTGTAGTGAGAGGGTCTGGGTGCAGTGAGAGGGTCTGGGGTCTGGTTGCAGTGAGAGGGTCTGGGGTCTGGGTGCAGTGAGAGGGTCTGGGTTCAGTGAGAGGGCCTGGGTGCAGTGAGAGGGTCTGGGTGCAGTGAGACGGTCTGGGTGTAGTGAGAGGGTCTGGGTGCAGTGAGAGGGTCTGGGTGCAGTGAGAGGGTCTGGGTGCAGTGAGAGGGTCTGGGGTCTAGTTGCAGTGAGAGTGTCTGGGGCCTGGGTGCAGTGAGAGGGCCTGGGTGCAGTGAGAGCGTCTGGGGTCCGGGTGCAGTGAGAGGGCCTGGGTGCAGTGAGAGGGCATGGGTGCAGTGAGAGGGTCTGGGTGCAGTGAGAGGGTCTGGGTGCAGTGAGAGGGCCTGGGTACAGTGAGAGGGTCTGGGTGCAGTGAGAGCGTCTGGGGTCTGGGTGCAGTGAGAGGGTCTGGGTGCAGTGAGAGGGCCTGGGTACAGTGAGAGGGTCTGGGTGCAGTGAGAGGTCTGGGACTGGTGCAGTAAGAGGGTCTGGGTGCAGTGAGAGGGTCTGGGTGCCGTGAGAGGTCTGGGTGCAGTGAGAGGGTCTGGGTGCAGTGAGAGGTCTGGGTTCAGTGAGAGGGTCTGGGTGCAGTGAGAGGGTCTGGGTGCAGTGAGAGGTCTGGGTGCAGTGAGAGGGTCTGGGTGCAGTGAGAGGGTCTGGGTGCATTGAGAGGGTCTGGGTGCAGTGAGAGGGTCTGGGTGCAGTGAGAGGGTCTGGGTGCAGTGAGAGGGTCTGGGTACAGTGGGAGGTCTGGGTGCAGTGAGAGGTCTGGGTGCAGTGAGAGGGTCTGGGTGCAGTGAGAGTGTCTGGGTGCAGTGAGAGGTCTGGGACTGGTGCAGTGAGAGGGTCTGGGTACAGTGAGAGGGTCTGGGTGCAGTGAGAGGTCTGGGACTGGTGCAGTGAGAGGGTCTGTGTACAGGGCTGGTGTAGATTGTTGATTTCCCTGGTGTTACTGCAAACACTGCCTGTAGAAGCATAAATGCGTTCCCTTTCTTCTACTTTACAAAACACCTCGACACCTGCCCGTTTGAAACATGGGACACTTTTTTAGCTTTCGGATTCACTAATGGGGTCTTCGATTCTGGTGTTCGACCCCGACAAGGGCTGTGATCCTCCCTGAGAGGTGGAGGTCTCAGGGGCCCATCATATTTTGGCCCCCACACCCCATTTACCCCAAGGCCGCTGAATATCTGTGCGATAGGGGGTACCCAGGGCCCCTTCCTTCTGCCATTGATGAGTTCAGGGTCCTTGAACCCCAAATGTCAAAAAGGAGAAGCTTGGTTTTCACCCCTTCGATTGATGCCCTCTTGTTTCCCTGATGAAGCAACGGGGGTTCCTATGGAGACACTCTTGGGGTGGCGCAGCGGCCAGAGGCGAGGCTTCACGTGGGATGGACCTCAGGGGTTAAAGGTGAGGCTGCACGTGGGATGGACCTGTCTGTCATCAGGGGTTAAAGGTGAGGCTGCCCGTGGAATGGACCTGTCTGTCATCAGGGGTTAAAGGTGAGGCTGCACGTGGGATGGACCTGTCTGTCATCAGGGGTTAAAGGTGAGGCTGCCCGTGGAATGGACCTGTCATCAGGGGTTAAAGGTGAGGCTGCACGTGAGAAGGACCTGTCTGTCATCAGGGGTTAAAGGTGAGGCTGCACGTGCGATGGACCTGTCTGTCATCAGGGGTTAAAGGTGAGGCTGCTCGTGGGATGGACCTGTCGACAGGGGTTAAAGGTGAGGCTGCCCGTGGGATGGACCTGTCTGTCATCAGGGGTTAAAGGTGAGGCTGCCCGTGAGATGGACCTGTCTGTCATCAGGGGTTAAAGGTGAGGCTGCCCGTGGAATGGACCTGTCATCAGGGGTTAAAGGTGAGGCTGCTCGTGGGATGGACCTGTCTGTCATCAGGGGTTAAAGGTGAGGCTGCACGTGGGATGGACCTGTCTTTCATCAGGGGTTAAAGGTGAGGCTGCACGTGGGATGGACCTGTCTGTCATCAGGGGTTAAAGGTGAGGCTGCCCGTGGAATGGACCTGTCTGTCATCAGGGGTTAAAGGTGAGGCTGCTCGTGGGATGGACCTGTCTGTCATCAGGGGTTAAAGGTGAGGCTGCACGTGGGATGGACCTGTCTGTCATCAGGGGTTAAAGGTGAGGCTGCTCGTGGGATGGACCTGTCATCAGGGGTTAAAGGTGAGGCTGCTCGTGGGATGGACCTGTCTGTCATCAGGGGTTAAAGGTGAGGCTGCTCGTGGGATGGACCTGTCATCAGGGGTTAAAGGTGAGGCTGCACGTGGGATGGACCTGTCTGTCATCAGGGGTTAAAGGTGAGGCTGCTCGTGGGATGGACCTGTCTGTCATCAGGGGTTAAAGGTGAGGCTGCACGTGGGATGGACCTGTCTGTCATCAGGGGTTAAAGGTGAGGCTGCCCGTGGAATGGACCTGTCATCAGGGGTTAAAGGTGAGGCTGCTCGTGGGATGGACCTGTCTGTCATCGGGGGTTAAAGGTGAGGCTGCTCGTGGGATGGACCTGTCTGTCATCAGGGGTTAAAGGTGAGGCTGCTCGTGGGATGGACCTGTCATCAGGGGTTAAAGGTGAGGCTGCACGTGGGATGGACCTGTCTGTCATCAGGGGTTAAAGGTGAGGCTGCACGTGGGATGGACCTGTCTGTCATCAGGGGTTAAAGGTGAGGCTGCTCGTGGGATGGACCTGTCGACAGGGGTTAAAGGTGAGGCTGCTCGTGGGATGGGCCTGTCATCAGGGGTTAAAGGTGAGGCTGCACGTGGGATGGACCTGTCTGTCATCAGGGGTTAAAGGTGAGGCTGCACGTGGGATGGACCTGTCGACAGGGGTTAAAGGTGAGGCTGCCCGTGGAATGGACCTGTCTGTCATCAGGGGTTAAAGGTGAGGCTGCCCGTGGGATGGACCTGTCTGTCATCAGGGGTTAAAGGTGAGGCTGCACGTGGGATGGACCTGTCTGTCAACAGGGGTTAAAGGTGAGGCTGCTCGTGGGATGGACCTGTCAGTCATCAGGGGTTAAAGGATGAGGCTGCACGTGGGATGGACCTGTCTGTCATCAGGGGTTAAAGGTGAGGCTGCACGTGGGATGGTCCTGTCTGTCATCAGGGGTTAAAGGTGAGGCTGCCCGTGGGATGGACCTGTCTGTCATCAGGGGTTAAAGGTGAGGCTGCCCGTGGGATGGACCTGTCATCAGGGGTTAAAGGTGAGGCTGCACGTGGGATGGACCTGTCTGTCATCAGGGGTTAAAGGTGAGGCTGCCCGTGGAATGGACCTGTCATCAGGGGTTAAAGGTGAGGCTGCTCGTGGGATGGACCTGTCTGTCATCAGGGGTTAAAGGTGAGGCTGCACGTGGGATGGACCTGTCTGTCATCAGGGGTTAAATGTGAGGCTGCACGTGCGATGGACCTGTCTGTCAACAGGGGTTAAAGGTGAGGCTGCTCGTGGGATGGACCTGTCGACAGGGGTTAAAGGTGAGGCTGCTCGTGGGATGGATCTGTCTGTCATCAGGGGTTAAAGGTGAGGCTGTACGTGAGATGGACCTGTCTGTCAACAGGGGTTAAAGGTGAGGCTGCACGTGGGATGGACCTGTCATCAGGGGTTAAAGGTGAGGCTGCCCGTGGGATGGAGCTGTCGACAGGGGTTAAAGGTGAGGCTGCACGTGGGATGGACCTGTCTGTCATCAGGGGTTAAAGGTGAGTCTGCACGTGGGATGGACCTGTCTGTCATCAGGGGTTAAAGGTGAGTCTGCACGTGGGATGGACCTGTCTGTCATCAGGGGTTAAGGTTGAGGGACGAACACGTGGTAGACCTGTCTGTTGTCTAGGGTTAAAGGTCAAGACAGCATGCCTGATGGACCTGTTGTCGGGGGTCAAAGGTGAGGACGAGTGACGCATGATGGATATCTTATCAGGGGTTAACGGTGAAAACTGCACATGAGATTGAATTATTTTCTTAGGTTAAAGGTGAAAACTGCCCAGTGATGAACTTATTGTCTGGGGTTAAAGGTTAGGGATGCCCTAATGAAGTTGTTTCAGGGGTTCAAGGTGAATACTTCCATGCTAATTGTTATGAGCTAACTCTGAGGCTCAGAGCTCTGCCCTGGGCTCACCCTGGGGCACTCTGACAGACAGTATATAGAAAGGACTCACCTGTCTGTGAATGTTGGCCGGTGCCTTCTAGTGGTGCTGGGACAGGAAGTGCCTGTGCTCTGAAGTCCACCCTGTGCCTTGTATATACCCCAGCAGAGCTGGCAGGAGATCAGACACACCCAGGGGACGTCCCGCGCAACTAAACGTCAGTGCTGGCAGAGTTACCAAGCCCCGCCCTCCTGCCTTCCCCACCCTGACCTGCGCCACCTGGCCTCCCTCCTAAGGCGCCAGGGCAGATGGCGCGTCATCAGCAGAGGGCATGATCCGGGTGCCTCTGCCGGATACTGGGGAGGGGGGGGACTGGGCAAAGAGGCTTTTGATGAATTACTTCTATGGCCTCCCTGCACATAGGGTGGTCATGGCAAATGGCACAGTCCTATACTCCCCCTCTGCTCACAGTGCCCACCTGTACCTCTGCAGGAGGGTCAGTGGCGTGGCCGAGCTCTTACCCCTCTCCTCAGCCTCACCCTCTGTCTATCGGCAGAAGGAACAAGGCAGGGATTCATTTGAGCTGCTGGTTATAGGCGGGACTCATCGGCACTCATTTTTGGGGCCCAGGACATTTTCTTATGTATTCCTCTCTTCTAAGACCCTCTACAGCTCTGTCGGAAGGGTCAGTGTGAGACTCTGGGTGTCTGATGCAGTGCCCCACCCACTTTCTGCCTGGCTTTTGATGCAACTTTGACTGAGTTGTACTGGGGCCCTGCTCACCAGGTCCCCGGGACCAGTGTTCTTTCTCTAAAAGTATAACACAATTTTGCACAACTTCAGTTACTCCTGTAAGTCCCAGGTAAGTGTTACCCCTAGTCCCTAAGGCATGGGTACTAAAGAGGGTCCTCGGGGCCGCAGCACTGATTGTGCCACCCCAGGGCCACCTCACCAAGGCTATGCGCTCTTCCATTGCAGGCTGCGTGTCTTGGTGCAGGTAAATCCGAAGAGTTGAAATGGCACCAAGCCCTGTGTACCATGCCTCGCATGCACTGCATTTGATATAGGTAAGTAACCCCTACAACAGTCCTTTAGCCCTAAGGCAGGGTGCACCAGATCCTGTGTGTGGGCATATCAATGTGAGCAGATATGCCCCTACAATGTTCAGTCCATTCTGTGATTTTGTAAGTGAATAGTGAAATCTTAAAGAGTCATGGGCGGGATACTTGTCAACACAACTTTTCTAGCGCCATGAAGGCTTCACTGATTTCTAACATGTTTGGTACCAAAATTCCTGTCTTAATAAATCCTCACTGATGCCAGTGTTGGATTTATTAATACATGCATACAGGAGACCCTTTTGGAGGGTCCCCTGAAACCTAACCAGACGCTAGTGGGGTCTCTGGCAAGTTTTCACCAGCTTGCCACCACCAGACAAGTTTCTGACCTCATGGGGTGAGAGCCAGCACTCTCAGAAGACAGAAACAATACCTGCTCTGGGCAGGGATGTTTCACACGTTCACCAGGACAGGATGGCCTTCTTAGGCGGGAAGCTTCAAAGGTAAAGCTGTCTTTGAAACCCAACCCAGGAACCCCCAGATAGTGGGGGAGGCCCATCCCCTTTTCCTGCTCAACTTACTGGGGAGGAAAGGTGGGGTACCCAAGGTGAACCCATCTCCTGAAATACTAACATCTTGCAATGCTGAGAAAACCCCCAATCAGGGCTAGGGTAGTGACTTTCCCCAAAGAAGTAATCACTAGAATGTGTAGACACCCTAAATATAGGTAGGCCATTGGCTACTCCCTGTCTCCCCTTGTAAATGCCCCTAAATTCAGTATTTAGGTGGCTCCCTAAGACCTTAACCTCAGATGCCATGGACCAAAAAAGACAAGGGAAGGGAGAGGATGTGGCTTAATGGCTAGAACGGTCGACTTTGAAGCTGTTGAGCCATGTTTGAGTCTAGGCAGGGAAGCTCAACATTCTGTGATTCTGGGCAAATCACTTAATCTCCCTTTGCCTACCAAAAATCAATGTGTCCATGTGTAACGTAGCAGAAATAAAAACTAGTGCTACTTTGAAGCACTCTGATTCCTTTGTGTTGAGTTTACGCTGTATAAAACTATAAAATTAAAAAAGACATGCTGCTGACCCAGGAGAGGAGCCCTGCTACAGAAGAAACCGGCACCAACCCCTGCCAATGCATAAAACCTGACACCTGTGCAGCCTCCAAGAACCCCTGTGCTCTGCCAGCCTTCGCCAATTGCATGGGACCTCCTTTTGGATTAGTGGTACTTGTCCCCGGCACACCGCCGGTGAAGACGCCCGGAGTGAAGACTGGCACGTCCTGCGTTGACATGTTTCACCTCGCCACACAAAACTGGCAGCAGCCAAGGCTCGTTGGTCACTAGTCCGGTAACGGATCCCTTGAAGGCATTCACCAGTCTGAGGGATCCTCAAAGTACCTACGAACAACGCTAGAAACAGGTGAGCCTGTACCCACTTTCTGGTGGCATCGACTGCGTGAAAGTAGCAACTTGGGCATGACAACACCAACCAAGACAGGCTGCCTGCACTGCACCTGTATCTGAACGCCGCAGGAGACCACCAGCTTCTCATACCCAGATCTCCGGCACCTCTGGCCCAGGTAACTGAGACTAGCCTGCTGTGCCCGAGCTCTAGGACTTCCGAAACTCTGATTTCTCTCGAGTCGAACTTCCCCTTTACTCTGGCCGACTGTTGTCCCCTACAACTCCGCGGCGGGGTGTTGCTTGCAATGACCACAACGGTAAAGATGCTTTGCTATCTGACCCGATGCTTGTCTTCCCTTTGACCACAAAGGTATGTCCCCGATGGTATCGGCCACTGTTGCTTTAAACTTGTAAGCAGGCTGGGTCTTGAACTGCATTTGGTTGAGAATCGACGTTCAATGCATTTATTAACTGTTGAATGAAGGTCTTGGTTTCTAAATATATATAAAAGTACAACTTTATTCTTGAGAATGTGTCTCCTTTATTGCCTCTTTGACAATGAATGCTTAGCACTACCCCCTGATAATCCTAACTGCTTGCCCACACTACCACAAAAAGAGCATTCGAATGATCTGCGTGCACCTCTGCACCCCTATTGGGGATCCACAGGACTCTGCAGAGGGTATTTCATGTTTGAGCACTATATAGAGAGCCGGCGTCCAAATGACAGGGATGTATTCTTGTGCATTTCCCTCTCTTGAGTGTAACTCCCTGCACTTTATGCACTTTCTGCAGGTGGAGAACGGGAACATATTATTACACAGTCCCCTCTTCTGAGTGTGACTCTCTGCACTTTCAGCAGTAGAAGAAAAGGGACATATTATTACACATTCCCCTGTTATGAGAGTCACTCCCTGCACTTTCTGCACTTTCTGCAGGAGGATAACAGGGACATATTCTCACATATTCCCCTCTTCTGAGTGTGACTCTCTCCAAATTCTGCAGTTGGAGATCCGGGACATATTCTTACACATTCCACTCTAAAAGTGTAACATTTTTTTACTTTTTTTCTAAAAACCTTTTATATACAAGCCATAGAACTCTGTTTCACATCACAGATGTTTTGAGTCTAAAAATTAATTGTAAGACTCAAAACATCAATGATGTAAAATCGAGTTCTACGGCTTGTATTTAAAAGGTGTTTTGCAAAAAAAGTCTAAAAAGGAAGTTTAAAGTTTCTCTTCTGGGTGAATGCTGGGGGTGTAGAGAGTGAATGTGAATACAGAAGGAAGAGAATGTGAAAGTGCAAAGAATGGAAGAATGGTGAATTGTTGAAGAATTTTATATTGAAAAAGTTTTGATGTGCAACGTGTAAAGATTTGAAAACGTGTAGAACTGTTTACATTTGAATTTTGATATGTGAAAATATTTAAATAAAGACAAAGATGCATTTCAGACTGAAAAGGTGGTCTATGGCATATATTATTGGACTTTCAATATGGTCGCTCTAGAGTAAAAGAGTTGGAATCAGGAGCAGTATTGGCATGTGTGCAGTTCTTTATTAAATTGAGGCTTGGCCTTACTGTTGGGAGCCCAAACCAGTGGTGTTTTCACTCCCTGTAAGAAGGCAAGGAGATCTGTGTCCACGCTCAGTACCAGAGCCTGGAGGTCCCTAGGAGACCTCCACAGAGATGCCACTGTCTACAGCGTTCTCCCTTCCCTGCCGCGCCCCACAGGAGCGCACCGCTGTATCCTGCATCTTGGAGTGTCCTAGGGATAGTGCTCCGTCTGAGCGCATACGCTGTGCTGACGTGTCCTGAGGACTCAGTGCCCGATCTGATGCCAGATTGTGATCTATACTCTGTGTTCTGTACACCTGCTACTCTGCCAGTTACTGCTCAGGAACAGCTTGTCCTTCTAAACTATCTGGTGTTGTGCAGGAACTCACAGACAGTAGGGGCTACCCGCTCGGGCAGCATGTTTTTCTCTTAGCCCCTGGCAACCTTTAGTGTCAGGAGCACCTTGACCGTGAGAAATCAGTTGTTTTGGCCTCATGTTCACTCCCAGGACAGAGTATGCGCTTGGTCGCTCTCTGTGCTCTGTGTGGCAGCAGCATTTCCTGCTGCCCCCACGGACCGTCGGTGTCACGAACACCTCTCCGAAAATCCTTGGGTGAAGGGCTGTAGCAGCCATTTTGTTTAGTGCTCAGATCTTCGTAATGCTTCTCAAGGCGCCTCTGGTTCCCTTATTAATGGTTATAGAAGTGGTAAGGGAGTCATGTATTAAAGATAAGACCCAGGCATAAGGCCAGGCTGCAAAGATGCTGCAGGGGTGATACTAGGAGGTAAGATGGGCCACAGAAAGAGGCGGGGTCCCAGGGAGAGGCTCGCTTCATTCCTAGTGTATCATTGTAAAGTTGTGGCAGACTCTAGAATGGCTTGGGTTTGTATACCTGCTGGGTGGGCATGTCCAGTGTAGCTGCTCCAATTTCACAACCATCTCAAAGATGGTGACGCTTCAAGAGAAAGCAGCTAAAATATCTGGAAAAGTGCATTTTCCATATGAATTCTCCTTAAAAAATCAAGTAATTTTCAAATGAATGAATGAATTGCACGCTAGCACTTTAAATGGGCAGGTGCTGTCAGGTAATGAGTCCCTGCACTTCTTTGGTTTTAAAGGAGAGTGCCTGCACTTTCAGTAGAGGCCCAGTCCTTTTAATGGGAGAGTACTGACACTTCTAAGCAGTAAGCATCTATTCTGGAATACTGAGTACCTATACATCTATATTTCCATTTCAAGCACCGCCGCAAATGAAATCAATGTGAACACAGCGTCAACAAATCCCTGTACACAAGCTGCCTCGCAGCTGTGGCACCAGCAAGCAATGTAGGTGAGTGATGCAAGCTTCACAATAAAATAACACATATCTAGCTGGAAAAGATGCAACTATTATTTCTGTTTATAAATTGCTTAGTTAACTTAAAGTGTTACAGCGAGAGATGACATGCATTGAATTAAAAACACAACACCAAACACATCTGGGGTTTCTCTCTGACTTTATGACATGTTCCCAGGTCTAGAAGTTACACATAGGAGCACCCAACATATGACTGGGCCCATAACAGCACCCATTCCTAAACAGGACAGCACCGGGCATACACCTCTCCAACACAGCAACTGTTGAAGTTACTGGTGTAACAAGGAGACAGTGCAGAGCCACAGCTGTGCTGGGCACCCTGGCACACCTGGAGCCGGCCCGGATTGGGCAAGGAGGGGGGAAATCCATGGCAGAGTCGTACCCTGTGCAGGATGTGAAGGTTCCCACCTTTCTATCACAAGGACACCTGCTCTGTTCCAGGACTCCGAGTGCCCCCAGCCCCTCAGGCCTGAGATGGCCCTGATAGTCAGTGGTACAGGGGCGTTCCCAGGTCCCCAGTCCCTCAGGCCTGGGATGGCCCTGATAGTCAGTGGTACACGGGCGTTCCAAGGTCCCCAGCCCCTCAGGCCTGAGATGGCCCTGATAGTCAGTGGTACAGGGGCGTTCCCATGCTCCCAGCCCCTCAGGCCTGGGATGGCCCTGATAGTCAGTGGTACAGGGGCGTTCCCATGCTCCCAGCCCCTCAGGCCTGGGATGGCCCTGATAGTCAGTGGTACAGGGGCGTTCCCAGGCCCCCAGCCCCTCAGGCCTGGGATGGCCTTGATAGTCAGTGGTACAGGGGCGTTCCCAGGCCCCTAGCCCCTCAGGCCTGGGATGGCCTTGATAGTCAGTGGTACAGGGGCGTTCCCAGGCCCCCAGCCCCTCAGGCCTGAGATGGCCTTGGTAGTCAGTGGTACAGGGGCGTTCCCAGGCCCCCAGCCCCTCAGGCCTGGGATGGCCTTGATAGTCAGTGGTACAGGGGCGTTCCCAGGCCCCCAGCCCCTCAGGCCTGGGATGGCCTTGATAGTCAGTGGTACAGGGGCGTTCCCAGGCCCCCAGCCCCTCAGGCCTGGGATGGCCTTGATAGTCAGTGGTACAGGGGCGTTCCCAGGACCCCAGCCCCTCAGGCCTGAGATGGCTTTGATAGTCAGTGGTACAGGGGCGTTACCAGGTCCCAGCCCCTCGGGCCTGAGATGGCCTTGATAGTCAATGGTACAGGGGAGTTCCCAGGCCCCCAGCCCCTCAGGCCTGAGATGGCCTTGATAGTCAATGGTACAGGGGCGTTCCCAGGCCCCTAGCCCCTCAGGCCTGAGATGACCTTGATAGTCAGTGGTACAGGGGCGTTCCCAGGCCCCCAGCCCCTAAGGCCTGAGATGGCCTTGATAGTCAGTGGTACAGGGGCGTTCCCAGGTCCCCAGCCCCTCAGGCCTGAGATGGCCTTGATAGTCAGTGGTACAGGGGCGTTCCCAGGTCCCCAGCCCCTCAGGCCTGAGATGGCCCTGATAGTCAGTGATACAGGGGCGTTCCCAGGTCCCCAGCCCTTCAGGCCTGGGATGGCCCTGATAGTCAGTGGTACAGGGGCGTTCCCAGGCCCCCAGCCCCTCAGGCCTGGGATGGCCTTGATAGTCAGTGGTACAGGGGCGTTCCCAGGCTCCCAGCCCCTCAGGCCTGGGATGGCTCTGATAGTCAGTGGTACAGGGTCGTTCCCAGGCCCCCAGCCCCTCAGGCCTGGGAAGGCCTTGGTAGTTAGTGGTACAGGGGCATTCCCAGGCCCCCAGCCCCTCAGGCCTGAGATGGCCTTGATAGTAACTGGTACAGGGGTGTTCCCAGGCCCCCAGCCCCTCAGGCCAGGGATGGCCCTGATAGTCACTGGTACAGGGGCGTTCCCAGGCCCCAGCCCCTCAGGCCTGAGATGGCCCTGATAGTCAGTGGTACACGGGCGTTCCCAGGTCCCCAGCCCCTCAGGCCTGAGATGGCCCTGATAGTCAGTGGTACAGGGGCGTTCCCAGGCCCCACAGCCCCTCAGGCCTGAGATGGCCTTGATAGTCAGTGGTACAGGGGCCTTCCCAGGCCCCCAGCCCCTCAGGCCTGATATGGCCTTGATAGTCACTGGTACAGGGGCGTTCCCAGGCCCCCAGCCCCTCAGGCCTGGGATGGCCTTGATAGTCAGTGGTACAGGGGCGTTCCCAGGCCCCCATACCCTCAGGCCTGGGATGGCCTTGATAGTCAGTGGTACAGGGGCGTTCCCAGGCCCCCAGCCCCTCCGGCCTGAGATGGCCCTGATAGTCAGTGGTACACGGGCGTTCCCAGGTCCCCAGCCCCTCAGGCCTGAGATGGCCTTGATAGTCACTGGTACAGGGGCGTTCCCAGGCCCCCAGCCCTCAGGCCAGGGATGGCCCTGATAGTCACTGGTACAGGGGCGTTCCCAGGCCCCAGCCCCTCAGGCCTGAGATGGCCCTGATAGTGGGTCAGCGTGCTCCAGAGATGTGTATCATCACAGCAGTCTCCAGCCTGTCTGCACGGCACTCTGTGCTCCTTCATCCGGGACACCCTTGCAAGACCAGCCCCAGAGCGGCTCGCTGGGCTGCTGAGATGGCTGAGTGCGTTAAACAATCAATGCTCAATGAGGTGAAACTGAATTTATGTATGGAGACAGAACAGCGTGGATACATTGATGTAACCATCAAACATCAGACAGCAGCTACCCTTACTGAAGATTGTTAAGAATATATTCCACAGATAGCTCTCCAAAGCCATAATTAGATGAAAAAACACCAGAAACAACAAATACACAGAGCGTTAATTGGATGAATAAACACCTCAGACAGCAACGACACAGATCGATTGTAGGAAAGTAGGATCTGCTTCTTATGGTTACCCCCACTTTTTGCTTGATGTTACGCTCTTTGGGGCAGATTTACGAGCCCCTTGTGCCACTTCTGTGACAAAGCGGCGGCTTAAACCATGCGCCACGTTGCGCCCTATTTGCAATGTGACTCATCTAGGAAGATGCGTAAGGAGCTCATAATCTCTTCCAGTCACCACCATCCTTCACGTTTTTAATCCTGGCTGGAGGGTCCAGGAATAAACTTTATGCATAGCGACACCTCCGAGCTCGTTTTAATTCACACTGTGCTTCCACTTCCGGTGATCCCAGTTGATTTATATATTTTGCTTTTATGTGTAGTGTCTTGTCTTCCCCTCTCATATTGCTCCACCCCAGGTGTTGGGTTGCGCAGGGGTGTTTTGAAGCAGCCCTATGATGTAGCATGTCACACAATTGTGTGAGTGAGGGCAGTATTTGGACACATAGCACTAGCCACCACACCTAGCGATATTTTGTCACCCTCTGCTCCTTTTGGTGTGTTTAAGTTGTTCCATTGAAGGGACAACACTGATTTTCTTGAGCTCCTCTGGTTGCTCCAGGCCTGCCCTGACTCCCCTTGCTGTGCTGAGACCCCTGGTCCTTGCTGGGCCAGACTGTGACTTTCCTCGACCCTCTTCATGGGTTGCCTCTGCCAAGGCTTGTTGGTGCTCCTGCCGCACACCAACTGCTCAACACTCAACATCCTTCGTGGGACAACTCACATCCGGCTCCTTGTCATCCTCGTGGCTGCAGAGTCAAGGTATCCCTCTTCGCACCTGAAGCACCCAACATCGGTTGAAATTAAGGGTGGGCGTAAAATCCGTTTTGCGGGCGAATTTGCAGATTTTCCGTGATTTCGCGATCCGCGAATCTCGCGAAATCGTGGTAAAATCCACAAACCAGCGGGGACGAATTTTCAGCAAAGCAAGTGTTACAGCAGCAGGTGCAAAAGTTGAACCTAATTTCTTTGTAACCTTTTACAAAAGGGTTACAAAGAAATTAACTTCAACTTGGGCACCTGCTGCTAAGTGCTTCCTGGCGCCTCGTTGCCTACTTGCAACTATTCTCTGACCCTGCTCTGACCCTTGAAGCAGGGTCAGAGAATAGTTACAAGTAGGCAACGAGGCACCTGTCCAAGGAATTAAACCTCATCAGGAAGCACTTACAGATATAAAAAAAACAGGAAGAAGGGAGAGGATGGCAAATACACCCATTTTGAGTTGTCAGGAGGGGTTAAACTAAAAGAGACCTTTACAGCACAATTTTCATATGCATTTTGCTAAAAATAAAAAGCTGTATATTCTGTAGGGGCAACTCAGGAATCTGGCCCTTCAGAGATCCGGCCTCTCTTTCTTTCTCTCCCTCTCTCTCTCCCTCTCTCTTTCCCTCTCTTTCTCTCTCTTTCTATTTATCTATCTATCTATCTATCTATCTATCTATCTATCTATCTATCTATCTATCTATCTATCTCTCCCTCTCCCATAAACGACTGCATGGGTAACTTCGCTATGCGAGCGGCTCGCAAAGACGCAAAAAGCCCTGCGAACACGCAAAAAACCCTGCAAACACGCAAAAAAACAAACATCCGCAAATTCTCACAAATTCGCGAATTTTGCGGATCGCAAATTCGCAAATCCGCAAATTCGCGGATCGCGAATTCGCAAAATTCACCCATGCTTAGTGGACATTCATCTACTGAGCCCCTGCTCCCTCCTGAGTGACCCAGACTCTGTCCCCTCTGCTTTCAGGTTCCTTCCTCCAAGGACTGCAACAGAACTGACAGTACACATCTCATTCACAGGTCAATGCAAGGACTGATCGAGAACTGATGGTACACACCTCATTCACAAGTCAGTGCAAGGACTGCTTGAGAACTGATAGTACACAGCTTATTCACAGGTCAGTGCAAGGACTGCTTGAGAACTGATGGTACACACCTCAATCACAGGTCAATGCAAGGACTGATCGAGAACTAATAGTACACACCTCATTCACAAGTCAGTGCAAGGACTGCTTGAGAACTGATGGTATACACCTCATTCACAAGTCAGTGCAAGGACTGCTTGAGAACTGATGGTACACACCTCAATCACAGGTCAATGCAAAGACTGATCGAGAACTGATGGTACACACCTCAATCACAAGTCAATGCAAGGACTGCTTGAGAACTGATGGTACACGCCTCAATCACAGGTCAATGCAAGGACTGATCGAGAACTAATAGTACACACCTCATTCACAAGTCAGTGCAAGGACTGCTTGAGAACTGATGGTACACACCTCAATCACAGGTCAATGCAAGGACTGATCGAAAACTGATGGTAGACACCTCAATCACAAGTCAATGCAAGGACTGCTTGAGAACTAACAGTACACACCTCATTCACAAGACAGTGCAAGGACTGATCAAGAACTGATGGTACACACCTCAATCACAAGTCAATGAAAGGACTGATCGAGAACTGATGGTACACACCTCAATCATAGGTCAATGCAAGGACTGATCGAGAACTAATAGTACACACCTCATTCACAAGTCAGTGCAAGGACTGCTTGAGAACTGATGGTACACACCTCAATCACAGGTCAATGCAAGGACTGATCGAGAACTAATAGTACACACCTCATTCACAAGTCAGTGCAAGGACTCCTTGAGAACTGATGGTACACACCTCAATCACAGGTCAATGCAAGGACTGATCGAGAACTGATGGTACACACCTCAATCACAAGTCAATGCAAGGACTGCTTGAGAACTGATGGTACACACCTCAATCACAGGTCAATGCAAGGACTGATCGAGAACTGATGGTACACACCTCAATCACAAGTCAATGCAAGGACTGATCGAGACCTGATGGTACACACCTCAATCACAAGTCAATGCAAGGACTGCTTGAGAACTGATGGTACACACCTCAATCACAGGTCAGTGCAAGGACTGCTCGAGCAATGACAGTACACACCTCAATCACAAGTAAGTGGAAGCACTGCTCCAGAACTGATAGTGCACCCCTCATTCACAAGTCCGTGGAAACAATGTGACTAACAATGTCAAGAAGATAATTAACAAGAATTGGAGGATTTTAACGTTGGGTACATTGACATCGCCAAAATCAAGGTTCTCCAACAAAAGGAGCCGTAATTTGAAAGACATCCTTGTTCACATGAGACCACCCCCCAATAAACCAAGAGATAGAACAAATCTATGGGGACATCCATCTGTCACAAGTCACTACCCCTGCGGCTGTTGCTCGGTCTGCAGCCTAACTCAACCAACAAAAGAACTACAACTCCTCCCGAACTTCAAATGGACCATAAGGAACCATACCAACTGCAACACTAGTCACGTGGTGTATATGATAAGTTGCCCGTGCAACATGCGATACATCGGGATGACATGTAGAAAGGTGAAACAGAGGATATGCGAGCATCGGAGTAACGTGAAATGTAAAAAAAGCACCACCAAAATGGCCAATCACTATTTAGAAAAGAGCCACACAGTAGAAGAACTCAATTGGGTCATTCTAGAAACCCTCACTAACGAAGACAGGAATGCAGAAAAGATCCTTTTCTAAAAGGAACAACGTTGGGTCCATAGACTCAAAACGGACTCCATAGGCCTCAATGGTAATATTCCTTGGCTGAGCCTGGCAAAATAAAACTATTCCTCCACTTGGATGAACTGAATGATACAAAGACAGCGAGAGTCACTTGTTTTCTGTCAAATGAGAATCCTGAACACTCATATCTATTTCTCATCTCCGTGGACCACATTGAGTCCCGCCCACCTTTGGTAAAAACCTTTCCCCCTCTTCTTCACTGACAAAGTTCATCTCCTATCCCGTCAGGATATCGTGTAGGAGCCCGAATGAAGGCCATTTCTATATAGTCGAACGTTTAGGATAATCCTTAAACGTGATTTTTCCCCGGGCAGCAACATCTGCTTCAGTGATAACATCTTTAGATGAGATGGACAGCCCTGTTCCAATACATCGGAACATTTATAATAACACTTAGCATAAGGATAGATTTATGAAAATTATCCACATGGTCCACCTTTTTGTCAACAAATGTATGCAAATTAGTTTGAAAAAAGACTCCCATTTGGCAACCTAGTCTTTTCACAGTTTCGATTGCCGCTCAAAGATTCGTTTTAAAACCTTGACTTTTCTATGAGCTTAGCATGTTTAAAATCTATTGGAAATTCAGATAAAAACTCTTAAAAAAAAAACAATGTACACTCATGAATCGAATTAGTCTTTTTTCAGTGACCATGATGGGATGTTCTTTAAAAACAGACCCGGTAGTAACTTACAGCTACTTCCGGGTTACGGGGGCAGAGGCAGCACATGCGACATTCGAGGATAGGAGCTAAAGGTACCAGAGGAGTTCCTCCACCCAGTCTCTCCTATTTGGAACCGCAAGTAGACACAAACTAATGTTCCTTTACCTCTTTCTATAGTCTAGCCCCCTCGAACCCCTACAAAACCCGAAGGAAGTGTGAAATCTCCACACTGAAGGTATGTCTGTTAACAACTGTTCTAACCAGCTATTACGCCATTAACATAATGCGCCCGCTGTAGTCAATGCTCCCGCACACAGTTACGGGTCTTTTTTCTCGATACCCTACGCGCACACATGTCATACTAGGGGCAGTGCACTTAAGCGATGACACTAATTTTATCGCTATTAACGTTATGCGCCCGTTGAATGTTAATGCTCCCGTACGCAGTTACAGGTCGTTTTCACGATACCTTACGCGCGCACATGTCTAACTTTGAGCAGTACACTCAAGCGATGACACTAGTTTTATCGTCTCATCGACATGCCTAAATATACGTCCAATCTAAATGCAAATATTTTTGTACATGTTATACTGTGTGGAGAAAGAGAGAGTAGACACTGCCATTTACTAAGGGGTCTGTAAAGTATTGCCATTTTTCAGCTCCTACAAATCATGGTTTTAAACATGTCTGAAGAAAATTAGTACATATTGGTGTCTCCCCTCACCCTTACCCTTCTCTATGTCTGTATGTTTTACAGGTACATTGTGACCACATTCAAAAGAAACAGGTTGAAAATTTCCCTTCTTACACTGTTTACAATAAGACAAATTATTGTTGTAACTTTTTGACTTCTTTCACTAATCACAGCTGGTCCTGAAGAAAGCTCATAAGTCCTAATCTGGCAGATCGGGCTGAAACATGTCGACCATTTTTAATGACTACTAGTGCGTTAGAATTCCTAATATATTCACAGAATGCACGCATATTAACATTCCCTCATGGGCTACCCGAATCCATACCTAATAAAGTGAAATATCTGGCTGTCTGGGTATTTTAAACCGAGCACTACCCACATCACTAGATCACTACTGTTTTTAACCATGGGTAAGAACCTCCTGGTGGAGGCTGCATAACCAAACTAACCCTATGATTATGCACACACGTGTATGAAGAGCGGAGAACCACCATATACCGCTACCACGATTATGAAAACACGTGCATGAGGGTTTTTTACTGGAGACACCTTCGGATTTATTCTGCATACCCAGGTTTTTGCAGGACAAGTGATCCTTTCCCCCTTGACTAGTTAAGCTTAAAATAAGGAAACTGAAGGGATCAGAATTTCCTCCTCCCCATTTGATGAATAGATATTTATGTGGTAGTCAGAAACGAATCCCTTCTTGTTTATTCGAGAAGTTTCTAATGACCTCTGAGTTAGCGGACACACAAAGTCATTGAGTTTAATATACTTGATAGAGGGATACTGGCCTCAGTCCTATAGTGCTAGATCCATTAAATGATGGCGCCTGCAAACCACTAAAGTGAGGCTCACAAAGGTGGCCGCTCAGAGTGGGCCGTCCTCCTCCCGGACGGGGAGGGGACAAAATGCAAATTGCAAAATGAAATGAAGGAAGTCAAATGGAGCATCTGCAACTTGAGCCCGCCCTGTGATGTGCGGGCAATAACTAACTCAGATTCAAATTGAAGATAAGAGGTACATCTTCATAGTCATTTCCCCCAAACAACGTTAACATTTTAAAAATGTGTTTTCAAAGAACTAAGTCAATATTTAAAATCAAGAATCAAGAATCATGCAGTAGAGTTTGGAGTCCCCATACTAAGGCCTGCAGTCTAATTCTAGCTTCTTCCGCTAAGGATAGCCTTAAAACCCAAGGGCACATTGCACGCTGGTGCACGGCTGATATGCGGTGAATATTTGCCTCAAGTCTCCCAGACAGGGAGAATACAGGACCTCGTTTACAAAAAATTGGCATCGGACAGCGACGCCAGTCATTCTGCTGCGCTGCCCCGCGCAAATTCAAAAGGGAAGAGTCCACTGTATTTACACAACGTGGCGCAGTCCTCTCCTGGAAGCAGCTGGCACAATGAGTCATCTCGCGCCAACACCGGCAGCCTTGCGCCATGCTACAATGGTACAACCGTGGCTGCGTTGTTGGCACAATTTATTTTGTGTAAGGAAGAGGCACTTTCCTGCACAAAAACCATCCTGAGGGGCCTTTTACTCATTCTGTTTGCTGTGGAAGGCAGCAAACATTGAAAAGGGGGGAAATGGTCTGGGGGCATTTCTGGTGCTGCCCCCGGTTTATGTGATTTTTGAAAATCTGGGGCAGCGTCAAATTCCAGGGGTGTTGAGCGGGAGCACCCACAGCAGCACGCATGGAACACCCACAGCAGCACGCATGGAGCACCCACAGCAGCACGCATGGAGCACCCACAGCAGCACGCATGGAGCACCCACAGCAGCACGCATGGAGCACCCACAGCAGCACGCATGGAACCCCTCCTTGATGTAAAGTAAGTTAGTGCAGCGCTTTCGAATGCCTCGCCTTACTCTACATCGATGAGGCCGTGCAGACCCACGCCTCATTGATAGGATTGAGAGGCCCGTGCCACCAGAGAATCACGAAACGATGCGCTGCGGCAGTGCGGGCCTCTTGTAAATGAGGGACACAAAGTACAGCTCCTGTGAGTGACCAAAACACACGATTCTACAGCAGCCAATGGAAAAGAATTCTATTCTGGGCAGAATTAAGTAAAAAAATCTGTGCCTCAAGAGTTGAACAGAACATTTGTTTCATTTTCATACAAATCAAATCAAATCAAATCAAAAATACTTTATTCGGTTTTGCAAAAGAAAACCATAAAAGCAGCGTTACAAAGATAAAAAAGTGACAGTTTGAAGACTCAAGTACATTAAACATGTATTTAAAAAGAATCATAAAATATTAGTATAAGCCTAGTAAGAACCTGACACCCATACAGTTTATGTAAAAAAGCGAAATACAATTTTTCCATTTAAAACAGTGGCCACAGTATATAAACAATTAATTTGGAAAACTCCTCCTCAATCTCAAAGCCGATTTTAAGAGTCCAACCACAAATAAAGTACTTTCTGGTTTTAGCATTTGCAAAAAGCAGAGAACTGGGCGAACCTGAGTAAAGCTCATCCTTTTGAGAAGGGGCTTCAAAAAGAACCTCCTGGGGGCATCATAATGGCGGCAAAAAACATAAAGTGCGTCAGATCCTGTGTAGATGAATCATCGCAGCCGCTATGGCTTCCCTTTGGAACGGCCAATAGGAGATGGTAATAATCTAGCCTGAACCTTGTCAATAGGAACCGCTCATTAGAAGAGAGGGGCCGCGTAAAGTAAGGTTCCAGTGAGGGAACGTTTTTTAAGTAACATAAATTTACGTACGCTGGGTTTTACCATGTCTGCCCCATCTCTATTTCATTTTTGCTATAGGGAGAAAGTGTTTTTTACATAATCCACGTCCCCAGGGATAACCTTTTCAGGATTTGAGAAAAGGTCTGGACGCCCTAATTCATTAAGGCAGGTTTTTAGATATTTTAACCAGGGGATATTGAGCATGTTGTCCAGGGACAGGGCCTCTTTGAGCAGCTGGTGGTTGAGGACAAGATCTTTATTTAACCAACACTTAAGCCACAAGAGCAAAGGGAGCAAGGCTTTAGTGTCACCAATGAATGGGATCCCTCTTTCTTCCTGTGTAATTAGGTTGGAGGTTCCTTTGGGTACTCCCAATAGCTGTTTTTAAAAGTTGTTCTCCGCCACCTGAATGCCCTTGCCTGTTGCATATCCTCATAGCTCACTGCCATAAGTGCCAATTGCTACGCTTTTTCCCTGGTATAACTTCAGCATTGCAGCCACTGGGCCTTTGCCCATTTTGCTCGCAAAGCTGATGATAGCCCCATTTGCCCGTAAAATCTCCCCTCGTTTTCTCTCAACTAGGGCGCCCCAATTTAGATAATCTCAAATAGGACGCCCAGGTAGGAGAAGGTTGTGGTTATGGGTACTTTTTTACTATTTACCGTGAAGGGGTAATTACGCTTCGGGCAGGTTCCAACTTGTAATATGTAGGATTTTGAGTTATTTATGGCTAAGTCACGGTCAGCCATGAAGCTGTGGAAAGCAGCCAGTAAGGACTGCAGGCCTCTTGCCGTTCTAGTCAGGTGGACCGCGTCGTCCGCGTAAAGCCGGACGGGAAGACCCCTACGCCCTACATATGGAAAATCTGCCCCAGTTTCGGTCAAGGTTTTGTCCAACTTGTTAATGTATAAATTAAATAGGAAAGGGGCTAAGATGCACCCTTGTCTTACTCCCCGGTCAGCAGTGAAGTCCCTGGATACTCCTAGGTCCTGGGAGAATCTGATGTTTGCCCTGGTGTCCCTGTGCAGGTCCCGCAGGAAGTTGGCCAAAGGGACATCCACCCCCATGGCGCCCATGGACTGCCACAATTTCCCCCGATTGACACAGTCAAATGCGAAGGAAAGATCCATGAACGCCATGTAAATAGCGCTCTCTCGGCGATGGTATACTTCCTGAGGCCATGCACAGGTTGAGGCATTGTGCAAGGGTGGAGTGCCCTGGACGAAACCCATACAGGATATCAGAGATAACCCTGTTTTCTTTTGCCCAGGATGATAGTCTATTTAACACTACTCCACCTACGACCTTGACCACAGAATCAATAAGGGAGATCGGTCTGTAACAGCTAGTGCTGTTACGATCTCCCTTCTTGAAAACTGGGACGATCGTTGAGGTGCCCCATGATACTGGGTGGTTGTATGTCAGCACAACGTGGGCTATTGCCACACGTGCCATTACAACGCTGTTATTACAACGCAAGTCGTTACAACGACTTGCGCTGTAAGCGCTGGATAGTGGAATAGTTTAATTTTCTATTCCAACTCCAGCCTACGTTACAGTAGGGAAGGTGTTGGAATAGAAAATTAAACTATTCCTTGTCAAACAGCGCCCTCCAGCGCAAGTCGTTGAAACGACTTGCGTTGTAAAAGCAGCGTAGTAATGGCAGTGCGTGGTAATGACCACGTTGTAAAGGCTGTTCCCCCACTGGGCACCCTTCCACCACCGCTGCATTAAGACAGCCATAAGGATCGGGGTCCAGAGGGACTTATTTGATTTAAAGAGGTCTTGGCGCACACCATCCGGGCCTGGAGCCTTGTTACTGGTCAGGCCGAAAATACCTTTCTCGATCTCACACAACATGAACAGGAGCAGGATTTCCTCGCTTCCTCCCTCCTCGGGACATAACTCAGGAGACTGGCTCTTGAAGATGGAACCGAAGTGTTGTACCCAATCATCTTCTGGGATATTGGTGCCGCTCCCTCCTTCTCAAATAATGGTTTATTAACTAGACCCCAGAATTTCGAGCTATTACCCAGTGTGCTGGGATCTAAGAGCTCTCTCCATATGGCGTCCTTTATTTCCTTTTTGCTAGTTGACATGTCCCTTTTGTAATTAAGACGAAGTAACCTGATACGTGGTTGGTCCCTGGGTGTGGACTTAAGGCCCACCTTCAGCTCTCTTGCAGCTTTCGAGCATAGGGGGTCAAACCACTTAGGGTCTCTAGCTAGTGATGTTTGGGCGGTAGTAGACAACAGGGTCCCCACCTTAATGACGATATCCTCAAAGGCCTTAGGTACATTCCGAGGGGTGGCTCAGGGGACATACATGATGTCAACTCAACAGCACAGGTTTCCCGAATATCATAATGGACAGCCTCGGGGTTCACCTGGGACCACTTAAGCTGACGTCTACCATCCTAAAGTGTCAGCATACCCGGGGCTACCCTCTTCCCCTGTGGGTTCAGGAGATCTCCGCCGAAGCGTATACATACGGGATTGTGAACGCTAAAGATACTGCTTTGAATTTTAAACTCTAGGAGAAAAGAGTGTAGACCACCCGAGATAAGGACGTGATCAAAATAGGAACCCCCGTTATGGCCTTTAAATGAGGGTACGAGCTGTTTACTGTTATCGTCAACCATAGACATGGCTGAGATCAAATCTAACTCATTAAGTAGGTATGGTGTTTAATGCTACTGTTGTTAGGGTGGAATAATTTAGCCAGTAGGCTTCTCAAATCCTGTTCTCTGTTATTTCAGTGCCTGCCTTTGATGAGACCTTGAATGGCTATAAATGTGATGACTGTTTCACTGGCCAGTCCTCGGGCTGCACACCGACTGGAGAAGTTCATTGCACCGAGGAGCAAGACACCTGCATCATCTTCTCCGGAAAAGCAATCATACCTGGTGAGATACACGGATTTTCATAATTATGGGTTATATTTCCCACTGTTCCAATCTTCTTGGTTTCTGGTCCTTTCTTACTAACTAAAAGCTGTTCAGGCTAATTCATTTTCATTTTTTAAAAGAATCCACCTGAATGTAATCAGTGAGCTCGGTTCATCAAATACAATGTAAAAATCATGTCCCATTGACCAAATATGCCCTGGTGATGTGGTATTTGCATAACGCAAGCCTAGACAAGAAAGCAATAGAGTTCTGTACAGGGTCAGAGGCAAACCAACCCAAGACTAAGATTTAGAGTGTTTGCTAAATGGAATCTAAGACAGTTGATGCAAACTGTGCACCCATGGAGTGTGGTGCATTCCCAGGTTGACCAAGTCTGGAGTGTGGAGCATTCCCAGATTGACCAAGTCTGGAGTGTGGTGCATTCCCAGGTTGACCAAGTCTGGAGCGTGGGGCATTCCCAGATTGGCCAAGTCTGGAGCGTGGAGCATTCCCAGATTGACGATGTCTGGAGTGTGGTGCATTCCCTGGTTGACCAAGTCTGGAGCGTGGTACATTCCCAGGTTGACCAAGTCTGGAGTGAGGTGCATTCCCAGGTTGACCAAGTCTGGAGTGTGGAGCATTCCCAGGTTGGCCAAAATGAGGTAATTGAAATTTTTATGGTCAAGTATGTCCCCTAACATGTACCCCAACGTCTCCATGTACGTGCTTAAAGTACATGTAACTTCCCTCCATGGCCAAATATGAAGACGCAAATGCATTTGCGTCCAACGTTAACATATCCTCTACCAGATCCACCTTGAATGGATCGATAATTCAGTCTCTAAACGTACCATGCCAACGTCTTTACATGGTACACTTTTACGTTTTCCTGGCTCTGCCGAGCTAGGCCCTGATTTCTGACTTCGAACCACTTCTGTCTCTGTCTCTGAAAGCTGCAGCATGGAGATGTATCCCTGACCTCTGCCTTACTTCCTGCCAAGCGAAGCGGTGCCTGGCTCAGCCAGGCCTGCCTGCCAAGACAGTATTTTGCTTTCAAGTTATCAGCTCAGCCTCCTCGAAAACACATTCCAGTCTAGTGATATAGGTAAACATATTCCCGGCTGCAGAGCAAAGGGGCAAGCCTTCCTGTCTCCTCCATGTAATTCATTGCTCCCGTTACCATGGTAGGCCCATGGCCCGCGCATTGCACTTAGACACGTATGCATTCAGTATAGAATAGCCTCTGCCCGAGAGACCTTTTACTTCAGATTAAACATCCTCCAAACACAAGATATCAGATATGTCATAGGAACAGGTCGATCTGACATGCCAGACTTCTGTCTCCTCTACTAGTGCTAAAGTCAAGCCCCCAGCTTTCCCCAGTTCCACGTCAATCACACGTCATACTAATTGCGCGCGCACCCAAGTCAAAGGTTTCTGCTGACTCTGCAGAATCCTCCATGCATCCACCCACTTATGACACTTTCTGTGACGTTTCCAGCACACGCCTTCATGCACACCCTTGTACACGCCTTCTTGCTACGCACATGTGTTCTTATCTTATTCTTTTCACTTGTCACGCCTACTGTATCCATCACCATTGTACAGTTTTACTATATATGTCATGTACCGTTAATAAATCGTTGACATCTTTTGCCATCATTGCATATTCCCTCCCGAACCCTTGTATTGATGGATCTGATTTCCATGGCTCGAGCCATCCCGATTAAAGCCCGTATGACTCAGATACCACGGACTCTGCCTCTCATTTGATTGAGCTATTCTTTTACCTGTCATTGATTATACGGAAAAATTGTATGGTAATTATATTTACCACATAATTTGGCGCCTGAACAGGGACCCCTCCCCCACCCCACGCGCCGGCGATGCGTCGCAGGCCTTGCCCCCTACCACAGCCGTGACGGACTCCTATGCGCATCTGCAGGTTTTCCTGTATCTCCCTCAGGCCCACGGAGGAGACGGAGACTGCGGGTCAGCATCCAGACGAGGCGGTGAGGAGTGCGAAGGATCCCGACCAGAGCCCAGCCGAGAGAGCAGTGTCCGAGGTATCCAGAGGCCCACCTGTCCGAAGCATCGAAGCGCATGCGTAGTGCGCAGCAGTAACCAGACGTCGTAGCGGTCCAGTCCAGTCAAGATTCCGATTCCGAGGCCTTCCGTTCCGTGCTTCCCGGTGAGTACCGTTGCTGGGGACGCATCTAGACGGGTGCATTAATTTGTGTCCGGTCAAGACGGGTTTGGGTACACAGATCCGGTCTGTACTGTTTTAGCAGTGCATCTGTACTGTTTAGCAGTGCATCTAGTAATTCAGTAATTCAGTGATTCAGTATTCTAGTCTTCTAGCATTATCTCTCGAGATTTCCAGTATTTTTGTTTTAGATATACTAGACAGTATCTGTTCGAAAATGTTTCAATGTGTTTAATGTCGTGGTGTGAATGACTGTTTGCATTTTATTACTGTGTTTATCGTGTTTGCGTTCAGGTAGAGGTGATCATGCCTCTGTTCTCAAAATTACGTCAGATAGGAACTAGGAAAGGGATACTCGAAGAAGCAGTTCCCGTCCCACCTAGGGACACTCCAGGACATTTTATGTACCATAAACATGGCTTAGATGCCATACTGTACTTAGACTTATGGGTGGATTACACAAAGGATCTGGAAGAGAAACAGAGATGGCCCGTTACAGGGACATGGGATGCCGAGTGCATCATGAGAGTAGAAGAAGCGTTGTGGAAAAAGAAAGCCCGACAATCTCAGAAAGACGCCATAGAATTGTGGCGTAAAGAATCGCATAGAAGAACAGAAAAAGAATTCAGAAAAGCAGAAAAAAGTAAAGAAGAATCCGAAAAGGCTAGAGAAAAAGAATTAATAGAAGACGGTGAACGAGTCAGAATAGAACAACAAGACCGACAGAGAAATGCCCTTATTACAGGACTGTATCCAGTTCTAGCCGAGGGCCTGCCCAAGGCGACCCCGGAAATGCCAAGTAATCTACCGCCACCATTGGTTCCAACTAAACTTCGTCACAAACAGACCGCAGCAGACATATTCCTTTCTTCCTATTTAGATGGTGTAGCTCCAGCATATACTAATGTACCCGTACCACCCGTTAACAATGCCCAGCAGCCTGCTCCGACTGCTCAACTTACTGTTCAAGCCACGACCCCTCCACGTCACCTACTTCCCATGCATGTTGTCACTTCCCCTACTGCTGTTGCTACTACTACTGGCCCCCCTGCTACTGTTCCCCCTACTATTGGTCCTCTTAATCCTTTTTCGACAACTGTAATCCAGAGTCCAACCCCATTACATGTACCCGCCATGACTTCAACTGCCACAACATAGTCAGGTTATGCCCACGCTTCCGTTTCGGGAGGTGCCGTAGGAGGTCACCCCCACACCCCGCCACAATTACAATGAATGACAATCAGAGAATTAGCAACGCAACGCACTCCGAAAGCGAGCACATCTGAAAAGCTTAAACAATTTCTTACAGATTGTAGATATGATCCCGTACCTGGCAAGCAAGGGGACATGATGTTAGCCTCGTTACGTCTACGACGGGTTACAGATTATTTGATGACATTACCAGAAATGCCAGACCATCTAGACAAAATATATCATTTTATTAGAACTGGGGAAAGACCAGAAAGTATTCGTGAGGCCATGGCATATCAGAAAGCTGAGACACAAGGGTTAATATTGCGATTCTTGATTAATTGTTTGATAAGGGAACAAGATCAGCCTGGTATTGGTCAAGAAGAGATGGAGGCACTGACAAAGTGGAGTCAGAACATTGCAGATTGTAAGCATGATAAACAGAATTGTATAGATGCCATGTCCAGAAAGATCCGTAAAGAAATAGTGGCAATACATACCCGACGGAAAGCTGAAAGGACAGCCGAGTCAGACGAAAAAGATTCCTCAGAGGAGGAAGAATTAGAGAATCCAGTAGCGAGTCAAGATACAATAGCGTACGTAGGTAGGGCGAAACTCCCGAAACAGTATTCTTTTGATAGGCCTTTCGACAGACCGATACGTCTAGAAAATAAAAGACGTTTTCTTACTCCTATACCAGAAAAGTGTTCTCTTGAACATGTATTCCAAGCCACTGATAAAATTCTGAAAGATAGAATAGGTTACAATGAACTTAGTACAATGCGGGAACAAGAACTAGCACGGTCCGCAGTACAGTGGGCCGATAATGACAGCGTATATAAAGATGATTCAGTAGCGCAAACATTTTTGAGTCTTACTCCAACTGAACAACGTTTAGCTGGTATGTACATGATCCAGCATATCATTATGCTATATGAGAGTCAGCATTCTGATCCAGGTCCCCTATACAATATATTAGATGAATTGCTCCTGAATAGGTGGAGAGGCCTAGGTACTGATTTGATTAATGTGATTCTTGAACAACGTCATAAATACAGAACATTTTTGACTCCACATTTTGTTCCTGTTCCACCCCCAGTAAGCCATCCTTTTCACGTAGATAGACAGAATCCTTTACGAAAAGTTCACCTCGTCCAGACATCTCCCGGGGGTGCGCTTCAACGCGTATTCGTATACACGCCCATAAGTAAAATGGAATTATTGGAAATGAAGAAAATAGTGCCTAGTCATGATAAAGATCCAGCAGGGTTTCACCGTGAATTAAAAGACATGTTACTCATGGGAGATTACACATATCCCGATATTATGAAAATGTTAAAAGTATTATTGCCTGCTGGTATTTACGAGAAACTCAAAGAAAAGGAATGGGTGGTGGGTGATCAAAAGATTGTTTGGACTGCATTAGAAACCGAAGAAAACGGACGAACCCCAGGTTTAGGTCTTGGGGACAAAACTAAAGCATTACCAGGACTATTAGTACAAGTTTTGCCAAGATTGTTGACAACTAAAAAGGAAGACTGGGACGCAATCTCAGCCTGTAAACAGAAACAAGACGAAGACACTAGTGATTTTTATTCCAGATTCGAGAAATGTTTTATTATTAATAGTGGCCTGAAAACAAGTAGCGAGTCCTACCCACATCTTTTTGTGACCAAATTAGTCGAGAATTCCTTACCCCAGGTTAAGAACCGTGTATAAAGTTGAGAGTACGTGGCAAGCAAATACGCCTTCCCAAATGTTACAAATGTTACAGTACCACCAGAACAGAATCAGGGAGGAACATGATCATGAACAGAGACGTATGAAAGACACGAAAATGAAAGTACTAGTTGCTCAGTCAGTTCCAGCTGATGGTCAGAAAAGGGGTACGACGCAGTCCAATAACCCGACAGCTCCTGTTAAAGGGACATGCAATTATTGTAAACAGCCAGGTCACTATATAAATGAATGTACAGTTCTGAAACACAATATAGCTACAGGTAGAACAAAAGAAAGACCGCGTCCACCTAGACAGGATCAGGTCCAACAACATATTCCGCATAACGTGCAGCCTATGCAGGTTCCACAACAGACCGTAGCGGTACCACAGCCCCAGCCCATTGCCGCAACACAACATGTCACACAGCAGATGTACCAGTATGCACAGTCCGATTACCCCGATTATCAGCAGTATACATGAAACAGCCTCCAGAGGTTGGCTTGCCTCTTATTGAGGTTCCTGTAGATCAAGAGGGTCCTTATGTACATAGTCAGGTATTAGGAAAGGATAGAAAATTTTTGATTGACACAGGGGCAAGCAGAACTACCATTAGTCATGACGAGGTTCCAGGGGCACCCCTCTCAGGCTCACAGAATGTTTCCCTTGGATTTTCAGGAAAGCCCATTGTTAATGAAGTATCGAAACCAGTTCCCCTTGCAGTTGGTCCATTATCCCGTACTACAGATTTGTTACTTACGAAATCATGTCCAGAAAACTTGCTTGGTATTAAAACGCTGAAAGCTCTAGGAGCTTTAATTTGTTGTTCTCCGGAAGGAGTGAGGTTGTTTCTACGTGATTTTAAGGGCCATTATGTGTTGAGAGATTTTGATCCCAGGTTACAGAATGTTCCTGCATATTTGTGGGCACAAGGCCCAACTGATGTAGGTTGTATGCACATTACACCATACCGTGTTACACTCAAGCCAGGAGTTGTACTACCCCGAATCCGACAATACAAGCTACCACCTGATGCTATAGTGGCTTTACTGAAAATCATTGACGAGCTCATTGCATAAGGAGTGGTTGTAGAAACCGACTCAAATGTTTGTAATTCCCCTGTCATTCCGATTCTTAAACGCACTGAACCGAATGCACCTCCAGTCTATCGGTTGGTGATCGATCTGCGAGAATTAAATAAATGTATTGTACCACAGTACCCAGTGGTCCCGGACATTTCGTCATTATTGGCAGCTATTGATTCAGAAGCGACGTTCTTTACTGTAATCGATCTCAAGAACGCCTTCTTTAGTGTCCCCATTGATCCGGAAAGCCAGTACCTTTTCGGATTCTGTTTAAATGGCCTTAGCTTCAAATTTGCACGCGCCCCTCAAGGATTCACAGAAAGCCCTAGCATCTACAGCCAAGCATTGAAACGACAACTTGACAGTATTCACATGCCTGCTAACACTGCCCTACTCCAGTACGTCGATGATCTATTGATCACCGCCCGAAGTGAACAAGAATGTGAACACGCATCACTGACGGTCCTATATTTTCTGGCAGACAAGGGACACAAAGTGTCTCCTACGAAGCTGCAATTCTGTGCCCAGCAAGTGGTATACCTTGTGCACTTGCTGTCCAAGTGGGGTAGGCAGCTGACACCTGATCGTATCCAGTTAATTGCACATCTTCCACAACCCAAGACACAGAAGGAAGTGCGAGCCTTTATTGGACTCACTTCTTAGTGCAGACAATAGATTCCCCAATATGCATATCTAGCTAAGCCACTCATACAGTTGACAACCCAGGAGGCAGCGACTTCGACTGTCCTCCCTTGGACTCAGGAACATACACAAGCTTTTGACGAGTTAAAGAAAGCCCTATGTCAAGCACCTGTTTTAGCAACACCATGTTACAGCAAACCTTTTACACTTTTTGTCACAGAACGCGATGGCACAGCATTATCGGTTCTCACTCAGGTTCAAGCAGACAGACACAGACCGTGTGCTTATTTTTCGAGTACATTAGATCCAGTAGCCCAGGCTTTGCCTGCATGCTTAAAATCAGTTGCAGCAACAGCTCTAGCAATCAGACAAAGTGATTCCATAGTATTAGGACATCAATTGACAGTACAGGTTCCACACTCTATGGAAGTACTCCTAAATAGAACACAGACTCAGCACTTGACTATAGCACGACTGACAGGATATGAATTGACATTGTTTCAACCACACATAGAGATCAGACGCTGCAATACACTAAATCCTGCTACACTTTTACCGTCAAGCACAACAGACCCTTCTCCACATGACTGTGTGGAAGTCATTAACACAATCACGAAGCCCAGACAAGACTTGACAGATGTTGCATTACCCGATCCAGACCTGACACTTTATGTGGATGGTTCATGTATGAGAACGAGCACAGGAGAGTTAGTGGCCGCATATGCAGTGACCACTGAAACTGAAGTCATAGAAACACATCGCATTGACACACTGTCAGCTCAAGCAGCAGAGCTCATTGCTCTGACCCAAGCTTGTATACGAGCCAAGAATCTTAAAGTAAACATATACACAGATTCATGTTATGCATTTGGAGTCGTACACGATTTCGGTGTCCTCTGGCAAGAGAGAGGTTTCTTGACCTCTCACGGAGCCAAGATCCAGCATGGTCCCCTCATTCAAGCTCTGTTAGAAGCAATACATTTGCCTACAGCCATAGCCATCATGAAGTGCAAAGCACATACTAAAGTCACTGACACTATTTCCCAGGGTAACGACCTGGCAGATCGAACAGCGAAACATACAGCTCAGACTCATACTCATACGACTGATATGACAAAGACTGACGTAACTTCACTGACACATTGCATGACAGTTAGGGATCCCACACTAGATGTAATCGACATACAGACACATGCTACTTCAGACGAAATCAAGAAATGGACTGAACAAGGAGGGGTCCAGACAGAACAGGGATGGATGACGAAGGGAAAGACCACATGGTTTCTCCCCGACTCTATGGTTCAAGTTATCATCAACACAGCACACAGTCCAGCACATTTAGGAGAAAAAGCCATGTTAGACAGTTTACAGAACCTTTGGTTCAACAAGCATTTACGAGCAGCAGCAAAACAGAAAGTGCATACTTGCATGATCTGTTGTCAGTTCAATCCAGGAAAAGGTATTCCCGTGGAACGAGGTGGATTTCATCCTCCAGACCATCCTTTTGAAGTCCTCCAGATGGATTATATCCAGATGGACAGATGCTGAGGATTCAAGTATGTCCTCGTAGTTGTATGTGCCCTATCCAGATGGACAGAAGCATATCCCGTCCCAGATTACACTGCCGTAACCACTGCCAAGCAGTTGGTTCGTGAATTCTTCCCTCGGTACGGTTTGCCCCGTGTCGTGTATTTAGATAACGGTCAACCATTCTCGTCCGTGCTCATGAAGCAGGTTTCACTCCTGTTAGGCTACCAATGGAAGTTCCACTGTGTTCGACATCCCGAGGCAGCTGGACTCGTGGAGAGACACAATCAGACCCTGAAAACCCGTCTTGCTAAAATATGTGCAGAGAAAGGTGTAGATTGGATGGTAGCTTTACCAGTTGCCCTCTTTTATATGCGAATGGTAGCTCATTCTAGGACAGGGCTATCCCCGTATGAGGTGGTCTTCGATAGGCCTCCTAATATGTGGGGGACGCCTATGCCCCGTAAAATTACAGATGTTGACAGTTCTATGCTGACAGATTACCTTGCTTCCTTGATGTCTGCACTACTATCATGTCGTTCACAGGTCGCGGCAGCCTTCCCAGACAACACCGAGGTGAAACCGCATGAACTTGTTCCCGGTGACATCGTCGTGGTCTGCAACTTTGACAGATCAAGCCCTCTGGAGCCCCGCTGGAAGGAGCCAAAGATCGTTTTGTTGACCACAAGGACTGCAGTGAAAGTCGAAGGCAGAAAAAGGTGGCTACATTCGAGCCACGTAAAAAAGTTTTATGGACTTCCGCCAAAGACTGTTTCCCAGGACTGCCGCATTCCAGACACTGATACTAAACTCCCCCTGTTAGAGAAAACTCCGCAGCAGGAGTACAGATTAAAATTGAGGTCTAGTAAGTCAGACAGTTTAATTGTTTAAGTCCCCTCCTGGGTGAAGCGGTTAGACAGGTTCCTGACATGTATAAGATAGACCCCAATAGAGAGAGAGATAGACAGGAGATCAAGAAACGAAAATATTGTAAGAATCTCCGAAGCCGTTGCATTTTCACGTTACTTGTTATGTTTTTTCTGAGTCTTACGATTATTTGCATAAGTTGGATGTTACATATATACTTTCCTATTGCACATTCTTTTTCTAATGACACTGCAGAACACACGTTTAGTGCTCTGCCTCCACATGAACTGTCTTATCGACTTGCGCTGCGCAACAATACATTCATCCGTATGTTACACCATTCTCACCAGATCAACAATGCTACTAATTGTTGGATATGTGGCCGACTCCCTCCCTATCAGAACTACAAGGGAGCTCTGCCCCTCTTTCCTTATCCGTTTACACACAATGGTTCCTGTGGTGCATGGTTTAGTTTAATATCCTCTTTAGATACTGAATCCAGAGTTTCCCAAGGCAATTGGATATGGGGAAACCTGGACACAGTTATGAACAAAGCATGTTTCCCAGACGAGGAAGGTCTTCCACAAATGACAGGGACCGATCTAGAAAATGAAGTGTATGGATTAGGTAATTTTACACTTAACCTCATGATTCTAAATGTCCAGTCCGAAACTAGTCCAGACTTGCCCTCTATATCCGTTTTACCAGTAAAAGGTGTATTATGCGTCAGAAAGAATGGTTCAGTACATCTAGGACACAGTGACTGTACTACTGTGGTCGAATTCAGTGATAAAGGCAAGTCTACTTTCAAAGCTTCCCGACATTCCTATTTCATTTGTGGTCAGACAGCCTATATACGTTTACCTCTAGACTGGGATGGTACTTGTTTTATAGCATTCCTATTGCCACCTGTTTTCCTAGCCCCACCTGATTATCACAGGAATTCCCGCCTCACTCATGTTAGACAAAAGAGAGATCTCCCAATTGTCGATCAGACTGAAACCACATGGGAACAATATGTAGATTTCAATAAAGGATTTTTTCCTTATTTAGGCACTGTCTCAAATAGTAAACTGATACGCAAATTAACCAGAACCCTCGAAGCAGTAGTGAATGAGACTACTTCTGCTTTAGGCAACTTAACAGAGGAGCAGTCTGCTATGAGACTTGTTGTTCTTCAGAACCGCCTTGTCCTTGACGTCATCCTGGCCGATAGGGGCGGAGCTTTTAGAGTCATCGGATCCAGTTGTTGTGTGTTTATTCCTAATAACGCACCATCAGTATACAAGGCTATAACCAGACTTCATGAGATAGCTCATCAGATACACCAGAATCCAGGCACCTGGACTTGGTCCGGTTGGCTCTGGAGTATAATATCAGCCTGGGGATGGAAACTACTGTCATTCCTAGGGATCATACTGCTCATAGCATTCAGTTGTTGTCTATGTCTACAATGTGGGCCAGCGATTTGCGGCTTGTGTGCCACAGCCTGTGTTCCACATCCTAGTTCACGTTCCAGTTCCCGTATGAGAAAAGATGAGCAGATGATGTTATATGAACAGATAGATGGTCTCATGAAAATAGATATATCCTGAAGGGGACGTAGGGGACAAGGAGGGAATGAGGTAATTGAAATGTTTATGGTCAAGTATGTCCCCTAACGTGTACCCCAACGTCTCCATGTACGTGCTTAAAGTACATGTAACTTCCCTCCATGGCCAAATATAAAGACGCAACTGCATTTGCGTCCAACGTTAACATATCCTCTACCAGATCCACCTTGAATGGATTGATAATTCAGTCTCTAAACGTACCATGCCAACGTCTTTACATGGTACACTTTTACGTTTTCCTGGCTCTGCCGAGCTAGGACCTGATTTCTGACTTCGAACCACTTCTGTCTCTGTCTCTGAAAGCTGCAGCATGGAGATGTATCCCTGACCTCTGCCTTACTTCCTGCCAAGCGAAGCGGTGCCTGGCTCAGCCTGGCCTGCCTGCCAAGACAGTATTTTGCTTTCAAGTTATCAGCTCAGCCTCCTCGAAAACACATTCCAGTCTAGTGATATAGGTAAACATATTCCCGGCTGCAGAGCAAAGGGGCAAGCCTTCCTTTCTCCTCCATGTAATTCATTGCTCCCGTTACCATGGTAGGCCCATGGCCCGCGCATTGCACTTAGACATGTATGCATTCAGTATAGAATAGCCTCTTACCGAGAGACCTTTTACTTCAGATTAAACATCCTCCAAACACAAGATATCAGATATGTCATAGGAACAGGTCGATCTGACATGCCAGACTTCTGTCTCCTCTACTAGTGCTAAAGTCAAGCCCCCAGCTTTCCCTAGTTCCACGTCAATCACACGTCATACTAATTGCGCGCGCACCCAAGTCAAAGGTTTCTGCTGACTCTGCAGAATCCTCCATGCATCCACCCACTTATGACACTTTCTGTGACGTTTCCAGCACACACCTTCGTGCACACCCTTGTACATGCCTTCTTGCTACGCACATGTGTTCTTATCTTATTCTTTTCACTTGTCACGCCTACTGTATCCATCACCATTGTACAGTTTTACTATATATGTCATGTACCGTTAATAAATCGTTGACATCTTTTGCCATCATTGCATATTCCCTCCCGAACCCTTGTATTGATGGATCTGATTTCCATGGCTCGAGCCATCCCGATTAAAGCCTGTATGACTCAGATACCACGGACTCTGCCTCTCATTTGATTGCGCTATTCTTTGACCTGTCATTGATTATACGGAAAATTGTACGGTAATTATATTTACCACAAAGTCTGGTGTGTGGAGCATTCCCAGATTGACCAAGTCTGGAGCGTGGAGCATTCCCAGATTGACCATGTCTGGAGTGTGGTGCATTCCCAGGTTGATCATGTCTGGAGTGTGGTGCATTCCCAGGTTGACCATGTCTGGAGTGTGGTGCATTCCCAGGTTGACCAAGTCTGGAGCGTTGAGCATTCCCAGGTTGACCAATTCTGGAGTGAGGTGCATTCCCAGGTTGACCAAGTCTGGAGTGTGGAGCATTCCCAGGTTGGCCAAGTCTGGAGTGTGGTGCATTCCCAGGTTGACCAAGTCTGGAGTGTTGGGCATTCCCATATTGACCAAGTCTGGAGTGTGGAGCATTCCCAGATTGACCAAGTCTGGAGTGTGGAGCATTCCCAGATTGACCAAGTCTGGAGCGTGGAGCATTCCCAGATTGACCATGTCTGGAGTGTGGTGCATTCCCAGGTTGACCATGTCTGGAGCGTTGAGCATTCCCAGGTTGACCAATTCTGGAGTGAGGTGCATTCCCAGGTTGACCAAGTCTGGAGTGTGGAGCATTCCCAGGTTGGCCAAGTCTGGAGTGTGGCACATTCCCAGGTTGACCAAGTCTGGAGTGTTGGGCATTCCCATATTGACCAAGTCTGGAGTGTGGAGCATTCCCAGATTGACCAAGTCTGGAGTGTGGAGCATTCCCAGATTGACCAAGTCTGGAGCGTGGAGCATTCCCAGATTGACCATGTCTGGAGTGTGGTGCATTCCCAGGTTGACCATGTCTGGAGTGTGGTGCATTCCCAGGTTGACCAAGTCTGGAGCGTTGAGCATTCCCAGGTTGACCAAGTCTGGAGTGAGGTGCATTCCCAGGTTGGCCAAGTCTGGAGTGTGGCACATTCCCAGGTTGACCAAGTCTGGAGTGTTGGGCATTCCCAGATTGACCAAGTCTGGAGTGTGGAGCATTCCCAGATTGACCAAGTCTGGAGTGTGGAGCATTCCCAGATTGACCAAGTCTGGAGAGTGGTGCATTCCCAGACTGACCAAGTCTGGAGCGTGGTGCATTCCCAGACTGACCAAGTCTGGAGCGTGGTGCATTCCCAGACTGACCAAGTCTGGAGCGTGGTGCATTCCCAGACTGACCAAGTCTGGAGCATGGTGCATTCCCAGACTGACCAAGTCTGGAGCATGGTGCATTCCCAGACTGACCAAGTCTGGAGCGTGGTGCATTCCCAGGTTGGCCAAGTCTGGAACGTGGTGCATTCCCAGATGGAGTCACTGAACTGTGGTCAGGGTCCCGGGGTCTGTAGACGAGGATTCCTCTGAGGGTGGTGTTGGGGTCGGAGTGGATCTGGAAGTGTAGATGTTCAGCGGTGCTGAGTCTGTCGTTGGTGTTGGTTGAGACTCTGAGAGTGTTCCTGTGGACGATGGCAATTCCTCCTCCGGCTCCTTTGGTGCGGTCCCTGCAGGTGATCTTATAGCCTCCCGGCTATGGCGATGGTGGGTTCCATTTCAATAACTTCTGATGAGGGGGCTATTACCTGTAAGTCCACTGCCCCCAGCATATCTTCTTGTAACTTTGACACCCCTGCTGGCCCAGGTTTTGCTCTTTGCTGCAGATACCATTTCCACTTTACGATGGAAAACTCCTGTGCTCTTTCCACTTTAGCACCAACCCCTCCTTCTCTTATCCAACCCAGCAGAGGGACTTGTGTTCTTAAGTTAACCGGCGGTCACCAGTTATGCGTTCTGTTTCCACCAATGCCCAATATGCTCCTAATAATCCTTTCTCTAATGGGGCATAATTGCTCATTGATTGTGTTCATTTCTTTGACCAGAATCCTAGTGGCTCTTTCTTTCTTTCCTGTCTCCGAGGCTCCACATCACTACATCATCCTGTATTATCATTCCTTATTCAAATGGGTCTCCTTCTCTGATTGGACCTAGTGCAAAATAGTTCTGTAATACGTCTTTTGCCCCTCAAAGGCCTCTTGTTGTTCCGGCCCCATTGAAAGCATGCTTCTTCCTGGTCACTTGATATAATGGTCTTAGTATTAATCCTAAATGAGGGATATGCTGCCTCCAAAACCCCATCAGCCAATGAACGGTTGTGCTTCTGACTTTGTTGTAGGAACCTTTAGCTGCTGTACTGTATCAATATATTTTTGTGGTATTCTTTTTACTGGTCCTGACCAAATAGCACCCAAGAACTGGACCTCCTGTGCAGGACCGTGGACCTTCTTAGGGTTAATGGCCCCCCTCTTTGTTTTGGGTAATTAATGAACCTCTCTAGTGCTCCTCTGACCTGTTCTTTGATGTCTCCAGTAATCATGACGTCATCAATATAATGTGCCAGGCGGGTGTCTCCTGCCATCAAAGTTGGCCAGATCTCTGGCTATCAATCCATGACACAATGTGGGGCTGTGCAAATATCATTGGGGCCTCTTTCTGAAAGTGTATTGTCTCTCTTGCCAGCTCACAGCAAATTGGTCCTGACTTGCCTCATCAATGTCAATTGAGAAAAAGCCATTTGCTAAATCGATTGCAGCATGCCGCTCACCTACGTCTTTGCTCAACTTTTCAATTACAGTGATGATGTCAGGGACTTTAGTTGCCAATGGTGGGGCACTTTATTCAGTTGTCGATGCTCAACAGTCATTCTATATGTACCATCTGGTTCCTTAAGGGCCATATAGGGGAATTGAATGGACTCACAGCTGGTCTAAGTACGCTGCATCTAGTAGCGCTTGAATTGTCGCCGACATGTGTTTGCTTCCTCCGGTATTCGATATTGTTTGATGCATACTGGCTCTGCCGGAGGGGGGGGGCACATGGAATGGACTCCACTTTGCATGACCAACTAACATTGTTATAAACTTCTTTACTTCCACCGCACTTTATGCTTCATTCCCTTGTTTTATATTACTTTCATCAAGAAATTAAAGTGTCCGGCTGGGCATTCTCAACAATATAGTTCTATCGAGTCTATATTTATTGTCTCAATTCCCTTCCTTTTCTAAGGACCGTTGTCTTTTGAAAATAAGTTTCTACCCATGGTCCTTAGCTTACTGCGTCCTGGGTTCCCTTGTATTACTTAAAAGATTATGCAGCGCAACCTTTTGGTTGCAAGGGTTCGCACCCTTACCCTCTCTTGAAGTGGGTTACCCTCCTTTGTTTGTCCCCTCACTTATACCCTCCTGACCACCCCCCTGTTTCCCCTCCTTCTTTGTTACCTTGTTGGCATGTCAGACCATACTCCCCTATATGACGAGGAGCATTTTAAGAAACTCCTAGAAGGTCCGTCCATGCTTACAGATACTCCCGATAGTCCCAGTACACTCAATGTCCCCCTTGGTGACCAATTAGAGAAAATTAAGAAAAAAGCAGTTAGACTAGAACTTATGATTCTTCTTCTCACCCAATATCTCAAGGCTAAAATTATTCCCCTAGGGTTACAAGTCCGCAACATACCGGGTGTATTTACGGATAACTCAAAATACACCACAGGGTTCAGTTATATCAGCACTAACTGCTCTAGACAGTGGATGGCATTTGGCATTGACATTGCCACTGAAGAACTTAAGAAATTGGAACTGGAAATTGTGGATATTGAAAAACAAATCAAAGACAAGTGCACTGTACCAGATTGCCAGAAATTATTAGATGAAGTAACAAAAACTGTAGGCGACTTTCACAGAATAGAGTTGAATAAGAAAACAAACAAAGTAAAAAAGGATATTAAAAACTTTTCGCAAGAGAGAGCATATCCCTACTTGGTCAAAGACTTTTACACTAACAGAGCATATAGTGGCCCCCAAAACTACAACCAAAGACCGTGGGGTCGTTATAATAATCGACAGACATTGGTCAATTCTTCTGATACCTCGGCCGAGTCATCTGACAACTCTGACCAAGGAGAAGCACCTGGCCCATCTAATAGACCGCCTTTTTTACCGCGAGGCCAGGCCGACCCCCCAAAGAGAGGGAAAACCAAACCAGCACAACGTTGGCCATATCCACCGGGCGAACGCAGCACCAGGCGCCAGCACTACCAATGGTAGATTCACAGTTTCCCTTGTTAGCGAATGAAATGTCTATTCCTAGTGATCAAGCAGATTCCCACTCCTTGCCCATTTTCAATCTTACACAATATTCCCTTTCCAGCAGTGAATTGTCACTGCTCAGTAAGGGTCTTTCTTTTGTGCCAACTGTACGTCCTAATTATTTGGACACCCAAACAGAATTATTGCGTTTTTTTAGGAAACTGAGACTACATGCTTTTTTCCTACTTCATCCAAAACCTACACCAATATCTAACACCCCCTTCAGACCACCCTCCATTTTTTCACCTACCAGCAGCATGGTACCACCAGAAATTTCTACTTTTGAAAAACTGGTTTTGAATGATCTCTCAACCATTGAGAAGCGCTACTCATTTATCCCCTACAACATCTCATTAGATGAAAAAAGAGCAATAACAAACCTTAAATCCAATTCTGCACTTGTCATTAAGGCCGCAGACAAAGGCGGAGGTATTGTCTTACAAAATCTTGATACATATAAAATAGAAATCCTCCATCAACTAAATAACCCTGCTCACTATGTGAAACTTCCCAGAAACCCTATCACAGAGATAAAAAACTTGATACAATTGGTCACCAAGGAAGGGCTTGACTCTGGTTTCATCAGCAAAAAAGAATATCTTTTTCTAAACGCACAATCACCGCGCACCCCGGTGATATACACGCTCCCTAAGGTGCACAAGAATTTGGAACATCCCCCGGGCCGACCAATTGTGTCGGGATGCGGTTCAGTTCTGGAACCTCTTGGTTTGTTTGTAGACTACTTCATTAAAGAATTTGTGCCTACTACCCAATGCTATATACGGGATAGTATGCATATGATTAACCTGATAGAGGAATGTCCCTTTGATTCCACGTCCAGTGTGCTTTGCACTCTGGACGTCGAGTCACTGTATACCAACATACCACAGAACGATTCTATGTTGGTTATTCAAGACATCCTGAATACACGCCCCAGACCGCATCGTATACCCACAGCATTCATTTTGCAACTCCTTGAGATTTGTCTATCCAAGAAATATTTCCTGTTTGATGGCCAATACTATGGCCAGATAAAAGGTACCTCTATGGGGGCTGTTTTTGCCCCCAACCTAGCGGTATTATACATGGATAGCCTTGAGTCTGGACGCATTCTGACCACGTCAAATCCCTTCCATAGTGGCATAGCCCTATGGAAGCGATATATTGACGATATCTTCATGATCTGGAGTGACTCTGAAGAATTGTTACCCCAATTTCTACACTGGTTAAACTGTAATTGCAGTGGGCTCACTTACACCTTGACCACCAGCCACTGCAGCATTCCCTTCTTAGACCTCACGATACAGGACAGAGAAGGACTTCTGATCACTAGCCTATATAGGAAGCCAACCGAGCGCAATACTTTGTTGAGTTACACGAGCAACTATCCTAGAGCTCTCCGTGACTCCCTTCCCTACTCACAATTTTTGAGGCTAAGGAGAAATTGTTTCCTAAAAGAGGATTATTTCAAAGAGGCTACTGTACTTAGCACCAAACTGAGTGCCAGGGGCTACCCACGCAGACTCATAAGATCCTCGCTAAAAAGAGCCTGGTTCTGCCCCAGAGAAGTATTGTTAGAGCCTAAAGTTAAAAAAACACAGGACCGGCTGGTCTGTGTGACAACTTTCTCTCCAGCATCCAACGCACTTACTAAGAGCATTAAAAAACACTGGCCAGTGGTTAATGCAGGTCTACTTAAATTGGACAAACCGATGTTTGCTTTTAAAAAATAAAAAAACTTGAAAGACCATTTGGTGCGTGCAGCATTACCCTCCCCACCCCAAGCAACAACCATTGACAATCTTTGGGGCCTCCCACGGTTAACAGGGCATGCTAAAGGTGGAAACTGCTCCATGTGCGGCAGTACCATGGAGGGTAAAGAGTTTACGCACAATGACATTAAGCACACCCGTAGGGATTTCTCGAATTGTAACAGCACAAATGTCATTTATGCTATTGTGTGCCCATGTTCTATGATTTATATAGGGCAGACAACACAGAAAGTGCGCACAAGACTGTGCCAACACAGGAGCAGAATACGTTGCAGAACGTTGAATGCACCCCTGGTGGATCATTTCACAGAACTGTCACATTCTGAAATGGACTTCAAATGGACTGTCATTGATGTGATTAAACTCCCTAACCGTGGAGGCAACTTACAGCAGCTACTCAACAAACAAGAACTGCGCTGGATTTTGAAGACCCGAAGTCTACACACTGGGTTGAACCGCATGGAAGACTGGACTTCCTTAACCTAGTGTATAGATATGTCCTATGTCATTCAATGTATGCTGTTTTTGGACATAATATCTGACCTTTCTAAGATAGGATTATGACCCTGATGTGAATCTGTCATTAGATCTGTGGTCTAAGATAAAGTACTGCATGTTGTAATTGTGATGGTTATACGGTTAAATTCATTTTATTAAGTGAGTCTCATACATGTAATTGTGTCAATTTCTATTTTCACGTTTTTTTCACTTTTCGAGTATTTTCACAAATTTTGGAGTCTCCCTCACTGCCCCCTTGAACTCCCTTCTTGTATCTATACTTCCAAAAGGGCCGCCGTTTCATTTTGTAACATGTCCCTTGTCGCTTTTTAGCTTCCTAACGTGGAGCTTTGTAACTCTTGCTCCGACTTGATGCCCTACCCAAAATGGCCGCTCTGATTGGTCAACTGCCTCACGTGACCGCACTCGAGCACAACAACACCGGCACTCGGGACGTCTTTCCCCTTGTGAAGATATCCTCATGCTGTGCAAGGACCCCCATTGTGGACCTGCACTCTTCGGTTTTCAGGTAAGCGCTCTGCAATTTTGGCGCTCCAAGTTACCAGTACGTTGGTAGTAGGTTGGTAACACTCGGCTCTACAAATGAGTGTTTTTCCGCCAGGCTCTTTCTTGGCGTATTACCAGGTCGGCACCCTTGACCTTCTAACTGAATGGCCATAAATTGTCTTTTCCCCTGCAGACTCTTGGACCAGGGCATCGTTTTCCCCTTGGTAAGCGACGCTTTTATGACCATATCTTATTAATCTTTCTGTCCCCAGTCACCATTTAGTTAATTTCTTCTTCATATTCCACAGACTCCATAGTAATTGGGCAGACTATATCCCTAGGTAAGTTCACAACCCCATGGGCAACAGCATGGTCGCGCCCCTCTATGAACTTGAGCAAACTATACCCTCCTCTTTTGCCCTTAGAAAGTCACCAGGATCAATACTCTCTCTAAAGCGATCCTCAGCGTATCCGGAATGGTAAGCTGTTTACCTACAGCTGCTCCACTTCCCTCACAAGTTTGCATGCTGTGTCCACAATCATGACCTTTCTGTCAATTTCTCACTACGTCATAAGTCTCACTAATGCGACGGTCACACTTTGAACTGACGCAAGTCACATTTTTGCGGGCACTTTGTGTATGGTACCGGTCCCTTTTCTTATCACAGTCAACATGGTTATTGCCGTCAGTCATAATAAATGCAACTCTGCCGTTCCAATTATAAGAAAATTCACTGTGCGTCAATGGCATGTACCGCACCTCTCCACCTTGAACACCCTGGCATGCGATGAGTGTGGTACTATTTATGCAATTGAGACAAGCGAGCAACTAATTGACATGTTCAAACTCTTTTTGTCTCCCCTTTTTTCCCCACCCTAATTTGTATTATGTTCGTTCCTTGTTTTAATGTACAACATATTTATGTATGTTTAGGGGTTCAAGCGTAATTATTAATTCTTTAGGCAATCATTCTTTGTCCTGAGGATGAACCAATAATATGTGTGGTTCGAAACGTCGTCGACAATAAGTACACTAAATGCAGAGTTAACATATCATTTGAACATGCATATGTGTATAATGTGGATTATCATTTTGCCATTTTAATTGTTTGATAACCTATTGTTGCCTGAATATCCCCTCCCTTCTGTTTGTTCCCCAAGTGTGTTGGTTGGACATCGGCTGGTGTCCCACTTCCACCGCACTTTGTGCTTCATTCCCTTGTTTTACATTACTTTCATCAAGAAATTAAAGTGTCCGGCTGGGCATTCTCAACAATATAGTTCTATCGAGTCTATATTTATTGTCTCAATTCCCTTCCTTTTCTAAGGACCGTTGTCTTTTGAAAATAAACTTCTTTACGTGCACATACCTCACATCAAAAAGTGAATGTCTCCCATTGTGTCTCAATTGTTTTCCCTAGTCTCAGATCCATGCCAATAATGTATTCGGGTACCTCTGCCGTTAGTATTTCTGCTGTAAAAGGTGGTCCTTTACAAATTGACAATTTAAGTCTGGCAGGTTTAGCTTCTGTTCCAGCAGCCCCATAGCCGTTGAGGATTACACTTTTCCCTGGCAGTCTTTTGGGTTTCCAATTTATTAAGGTCACTTCCGCTGCGTCATCAAGCAGTGCCATAACATGTTGTGTTCCTTTTTGCCAATATTTAGTAAGAGGTACATATGGCTGCCAATCACGTGCACTGCTTGAATTCCCGGGGTTTGCCTGACCTTCATAAAGGTTCTGGGACTTCCCAGCCATCGCTGGGCGAGTCAGGAAAAATAGTCGAGATAGGCGCTCCCCGATGTTGACTTGGCTCTGCCCTCGTTTCCTCTGCTTCTTCCATGGGTGGAGCAGAAGGCTGTGTTTCACTCTGTGCTTTCTTTTCTTTTTGGCTGCCCTGCAGTGCTTTCCATGTGTTAATCAAATGAGTAGTTGGCTTCTCATCTGTTTCCTCTTTCTTCACGCCAGCATTTCATACATCTATCCACATTTGCGCCTGGTTACTTTTATTGTGGATTCTCCTCCCCTGCATTTATCATCCTGTCCTGCAGCTCTGTCTGATTTCTGCCTGTCAAGCCCTTACAACGGCGCCATTAGTAGCACTACTTCCCCCACCGGTCTCCCTTGGGCAGCTCCCAGAAGGGCTATCAAGGCGCCTTTCATATGTGGGGGGCATTCCTAATTAATCGCGCTCTAATTCCTGCAGTTACAGATTCGACATCAGGTCCTGCAAATTGTTGGGAGTATACTGCACTCTGCATCCCCATTTCTCGTAATTGCTCATTTGCCTCTGTAACTGTGTGCCAAGGGCCCCAACATGGCTGTTGGTACAATTTTCTCATTCCCTCTATCAGCCACACCATTAAATAAAATGTATTGTGGTCCCTGTGCACCTCGTAATCGTTGTCTTAACATGGCATGGGTGGTTACAGACCCCATTTTAAAAAGTTCAGCTGGTAATAAAAATGTACCATCTGCTCCAGTGTCCCAAAGTCGCACTAGCCATTTAAACAAAGGCCCCTCAGGCATCTGCCTAAACATATGTGTTATTTCTAACAACTCACTTTGTGTATAGTCTCTCACCAGACAGGTATTTTGTACCTGTCCTCCACCTAAACCCTTTGACTTGCAGGTAGGTAGACATCTTCCCTGGGAGGTCTGTTTGGGGAGGGAGGCCTGTAGCACCACTCCAACCATGCCCCCTGTCCCACACCCCAGCAGATGAAGCCCTCCCTCCCACCCACAAGAATGCGGCAGCCATTACATCACCCTCATCAACCTTGCAGGTAGGTAGCCATCTTCCCTGGGAGGCCTGTTTGGGGGAGGGAGGTCTGTAGCACCAATCCCACCATGCCCCCTGTCCCACACCCCAGAAGGATGGATCACTTCCCCCACCCACAAGCACTTGCAAGCCATTGAAGTACACCAAACGCACTAACAGGTAGGTAGCCATCTTCCCTGGGAGGGCTGGTTTAGGGTTGGAGGCCTGCACTACAACTCCCACCAGGCACCCCTGTCCCACCCCTAAGCAGGATGTACACCAACCCAGAAACAGTCTGCAGCCCTTGTATTGTTCACCCCCACCTAACAGGTAGGTAGCCATTTTGCTTGGGAGACCAGATTGGGGGAGGGAGGCCTGTACCACTACTCCAACCATGCCCCCTGTCCCACACCCCAGCAGGATGGATCACTCCCCCACCCCACCCATAAGCACGTGGCAGCCGTTGCACTGTTCTGCTTCACCTAACAGGTAGGTAGCATGTACGTGCAGCCACACATCTGTTACGAATGAAATGGTGCCATATCAATCAATCAATCAATCAATCAATCAATCTACTTGTAAAGCGCACTACTTACCCGTGAGGGTCCCAAGGCGCTGAAGGAAAGGGGGCGGGGGGTGCTGCTACAGCTCAAAGAGCCAGGTCTTGAGGAGTCTTCTGAAGGCGAGTAGGTCTTGGGTCTATCGTATGTGGGTGGGGAGGGTGTTCCAGGTCTTGCCGGTGAGGTAGGAGAAGGATCTGCCGCCAGAGGTCTTTCGTTGGATGCGGTGGGCAGCGGCGAGGGCGAGGCTGGCGGAGCGGAGCTGGCGAGTGGGGGTGTGGAAGCTGAGTCTGCTGTTCAGGTAGGCTGGTCCGGTGTTGTGGAGTGCTTTGTGTGCGTGAGTGAGGAGCTTGAAGGTGATCCTCTTGTCATTGGATGCTTTTAAAAGATGCACCATCGCGGTAGCGCACACCGGTCCCCTGTGGTGCATCACCGCCATTGAGCATTGCCTACAGCCAATGGGAACGATGATTGCAGTGGCATGATGCAATTTTGAAAATCACGGTAGGCGTGCTCCGCCACTGCGGAGGCGGTCATTCGATGATTTTGAATGCGGCAGACCTGAACAACCAATTTTTGCAGCTTGGCACCTTTGAAACGACCCCAGGGGGCTTTATATGTGTGGGAGTGAGCTTCACAGAGCCTGCTGCCTGAAACCCTCAATAGCTGCTGCCTCCAAAGCCTGCTGCCTGAGACCCTCAACAGCTGCTGCCTCCAGAGCCTGCTGCCTGAGACCCTCAACAGCTGCTGCCTCCAGAGCCTGCTGCCTGGGACCCTCTCCTGCTGCTGCCTCCAGAGCCTGCTGCCTGAAACCCTCAACAGCTGCTGCCTCCAGAGCCTGCTGCCTGAAACCCTCAACAGCTGCTGCCTCCAGAGCCTGCTGCCTGGGACCCTCTCCTGCTGCCGCCTCCAGAGCCTGCTGCCTGGGACCCTCTCCTGCTGCCGCCTCCAGAGCCTGCTGCCTGGGACCCTCACATGCTGCTGACTCCAGGGCCTGCTGCCTGAAACCCTCAACAGCTGCTGCCTCCAGAGCCTGCTGCCTGGGACCCTCTCCTGCTGCCGCCTCCAGAGCCTGCTGCCTGGGACCCTCACATGCTGCTGACTCCAGGGCCTGCTGCCTGGGACCCTCACATGCTGCTGACTCCAGGGCCTGCTGCCTGGGACCCTCACATGCTGCTGACTCCAGGGCCTGCTGCCTGGGACCCTCACATGCTGCTGACTCCAGGGCCTGCTGCCTGGGACCCTCACATGCTGCTGACTCCAGGGCCTGCTGCCTGGGACCCTCTACAGCTGCTGCCTCCAGAGCCTGCTGCCCGGGACCCTCAGCAGCTGCTGCCTCCAGAGCCTGCTGCCTGGGACCCTCTCCTGCTGCTGCCTCCAGAGCCTGCTGTCTGGGACCCTCTCCTGCTTCTGCCTCCTGAGCCTGCTGCCTGGGACCCTCTACAGCTGCTGCCTCCTGAGCCTGCTGCCTGGGACCCTCTCCTGCTGCTGCCTCCTGAGCCTGCTGCCTGGGACCCTCTACAGCTGCTGCCTCCTGAGCCTGCTGCGAGGGACCCTCTCCTGCTGCTGCCTCCTGAGCCTGCTGCCTGGGACCCTCTCCTGCTGCTGCCTCCTGAGCCTGCTGCCTGGGACCCTCTCCTGCTGCTGCCTCCAGAGCCTGCTGCCTGGGACCCTCTCCTGCTGCTGCCTCCAGAGCCTGCTGCCTGGGACCCTCTCCTGCTGCTGCCTCCTGAGCCTGCTGCCCGGGACCCTCTCCTGCTGCTGCCTCCAGAGCCTGCTGCCCGGGACCCTCTCCTGCTGCTGCCTGAAACCCTCAACAGCTGCTGCCTCTAGAGCCTGCTGCCTGGGACCCTCTCCTGCTGCCGCCTCCAGAGCCTGCTGCCTGGGACCCTCTCCGGCTGCTGCCTCCTGAGCCTGCTGCCTGGGACCCTCTCCTGCTGCTGCCTCCTGAGCCTGCTGCCTGGGACCCTCTACAGCTGCTGCCTCCTGAGCCTGCTGCGAGGGACCCTCTCCTGCTGCTGCCTCCTGAGCCTGCTGCCTGGGACCCTCTCCTGCTGCTGCCTCCTGAGCCTGCTGCCTGGGACCCTCTCCTGCTGCTGCCTCCAGAGCCTGCTGCCTGGGACCCTCTCCTGCTGCTGCCTCCGGAGCCTGCTGCCTGGGACCCTCTCCTGCTGCTGCCTCCTGAGCCTGCTGCCCGGGACCCTCTCCTGCTGCTGCCTCCAGAGCCTGCTGCCCGGGACCCTCTCCTGCTGCTGCCTGAAACCCTCAACAGCTGCTGCCTCCAGAGCCTGCTGCCTGGGACCCTCTGCAGCTGCTGCCTCCTGAGCCTGCTGCCCGGGACCCTCTCCGGCTGCTGCCTCCTGAGCCTGCTGCCTGGACCCTCTCCTGCTGCCGCCTCCAGAGCCTGCTGCCTGGGACCCTCACATGCTGCTGACTCCAGGGCCTGCTGCCTGGGACCCTCACATGCTGCTGACTCCAGGGCCTGCTGCCTGGGACCCTCTCCTGCTGCTGCCTCCTGAGCCTGCTGCCTGGGACCCTCTACAGCTGCTGCCTCCAGAGCCTGCTGCCCGGGACCCTCAACAGCTGCTGCCTCCAGAGCCTGCTGCCTGGGACCCTCTCCTGCTGCTGCCTCCTGAGCCTGCTGCCTGAAACCCTCAACAGCTGCTGCCTCCAGAGCCTGCTGCCTGAAACCCTCAACAGCTGCTGCCTCCAGAGCCTGCTGCCTGGGACCCTCTCCTGCTGCCGCCTCCAGAGCCTGCTGCCTGGGACCCTCACATGCTGCTGACTCCAGGGCCTGCTGCCTGCTGCCTGCTGCCTGGGACCCTCACATGCTGCTGACTCCAGGGCCTGCTGCCTGGGACCCTCACATGCTGCTGCCTGCAGAGCCTGCTGCCCGGGACCCTCTCCTGCTGCTGCCTCCTGAACCTGCTACCTGAGACCCCTCACCTGCTGCTGCCAGAGACCCTCTCCTGCTGCTGCCTCCAGAGCCTGCTGCCCGGGACCCTCTCCTGCTGCCTGGGACCCTCTCCTGCTGCTGCCTCCTGAGCCTGCTGCCTGGGACCCTCAACAGCTGCTGCCTCCAGAGCCTGCTGCCTGGGACCCTCTCCTGCTGCTGCCTCCAGAGCCTGCTGCCTGGGACCCCCTCCAGAGCCTGCTGCCTGGGACCCTCAACAGCTGCTGCCTCCAGAGCCTGCTGCCTGGGACCCTCTCCTGCTGCTGCCTCCTGAGCCTGCTGCCCGGGACCGTCAACAGCTGCTGCCTCCAGAGCCTGCTGCCTGGGACGCTCAACAGCTGCTGCCTCCAGAGCCTGCTGCCTGGGACCCCCTCCAGAGCCTGCTGCCTGGGACCCTCTCCTGCTGCCTGGGACCCTCAACAGCTGCTGCCTCCAGAGCCTGCTGCCTGGGACCCTCTCCTGCTGCTGCCTCCAGAGCCTGCTGCCTGGGACCCCCTCCAGAGCCTGCGGCCTGGGACCCTCAACAGCTGCTGCCTCCTGAGCCTGCTGCCTGGGACACTCTCCTGCTGCTGCCTCCAGAGCCTGTTGCCCGGGACCCTCTCCTGCTGCCTGGGACCCTCAACAGCTGCTGCCTCCAGAGCCTGCTGCCTGGGACCCTCTCCTGCTGCTGCCTCCTGAGCCTGCTGCCTGAGACCCTCTCCTGCTGCCTGGGACCCTCTCCTGCTGCTGCCTCCAGAGCCTGCTGCCTGGGACCCTCTCCTGCTGCTGCCTCCAGAGCCTGCTGCCTGGGACCCCCTCCAGAGCCTGCTGCCCGGGACCCTCAACAGCTGCTGCCTCCAGAGCCTGCTGCCTGGGACCCTCTCCTGCTGCTGCCTCCTGAGCCTGCTGCCCGGGACCCTCAACAGCTGCTGCCTCCAGAGCCTGCTGCCTGGGACACTCTCCTGCTGCTGCCTCCAGAGCCTGCTGCCCGGGACCATCTCCTGCTGCCTGGGACCCTCAACAGCTGCTGCCTCCAGAGCCTGCTGCCTGGGACCCTCTCCTGCTGCTGCCTCCTGAGCCTGCTGCCTGGGACCCTCTCCTGCTGCTGCCTCCAGAGCCTGCTGCCTGGGACCCTCTCCTGCTGCTGCCTCCAGAGCCTGCTGCCTGGGACCCCCTCCAGAGCCTGCTGCCTGGGACCCTCTCCTGCTGCTGCCTCCAGAGCCTGCTGCCTGGGACCCCCTCCAGAGCCTGCTGCCTGGGACCCTCAACAACTGCTGCCTCCTGAGCCTGCTGCCTGGGACCCTCTCCTGCTGCTGCCTCCAGAGCCTGCTGCCTGGGACCCTCTCCTGCTGCTGCCTCCTGAGCCTGCTGCCCGGGACCCTCTCCTGCTGCTGCCTCCAGAGCCTGCTGCCCGGGACCCTCTCCTGCTGCTGCCTGGGACCCTCAACAGCTGCTGCCTCCAGAGCCTGCTGCCTGGGACCCTCTCCTGCTGCTGCCTCCAGAGCCTGCTGCCTGAGACCCTCTACAGCTGCTGCCTCCAGAGCCTGCTGCCTGAAACCCTCAACAGCTGCTGCCTCCAGAGCCTGCTGCCTGAGACTCTCTACAGCTGCTGCCTCCAGAGCCTGCTACCTGGGACCCTCTACAGCTGCTGCCTCCAGGGCCTGCTGCCTGGGACCCTCTCCTGCTGCTGCCTCCAGAGCCTGCTGACTGGGACCCTCTCCTGCTGCTGCCTCCTGAGCCTGCTGCCTGGGACCCTCTACAGCTGCTGCCTCCTGAGCCTGCTGCCTGGGACCCTCAACAGCTGCTGCCTCCAGAGCCTGCTGCCTGGGACCCTCTCCTGCTGCTGCCTCCAGAGCCTGCTGCCTGGGACCCTCTCCTGCTGCTGCCTCCTGAGCCTGCTGCCTGGGACCCTCACCTGCTGCTGCCTCCAGAGCCTGCTGCCTGGGACCCTCAACAGCTGCTGCCTCCTGAGCCTGCTGCCTGGGACCCTCTCCTGCTGCCGCCTCCAGAGCCTGCTGCCTGGGACCCTCAACAGCTGCTGCCCCCAGAGCCTGCTGCCTGGGACCCTCTCCTGCTGCTGCCTCCAGAGCCTGCTGCCTGGGACCCCCTCCAGAGCCTGCTGCCCGGGACCCTCAACAGCTGCTGCCTCCAGAGCCTGCTGCCTGGGACCCTCTACAGCTGCTGCCTCCTGAGCCTGCTGCGAGGGACCCTCTCCTGCTGCTGCCTCCTGAGCCTGCTGCCTGGGACCCTCTCCTGCTGCTGCCTCCTGAGCCTGCTGCCTGGGACCCTCTCCTGCTGCTGCCTCCAGAGCCTGCTGCCTGGGACCCTCTCCTGCTGCTGCCTCCAGAGCCTGCTGCCTGGGACCTCCTCCTGCTGCTGCCTCCTGAGCCTGCTGCCCGGGACCCTCTCCTGCTGCTGCCTCCAGAGCCTGCTGCCCGGGACCCTCTCCTGCTGCTGCCTGAAACCCTCAACAGCTGCTGCCTCCAGAGCCTGCTGCCTGGGACCCTCTCCTGCTGCCGCCTCCAGAGCCTGCTGCCTGGGACCCTCTCCGGCTGCTGCCTCCTGAGCCTGCTGCCTGGGACCCTCTCCTGCTGCTGCCTCCTGAGCCTGCTGCCTGGGACCCTCTACAGCTGCTGCCTCCTGAGCCTGCTGCGAGGGACCCTCTCCTGCTGCTGCCTCCTGAGCCTGCTGCCTGGGACCCTCTCCTGCTGCTGCCTCCTGAGCCTGCTGCCTGGGACCCTCTCCTGCTGCTGCCTCCAGAGCCTGCTGCCTGGGACCCTCTCCTGCTGCTGCCTCCAGAGCCTGCTGCCTGGGACCCTCTCCTGCTGCTGCCTCCTGAGCCTGCTGCCCGGGACCCTCTCCTGCTGCTGCCTCCAGAGCCTGCTGCCCGGGACCCTCTCCTGCTGCTGCCTGAAACCCTCAACAGCTGCTGCCTCCAGAGCCTGCTGCCTGGGACCCTCTGCAGCTGCTGCCTCCTGAGCCTGCTGCCCGGGACCCTCTCCGGCTGCTGCCTCCTGAGCCTGCTGCCTGGGACCCTCTCCTGCTGCCGCCTCCAGAGCCTGCTGCCTGGGACCCTCACATGCTGCTGACTCCAGGGCCTGCTGCCTGGGACCCTCACATGCTGCTGACTCCAGGGCCTGCTGCCTGGGACCCTCTCCTGCTGCTGCCTCCTGAGCCTGCTGCCTGGGACCCTCTACAGCTGCTGCCTCCAGAGCCTGCTGCCCGGGACCCTCAACAGCTGCTGCCTCCAGAGCCTGCTGCCTGGGACCCTCTCCTGCTGCTGCCTCCTGAGCCCGCTGCCTGAAACCCTCAACAGCTGCTGCCTCCAGAGCCTGCTGCCTGAAACCCTCAACAGCTGCTGCCTCCAGAGCCTGCTGCCTGGGACGCTCTCCTGCTGCCGCCTCCAGAGCCTGCAGCCTGGGACCCTCACATGCTGCTGACTCCAGGGCCTGCTGCCTGCTGCCTGGGACCCTCACATGCTGCTGACTCCAGGGCCTGCTGCCTGGGACCCTCACATGCTGCTGCCTGCAGAGCCTGCTGCCCAGGACCCTCTCCTGCTGCTGCCTCCTGAGCCTGCCACCTGAGACCCCTCACCTGCTGCTGCCAGAGACCCTCTCCTGCTGCTGCCTCCAGAGCCTGCTGCCCAGGACCCTCTCCTGCTGCCTGGGACCCTCTCCTGCTGCTGCCTCCTGAGCCTGCTGCCTGGGACCCTCAACAGCTGCTGCCTCCAGAGCCTGCTGCCTGGGACCCTCTCCTGCTGCTGCCTCCAGAGCCTGCTGCCTGGGACCCCCTCCAGAGCCTGCTGCCTGGGACCCTCAACAGCTGCTGCCTCCAGAGCCTGCTGCCTGGGACCCTCTCCTGCTGCTGCCTCCTGAGCCTGCTGCCCGGGACCGTCAACAGCTGCTGCCTCCAGAGCCTGCTGCCTGGGACGCTCAACAGCTGCTGCCTCCAGAGCCTGCTGCCTGGGACCCCCTCCAGAGCCTGCTGCCTGGGACCCTCTCCTGCTGCCTGGGACCCTCAACAGCTGCTGCCTCCAGAGCCTGCTGCCTGGGACCCTCTCCTGCTGCTGCCTCCAGAGCCTGCTGCCTGGGACCCCCTCCAGAGCCTGCGGCCTGGGACCCTCAACAGCTGCTGCCTCCTGAGCCTGCTGCCTGGGACACTCTCCTGCTGCTGCCTCCAGAGCCTGTTGCCCGGGACCCTCTCCTGCTGCCTGGGACCCTCAACAGCTGCTGCCTCCAGAGCCTGCTGCCTGGGACCCTCTCCTGCTGCTGCCTCCTGAGCCTGCTGCCTGAGACCCTCTCCTGCTGCCTGGGACCCTCTCCTGCTGCTGCCTCCAGAGCCTGCTGCCTGGGACCCTCTCCTGCTGCTGCCTCCAGAGCCTGCTGCCTGGGACCCCCTCCAGAGCCTGCTGCCCGGGACCCTCAACAGCTGCTGCCTCCAGAGCCTGCTGCCTGGGACCCTCTCCTGCTGCTGCCTCCTGAGCCTGCTGCCCGGGACCCTCAACAGCTGCTGCCTCCAGAGCCTGCTGCCTGGGACACTCTCCTGCTGCTGCCTCCAGAGCCTGCTGCCCGGGACCATCTCCTGCTGCCTGGGACCCTCAACAGCTGCTGCCTCCAGAGCCTGCTGCCTGGGACCCTCTCCTGCTGCTGCCTCCTGAGCCTGCTGCCTGGGACCCTCTCCTGCTGCTGCCTCCAGAGCCTGCTGCCTGGGACCCTCTCCTGCTGCTGCCTCCAGAGCCTGCTGCCTGGGACCCCCTCCAGAGCCTGCTGCCTGGGACCCTCTCCTGCTGCTGCCTCCAGAGCCTGCTGCCTGGGACCCCCTCCAGAGCCTGCTGCCTGGGACCCTCAACAACTGCTGCCTCCTGAGCCTGCTGCCTGGGACCCTCTCCTGCTGCTGCCTCCAGAGCCTGCTGCCTGGGACCCTCTCCTGCTGCTGCCTCCTGAGCCTGCTGCCCGGGACCCTCTCCTGCTGCTGCCTCCAGAGCCTGCTGCCCGGGACCCTCTCCTGCTGCTGCCTGGGACCCTAAACAGCTGCTGCCTCCAGAGCCTGCTGCCTGGGACCCTCTCCTGCTGCTGCCTCCAGAGCCTGCTGCCTGAGACCCTCTACAGCTGCTGCCTCCAGAGCCTGCTGCCTGAAACCCTCAACAGCTGCTGCCTCCAGAGCCTGCTGCCTGAGACTCTCTACAGCTGCCGCCTCCAGAGCCTGCTACCTGGGACCCTCTACAGCTGCTGCCTCCAGGGCCTGCTGCCTGGGACCCTCTCCTGCTGCTGCCTCCAGAGCCTGCTGACTGGGACCCTCTCCTGCTGCTGCCTCCTGAGCCTGCTGCCTGGGACCCTCTACAGCTGCTGCCTCCTGAGCCTGCTGCCTGGGACCCTCAACAGCTGCTGCCTCCAGAGCCTGCTGCCTGGGACCCTCTCCTGCTGCTGCCTCCAGAGCCTGCTGCCTGGGACCCTCTCCTGCTGCTGCCTCCTGAGCCTGCTGCCTGGGACCCTCACCTGCTGCTGCCTCCAGAGCCTGCTGCCTGGGACCCTCAACAGCTGCTGCCTCCTGAGCCTGCTGCCTGGGACCCTCTCCTGCTGCCGCCTCCAGAGCCTGCTGCCTGGGACCCTCAACAGATGCTGCCCCCAGAGCCTGCTGCCTGGGACCCTCTCCTGCTGCTGCCTCCAGAGCCTGCTGCCTGGGACCCCCTCCAGAGCCTGCTGCCCGGGACCCTCAACAGCTGCTGCCTCCAGAGCCTGCTGCCTGGGACCCCCTCCAGAGCCTGCTGCCCGGGACCCTCAACAGCTGCTGCCTCCAGAGCCTGCTGCCTGGGACCCCCTCCAGAGCCTGCTGCCTGGGACCCTCTCCTGCTGCTGCCCCCAGAGCCTGCTGCCTGGGACCCTCTCCTGCTGCTGCCTGAAACCCTAAACAGCTGCTGCCCCCAGGGCCTGCTGCCTGGGACCCTCTCCTGCTGCTGCCTGAAACCCTAAACAGCTGCTGCCTCCAGAGCCTGCTGCCTGGGACCCTCTCCTGCTGCGGCCTCCTGAGCCTGCTGCCTGGGACCCTCTCCTGCTGCTGCCTCCAGAGCCTGCTGCCTGGGACCCCCTCCAGAGCCTGCTGCCTGGGACCCTCTCCTGCTGCTGCCCCCAGAGCCTGCTGCCTGGGACCCTCTCCTGCTGCTGCCTGGGACCCTCAACAGCTGCTACCTCCAGAGCCTGCTGCCTGGGACCCTCTCCTGCTGCTGCCTCCAGAGCCTGCTGTCTGGGACCCTCTCCTGCTTCTGCCTCCTGAGCCTGCTGCCTGGGACCCTCTACAGCTGCTGCCTCCTGAGCCTGCTGCCTGGGACCCTCTCCTGCTGCTGCCTCCTGAGCCTGCTGCCTGGGACCCTCTACAGCTGCTGCCTCCTGAGCCTGCTGCCTGGGACCCTCTCCTGCTGCTGCCTCCAGAGCCTGCTGCCTGGGACCCTCTCCTGCTGCTGCCTCCTGAGCCTGCTGCCTGGGACCCTCTCCTGCTGCTGCCTCCAGAGCCTGCTGCCCGGGACCCTCTCCTGCTGCTGCCTGAAACCCTCAACAGCTGCTGCCTCCAGAGCCTGCTGCCTGGGACCCTCTGCCGCTGCGGCCTCCTGAGCCTGCTGCCTGGGACCCTCTCCTGCTGCTGCCTCCAGAGCCTGCTGCCTGGGACCCCCTCCAGAGCCTGCTGCCTGGGACCCTCTCCTGCTGCTGCCCCCAGAGCCTGCTGCCTGGGACCCTCTCCTGCTGCTGCCTGGGACCCTCAACAGCTGCTGCCTCCAGAGCCTGCTGCCTGGGACCCTCTCCTGCTGCTGCCTCCAGAGCCTGCTGTCTGGGACCCTCTCCTGCTTCTGCCTCCTGAGCCTGCTGCCTGGGACCCTCTACAGCTGCTGCCTCCTGAGCCTGCTGCCTGGGACCCTCTCCTGCTGCTGACTCCAGGGCCTGCTGCCTGGGACCCTCTCCTGCTGCTGCCTCCTGAGCCTGCTGCCTGGGACCCTCTACAGCTGCTGCCTCCAGAGCCTGCTGCCTGGGACCCTCTCCTGCTGCTGCCTCCTGAGCCTGCTGCCTGAAACCCTCAACAGCTGCTGCCTCCAGAGCCTGCTGCCTGAAACCCTCAACAGCTGCTGCCTCCAGAGCCTGCTGCCTGGGACCCTCTCCTGCTGCCGCCTCCAGAGCCTGCTGCCTGGGACCCTCACATGCTGCTGACTCCAGGGCCTGCTGCCTGCTGCCTGGGACCCTCACATGCTGCTGACTCCAGGGCCTGCTGCCTGGGACCCTCACATGCTGCTGCCTGCAGAGCCTGCTGCCCGGGACCCTCTCCTGCTGCTGCCTCCTGAGCCTGCTACCTGAGACCCCTCACCTGCTGCTGCCAGAGACCCTCTCCTGCTGCTGCCTCCTGAGCCTGCTGCCTGGGACCCTCACCTGCTGCTGCCTCCAGAGCCTGCTGCCTGGGACCCTCAACAGCTGCTGCCTCCTGAGCCTGCTGCCTGGGACCCTCTCCTGCTGCCGCCTCCAGAGCCTGCTGCCTGGGACCCTCAACAGCTGCTGCCCCCAGAGCCTGCTGCCTGGGACCCTCGCCTGCTGCTGCCTCCAGAGCCTGCTGCCTGGGACCCCCTCCAGAGCCTGCTGCCCGGGACCCTCAACAGCTGCTGCCTCCAGAGCCTGCTGCCTGGGACCCTCTACAGCTGCTGCCTCCTGAGCCTGCTGCGAGGGACCCTCTCCTGCTGCTGCCTCCTGAGCCTGCTGCCTGGGACCCTCTCCTGCTGCTGCCTCCTGAGCCTGCTGCCTGGGACCCTCTCCTGCTGCTGCCTCCAGAGCCTGCTGCCTGGGACCCTCTCCTGCTGCTGCCTCCTGAGCCTGCTGCCCGGGACCCTCTCCTGCTGCTGCCTCCAGAGCCTGCTGCCCGGGACCCTCTCCTGCTGCTGCCTGAAACCCTCAACAGCTGCTGCCTCCAGAGCCTGCTGCCTGGGACCCTCTCCTGCTGCCGCCTCCAGAGCCTGCTGCCTGGGACCCTCTCCGGCTGCTGCCTCCTGAGCCTGCTGCCTGGGACTCTCTCCTGCTGCTGCCTCCTGAGCCTGCTGCCTGGGACCCTCTACAGCTGCTGCCTCCTGAGCCTGCTGCGAGGGACCCTCTCCTGCTGCTGCCTCCTGAGCCTGCTGCCTGGGACCCTCTCCTGCTGCTGCCTCCTGAGCCTGCTGCCTGGGACCCTCTCCTGCTGCTGCCTCCAGAGCCTGCTGCCTGGGACCCTCTCCTGCTGCTGCCTCCAGAGCCTGCTGCCTGGGACCCTCTCCTGCTGCTGCCTCCTGAGCCTGCTGCCCGGGACCCTCTCCTGCTGCTGCCTCCAGAGCCTGCTGCCCGGGACCCTCTCCTGCTGCTGCCTGAAACCCTCAACCGCTGCTGCCTCCAGAGCCTGCTGCCTGGGACCCTCTGCAGCTGCTGCCTCCTGAGCCTGCTGCCCGGGACCCTCTCCGGCTGCTGCCTCCTGAGCCTGCTGCCTGGGACCCTCTCCTGCTGCCGCCTCCAGAGCCTGCTGCCTGGGACCCTCACATGCTGCTGACTCCAGGGCCTGCTGCCTGGGACCCTCACATGCTGCTGACTCCAGGGCCTGCTGCCTGGGACCCTCTCCTGCTGCTGCCTCCTGAGCCTGCTGCCTGGGACCCTCTACAGCTGCTGCCTCCAGAGCCTGCTGCCCGGGACCCTCAACAGCTGCTGCCTCCAGAGCCTGCTGCCTGGGACCCTCTCCTGCTGCTGCCTCCTGAGCCTGCTGCCTGAAACCCTCAACAGCTGCTGCCTCCAGAGCCTGCTGCCTGAAACCCTCAACAGCTGCTGCCTCCAGAGCCTGCTGCCTGGGACCCTCTCCTGCTGCCGCCTCCAGAGCCTGCTGCCTGGGACCCTCACATGCTGCTGACTCCAGGGCCTGCTGCCTGCTGCCTGGGACCCTCACATGCTGCTGACTCCAGGGCCTGCTGCCTGGGACCCTCACATGCTGCTGCCTGCAGAGCCTGCTGCCCGGGACCCTCTCCTGCTGCTGCCTCCTGAGCCTGCCACCTGAGACCCCTCACCTGCTGCTGCCAGAGACCCTCTCCTGCTGCTGCCTCCAGAGCCTGCTGCCCAGGACCCTCTCCTGCTGCCTGGGACCCTCTCCTGCTGCTGCCTCCTGAGCCTGCTGCCTGGGACCCTCAACAGCTGCTGCCTCCAGAGCCTGCTGCCTGGGACCCTCTCCTGCTGCTGCCTCCAGAGCCTGCTGCCTGGGACCCCCTCCAGAGCCTGCTGCCTGGGACCCTCAACAGCTGCTGCCTCCAGAGCCTGCTGCCTGGGACCCTCTCCTGCTGCTGCCTCCTGAGCCTGCTGCCCGGGACCGTCAACAGCTGCTGCCTCCAGAGCCTGCTGCCTGGGACGCTCAACAGCTGCTGCCTCCATAGCCTGCTGCCTGGGACCCCCTCCAGAGCCTGCTGCCTGGGACCCTCTCCTGCTGCCTGGGACCCTCAACAGCTGCTGCCTCCAGAGCCTGCTGCCTGGGACCCTCTCCTGCTGCTGCCTCCAGAGCCTGCTGCCTGGGACCCCCTCCAGAGCCTGCGGCCTGGGACCCTCAACAGCTGCTGCCTCCTGAGCCTGCTGCCTGGGACACTCTCCTGCTGCTGCCTCCAGAGCCTGCTGCTCGGGACCCTCTCCTGCTGCCTGGGACCCTCAACAGCTGCTGCCTCCAGAGCCTGCTGCCTGGGACCCTCTCCTGCTGCTGCCTCCTGAGCCTGCTGCCTGGGACCCTCTCCTGCTGCCTGGGACCCTCTCCTGCTGCTGCCTCCAGAGCCTGCTGCCTGGGACCCTCTCCTGCTGCTGCCTCCAGAGCCTGCTGCCTGGGACCCCCTCCAGAGCCTGCTGCCCGGGACCCTCAACAGCTGCTGCCTCCAGAGCCTGCTGCCTGGGACCCTCTCCTGCTGCTGCCTCCTGAGCCTGCTGCCCGGGACCCTCAACAGCTGCTGCCTCCAGAGCCTGCTGCCTGGGACACTCTCCTGCTGCTGCCTCCAGAGCCTGCTGCCCGGGACCATCTCCTGCTGCCTGGGACCCTCAACAGCTGCTGCCTCCAGAGCCTGCTGCCTGGGACCCTCTCCTGCTGCTGCCTCCTGAGCCTGCTGCCTGGGACCCTCTCCTGCTGCTGCCTCCAGAACCTGCTGCCTGGGACCCTCTCCTGCTGCTGCCTCCAGAGCCTGCTGCCTGGGACCCCCTCCAGAGCCTGCTGCCTGGGACCCTCTCCTGCTGCTGCCTCCAGAGCCTGCTGCCTGGGACCCCCTCCAGAGCCTGCTGCCTGGGACCCTCAACAACTGCTGCCTCCTGAGCCTGCTGCCTGGGACCCTCTCCTGCTGCTGCCTCCAGAGCCTGCTGCCTGGGACCCTCTCCTGCTGCTGCCTCCTGAGCCTGCTGCCCGGGACCCTCTCCTGCTGCTGCCTCCAGAGCCTGCTGCCCGGGACCCTCTCCTGCTGCTGCCTGGGACCCTCAACAGCTGCTGCCTCCAGAGCCTGCTGCCTGGGACCCTCTCCTGCTGCTGCCTCCAGAGCCTGCTGCCTGAGACCCTCTACAGCTGCTGCCTCCAGAGCCTGCTGCCTGAAACCCTCAACAGCTGCTGCCTCCAGAGCCTGCTGCCTGAGACTCTCTACAGCTGCTGCCTCCAGAGCCTGCTACCTGGGACCCTCTACAGCTGCTGCCTCCAGGGCCTGCTGCCTGGGACCCTCTCCTGCTGCTGCCTCCAGAGCCTGCTGACTGGGACCCTCTCCTGCTGCTGCCTCCTGAGCCTGCTGCCTGGGACCCTCTACAGCTGCTGCCTCCTGAGCCTGCTGCCTGGGACCCTCAACAGCTGCTGCCTCCAGAGCCTGCTGCCTGGGACCCTCTCCTGCTGCTGCCTCCAGAGCCTGCTGCCTGGGACCCTCTCCTGCTGCTGCCTCCTGAGCCTGCTGCCTGGGACCCTCACCTGCTGCTGCCTCCAGAGCCTGCTGCCTGGGACCCTCAACAGCTGCTGCCTCCTGAGCCTGCTGCCTGGGACCCTCTCCTGCTGCCGCCTCCAGAGCCTGCTGCCTGGGACCCTCAACAGCTGCTGCCCCCAGAGCCTGCTGCCTGGGACCCTCTCCTGCTGCTGCCTCCAGAGCCTGCTGCCTGGGACCCCCTCCAGAGCCTGCTGCCCGGGACCCTCAACAGCTGCTGCCTCCAGAGCCTGCTGCCTGGGACCCCCTCCAGAGCCTGCTGCCCGGGACCCTCAACAGCTGCTGCCTCCAGAGCCTGCTGCCTGGGACCCCCTCCAGAGCCTGCTGCCTGGGACCCTCTCCTGCTGCTGCCCCCAGAGCCTGCTGCCTGGGACCCTCTCCTGCTGCTGCCTGAAACCCTAAACAGCTGCTGCCCCCAGAGCCTGCTGCCTGGGACCCTCTCCTGCTGCTGCCTGAAACCCTAAACAGCTGCTGCCTCCAGAGCCTGCTGCCTGGGACCCTCTCCTGCTGCGGCCTCCTGAGCCTGCTGCCTGGGACCCTCTCCTGCTGCTGCCTCCAGAGCCTGCTACCTGGGACCCCCTCCAGAGCCTGCTGCCTGGGACCCTCTCCTGCTGCTGCCCCCAGAGCCTGCTGCCTGGGACCCTCTCCTGCTGCTGCCTGGGACCCTCAACAGCTGCTGCCTCCAGAGCCTGCTGCCTGGGACCCTCTCCTGCTGCTGCCTCCAGAGCCTGCTGTCTGGGACCCTCTCCTGCTTCTGCCTCCTGAGCCTGCTGCCTGGGACCCTCTACAGCTGCTGCCTCCTGAGCCTGCTGCCTGGGACCCTCTCCTGCTGCTGCCTCCTGAGCCTGCTGCCTGGGACCCTCTACAGCTGCTGCCTCCTGAGCCTGCTGCCTGGGACCCTCTCCTGCTGCTGCCTCCAGAGCCTGCTGCCTGGGACCCTCTCCTGCTGCTGCCTCCTGAGCCTGCTGCCTGGGACCCTCTCCTGCTGCTGCCTCCTGAGCTGCTGCCTCCTGAGCCTGCTGCCTGGGACCCTCTCCTGCTGCTGCCTCCTGAGCCTGCTGCCTGGGACCCTCTACAGCTGCTGCCTCCTGAGCCTGCTGCCTGGGACCCTCTCCTGCTGCTGCCTCCAGAGCCTGCTGCCTGGGACCCTCTCCTGCTGCTGCCTCCTGAGCCTGCTGTCTGGGACCCTCTCCTGCTGCTGCCTCCTGAGCCTGCTGCGAGGGACCCTCTCCTGCTGCTGCCTCCTGAGCCTGCTGCCTGGGACCCTCTCCTGCTGCTGCCTCCTGAGCCTGCTGCCTGGGACCCTCTCCTGCTGCTGCCTCCTGAGCCTGCTGCCTGGGACCCTCACCTGCTGCTGCCTCAGAGCCTGCTGCCCTGGACCCTCTCCGGCTGCTGCCTCCTGAGCCTGCTGCCTGGGACCCTCTCCTGCTGCTGCCTCCTGAGCCTGCTGCCTGGGACCCTCACCTGCTGCTGCCTCCAGAGCCTGCTGCCTGGGACCCTCTCCTGCTGCTGCCTCCTGAGCCTGCTGCCTGGGACCCTCTCCTGCTGCTGCCTCCTGAGCCTGCTGCCTGGGACCCTCTCCTGCTGCCGCCTCCAGAGCCTGCTGCCTGGGACCCTCTCCTGCTGCTGCCTCCTGAGCCTGCTGCCTGGGACCCTCTCCTGCTGCTGCCTCCTGAGCCTGCTGCCTGGGACCCTCTCCTGCTGCTGCCTCCTGAGCCTGCTGCCTGGGACCCTCTACAGCTGCTGCCTCCAGAGCCTGCTGCCTGGGACCCTCTCCTGCTGCTGCCTCCTGAGCCTGCTGCCTGGGACCCTCTCCTGCTGCTGCCTCCAGAGCCTGCTGCCTGGGACCCTCTCCTGCTGCTGCCTCCTGAGCCTGCTGCCTGGGACCCTCAACAGCTGCTGCCTCCTGAGCCTGCTGCCTGGGACCCTCTCCTGCTGCTGCCTCCTGAGCCTGCTGCCTGGGACCCTCTCCTGCTGCTGCCTCCTGAGCCTGCTGCCTGGGACCCTCTCCTACTGCTGCCTTCAGAGCCTGCTGCCTTGGACCCTCTCCTGCTGCCGCCTCCAGACCCTGCTGCCTGGGACCCTCTCCTGCTGCTGCCTCCAGAGCCTGCTGCCTGGGACCCCCTCCAGAGCCTGCTGCCCGGGACCCTCAACAGCTGCTGCCTCCAGAGCCTGCTGCCTGGGACCCTCTCCTGCTGCTGCCTCCTGAGCCTGCTGCCCGGGACCGTCAACAGCTGCTGCCTCCAGAGCCTGCTGCCTGGGACCCTCTCCTGCTGCTGCCTCCAGAGCCTGCTGCCTGGGACCCCCTCCAGAGCCTGCTGCCTGGGACCCTCAACAGCTGCTGCCTCCAGAGCCTGCTGCCTGGGACCCTCTCCTGCTGCTGCCTCCTGAGCCTGCTGCCTGGGACCCTCTCCTGCTGCTGCCTCCAGAGCCTGCTGCCTGGGACCCTCTCCTGCTGCTGCCTCCAGAGCCTGCTGCCTGGGACCCCCTCCAGAGCCTGCTGCCTGGGACCCTCTCCTGCTGCTGCCTCCAGAGCCTGCTGCCTGGGACCCTCTCCTGCTGCTGCCTCCTGAGCCTGCTGCCTGGGACCCTCTACAGCTGCTGCCTCCTGAGCCTGCTGCCCGGGACCCTCTCCGGCTGCTGCCTCCTGAGCCTGCTGCCTGGGACCCCCTCCAGAGCCTGCTGCCTGGGACCCTCTCCTGCTGCTGCCTCCTGAGCCTGCTGCCTGGGACCCTCTCCTGCTGCTGTCTCCAGAGCCTGCTGCCTGGGACCCTCTCCTGCTGCTGCCTCCTGAGCCTGCTGCCTGGGACCCTCTCCTGCTGCTGTCTCCAGAGCCTGCTGCCTGGGACCCTCTCCTGCTGCTGCCTCCTGAGCCTGCTGCCCGGGACCCTCTCCTACTGCTGCCTCCAGAGCCTGCTCCCCGGGACCCTCTCCTGCTGCTGCCTGGGACCCTCTCCTGCTGCTGCCTCCAGAGCCTGCTGCCCGGGACCCTCTCCTGCTGCAGCCTCCAGAGCCTGCTGCCTGGGACCCTCTCCTGCTGCTGCCTCCAGAGCCTGCTGCCTGGGACCCCCTCTGCTGCTGCTGCCTCCAGAGCCTGCTGCCTGGGACCCTCTCCTGCTGCTGCCTCAGAGCCTGCTGCCTGGGACCCTCTGCAGCTGCTGCCTCCAGAGCCTGCTGCCAGGGACCCTCTCCTGCTGCTGCCTCCTGAGCCTGCTGCCCGGGACCCTCTCCTGCTGCTGCCTCCAGAGCCTGCTGCCCGGGACCCTCAACAGCTGCTGCCTCCAGAGCCTGCTGCCCGGGACCCTCAACAGCTGCTGCCTCCTGAGCCTGCTGCCTGGGACCCTCTCCTGCTGCTGCCTCCTGAGCCTGCTGCCTGGGACCCTCTACAGCTGCTGCCTCCAGAGCCTGCTGCCTGGGACCCTCTCCTGCTGCTGCCTCCAGAGCCTGCTGCCTGGGACCCTCTCCTGCTGCTGCCTCCTGAGCCTGCTGCCTGGGACCCTCTCCTGCTGCTGCCTCCTGAGCCTGCTGCCTGGGACCCCCTCCAGAGCCTGCTGCCTGGGACCCTCTCCTGCTGCTGCCTCCTGAGCCTGCTGCCTGGGACCCTCTCCTGCTGCTGTCTCCAGAGCCTGCTGCCTGGGACCCTCTCCTGCTGCTGCCTCCTGAGCTTGCTGCCTGGGACCCTCTCCTGCTGCTGTCTCCAGAGCCTGCTGCCTGGGACCCTCTCCTGCTGCGGCCTCCTGAGCCTGCTGCCTGGGACCCTCTCCTGCTGCTGCCTCCTGAGCCTGCTGCCTGGGACCCTCTACAGCTGCTGCCTCCAGAGCCTGCTGCCCGGGACCCTCTCCTGCTGCTGCCTCAGAGCCTGCTGCCTGGGACCCTCTGCAGCTGCTGCCTCCAGAGCCTGCTGCCTGGGACCCTCTCCTGCTGCTGCCTCCTGAGCCTGCTGCCCGGGACCCTCTCCTGCTGCTGCCTCCAGAGCCTGCTGCCCGGGACCCTCTACAGCTGCTGCCTCCAGAGCCTGCTGCCTGAGACACCTCACCATCCACTTCCACCACAGGTGTTCCACGTCCACAGGGATAGCAAGGACAGAGAAGATCCGTGCCAGTCCATTCACAAGCGAGGAGCTGGCGATCCTGGTGGGCGAGGTGCTTGCACTGTACCCAAGGCTGTATGGTGCCCCAAATGTCGTGGTAAGTCATTCAAAAAGAGAGGTGTAAGGCAGGGTGGGCACACATGTAGTTGGATTGCTGCAGTATATGCCTAAGGGTATGGGATTGTGTCATGCAATGACAAACATGCTGTCTTCAGGGCAAGGGAGTTTGTGTGTCCCAATGTCACAGGGTTCCCTGCCTACAGTTGTATGTCAGAGTGAAGTGTGTTACATTGTCAGCCATACAGAGACACAGTATGTTGGACATGTAGGTCCCAGGACAGTGATTGCTTTGCTGAATGTCTATGTGTGCCCCTGTTGTCTGACTCAGTGTGAACCCAGATGCTCTGCACAGTGCCCGCCCACTAAGACGAGATCACATCACTGCACTTACTGTGTCCTTACCCTTGTTCATTCACACTGAAATGCAAATATGCACCATCTCAGCCCTGTATAATTGCACATGACCACACTTGTGTAGATCTATATTTTGTGGGTGAGTCCATGTCTCCCGATGCCACACACATGTAATTGTAATTGTAACCATATTGTAACCATACTTTTATAGCACAACTGCCACCCTGAGGGTATCCTGGCGCTTTGACTCTGCCTGGCCTGACACACGAGAGCAAGTTACACTGCCCTAGGAAAGAGATAGGATTTCAATCTTTTCTTAAAGGAGGTGAGTTCAACAGCACTCCTTAAGGCCAAGGTAAGGGAGTTCTAGAATTTGGCTACAGTGTATCCGAAGGAACGGCCGCCCATCCGTAACCTTCGAATTCTAGGCACCACCACCAGACATGCTGATGAGGATCGCAGAGGTCTGGCTGTCGTGTACCATCAGAAAAGTTCCTGCAACCGAACAGGCCCCTGCCCATGGAGGGCCCTGAAGACTATGCAAGATGCTTTGAAGCCAATGCGCTGGTGAATAGGCAACCAGTGAAGGTCTTTAAACTCCAAGGAAGAAGAAGCTGAGCGCCGCCGAGAGAGGGCCAACTTAGCTGCCATATTCTGAATGCGCTGCAGCTTACCAATCAAGGTTCCAGGGGCACCCAGAAGCAGCGCGTTACAGTAATCAAGCCTGCTAAGGGTGATACTGCGCACCACCTCTGGTCTGGCTTGACTCGGAAGCATAGGGAGAATTTTACGCAAAGTGCGAAGCAACATCATGCATGTGGCAACTATTTTGTTGACGAAAGCATCCAACTGTAAATTTGGTCCAAACATGACGCCCAGGCTGCGCGCAGAGCCTGCCGCCGCAGCGGTACCCTGGAAGAGAGGATGCCAAAAATCCGTAGGCAAAGGGCGAGGGATTTGATCCACGGAACAGTGCAGCACCTCCGTTTTGGAGCTATTGAAGTGGAGGGAATTACGGCGCAACGTAAATGTAAATGTATGTATGTAAATGTATAGGCATTTATATAGCGCACTACTTACCCGTAGGGTCCCAAGGCGCTTCGACCGCTGCGAAACCCTTCCTGGCTTCCCTGAGAGATGGTCCTCTAATGGGTATCTCCAGGGTGAGACCAGGCATCCCCAGCGGTCTGGTGGGGCCGTTAGTGAAGATGAGGCAAGCTAATGCCCAGAGTTGCCGAGTGTGATCGCTGATCAGAGTGGGCACCGAGGCGAGAGAATTATCGAGTCCGCTGACCCTGGTCCAGAAACCTGCCACGCCGGGAATCGAACCCTGGTCCCGGGCCGTCCTCTGCTCTCGGGTCTGCCGCCTCTAACCAGTGAGCCACACTACTTCACCAGTCCGTGGGAGCTGTCATGCAATGATGGAAGGTCTCCTGAGACACAACGTCACTGCCATCAAAAGAAAAAATAAGCTGAGTATCATCAGCATAATTCATAACTGAGATACCAAATGATTTAATTAGCCTGACCAACGGGCGGAGATAAAGATTAAATAAGATAGGGCTAATTGCCGACCCTTGAGGCACACCTTGCCCCACTTTTCTGATAGCAGATCTATAGGGTGGCAAAGGCACTACCTGGAGCCTATCATACAGATAGGAGACCAGCCAATCCCGGGCCAAGCCAGCCACCCCGACTTCCTCCAGCCGGCTGATGAGAATATCATGGCTGACCGTATCGAACGCGGCCGACATGTCAAGCAGCACTAAAAAGGCTGCTTGACCAGCGTCCACACACGAATGAAGGTCATCTACATACAGGAGATGACATACAGATATGTTCACTGGACATGCTCATTGAATGCTGCCCAGTCATGCACGCAGTGAGTCTACGCACAGACACAGGTCATTATGTGATGTATGTAGTGTGCAGACATGCATAGGACTGGAGATGTGTGCAAGCCACAGAGGGGGTTCAGTGCTGTTATCCTGCATGTGTGTGAGATTAGCAGGGAACTTGTATGCCCTTATAAATGCATGCAGTTACATTAGCTTAGCCCATGCAGAGTGTCCATGTGAGATGTATCCCAAGGTGGGATGGACAGAGATTACATTTAGTAATGAGTCTGTGTCTTGCTACTGTACTGATAGATGTTGGCACATGACACTGTGTCACTGATCATTTCCCCCTCTTTTCTCCCATGCCTGCAGCTCAAGGTACAACAGCGTAAGGCCATGTGGAGGGCCATTGCAGCAGAGGTGCGAGCTCTGGTGGTATCTAACCGACGACGCATCCACTGCCACATCAGCCGGCTGGCAAAGAATGTTGCAGAGATGACCTTGGGGCTGCTTCCATGCACTGGGCACTTGGCACGGCGCAGCATGACACTACTGATTGGCCGCATCTTGGCAGTGACTCATCCTGAGCTGGATGCACGTCTGAAGGAGCATTGGCAGCAAAGCAGGGGAGAGTATTTGTGGAGGGTGACTTTAGCTGGAAGCAGATGCATGTGTACAGGGCCTGTGGGAGCAGTGGCCTATGTGATGTTTGTGGGGCGGTGCAGTGTTGTGTCATGTAAGTGCCTGCTGTGATGGGTGCCAGTGTCATGCATTGGCCCAAACTGGCCTTACAAGGTGGCCTTCCCTGCTGTGCATTTACATAGCCGTATGTGTTCGGATCTTCATGGTTATTCAGCATTGGGATAGTGTGGGCAATCTATTTGGGAGTGAACAGCAGTGTTCACAATCTGAGTGTGACTTCATCTATGCGTACATTGCATGCACCATGCATGTTGAGTCCTAAACATCTGACACCAATGTGCCCCAGCGTACAACATGGTGTTTGGCACGGGCTATTTGCCATTGTGGACTGTCATGTTCTAATAGGTGTCTAAGTTCTCACACCCTGTTCCCTCCAGGTCTGTCAGTGGCAATAAGTGATGTGCCCACATCATGTCCTTAGGTGTGGGCTGAGCAAGTTGCGTGTCTGGTAGACTTCAGCCACGGGCAGGGTGTTGTGCTGTGTGGCCTTAACATGGCTCAGTCATGGCAGATAATCAGGGTTACAGGCACTGCTGTGGTCTATGTAGTGAGTTGCTGCAATGTGATTGCGGGGTGTGGTGGGCAACAGTTAGATTTGGGCATCTTTTGTACTGCATCGATTTGTTTACTTTGTCCTGTTGATGACACTAACCTGACCCTGCATGTCTCTCTCATTCAGATTCGCCAGTGGATACGGAGGGACAGTAGCCGGACACCGGTGGTGGCGAGACTAGCACTACAGCTGCAGAGAAGCCCAGTGACACAGAGGTCATCAGTGCCTCAGAGGGGGACCGGAGTATGCAGGAGGAATCCCTGCCTGAGACTCAAAGTACCACATCATCTGATGCCAGCGGGGATGCATCCATGTTGGAAGTCACAGGGAATGGGGACTCTGCATCTTCTTCTACCGCTCAGAGGCCAGTGCCCACCCTCCCATCCACTTCCTCTGGTGCTGCCTGTGTCCGTGTCAGTAAGAGGGGACGAGTTACATTCACACCTGGCACCGCTGAGCCTGCTCCTCTCCCCCTGCTGCCCTCAGCGCTGAGTCTGTTGAGCTCCTGCGCCAGCTTTGTATGGGCCACACAGCCCTGCTCAATTCCTTCAGTGACCATGACTAAAAATTAGGCCAGGTGGTTGCCTACATGGAGGCCATACACTCAGACGTGGGTGGGCTACACTGTACTGTCCAGGCTTTATCATCCACAGAGACGTCTGCCCTTCAACAGGCACATACTCCTATTCTTGCTCCAGTGCCTTTGTCCACCCCCCAGTTAGTGGCCACATCTGATGGTAGTGACCACGGTCCACATGCATCACAGTCACAAAACTGCACAAAAAGCACCCAGCAGAAACAACCCACGCGGACCCGCCCGCAGACACCATCCCCACAGAAGAGCATAGCCATCCCAGAATGCAAAGACAAGAGCCCCTCAGGGAAGAGCAAGGCCGAAAAAGCAAAGAAGCAGACATCAGGCTCACATGCTTCCGAGGCATCACCAGCCAAGGACTCTCCTGTCCCTAAAACTTCACGCAAAGCTAGGCGTGCAGTTTCTGTGCCCACTGAGGAGGTGTTGTATGGCAAGGGTACACTTGGAAGGGCTCAGAGCCACATTCCCCCAACACATCGACTCCCATTTCAAGCCCAGTAAAGCAGGGGAAGGAGGGCACTGTAGGGGGGACACCTGGCAAACAGGGGAAGGAGGGCACTGTAGGGGGTACACTTGGCAAACAGGGGAAGGAGGGCCAGAGGTGTAGCCAGACATAACATTCTGCAGGAACCAAACACGTCACCAGAGGGAGAGCCAGTGTCTGCACCTGATGCGCCTCTGTTGGTGTGTGGGCCTGTTGTGTCATCACCAGTTCCCATTAAACCCAGTACAGGAAAGGCATTTCGAATTCCCAAGAAGTGGAAAGGCACCCCTCAAACCCACACTGTGTCACAGGTCTGCATGACTCCACCTCCACGTGCCACTACACCACCTGGTCCAAACAGCCCTCCAGCTTGCCAAGCCACTGATAGCCCTACATCACCGGGGCCTCTCTCTCCCCAGTCAAGTGGTCCTGATGTCCCCAACACACAGTCAGCTCCAAGTCCACCTGAAAGCCAAGAGTGGTAGTCCCCCTCACACACCTGTCTCTCATACAAGTGGGCCAGTCCTGCCCATTGTTTACCGCCTGAGTGTGTTGCTGCCCATGGAAGGGTACAGTCAAACACACACCCTGTGCAGCTTCTCATATCCTGACTCTGCACTTGGCCATGCCCACTGGCCTTGTCATTCACTGCTGTTCTGCCATTGCCCTTGCCTGTACAGTTTCTCAAGTACTCGCTCTGCACGTTGCCATGCCCACTGGCCTTCCTGTTATGCCCTTGCCTGTTCATCCTCTCATGTACTTGCTGTGCACCCTGCCATGGGCACTGGCCCTGTTGCTCTTCTGTGTTGGACTCTCCCCTGTGCAGCCTCTCATGTACTTGCTGTGCACTCTGCCATGGGTACTGGCCCTGTTGCTCTTCTGTGTTGGACTCTACTCTGTGCAGCCTCTCATGTGCTTGCTGTGCACCCTGCCATGGGCACTGGCCCTGTTGCTCTTCTGTGTAGGACTCTCCCCTGTGCAGCCTCTCATGTGCTTGCTGTGCACCCTGCCATGGGCACTGGCCCTGTTGCTCTTCTGTGTAGGACTCTCCCCTGTGCAGCCTCTCATGTGCTTGCTGTGCACCCTGCCATGGGCACTGGCCCTGTTGCTCTTCTGTGTTGGACTCTACTCTGTGCAGCCTCTCATGTGCTTGCTGTGCACCCTGCCATGGGCACTGGCCCTGTTGCTCTTCTGTGTTGGACTCTACTCTGTGCAGCCTCTCATGTGCTTGCTGTGCACCCTGCCATGGGCACTGGCCCTGTTGCTCTTCTGTGTAGGACTCTCCCCTGTGCAGCCTCTCATGTGCTTGCTGTGCACCCTGCCATGGGCACTGGCCCTGTTGCTCTTCTGTGTAGGACTCTCCCCTGTGCAGCCTCTCATGTGCTTGCTGTGCACCCTGCCATGGGCACTGGCCCTGTTGCTCTTCTGTGTTGGACTCTACTCTGTGCAGCCTCTCATGTACTTGCTGTGCACCCTGCCATGGGCACTGGCCCTGTTGCTCTTCTCTGTTGGACTCTACTCTGTGCAGCCTCTCATGTGCTTGCTGTGCACCCTGCCATGGGCACTGGCCCTGTTGCTCTTCTGTGTTGGACTCTACTCTGTGCAGCCTCTCATGTGCTTGCTGTGCACCCTGCCATGGGCACTGGCCCTGTTGCTCTTCTCTGTTGGACTCTACTCTGTGCAGCCTCTCATGTGCTTGCTGTGCACCCTGCCATGGGCACTGGCCCTGTTGCTCTTCTGTGTTGGACTCTACTCTGTGCAGCCTCTCATGTGCTTGCTGTGCACCCTGCCATGGGCACTGGCCCTGTTGCTCTTCTGTGTTGGACTCTACTCTGTGCAGCCTCTCATGTTCTTGCTGTGCACCCTGCCATGGGCACTGGCCCTGTTGCTCTTCTGTGTTGGACTCTACTCTGTGCAGCCTCTCATGTGCTTGCTGTGCACCCTGCCATGGGCACTGGCCCTGTTGTTCTTCTGTGTTGGACTCTCCCCTGTGCAGCCTCTCATGTACTTGCTGTGCACCCTGTCATGGGCACTGGCCCTGTTGCTCTTCTGTGTTGGACTCTACTCTGTGCAGCCTCTCATGTGCTTGCTATGCACTCAGAACTGGCCACTGGCCTTCCTGTGCACATCCTCTTGCATATGCTCAGCATGTGGTGCCTTCCTCTTCTCTACTGTTGTTCTACTGTCACATATGTGCAATAGGTGAATAAAGACAGTTACTTCTGTTGTCTGTTTTGTCAGTGTCCTTGCTGATTAAAGTTATTTTGGTGTGTGCATTTGGTTGACTGTGTCCCATGCTCTATGTGTTACTTCAACATTGCCAAACTCTTTACTCGCATCTCATTTTTAACAGGGGTGACAGGGACTTCAGTCCATTCAGACAATTATACTTGTGTTATCTGTGGTGTCAAATGTACCTGTCATTCCGTTCTCTTTTTTGTGGTTTGCTATTGTTGGCTACATTGTTCACATGTCAGATTGGGGGACACTGCCAACACAGAGTGTGATACTGCGCACAGGTTTGCATGCAGGCTGGGCAATGTCATCATGTGTGTGTGTTATTCCTTTATGTGTGCCCAGCTCTGTATGTGTATGGCCTTCTTGTGATGGCCCTTAATCCTGGCCCCATGGCCTACATGAGATGCGTGCTCTTGGGTAGACAAGAGGTGTGCAGTGTGAAGGGTGTGACTTTGTAGGGGATGTGGATGTGTGTGTGCCCTTGATTGTGAAAGACACACATGTGTCATCCAGGAGTTGTGTGCCTGTTGTTTGGATTGTTCAGCACTGTGGATGTGGTTGTATGCACATGTGTGACTTTTCTGTTGTGGACTGTGCAGTGTGTTGGTGTGCCTGTGCTGTTCTGTCTGACTCCTACTTGTTGTATGAGTCACTTGTGAGTCTGTAGAGTGTGCGACTTGCACATAAGTATTATGTTTGTTTGATCTTCAATGTGTCTTGAGTCTGTTTGTGTAGACTGTGCAGCCCTGCTTCTCCACACTGCCATTGTGGTTGTGTTTCACATGCATTGCAGGCACATGGTGCCTTTTATCCTCATGTATGGCATGGCGTGTGGTTTAATGACATCCCCTATCTGTGCCACTTATGCCTACCCATTGTGAGTTTGCACTCCCTTCATTTGTGTATGGTACACCCCTTACATGTCGAGTAATGACATGCAAGACAGTTCACTTTGATGTTAGCTGTACCCTTGGTTTACATGTGTGTGTGCCTCCCCATCACTTCATTTGTGACACTGTGCTTTGTGGTGCAGTTCTTGGGCCAAGAGTGCTGTTCAACTCTGGACATTACCCCAATGGTTTAAGTGTGGTGTTCTTGTTCTGAAGCACACATAGAGCTGGGTCCATGGCGGTTGTGACCGAGTGGTGTGGACCAGGTCTCTGCTATCGCGCTCCGCTGTCGAGTTTCCACCGTCTCTGGTTGGGCGGTGTCTCCGCTGTGGTGCGTCTGCCTGTTTGGGCCATCCTAATTTGTGGAGCGGGGCGAACGTCATTCTGCACGGCGGAGAGTCTCCATTGGCTCCCACCGCCACGGTGGCGGGCGCACTTTGATGGCGGTGCGCAGCGCTCCGCGGCGGACGGGAAATGACCTATGTTTAGCTGTACTAATATGGCGGACGTGAGTACCGCTGCTCGCAGGCGGAAAAAGGCAAAAAAGGCCACCGCTCAACATCCTAATGGACCCCTTAATGCCCATGTTGTTTTTTTACAGGAGACTCATTGCAACGATGTAGAATCTCTTAAGCTTAAACGTTAATGGGTTAACCACATTGTTCTCTCTCGTGCTGTTGACCGCCATGACAGTGTTGCTATTTTATTTCATAAATCACTTAATGCACAGATATTATCGACTGAATGTGATTCCAATGGGCGATTGGCTTAGGTTGATGCTAATATTTTTAAAAACTAGTCACTTTCTTTAACATTTATGGCCCGGTCAAATCAGACCCACAATTTTGGCATTGTATTAAATTGAAATTATCCTCCATCACTAACCCTAATATAATTGTTGGTGATTTTAATAATTGGATAGATCCTTATTCAGATAGAAAATCTAAATTTAAATGTAATCCTGATAACACCCATACATTATTTCATTCTGCCATTGCCTCCCACCCATTGTATGATGTATGGAAAACATGCAATCCAGATATTTACTAATGTACTTTATTTTCACTTGTTCATCATACTATGTCCCACATTGATTATATACTAGTTACTAAATCATTACTCCCTTGTATCCAGCCATCTGAAATTGGTTCTATTTTTATCTCTGACCATGCATCTGTGTCGGGCTCTTTTAATATGTCCCTTAATATTTGCAAACATGGCCTTTGGCATTTTAATATTCACTTACTCTCAGACCAAACCTTCATTTCTGAAGCGACCTCCTTCATCAATGAATTATTTCAACTTAACAAACCTTCGGATACCTCAACTCATAATTAGTAGGCTGCTTTTGAAGCTTTTGAAGCCTTTACAATTGCTTTCTCTGCAAAGAAAAATAAATTACTCAATGCTCAATATAAAGAAACTCTTCAAAAGATTAAAACCCTGGAACACAACTACTTTTCTTTCTAATCCTCTTCCACTTTACAAGAATTGATCACAGCTAAATCTACCTTGAATAAGATTGCCACTGTTGATGCTTGTAATATTCTCCTCAAGATTAAATCTAAATTTCATGAAGGTCAAAATAAGGCGAGGAAAATTTTAGCCAACCATTTAAAAATAAATTCAGAATGTAAAAATATTGGATCTGTCCACAAAGAAACAACTAAAACGCGTCTTTCCTCTGATTCAGACATATTGTATACATTTCAATCAAATTATCAACTTTTATATACAGAAGATTCAACTCCTGTTGAAAAAGATTTTGAAACTTTTTTCCAAGGTATCCCTAAACCTCCCTCCCTTTCTGATACCTTTTTACCTCTTGAAAAGGATATCTGCCTTCAGGAGATAAACAAGGCCTTTAAATCTTTAAAAAAGGCCAAAACCCCAGGACCTGATGGTTTCTCAATTCAACTTTTCTTAACTTTTCCCTCAATTTTTGCCCAAAATTATTGGATCTTTTTAATTAATTCCTCTCTAAAGCATGTGGCTCTTTTTTAGAAGCCTTTATAGTTGTTATTCCCAAACCCGATTGTTGGACAGGCCTCGTGAAGGGCTCGCTCCCTCCCCGCATGACAGAGCCCGGACACCGACTCTCCCGGTGCCACCAGAAGAACAACCCCGACGACCCACAGAAGCAACCCGCAACCCGTCCCCCACGGGATGCCTGCTCCCGAACATCTCAGTATCACGGGCCCGGGCCCCTGTCAGCACCATTGCCCGGCCCAGCCGCCATCTTGGACACTGCACCACGAGGCTGCGTGGCCTCAGCTCAACCCCAACCCTGGGCCTAGCCAGGCCCCGACATCCCGGCACCACCATCCACCCAGGAGGTGAACGGACCACTTGGCAGGTCAATGGGAGAGAGGAGTGTCGATGGTTCTCCCCCGCCAGGTGCCGATCGCCCCCAGCCTCCCCGGGCGCTGGCTCCACCCCCCTGCTGGGTGTCTGGACTCCCTCATCCCGGACCTCCCGACCTCCAAGTGCGAGGGTCCGGACATCAAAGGGGGCCAGACCTATAACTGGGGCAACTCCAGAGCAGGAAGGCAGTTGTATCCTGGAGTCGAGAGACACCTAGAAGAACTCATCCTTGACGGACTGCTGGCGCTGCCGCAGCCCTGCCTTGAGAACCATCGTCCTGCCTGCTGGCGCTGCCGCGGCACTCTGCAACCTTCCTCCTCGTCTGGACCTGCTGGCGCTGCCGCGGCCCCCTGCAACCTACATCGTCCTCGGGACCTGCTGGCGCTGCCGCGGCCCTCTGCAACCTACATCGTCCAAGGGACCTGCTGGCGCTGCCGCGGCCCTCTGCAACCTACATCATCGTCGGGACCTGCTGGCGCTGCCGCGGCCCTCCTCAAGTGAGACTTATCATCCGAACCTGCTGGCGCTGCCGCGGCCCGACCTTCCAGAACTCCAAGCTCGAGGATTGTGAGCTATCCATCATTCCACCTCAATACCAGATCGGTATCAAGACTGTCCCGCTACCCCCTTTCCCTTCCAGAGACTAGAATTGAGAGGACCCTCGTGTCCCGATCTCACTATACCGTGATACTTTGCTTCAAGAACTGCATATAAAAAGCGTTAACCTTATCCTTGTGTGGTGTCCATCTGTGGGGGGGAAGTTACTTGTCTATACGATCGCTGGAGACGGCCCTCCCTGGAGGCCTCTCCCCGTGTCCTCGGCCGACCCTCCAGGTCCCCGTCTAACATTGGTGGCCAGCGGCGCGATCCGAACCGACGCGTAATCGTACAGAGAGTAACTCACCCCACGACTCAACCACAATGACAACAAAAGAGAGCGGATCCGCAGAGAAATTCCAGATGGAGAAACTAGAAGAGTACAACCATCGAGAGCTAAAGCAATTTTGCATGGAACTAGGCATTGCTACCACCGGGCTGAGCACGAAAGAGGACTTCAAACACGCCCTAGAAGCTTGGGCAGAAACGGGTGCGGCTGTACCCCGGAACCAAAACCGCGAGGCACCAGAAACAAACACCACTCCGACGGAAGAAAGGAGAGCGGGTCTCTCCCTGGAAGAGATCCAAGAACGAGAGAAAAGCAGACTCCATGAAATGGAGTTGGCACGGCTCCGGTTGGACGGAGAGCTGAAACTGGCGGAACAAAAGATAAACTTAGAACACTTACGGCTCCGAGAGGAGTGGGAAGAGAAACAAAGGCAGAGAGAACTCGAAGAGAAAAAACTGGCATACGAACACGAGCGCAAGCTAGCAGAAATAGAAATGCGGAAACAGAATAAAGATCTAGGGGTGCCCGAGCGCCCGCACACCCCGGGCACTACCGAACCAAAGGTCCACATCCCCAAGGATGTCGTCAGAGAATATTATCGGAACGACGACATACAGCAGTGGTTCAAGGCCTACGAGATCGCCATGACCTCCCACCGGATTGATCGAAGTGACTGGGGAGCCGGGCTATGGGGGAGGTTCATCAATGAAGGCCGCGATGCCCTGCTACAGCTCCCGGACCATCAGATGACCTCCTATGACCACATGAAGGCCGCCCTCCTCACTCGATACGGATTCACGCCCGAGATGTACCGCCAGAGGTTCCGCGACTGCAAACGGATCCTGGGTACAACTTGGGTAGAGTATGTGAACTATTTCAGCCGAGCCTTCGAGGGGTGGATCAAGGGCAGCCACGTAACCACCTACGAGCAACTCTTTAACCTCATGGTGTGGGAGCACCTCTCCAACAATTGCTTCGTCGAGCTCAGGCAGCACCTTCTTGACAGTAAATTGACTGAACCTCGGCAGCTCGCCGCTGAAGCTGACCGATGGGAAAGCACTCGAGTGGCCCGGAGTGGGCCAAGTGAACAAAACAGAAACAACCAAGGTCTCCATCGCCCCCGAGGAGGAGGAGGAGGCCAGGGCCGGGGCAGAGATGCCGTCCCGGCAGCTCCCGCCAGCAACACCCCGCCCCTGGCCAGTTGGGGAAACCCCCCGATGCGCCCAGGGTTCCGAGCCAACGTTACTTGCCACCGGTGCCAGCGAATCGGACAATATGCCAGCGACCCGAGCTGCCCGAAGAACCAGACTCCCGTGCCCCGCCAGGTCGCTGCCGCCGCGCTAGGAGAGGAGCAAACCTCCGAAGAGTATGAAGAGTACGAGCAGGAACAGCCCGAGTGGGAACCTGCCGCCATGATCCTGGCCTGCCTGGGGGAAAGAGACATGATCCCGCGGGCTCCCCTACCCGCCAACACCAGAAAATACAGCCAGTGGGTGAACATAAATGGGCGCAAGGCCGAAGCCCTGCGCGACACCGGGGCCAGTGTGACGGCGGTCCGCTGCCACCTGGTGACCCCGGAACAAATCCAGCCAAACGTTCTTTGCCCTGTCCGATCAGCCGACAATTCAGAGAGCCTGTGTCGGATGGCCTGCGTCCCCTTCGAATGGGGAGGAGTGTCCGGTATGCTAAAAGTGACTGTCCGCGATGATGCCCCAGTGGACTGCCTCCTGGGAAACGACCTCGAGAGTTCCCCGTGGGCGGCCGTTGAGAGGAGAGAGCACCTGGGGATGTTGGGCCTCCCGGACTGGGCGTGCGTAACAACCCGGTCCATGGCCGCCCGTGCCATCCCCAGACCCGAAGAACCCGAATGGCCAGCACCTCCTCCCCCGATCACCCCAGAGGAAGCCACCCTCAGTACTGATCCTCCAGAGCAAACCCAAGAAGGGCCCACTCCGCTCCAAGATCTTCCAGAACTGGCTCAGTGGCGTCCAGAGGGTAGACCCATCCAGGAACAATTCCGGCAGGAGCAGAAGACCTGTCCCTTCCTCGAGGGACTCCGACAGCAAGCACTCGCCCAGAGCGCGGGAGACACCACAGGGGCCCACTGGATCTATTGGGACAATGACCTACTATACAGCGAGCAAAGAATTGCAGAATTGGGGGCCAGTCGGGTGCTGGTGGTGCCCCTCCGCTTCAGAGACTTCCTTTTGAACTTGGCACACGATGTCCCCCTTGCTGGGCACTTGGGGCAAGACAAAACGTATAACCGCCTGGTAACCCACTTTTACTGGCCCAAAATGCGAAATGACGTCTCCAACCACTGCCGGGCATGCCCCACCTGCCAGGCCAGCGGGAAGAGCGGCCGAAAAATCAAAGCACCCTTGCAACCATTCCCCGTCGTAACCACCCCGTTCAAACGGGTGGGAATAGACATCGTGGGGCCCCTGGACCCCCGAACAGCACAAGGGCATCGATTCATCCTGGTCCTGGTGGACCACGCCACCCGCTATCCTGAGGCCATTCCTCTTCGGACTGTAACAGCACCAGTGGTAGGCCGAGCCCTAATGGGGATCTTCTCCCGAGTAGGATTGGCCTTGGAAGTTGTCAGCGACAGAGGCACGAACTTTGTCTCCAAATATATGAAATCTCTCTGACAGCAGTGTGGGTTTACGTACCGGTGCACGACCCCCTATCACCCGCAAGGAAACGGACTGGTCGAACGGTTTAACCGCACCCTCAAGGGGATGATCATGGGGCTGGAGGAACCCCTACGTCGCCAGTGGGACGTGCTGCTCCCGTGCCTCCTCTTCGCCTACCGAGAAGTCCCCCAGAAATCCCTCGGTTTCAGCCCCTTCGAGCTCCTGTACGGACACCCTGTCCGGGGGCTCCTCAGCCTGGTTAAAGAAGAATGGGAAATGGCCCCCCAGAAGACCCCTCCGGACGTGTATAAGTACCTCCTGACCCTCCGCAACCAGACCCGGCGATTCAGGGAACTCGCTAAAGCCAATCTCGAGGCCAGTCAGGAGGACATGAAGAAATGGTACGATCAACATGCCTCCTCCATCGAGTTCGAGCCTGGTCAGCAAGTATGGGTAATGTCTCCCATCGAGCCTTGTGCCTTGCAGGACAAATGGACAGGACCCTTCAAGGTGGTCGAGCGCAAGGGCCCTGTCACCTATCTAATCGACATGGAGTCCCCCCGGAACCCCCTCCGGGTCCTTCACGCCAACAGACTCAAACCACACTTCGTACGCTCGGAGCTCAGCCTACTGATGGCCACAGATAGTGGGGCAGAGGAAGACTCCGAGCCCCTCCCTGACCTACTGAGGACCCGTGAAAAAGATGGCTCGGTGGACGGGGTCCGACTCTCCGATGCCCTGACCCCGGAGCAGCGCCAAGACTGTCGGGCCCTCCTGCTGCAATTTGCAAACCTGTTCTCCCTCACCCCCGGGGTCACCCCCTGGTGCCTTCACGATGTGGACACTGGGGACAGTCCCCCTATCTGACACCGGGCGTACCGAGTGCCAGATCGGGTGCGCGCCTGCATCCAAGACGAAGTCTCCAAAATGCTCACACTCGGAGTCATCGAGCCATCCGACAGCCCCTGGCCCAGCCCAGTCATACTGGTCCCCAAAGCTGCTGCCCCGGGCACCACCCCCGAGCTCCGATTCTGCGTCGACTATCGGGGCCTGAACGCTGTCACCCGAACCGACGCTCACCCCATTCCCCGAGCATATGAACTGGTTGACCGCATGGGGGCTGCCCGCTACCTGAGCATCTTTGATCTGACAGCGGGCTACTGGCAGATCGGCCTCACCCCCAGAGCCCAAGAACGATCCGCCTTCTCTACCCCGGATGGTCACTACCATTTCAAAGTAATGTCATTCGGCATGAAAAACGCCCCCGACACTTTCCAACGACTTGTGAACCAGGTATTGGCGGGCCTCGAAGAATTCAGCGCCGCCTACCTGGACGATATCGCTGTGTACAGCCGCCACTGGACAGACCACCTTCACCACCTCCGAGAAGTCCTGCACGCCCTCCAACAGGCCGGCCTCACCATCAAGGCCAGCAAGTGCCAAATTGGCCAGGGGTCCGTGACCTACCTCGGGCACCAAGTGGGGAGCTGTCTGGTGGCCCCTCTCCAGCTCAAGATCGCTGCCATCCAGTCCTGGCAGCCACCCGTCACCCAAACCGAGGTCCGAGCCTTCTTGGGGCTCACCGGATACTACAGGCGGTTTGTGAAGGACTATGGCAGCATTGTGGGGCCCCTCACGGAACTCACATCCAAGAAACACCCCAAAACCGTCAACTGGACCCCGGACTGTCAAGCGGCCTTCGAGAAACTGAAGGCCGCCTTGTGCACCGCCCCTGTGCTCTAGGCCCCCGACTACAGCCGTGAGTTCATCGTCCAGACGGATGCTTCAGACCATGGCATTGGGGCAGTTCTCTCCCAACTAAACCCCGAGGGAGTCGACCAGCCAGTGGCCTTCATCAGCCGACGCCTGCTGGCCCGAGAACAGCGCTGGAGCACCATCGAACGGGAGGCCTTTGCAGTAGTGTGGGCCCTCAAGAAGCTCGGGCCCTACCTCTTCGGTACCCACTTCCGGGTACAAACAGATCATCGACCCCTGCAATGGTTGATGCAGATGCGGGGAGAGAATCCCAAACTGTTGCGAAAGTCCATCTCCCTGCAGGGGATGGACTTCACTGTGGAGCATCGTCCAGGCCAGGACCACGCCAACGCAGACGACCTGTCACGCTTTTTCCGCCTCGACGAGGAGAGTCCCCAAGAGGATGGGTGACTCTCCCCGCCTTCAGCTGGGGGGGACGCATGTTGGACAGGCCTCGTGAAGGGCTCGCTCCCTCTCCGCATGACAGAGCCTGGACACCGGCTCTCCCGGTGCCACCAGAAGAACAACCCCGACGACCCACAGAAGCAACCCGCAACCCGTCCCCTACGGGACGCCTGCTCCCGGACATCTCTGTATCACTGGCCCGGGCCACCGCCAGCACCATTGCCCGGCCCAGCCGCCCTCTTGGACACTGAACCACGAGGCCGCGTGGCCTCAGCTCGACCCCAACCCTGGGCCTGGCCAGGCCCCGACATCCCGGCACCACCATCCACCCAGGAGGTGAACGGACCACTTGGCAGGTCAATGGGAGAGAGGAGTGTCGATGGTTCTCCCCCGCCAGGTGCTGATCGCCCCCAGCCTCCCCGGGCGCTGGCTCCACCCCCCTGCTGGGTGTCTGGACTCCCTCATCCCGGACCTCCCGACCTCCAAGTGCGAGGGTCCGGACATCAAAGGGGGCCAGACCTATAACTGGGGCAGCTCCAGAGCAGGAAGGCAGTTGTATCCTGGAGTCGAGAGACACCTAGAAGAACTCATCCTTGACGGACTGCTGGCGCTGCCGCAGCCCTGCCTTGTGAACCATCGTCCTGCCTACTGGCGCTGCCGCGGCACTCTGCAACCTTCCTCCTCGTCGGGACCTGCTGGCGCTGCCGCGGCCCCCTGCAACCTACATCGTCCTCGGGACCTGCTGGCGCTGCCGCGGCCCTCTGCAACCTACATCGTCCAAGGGACCTGCTGGCGCTGCCGCGGCCCTCTGCAACCTACATCATCATCGGGACCTGCTGGCGCTGCCGCGGCCCTCCTCAAGTGAGACTTATCATCCGAGCCTGCTGGCGCTGCCGCGGCCCGACCTTCCAGAACTCCGAGCTCGAGGATTGTGAGCTATCCATCATTCCACCTCAATACCAGATCGGTATCAAGACTGTCCCGCTACCCCCTTTCCCTTCCAGAGACTAGAATTGAGAGGACCCTCGTGTCCCGATCTCACTGTACCGTGATACTTTGCTTCAAGAACTGCATATAAAAAGCGTTAACCTTATCCTTGTGTGGTGTACATCTGTGGGGGGGAAGTTACTTGTCTGTACGATCGCTGGAGACGGCCCTCCCCGGAGGCCTCTCCCCGTGTCCTCGGCCGACCCTCCAGGTCCCCGTCTAACACCGATAAAGACTCCTCCTTCTGTAAAAATGTTTACCCATTTCACTGATTAATTATGATTGTAAAATGTTTGCAAAGTTTTTGGCTTCTCGCCTTTAAAAGGTTATTCCTCATCTTATCAAACCAGGTCAAGCTGGCTTTGTTAAGGGTCGTCTCGCCTCTGAATTACACAATCCCTCTATTTTATTTACAACACAGTTGCAATTACGCCCCATTTTCTATATACAATTGACAATTCTCTCTCCCCAGTATGCTGGTCATGTCTCTCTTCTGAAGGCTCGTTGATGTATTTACTTTATACTGTCCCAAGGTTTATGACTTTTGGAAAAATATAGGGTCGAAATGTTTATTGATTTTTTATTGCGATAAACCACTTGCTATTCAAATATCTTTTTAGGTACCAAATCTTCGCATTTCGATCGTCTCCCTTCAAAAACGATTCTATTTGACCTCTTTATTGCTATTGCATTTAAAGTTATATTAACTTGTTGGAAATTTAACTCTAAAATAGCCTTTTTGTTACAGTGTAAATTGATTTGTGATGAACATAGAATTGCTTCTGTCTTAACACTCTTCTATTTATTCAAAGATTACGTGACTTACTATGGTTACCTTTTACTTCACTTCTATCCGCATACTCATCTCTCTCATAACACCCATTTTTATTTGAATCATTTAACCCTCCCTTCTTCTTTCTCTCTTTCCCTTCTTTCTTCTCTTCTTTCTCTCTTCTCTATGTTTTCCTCTTTCTCTTTTATATATCAAACATTTTTTCGACTATATCAATTTCTCTAATAGAACACACTCCTTGATTACGATAATGTACTTTCTCCTTACCCTTATTTCTCCTCTCCACTTACATATTTCTTTGTTTCTTATTATAATAGTTGCTAATGGTATTAACTTTTCAGGAAACCAACGTCTTTTAACTCTATACTCCATGCCTCCAGTTTTCACCCTGAACACCAGTTACGTTCTATCCCATATGGAGAATTCCTAAGAGCCAAACGTAACTGCAGCGAATCCAATGAGTTCGAGAAATGCATCTCGAATATGAAAGACAGATTTCTAAGAAGAGGGTACTCTAACTCATCCCTCAAAATAGCAGAACAAAGAACCAGAACCATCCCGAGACCTGATTGTCTAAAAACACGCACAGAGACAGAGTCCTCTGGACAACAAATCAGACTGATAACAGAATTCAATGCACTTAACCACACCACCAAAAAGAGCTTCAACAAACACTGGAAACTGTTAACAGAGGATCCCGTACTTAAGGAGTTCCTTCCAGACAGACCTGCCATCACGTACAGAAAGGGTTTCACTCTGAAAAATAAATTGAGCCCCACAGTTCCCCCAAATACTACAGCACGAGATTGGCTATCCACAAGAGGTCTGGGTTTCTACAAATGTGGTTTTTGTTCCATGTGTATCTGGGGGAAACATGGCACCACAACGTTCAAGGGTCCGGAAGGGACAATATATCAAATCAAACACAATATCACTTGTCTGACCAAATTTGTTGTCTACATAATCGAATGTAAATGTGGTCAAATCTATGTTGGCAGTACCATCAGGGCACTCAAGGAAAGAATCGCAGAACACATGAGGGCTATACAGAAAAGAGATCCAAGGTACCCAGTAGCCCTACACGTAGCTGAGTGCCAACCTCTAGAGAATGACATCAAAGTGCGTGTTTTTGGGATCGACGTGATTCCCCTCAACATCAGAGGGGGCAACAGAGAACTGACGCTCAGACGTAGAGAGGCCACATGGATCATGCGTCTACAGAGCGTGGAACATGGGCTAAACTACGACCCTGAGCTTCAATACTTTCTAGGTAACTAATGAGTTACCTTTGGGGATCCTACTTTTGGAAAACTAATCATATCTACTTCTAGTTACTGATATAACTCACATGAAACGATCACAGACACTCTTTCGTATAAAGATCTACATCTTTTGGAACAAAAATGTCACGTAATAATGCACATATTGCAATTTATATAACGCTTGTCATAGTGTTGATTTGAAATCATACATGTCATTTTGGATGTTCTGTAACCTATTACAACTGTCAATTGGGGCTAGCTTCTCATGATCTACTAGAACGCTGGTGAGATTAGATAAAACTGATGTAATTTTGTTTTAAATTTATAATAATGTGATCTATGAAGTCACCAATACACAACAACGATAATGCACCCTCACCTGTTGGAATGGGATATATGATGTTACAACGCGGACTTTTACTCCGCATACCGTTACAACGCGGTTTTTACAACGCGGATCATGTAACAACGCATGTATTTACAACGCATTTTTTTACAACGCAGGTACCTTTACAACGCAGACCATTACAACGTAAGTATTGGTAAGTATATATTAATAAGAATAATATAATAGTAACTTAATTTTAAAAGTATAATTTGAGTATAATTTAATGTAATTTTAAATAATTTAATTTCTGTTAATTAATTTAAATTTAAATTAATGTTACTTTATTTTTACCATGTACCCCTGTACCCCAGAAACTCTAAACTGACCCTAAACACCCCAAAAAAAATAAAGTAATTTTTTTAAATATAATTAAAATTAATTATTGTAAATTAAAAAAATTATAACTTTATTTTTACCCTGTACCCCTGTACCCCAAAAACTCAAAACTGACCCTCAACCCCAAAAATAATGCAAAGTAATTTAATTTAATTTATTTACTATTAAATAATTTAAATTAAAATTAAATTTAATTTATTTTTACCCTGTACCCCAAAAACTAAAAACTGACCCTGAACTCTAAAAATACCCCTTTACCCAAAAACTAAAAACTGACCCTGAACCCTAAAAATACCCCTTTACCCAAAAACTAAAAACTGACCCTGAACCCTAAAAATACCCCTTTACCCAAAAACTAAAAACTGACCCTGAACCCTAAAAATACCCCTTTACCCAAAAACTAAAAACTGACCCTGAACCCTAAAAATACCCCTTTACCCAAAAACTGAAAACTGACCCTGAACCCTAAAAATACCCCTTTACCCAAAAACTAAAAACTGACCCTGAACCCTAAAAATACCCCTTTACCCAAAAACTAAAAACTGACCCTGAACCCTAAAAATACCCCTGTACCCAAAAACTAAAAACTAACCCTGAACCCTAAAAATACCCCTTTACCCAAAAACTAAAAACTGACCCTGAACCCTAAAAATACCCCTTTACCCAAAAACTAAAAACTGACCCTGAACCCTAAAAATACCCCTTTACCCAAAAACTGAAAACTGACCCTGAACCCTAAAAATACCCCTTTACCCAAAAACTAAAAACTGACCCTGAACCCTAAAAATACCCCTTTACCCAAAAACTAAAAACTGACCCTGAACCCTAAAAATACCCCTTTATCCTAAAACCCAAAACTGACCCTAACCCCTAAAAATACCCCTTTACCCTAAAACCCAAAACTGACCCTAACCCCTAAAAATACCCCTTAACCCCAAACATATAACATTTAAAATTTAACTATATACTTACCAATACTTACGTTGTAATGGTATGCGTTGTAAAGGTACCTGCGTTGTAAAAAAATGCGTTGTAAAAACATGAGTTGTAACAGTATCCGCGTTGTAATGGATGCGTTGTAACAGTAGTGCGTTGTAAAAAATGCGTTGTAACAAGTGCACACCGTTGGAATGTAACCCTATCGAATCACCTTCTCTAAAAACACACCACACTCATAGACACTTAATAACAGTGGGAGGTGCAGACACCTATTTCGGGAATTTTCCACCCACCTATCCAACCAATAGCACAACGTTAATGGGTTCCACTGAACATATTATCAGTACAAAAACGATATGGATAATGCTTTCTAATTGGTAATATCCATCATCTCCGTCGTTAATATATAAGACGTAGACACACTAATTTTGTCTACACACTCTGTCAGTACACGAGCACCATGCACTGAACTAAAAATCAGTAGCACGACAAATATGACTAAAGAGTCCCTTTCGGTATTACTTTCCTCTCCTTCCATATACTCAGCACGTAGACATACAATCTTTGTCCACACAACATGTCAGTACGCGAGCACAATACATTCAGCAAAATTATTTCCCCATGCCAAGATGGCGGCCACGTTTGAACATTCAAACAAACCGACATCTTCTATGTTTAGCAATCCTACATAGTAACACCTCCTCCTCCGGTCAGGTGTCCGCTCACGACAGACGGCCACCGGGAACCAACGGAGGAGGGATACCAAATGATGGGTAAGTCGCTGCCCTCTCCCCTTACCAACTAGATTCCAAGTAGTATGGAGATAATAGACACACGCGAACTTACGGTCGCATTTCTAAAACGTGCATGTTATCTTCTAAACCCTTACAGCTTACCGCCAATCGAGAAAACGCACCCGTTTTCTGAGGTTTTCTATTTGATGGATCCCCTCCCGGTCAATACCTGAAACACACCGATATTCAGGTACAGAACGCTACCTTAAGCCATCGATTTCTTCTAGCTATTGTACCATAAAAATTCACAGAGGCTAACACGATGTATGCTACTTTTAGTCCAATGATCGTGTTACTTTACTTTATTCCTTTACCATAGCGATTTAACCCTGAAGTCTCTGATACACCCAAAAAGGGTGAAACAGAGCGGATAGAATGCGATCTTGCTTCCAACTCCACTGGATACTCCACCACTACCTACCAACAGTTTTGAATGTAAATAATCCCAGTGGTAAGGATACTTTTAATACAGTGTCCTGGTTGATCTCGTAATTTTAATTTAGCCATCCACCGAGAGGCTCTCGCACATTCCTCATTTCATGCCTTCCTGATGATGTTTTCTCTTCTCCTCTCGCCTTTTAGTCTCTCTCTAATCCACCCACGTGAAACATTACCATAACTTCCAGACTATACTCAACCCATATCCAGGAGTTGAGTCTAAAGGTAATAACTGAACCTCTTAGAGAGAGCATGTATCTCATTATAGCACTATAGATATCACCCATCTTTCTTAGACCACAAATAATATCCACACACTCCGGTATGAACTTGTCACCCACAAACTTTTTTATTATACTTCCCTTTAGCTTGCCCTCACAAAGATATCTTGACACTCTGTAACCCTAGGTATGCAGAACCACCGTGTGTACGTGAACGCTTGCCACAATTTTTAACTTAATACCAGCAAACCTCACACCCAGGGCACCACCACTCAAGGAAAACCACTCACTTCCTTAGAGTGTTACACTCTCAGTATTTTGAACGTCATCACCCATCACACCCACTCCGTGCAACTGGATACGCACACCACTACTGCATGCGTGATGCACTTCATGTCACCATATGCAGCCTATTTCTGTGATATGACGTACCACTAAATATGTATACACTATGTTTTGTACCACCAGCCCTGAAGAGTCGTGTTGACTCAACGGCACACGACGAAACACGTGTCGGCATATTGATATTCCTCAAGTCTGGATACAATAAATCTTCACCGTGCTGGGACAAGAAACACACCAAAGAATCTGCTTCTATTTCATTATTGATACTTGTCTATTGTACTCAATTGTGTAACACTTTTATGTAGTTGCGAGAGCACAGCTGTATAATTATCGTATAGTCTCTGACTTGTTAGACGGTTAAGGGTGTTTTTCCGCCTGCTCTTAACGCACTACACAGCTACCAATTTCGAACTACACACATTAACGTAAGATTTGAGGCAGTGCGCCCCTGACATCTGAACTCTAAAAATACCCCCAAGCAGTTCACGCTAATGGTATTATGTATTACTCTTAACTCAAATTACGTATGTACTGTTCTAATTCTGTGTTTAATCTCTCAATAAAAATTATATTAAAAAAAGAACTAATAAGCCTCATTGAGCATAATACTTGTAGACAGGATATTCTTTACCTATAATTTGCCAGTTATTGAATATTTACTACAACATGGACCAACACAAAAAAAGCACAATTAGGCACGCTTAAAATAGTTCATAATATAAGCTATCCTGGATGAAGAAAGACCCCTCAAAAAAGAATTTGAGCATTCAAGATCTGAGGGGGATCTACCGTTACGAGACCTTAGTCCTTTCTTTATAGCGAAGTTAAGTAATTGCATTGCAGAGACTGAACACCCCAAAGTCCTTTCTGTCTTAGGAAGTGGAAAACCCATTGCTAGGTCTTCTTCCTCGAAAATTGTATCTAATCCCAAAAAGGGTTCATAGCAACAATTAAGGTTGCCTCCAATTATAATGGGCCCGTTAATTTTATTGGAGTCAAGGACTTCTTCTAAGTGCAGAATTAGTGGTGATTCTTTTGAACGCTCTCTTGGTCTTATATATAAAATAAATAGATGCAACCAGGACTTATTTGGAAATGTTAATCTTAAAGCCAGTATGTCATCTGTGTCATTGGGTACAATTTCTATGGATATATTTACATGATTTTTTATCCAAATTAGAAGACCTCCTGATGGTTCCTCTACTTGGTTGATGGGCCTCTCTGCTGAATGTTCTATAGCCTACTTTAAATAGCGGTTCCCTTGCCCACGTCTCTTCTGAAAGGCAAAAATCAAAATTTTCGTTGACCAATTTGCCGCCAGATCTTGTGAGAGACCGGAGCAACCACATGAGCAGAGCAGTGCAGTGGTAGCGGCGGCGGCGGCGGCGAAGCGAAGCGAAAGCGGCGGAGCAGTCAGGAGTATTAACATCAGAACTGCCTGCGCTAACCTGAACCATTGGCTCATGAGCCACGCGAGTTGCAGGAGCCGCGATCCGCGAGCACAGCAAGAGCGGGAGCCACGACGAGGCAGCATTGGAGGTCTGAGCTGTGAGCTGCAAGCCGCGAGCTGCGACCAGTGGCGGTGTTGTGGGCAGTCGGGAGTCGAGGAGCCCATTATCCCGCGAATTGCAGTGTTTCTTTTTTGCGTTTGTTTTGTCTGCTGGGGGCCCGCACCTTTAACACCAGACTTCCGAACTCCAGAACTGCTTAACCTCGCAACCTGTGCTGTGAGCCCAGAGCCCTGAGCCACCGTGCGAGAATTGAAAACAGTGAACACTGTGAACAGTGAACACTGTGAACTGCGAACTCTGTGAAAGTGGCATTGGGTCTGCACTGGGGATGCTGGCGTTTGCAGGCGCAGTAAGCTGCTGGCGGTGCGAGGCAGCTAGAAGGATGAGGATGAGGATAGGGGCAAGAGGCAAGTGATCGCATGGAGGTGGTGTAAAGCACTTAGCCAAGCACCCATTGTGTGCTGATTGCGGATCCCAGCAGAGTCACCCCCAGCAGCAGCAGTAGGAGCCGCAAGTTTTCCTGCAAGTGGCAGGAGCCGCAAATTTCCCCGGCAGGAGCTGCGAGTTTCCCCCAGCGGCAGGAGCTGCGAGTTTCCCACAGCGACAGGAGCCGCGAGTTTCCCACAGCGAAGGAGCCGCAAGTTTTCCACAGCGCCAGTAGCCGTGAGCTACCTGCAGCGGCAGGAGCCACGAGTTTCTCGGCAGCGGTAGGAGGTATAAGCTCTTTTCAACAGCGGTAGGAGCTGCGAGTCTTCCGGTAGCGGCGGGAGCCTCGAGCTTTTCCGCCAGCCTCCCCGCGGCAACTGCAGCAGCCATGTGAGACGCCCCGCAGCAGCAAGAGCAAAGTAGCAGGAGTCCTCTTCCGCAGCAGTAGGGGTTGTGGTTGGGGGTTGTGTGAGAAACCCCACCCCCCCCAGTGGCGGAAGCTGCAACCGCCAAGTACCAGTAATCAGTACACCTCAGCGAAAGTTAAGGAAAGGTACACCGGTCTCCAGCCTGGGTGTGCGCTAGAGAATATAGCGTCAGGGCTCCGCACAGATGCGATCAGGAACCATCCACCAGGGGACGACAGAAAAACCGCATAGAAAAAAAGGAAAACAAAAACCAAAAAACTAAACTCAAACCACTAGAAGAGGAGGATTCCCAAACTAACAACACTGAAAACGGTGCGGGCCACAGGGATAGGCTGGTTTCGGTTCCCAGCCCAACAACAAAGACAAAGCTGACACCGAACCACTAAACAGGGATTCAAAAGTTCTTTTTCCTAAAAGACCCCATAGCGGCAATGTACGCCCCCCTAAAGGAATCTGCCATGCTACCATGCCCTATGCAGCCAGCTAAATCACAACCTTCTCTCCGAGGTACCCCAGGAATGTTGGCCATTGCACCATCTACTGAAAAATTGTCGGAGAACAGGTTGGCTCACACAGATGGCAGGAAATTAGTGCCAGTAATAGTCCAGGTGCATCAGATCGCACCTGAAACAACAGTATTAACCCCTAAAACAAAATCTGAAGTGACTACCAAAGTTTTCAAAGAACCTAGAACAAAAACAAAAATAAACAACATTGGAGATCCCGCGGAACCATTGGAAATAGAGACCCCAACGGGGGCAAGCAGAGAGTGTGGAAAACTCAACTCCACCCTAGAAGGATCAATACAGGCACTAAATGATTTAACACCCGCTGTAAATCTCAACGCCGGTAAATCTCCCCCCGGAGCCAAGGAAGAGTGCAGAGTAAATACAAGATGGTCAAAGGAGAAAAAAATCGGCTTAATCAACTCAGCAGCAAGCGCCGCTTCAAAGGAAGTGGCGACCAGAAAATCGTTCTCCAACATAAGCGAGGCAAATTTGATTGAAATCCTGGAGTCATTAGAAGGGATGGGACAGGAAAAGGATCATCTAACCCCGAGCCCAAGGAAAAGAACCCCACAAAGAAGAGCCAAATTGGTCTCGTCAATCCCCCTAAGCCCTCAGGGAAAACAAGACTCTCAGTATACAGAGCTACCGGAGGCTGGTCATAGCCCTATAACAATCAAGCAACCAATTCTCTTGTCACCAATAACCATCTCCTCCGGAAATGGGTCAAGCTCCGGGTTGGTCGCCCCGGCGCAGTACACCGAAGACAATCATAATATGCAATGGACTCAAACACTGATCCATACCCTCGAACAATCAATAAAAGTACTAAACTTTCAGTCAGATAAAATGGATGTGCAAATCGACCTTATTAACCTCATCGCCAGTCACATCTCTGGAGTAAACACAAAATTAGATTTAATAACATCGTTAGTAACAAAAAGAGAAACCCTGGATCAGCAAAGAGACAAAAATAATCAACTAGCCTCATGCTACTGCAGCCCTATATTTGAGAAACTGGCAACCCTTCCGGAACTCTTAAAAGACGTTCTAAGGGCAGCAAAACATTCTTTCAACAACCACTGCCAAAGAACATCTCAAAAACCTGTCGGGCAAGAGCCAATTGTTCTTCTCCCCACAGCCAACAATGAAGGAACAAAATATACCAACAAAGTGCAGTTAGTTTTCTGTGCAGGGTCGTTTGGATGTGATTATCCTTGATATATATATATGTATCCAGGAAAGTTATCCCTTGATTATTGATTTCATAGGTCAAGTTTATCCCTGTCATTTTGCCATTGATGGTTGTATGATATTCCTTAAATTCTTCTGGGGAACCATCCCAGATGATTAACAAGTCATCAATAAATCTTATCCAGCACAGGATTTTGCTGGCCATATTGTCATTCTCAGATGCCCATGCAATTTCCTTTTCCCAGTATCCCATCGTTAGACATGCATAGTTTGGGCTAAAAGAAAAACCTATGGCGGTTCCATTCTTTTGCCGGTATAGTTCTTCTCCAAACAAGAAAATATTTTGGGATAAACACATTAAAATCATTTCCTGCAGCATCTGATTGTGATTCCGGTATTTTATGTTCCTGTCCTGTAAGAAGTAATTACAAGCCTTTAATCCAATTTCATTGTTGATGTTTGTATATAAGGATATGACATCCATTGTTACAAGTTGATAGCCCTCTTGCCAAGGTGTATCTTGCAATTTTCTTAACAAGTCATTCGTGTCTTGAATGTAGGAGTTCAATTGTGTGACATAATGTTTTAGAAAATAGTCACTGTAGTTGTAGACTGGTTCAAGTAGGGAGCCTTTAGCCGATAATATTGGTCTGCCCGGAGGATTCCTTTGGTCTTTGTGGACCTTGGGCAGGAAATATATTGTCGTTGTTATGGGATGATTAACCGTGAGGTATTTTAATTCGTCATCATCTATGAGGTTCTTTGATTTCCATTTTTTCAACTCATTGTCGAGTTTGGTTTTAACTTCTGATGTTGGATTGCATTTCAATCTTTCATAGTATTTGGTGTCCCTTAGCTGGCGGTGAGCTTCAGTGATGTAGGCACTCTTTCCCCACACCACTATATTTCCTCCCTTATCCGCCATCTTTATTTCAATTTGGTCATCATTAGTTAGGTTCTTCAATGCTTCACGCTCCTCTGATGTTAGGTTGTCCTTATAGTTTAGACCTTTGATTTTCTGAAGGTCTTGTATCACGGCTTCCTGAAAGATATCCACTTTGTTTCCAGGGGCCAGTTGAGGATAAAATTTCAAGTTGGGCTTCTTTTTGCTGAGGCCTGCTCCTTCTTGAGGAATTGCTTGGCTTATTGTTATTTCTTCTTCATTTTCCCCATCCAGGTTTATTATTGTGGAATACGCTGTTGCATCCCTTGCCCTTAAATCCAGGGTTGTGTTTTCAGTTTGTTGGGATTTTTTATCTTTCATTTTATTTTCCTCAAAGAATTTTGCTAATTTGATTTTCCTTATGTATAGGTAAAAGTCAATGCGCGCTTGGACCATGTTAAATTTCTTTTTGGGGCAGAAATGTATTCCCCTTTTCAAAAGTGAGGCTTCCGTTTCTGTTATTGGTCTTTTTGATAAATTGATCATTTGAAGTTCATCATTTATGTCCCCCTCTTCTGGCGCATACTCCGTGTATCCGTTCCCACTTTTTGGGGTTCCTCATTTGTTTCTTTTGCCCCTTCTTGTCTTCTTTTTGGGAATGTCCACTGGCGTCCTCGTCCTCTTCCTCTTTACTGTCTTTGAGCGCCTCGGTGCTGTTCCCACTGTCGCTGTTGCAACACGAGGCGCATATCCTCTAAAAAAGGCTTATTTTCTGGGTTGTTTGATGTGCCTGGTTCTTCGGTACCAAAGTCCAGTGATGCTGCCGATGAGGATAATGATGAGGCACTTGCGGACATATAACCTGTGTGTTTTTTTGCGGATAGTTGTTAGTAATAGTCATATTTCTTCGAGAAGGTAAATATTCGACCCTCCTCATAGTCGACGGTGTCACGGATACATTTGTTGTGTTTGCGCTCTCTCACTGTCTCTTCATGCTTTTCAATTTGACTTTCCAGATCCTCTTTAAATTTGATCATGTCATTATTTAATTTCATTTGCGCTACTTCCTTTTCAATTTCATTAAGTTCTGATTGAATTTTGTTAAGATCAATTTCAATGTGTTTTACTAGAATCTCCACTAGTCCCAATGAGGATTTCAAAATAAAATCACCCCAGTCTTCCAACAGTTCATTAGACGTATCCTGATGACTTGGCATCAATAAGATTCTCAGACCTCTGGGAACTCTGTGAACTTCCAGGAATTTTTTCAATGTTATTAGTTCCCATGATTTGTTTATCTCTTTCCGGCTTAATTTCTCCCATGTCCTTAATTTACTTTTGGCATCTGATTTGTTTGCATCCGTTTTCTGGTTTTTGTCAGTTTTATCTTTTTCCGTACTGCCTTTAACAAACATTGTTGTCAACAATTCATTACGTTTTGCTGCCCTTTGTTCCATTTTGCTTTCTGTTTCTTGCCGTATTTTTATAGGTTTTATCGTGCTGTTGTGGATATTACAAAAGCCGTACTCAGTAACCCTTAAAACAATTGGTTTTTCCAAAGTGCGTTTCTTTTTAGTCAAGAGTAAGTCGCGATTTTCTTTAACCACTAAGGATTCCAATTCCGGCACACAGCTGACCCTTTCGGTTAAATACGAGATATACTTAGGACAGTAACTTCTTTCTTTCAACATACAGCCACACTCTTACCTCCTCCCGGAGCGGTGCGCGTGTTGTGAAATACTGTCGTCTCTATTTTCTTCGTCAGCGTTCACTCCGGTCAGGTTGAAACAAATCTCCACTCTTTGGTTCACCTTTCCCCGACCCCACAAGCGCTCTTTGTGGGTGCGTTCACCTAATAATAATAATAATAATAATATTAATAAACTAAATATTATCTTAAAAAACGTACACAATTTACAAATGTGTTTTGAAATTAATTAGTAAATCTTCATTAAGAAGTTACATAACTCTAATTTTAAAAGGACATTTTTTAAAACAAGTTCATTTAAAAAAACTATTTAAAATGTTATTTCTTGTTTTATAACCGATATTCTTAAACACAATATTCTTAACGTCATGATTTCTGAGTCACGATATTTAGAAATCAATATTTCGGTGGGGCGACATTTCAAAACACATATGTCTGTCTGAAAAAACCTTATTTTAACAAACCTGGCTGTGACGCGCGTCAATTAGCAAAATATGAACCAATATCAATCATAAATGCAGATATAAAGATCATGGTGAAAGTTTTGCACAATAAACATAAGGTCTATATTACATAATTATTTAACCACCAAAGGTAGGGTTAATACACGATCACACTTCAGCGAATCATGTTAGGACAAACTTCCATCTACAGTTAGAGACGCAGAACGATGAGGATAAGAAGGTGGTTGTCTCTTGAAAACAAGAAGGGGTTCAAACGTATAAAGCGAACATACCTTTATGGATGATGGAGATCATTGACCCAAGGGACGCGTGCTTTGCTTAAAGAACAGTGAATATAAAGTGACTAAAGACGCTATGGATGAAGAAAAAAGATTAAAAATAGATCAAAAGAAAGAAAAGATTAAGAACTGCAAAAGATACAAGAAAATGTTAGATATTTATTAATTTATGGAGAAAAAAAACATTTAATTAAAAAAATGGTAACCACATCGTCCCTGGAACTGAAGATCAGGAAGAATTACACCAGTTAAAAATGAAATACCTCCCCCACATAAATATATTAATAAGATTAGAGAACTTATTATGGTGTACAACACCATAGCAGAAACATGACCGACCAGCCTCCAAACGGCGGTCCCGAACAACTGATTACGATAAGACCACACATGGGGCAGATTAGGATAGTGGATTTCCCGCATCCTCTGGGCCGGCGGAATCCACCACCGGCCCGGAGGATGCGGGAAATCCGCAGCAGACTGAAAAAGACCCCCCGCCAGATTAGGATGGCTGGGGGATCGTTTTTCGGTCCGCAGCTTTTCCATCGTGGTCCCCTCCCGTCCGCGGCGGAAAAGCACTAACATGGCTGGCGGTGTCTGTCAGACACCGCCGCCTATATTAGGATATCTGGAGGAACATGCCTTTACACGGCGGCATTTCCGTCGTGCAAAGGCATACGGATTTTTGTTTGGGGGCCCGTTGCGGGTCCCCAGGGGTGAAGGGGGGTTGGGGGTGCACATGGGGAGTACCTATGGTACCCCCCTGCATTTGCCTGCACAAAGCATCAGGCACCACGCAGTGCCTGCCGCTTTGTGCATGCAAATGCACAACTTACATTTTTATCATTGCGGCGGGTGCTGCTTGAAGCAGCACCCGCCGCAATGATAAAAATACAGGATGTGACCGCCAGGGTGGCAGTCACATCCTAATTTCCACGGAGGGACCGCCGCTGCCCCTGCGGATGGTCCCTCCTACTCTATGGTGGCGGACGGACTCAGGTCCGTCCGCCATCGTAATAGGCTCCTTGGTGCGGTGCAGTCGCATTCTCAAATTCCAATATTGGAACATGTGCTAGAGCCGTAAACTGGCCTTAGCTCAAACTCACATAAGGAAATAGGAAGTGGAGTTTATCCATTAACCGTGTACCAGGGAATACAGGGTGCTTGCCACACGGTGCAGGGATCAACAAGTGGGCATCCTAGGTATCACATCACACACCAACCGTAGGCTGCAGGGTGAAGTAGGTTTCAAACATACTTTCCATGTGTGAAAGCAGGATATTAAAAAATACTACCATAAATAGTGCATCATAATCCAGACAGCGTAAATCGCCATACATATAAATTACATGTATTGCGATACATGCCAGTTCAGATTGGCCAACAGGTTCCTGGAGCCCGTCGGAAGCCAGCGTGAATAACCGACCAGTTTCCCTTGAGACCGGCAGTATAATGATCAGCCAGCCGTAAGTGAAAATGATGGTTTGGGTCAGAAAACCCCAGACCTAAGGTCGGAGACTTTCATACGTAGATCATAATGAAGACTTATTAGACTTAAAACAAATAAAATAACTCTACACATGCTAATGTGAACATAACTTAGGTGGATGATTACTAGGACGGGTGGACTTTGTCCGCCCACACCTGTAGCAGTGATTGGTACTGCCCGCCAGACATGCAGCGGTCCCACCACTGCCATCAGGATGCGCCCACCAAACTGGCGGGCGCATCCTGGGTCTTGAACATATCAGGCAGTCCTGGGGGCTGCAGCGCAGTCCGCAATGTTAAAGGTGCTTTCAACGCATTTCCCTGCACCACGTGACAGGCACCACAAAATGCCTGACAGTTGGTGCATTGAAATGCAGGTGGGTACCATGGGTAGCACCCAGTGCAGCTGCCACCACCCCCCCCACAAGAGGGGCCCGCAACTAGCCACCAAGTCCAATTCCCGACAGCCTTTCCAGGCCTCTTACAGGACACAAACTAATATGGCGGACTGTGCCTGATAGGCACCGCCAACATATTAATGGCCCTTTGCCGTCCACCAGGCAATAGGTGCGATTGCCACCAGCGGAAAAGTGAAGGACGGACTTTGCATCTGCCACAATATCCTCCGCTATGCTAATAAGGCGGTGGATAAATCTGTATGTGATGGCTATCATAATGAGCACCTAATATATATACATGTTGCTAAGCCTTAAAGGTTATCATGGTAGTAAATATGTAACTGTAACTATGTATTACACAACATATCAAAATCATCAAAAAGATAATACAAATGATATACAAAACTTAAATACCTCCCCTCTAATATTAAAGTAACTAAAATTAAAAGTTTTAAATAAACTTACCTTAACCGATAACCGTAGCTAACAAATGCAAGCTTCTCTCCCCAAAAGCGTCCAAACAATAACAGGGCTAGATGAAAAAATCTACTTGGACACCAAATAAAAATTTTGAAAAATAATATGTACCTTTGAAGTCAATGTAACACAATATTATTCTAAAAATATATGTGTCAAAAATATATTCAATTCTAAAAAAAATTATAAAATAGTTTAACGAAATCATACAATATATAGTAATTAATATTATAATATACATACATTTTTAACTATATATTCAAACTAGTTTGGTTAATTTGTTGTTTATTATTTGTAACAAAAGATATGCACAACTGTTCAAAAATGTAAGAAAAAAAAAATTAAAATATAAAAATATTATGTATAAAACTTGATTTTAGGTTGAAGTTATAAATTAAATAATAATAGTTTAAAATATAAGATTATTAAGGGGATGATTAAGATGCAGCTGTAAAAGTCTCCGACCCTTGATCAGAGCATTTACAGCGGCATCGTAATATGCCTGCAAGATTACTTTACGAGTGCCTCATTTTCATGATAGAAGTCGTAAAGGAATTCAAATGGTCATTCTGTTTGGCTTCGAGTCGGCAAAAAGAAGTTTGAGCCAAATATGTATTGGACACTAAACAAAGTGAAGGATCATTTTCTTCTGGAGACTTAGGAAGACGGTGTGTGGTAGGACGACAAACAAAATATGTGGAAAATGGGATTTTTAAAACTAAAAATGAGGTTTGCACAGAATTCTGGGTAGGAACGTTTTTGGAGGATAGACGCAAGCCATACCTCCATATAGTGGCCAAGATGTCTAGTTTACAGAAATGGGGAGGTTTGGTAGGTTTTGATAGATGGCCACTGAGCAAGGGGCCAAAAACCCTGGTGACACTCTTTAAAAAGCAGGCCGTTTTGTGATAGGCCATTTGATGTCTCCTCTATACAATGTTGGGCCTTAGCATGACACGGTTAATTGGCACACCAACATGAGTGAGGTAGCACTTTTAATAGGAGAGTTTGGAGAATGAGGGGTCGGTGGAAGTTTCGGGAACAACGCAGATTGCAGATCTTTCCATCACAGGAATGTGATGAAAATTGTTTTTGTTTTTTTAAGTTTGCGGTTAAAAGGGGATTCTGGGTAACAGAACATGGTAAAAGACATACAAGTCACCCCATCATGGAATTGCCTGGATGTCGTGTTGTCAAAAATGTATATGTTTGCTAGGTTTCGCTAGGTGCCAGCAGAGCTAGGATTGGGATACAAAGCTATGCACTTTGAAAAACAAGGGTCAGTTTTCACTGCAAAAATGTGGTGGGTCCACGTTGCATTTTGGGATGTTTCCTGCTGCAGGCACTAGGCCTACCCACACAAGGGAGCTACCGTTTTTATCAGGAGACTTGTGGAATATGGGGTGGGTAGAATTGTGTAGATACAGGCAGATTTCCATCACAGAAATGAGAGGAAAATGTGTTGAATTTTTTTGAAGTTTGAGGTTTGCAAGGGATCCAGGGACACAGAACCTGAAGAGAGCCACACAAGTGACCCCATTCTGGATTTCACTTGGGGGCTCATTAGAATATCGTGACGTTCACCACCGCCGAACCGGCGGTGGTGACCGCCAGCACATCGTAACGATTGAAACCCCCTTTCGTATTACAATGGCGGGGGTTTCACAGCGGACGCAAAGTGTGTTCGCTGCTTTTCAGCCGGCAATCATTCAGATTGCGAGCCGGACGGAACTAGTATGGTGGCGGAGCCAGGCACCGCCCCCATATTAGGATGGTGTGATGTGAAGGCCTTTCCATGGCGGCTTCGCTGCCATGGAAATGATGGCAGGAATTGCTTTGGTGGCCTGTTGCGAGCCCCCAAGCAGGTTGGAAGGGTGGAGGGCTGCACTTGGGGGGTACCTATGGTACCACCCCCATTACCATCCGGAAGGTGGCAGGCACCGCGCCGTGCCTGCCACTTGTTCCATGGCAATGCACGACATGCTTATTAGGCTTCGTGGCGGGTGCTGCTTACAGAAGCGCACAAAGCAAAGTCAAAGATGCGGGATGCGACCGCCATGGTAGTGGTCGCATACTAATTGGCAGTGTGGGACCTCCCGTTGCTGGCAGACGGTAACAACACCGCTAGGGTTGTCCGTCCACCATCCTCATGGTGCCCTTAGTATATAATTTTCAAAAATGTATAGGTTGTCAAGGTTTCGCTTGGGGGCCGGAAGAGCGAAGATTCAAAATCCATAGCTAGGCAAAAAATGGGGTAGTTTTCATTTTAGAAATGTGGTGGGTCCACCTTGCGCTTTGGGCCAATTCCTGTCATGGGCACTAGGTCTACACACATAAGTAAGGTAGAATTCTTATAGTGAGAGTTAGGGGAAAACAGATTAGTAGAAGAACTGTTATTACCAATTAACTTTCTTTGCAGTTAAGCCTTCCTAATGTACAAAATTGGGAAACAAGAAGTAATTAAAAAAAATTGCATCTAAATCACATGCTTGCATGGGTAGCCACAATTTTGGAGATATGAAAAACACACTGCTTATAAACTCTATATTTTGTTTAAGGAATATATTGCTTTCCTTTGTACCTATTTTACTCTGTTTATATTTACCAAAAGAATTGCGAGAAACACAGTACACAATGAAAAACCAGTGCAAGACACAGCTCAGTTTTTGGATCTGGGTTGCTCGGGTTCTTGGTGAACCTATGAGTCCTATATCTCCCAAAAAAAGAAGGATCATGCTGATTCAATGGTATATTATTAATCACAATTACAAAAATTACAGGTGAAAACGTTAACACAAACGGCTATTTTTTTTATACTTTAGTGCAATATTTACTATAGTCAAATGTAAATTTGTATAGGAACTTGTTAAAGGATTGAGATAAATGCCCCTATTACTGAATTAAAATTTTTGTCTAGTTTTCAAAAATTTATAGTTTTCTTGGATCCATTATTGTTTTGAAACCAAATCCTAACACTAACTGGAAGGAGGTTGAAAGAAAAAAATAAATGCAACAATAAACTATGTAGGTAAAAGGAGAATACCGATTTCTTAATACCGAATTTTACCAAATCGGTATTAAGAAATCGTTAAACGCGATGTAGATAAGAAATCGGTAAAGTTTACCGTTTCGTTAAGATTCGGTATTAAATACTGAATCGGAAAGAATCGGTAAAAAAATCACAAATCCAACAATTAAATACTGAATCGGTGTTACCGAATCCATTACCGAATCGGTAAAAACCGAATCAGTAATTCAAAAATTCGTACGTACGAGAATCAGCCAATCCTGATCAAACAATTACCGTACAAACAGGAAGTGTCCACACCCAGCCAGGTGTACAGGACCAGGAGCACACAGTGAGGCAGGCAGGCAGTCAGCCAGTCAGCCAGAAGAGCTGAGGAGGCAGCAGCAACACAGCCACACAGCCACGAAGCAAGACAGAAGAACCCGAAAGCCGTGAAATGGCAAGCCAGGACAAGGAGAAGGAGGGAGGTGACAGAAAACGAAAACTGAAGTTCAGTGTTATGTTATGTTAAAAGCATTTTTACCGCGCACGTTCACCAAGCGGTTTCATGGCGCAGTGACAAGGAGCTGGAGGTCCTGATCCAGGATGTCAGCCAAGAGCACCACAAGCTGTTTGGAGCCCAGTCCCACCAAGTGCCGGAGTCACAGAAGAGGCAAATCTGGAGTGGCATTCGTGACAAAATAAATGCCATAGGTGTCACCCAGCGTACCATAGAGGACATCAGGAAGAGGTGGTACGACCTCAGGAAAGCAGCAAAACAGAGGATGGCAGAGAGACACCGGCAGGCTGGCCTAACAGGTGGAGGCAAAAGCCGAGCCCCAGCACCAACACCACTTCTGAGGGTACATTGGAGAAATCTACACTGTCGACGGGAGCGTCGACAAAGAAGATGGCGGCGTCTATGTAATCGGAGGTAAAACGTACGTCTAAGACTGTATCACTGTCGGCGGCAGTGTCGATGCCGAGATCTGTGGTGACAACTGCATCGACTACAATGACTACAGGTAACAATTGCGCCGTTGACTGCAATGACGACAGTAACAGCATAGTCGATGGTAGCGTTGACAACGATAATAACGTCGGTGGTTGCGATGCCGAATTTGTCGACGAGAGGAAAAAAAACAGAAAATGGGTTCTTGCCAGGAAGAACCCATCACCAAGTAAGGTGACCCCTTTGGTAACATCTCACCTGTTGGAGGAGTCAGAAGTGGAGGATGATGGCGGTCCTTTTGGCTATGCTAGTAGCCCGTCGCAGTTGCAAATAAAGTACCAAGAGGGTGACTCAGAGGACGAATATGAGGGGTTTCAATGTCGTCCCCAGCAATAATACCGCCAAGAAGAGATGGTGAGTGTTCCATCTGCGCTGCTAAAGGATTTGCAGTTCATGCTGGAGGATTATAAGAGACATCCTGTTCCTCATACCTCTAGAGAATTACAGGTGACTATGCCTCAACCACGCTCTATACCAGGTACGCCAGTGCGTACGCGAGAAATTTTACCAGAGCCCTTGCCTAGATCTCCACCAGCAAGATCTCAACTAGAGCCAGTGACCACGGATGATGATGAGGAGGAGGGAGAGATAATGGACCCTACCAGGGAGTGGGATGATTATCTCATTTAGTCGCTTTCTTCCCCTTCACCGAAACCTGTCGATTCACCACGTGAGTACATCAGTGTTTTTCATAATTTAATGGAGAGAGCCACAAACAGATTCACACTCACCATGTCCACAGACAAAGCAGAATGTTTCTTTTACGAATTCAAGGAACCTTATCGTAGTACATTTCGGTCCCTACCGATTGTCGATCATCTATGGAAAGAGGGCCTGAAAGTCCTGGAGACACCGGCAATGGTGACTCACATACTTGCCAGCCTGGTCAAAAAATATAAGGTACCTTCGGATGCTCCAGCTTGTCTTCTAGGCCACCCCAATCTGGACTCTGTCATAACCCAGGCGGCTCAGCAGAAGACCAGGAATCCGTCCGCTCCTATTACGACACCTCCGGACAGAGAGCGTAGGAGATTGGACAATGCGGGGAAGAGGTTTTCCTCTGTCTGCCCTGTTAGTTAAAGCTTTGAATGCTCTGGCCATTCTAGGCAGGTACGATAGGCAGATGTGGTGTGACCTCTCGCCTCCTGCATTCCAGAGGCTGACAGACCAAGATTCTGCAAGAGGGAGAAAGGACTTCGGCTGAAGTCATAGATTGTGCTATGGACATCTCAACCACAGCCTTCAGATCGTTGGGAGGAGCGGCGGTCCTGTGCAGTTAAGGATGGCTGAGAGCAACAGCGTTCAGGCCTGAAGTCCAAAATAAGATCTTGGACCTTCCTTTCAATGGAGAGGATTTATTCGGAAATCACATAGACTAGGTACTGCAAGGTATCAAAAAAGATACTGATACAGCGAAATCATTAGGAACACTACAATATAGGAAAGTTCCTTTTCAAGGCTCTAAAGGTAGAGGCCAATCATCTTTCAGAGGAGGATACCAGCAGGGAAGATATTCATTTTACTCTACATCATTGCAGCCTTACCGTAAGTAGTATACGCACCGTCAGTCAGGAGGCTACACAAAATCTACACCTAGAGGGTAGGGGAGGTAGTCAGGGGAAAGAAAACAACCAACGACAATGACAGCATTCAGGATCCAGCTACACCTATCCCTCTTACGTCACATGTTCCCTTGGGTAGAAAGATTGCTTATTATCTCCAAAATTGGCAGCAAATAACTACGGACCAGTGGGTCCTCAACATAATTCAATTCGGACACACTCTAGAACTTCCACAAACGCCCCCTTGTACACCACCGATACATCAAGAGTTCAGGCACTTACTTCAGCTGCATCGGGAGATTCGGACAATGCTCCGAAAGGGAGCAATAGAACCAGTGCCGAACTTCGAAGTCCTTCTTCCTCTGGATGATGTTTTCCATCTCGGCCTTGAGCCTTCTTTTCATTCTCTCCATCTGTGCGGCCTGCTCGGCGTCGAGCGTTTCGGTCGCCCTCTTAGACGGCCACATCGGAGCGGCTCTCGGCTCCTTCGAAGTCGAGGATCCCTATTCGGGAGCTGGCTTCGACAACCCTTGTTTTTCGCTGGTCTTTGCCTCCTGGGAGTCCTTCTTGGAGGATCCGCTGGGCTGTTTTTTGGGGACCGCAGCTTCGGTTGTCAAAGATTTCGACGCCGGTGCTCACTTCGAGGCTCTAGACTCTGATTTTCGTGAGTCAGCCTCAGGTTTTCGAGGCCCTGTTGAGGGATTCAGCGTTGTAGACTCTCCTACCTTGTCTGACGATTTCTTATCGGTCTCTGCGACCGTGGAGACATCTGGACCTTCGGCGATGTTGTCCTCATCGTCGGTGGAGAGGCCCAGGTCATACAGCGATGGGGCCTTGCCCTTGCCCTGCATCGTGTGGTGAGCGGTTTTTCCATTACTGCGCTCAGGGGGTCCCCTGTGTGTGCATTCTCCGTCGGACGTCGAAGATCTCGAGGTTCTTCTCCTTCTTCGTCGTCCCAGTTCTGATGATCTTCTTCTCCTGGTCTTCGAGTTTTTACCTGAAGAAATTCACTTATTTTTCTCCAGACCCAACGGCGGAAAAAAGAATCTGAAGATGGGGCCCAAGGGTGGGAGCTTCCGCCGGAAGCATTACGACGTCACCGAAGGTACACCAAATGGTGGGACGTCAAAGCCCACCTGGGCTACGAAAAAAAAAATAAAGAATAAAGACTATGATTCCGGACCCAACCACCAGATTGCGGAATATGCACAGCATAGTGAATCCAGAAAGATTCACGTTGCAAAACATGTAGATATTGAACAGTTGAGGAGAGAACATAGCCTTGGGGGACGCCTCTGTTCACGGGGAGAAGGTCGGAGGTGTATGACTTGATTTTGACTCTCTGGGAACAATTCTGGAAGAAGGGTGAGATTGTAGAACCTGGTTTCTCCATGAGGGTCTTGATGAGAAGATTATGATCCACTGTGTCGAATGCTGCTGATAGATCGAGGAGGATGAGTAGACAGCAGTGGTCTGAGTCAAGGGAGTGACTTATGTTGTCGACAATGTTAAGGATTGCAGTTTTGGTGCTATAGCCTTTTCTGAAACATGATTGATGTTGATCTAGCAGTTTGATGGTGTCAATCTGTTTATTCAGTTGGTGGAGCACGCATTTTTCCAGAAATTTTGGCCAATAAGGGGAGATTGGAGACTGGTCTGAAGTTGTTCAAGTCTTTTTAGACAAGGCCTGTTTTTTTTTAGGAGAGGGGTAACTTGGCCGATCTTGAGGCATTCGAGTATGGTACAGTTTTTCAAGGAACTGTGTATGCTTTCGCACCAGATAGGAGCAAGGGCGAATTTCAGATCTTTGACCAATTGGGAGGGTAGAGGGTCCATATTGTGGGATGAGGCCTTCGATGAGGCGATTAAGTTGAGAATCTCAGTTTCCGAGACGGGATCTAAGACGGACCAGGTACGTGCGGGATGCCTACTGGAGGAGGATTAGATAGTTATAAGGCTGTTGCCTGGAGGAGGTAGGTTAATGTCAAGGGAAAGTTTGATCTTGTTGATTGTCATTGAAAAAGTTGATGAAGTTGTCGCATTAAGGCTTTAGAGGGATTGATGAGGGAATTAGACGGTTTGGAGGTTTGCTTTTTAATGATGTCAAATAGTTCTCTTGGTCTGTTTTTTGCCTTGTCGAGCGCATTGAAAAGAAGTTGGTTTTTTCTTTAGTGATGTGGTTTTTGTACTCTCTTTTTGCTGATTTGAGCTTTTCACAGTGGGTGGAGATGGGGTTCTTTCTCCAGAGCCGTTTCTTAGGCTCTGAGTATCCTTCTTTCATCTTCAATGTCCTTGTTAAACCATGTTCTTGAAGGGATGTTCCTGTTTTTTTTATTTCATGGGGCGAGTTGATCGAAGATGGAGGGGACTGTTGTGTTGCAATGTGCTGTGAGTTGTCAGTTGTCACCCACTTGGAACCACGCTGCAGGAGCGACGATATTCCCAACCCTCTACCCCCGCACAGACTGCAGTCCGTAATACATATACCACAATAACCTACAGTCTGAGCCCGGGGGGAGGGAAGGGTAAAAAAAAGAAACAAGGGGAAGAAGAAGGCTTCAAAGGACCCAATACGTCTCCAGCTCCCTTTATTCTCGAGGGGAAGATAGGATTAACCTCCCTCCCTGCAGAAGAGAGACACAAGAAAGGACAATAATGAGAATCACCCCCAGGCCCTTTCTCTCTGCACATACCATAACGTATTCCAACAACACCAACCCCTTCTCCTTCTTACCCGATGAGGGATTCAGTAGTCCTTTGTCGGAGACTCCTTATTCTTTGACTTGATTTGAGCCTTCTTATGCAGTAACAATAGTCGTATCGTTTAATAATTAGCAGTAGGGGAAAAAGTCTTTATACTGAAAAAAAACCTTTTTCAGTTGCTGCGTGATGTTAGACTCTCTAACATCCACCTCCCGGAAAACCCGAAAAACAGTGGCCACCAAATACGAAAAACAAACACCGACTAGCAGCCGGTCCGTGAAAGCACCTCAAAATCCCACAAGGAAGCCGATAGAACCATAATATCCGGAAGTGAATTCTCCGGCGTGTTTCTTCTGTCTGCACGCAGCCGCGTACAGACCAAAACAAAATCTGGAGCAAGTTAAAAGTCCACTCGCTATACCCAGCGCTTCGACCTCTGGAATAGTTTCCAGAACACAATCGTTTTCTTTCGTAGCAGAACGAAGCCTCGCTCTGCTATCCGGAGAAGTCCATTAGCGATACACGAACACAGCAGAAAATCCCAAATGCAAGGTCACAAAGGGATCATACAGGAAAGACAACGTGACCGGTAACGAAACCAAGCAAGGAATGCCCAGTCCCGCTCCACTATATGCGGTCACATGGGTTAAGGAAGGGAGGGGTGTGACCATCAGCATGCGCACAGAGAGAGGACTAAGGAACAACCCTATCTAAATCCCAACAGTACCTCCCCGCAAAGGCCTCCCTACCGGACGGGGCTTAGAAGGGTGGCGTAAATGGAACAGCCTCACCAGCCTAGGGGCATGAACCCCACTTGCTGCCTCCCAAGAATGATCCTCAGGGGGATAGCCCTTCCAATCAATCAGGTACATGAGTCTCCCTCCCCTTCTTCTGGAATCCAGGATAGCATTAACCTCAAACTCCTCATCCTCACCTACCACAATAGGAGGAGGGGGAGGGAAGACCTGAGTGGTGTTAGTATATGGTTTCAAAAGGGAGGTATGGAAAACAGGATGGGGTCCGTACTCATCTGGTAACCCCAACTTCATAGTCACAGGGTTCACTACTTTAACAATAGGAAAAGGACCCACATATCTGGGCTGCAGTTTTCGAGAGCCACCTATTCTCAGATTCTTTGAGGACAGCCACACCTTATCCCCGACCAGATAACAAGGAGCTGGTGCCCTGTGTCTATCAGCCTGTTTCTTCATGTCAACCTTGGCCCTCTCTAGATGTTCTTGCGCCTTGTTCCAAATCTGAACCAATGAAAGCCCCAAAGTGGTCACAGCAGGCACCTGGCCCGAGGGTTTAATAGGGATAGCTCTGGGATGAAACCCCATAGGACAAAAAAAAGGGGTCATTCTGAATTTTGCGGATCTCGCGTTCGCGAATTTTGCGGATTTGCGAACTCGCAATCCGCAAAATCCGCGAATTCCCGCGAATTTGCGGATTTTTTTTTTGTGTGTTCGCAATTGTTTCTGCCAGTTCGCGAGGATTTGGTACTAGTTCGCAATTGCGAACTTACTTGTCGGCTCGCAACGGTCGCGACTATGTTGTTTCTACGTCTGGTTCATCATCACAGCCTCCCAGCACCCTCTGTTTTACCACTGGCACCCTCTCTTTGACCCATGCCACCCTCTGTTACATCAATGCCACCCTCTGGTTCATCATCACTGTAGAAGATGGGGGGGGAAAAGCAAGCCCACCTGCCCTGCTTGAACTGACATGAATTAATTTGGGGTTAGTTTATTAACAACACCTGCCCTGCCCCAACTGACAATAATGAATTAGGGGCTAATTAATGTGTCACTGAAAGAATTTAAAGTTCCAGCCTGGCACCTGCTTGTCTGCTCCTTTAGCTGTAAATCAGGACCTTTGTGGCATACAGTTACGGTCAGAGCAGGGTCACACAATAGTTGCAAGCAGGCAACCGAATTCTGGAGGGCCCCCTCAGGAAGCACTACAAAGAATCGTTACAAATCATGAGGTTGACCTTTTGCACCTGCTCATTGCTTTTGCTTTTGCTGAAATCGTTTTTCGTTTTTTTTCGCGCTATTCGCGGGGCGCGGCGTCGTGCGAAACCGACCGCGGAAGCCGCCAATTCGTGCGAATGAGCATTTTATTTTTTTGCGGCTTGTTGTTTCGCGAGTTTTTTTGCAGTATTCGCGAGCCGCTTGCAGCGCAACACGCGAATTTACCCCAAGGTCGAGTACGGGCGCGGCCATTTTGTTTGCGTGACGTATTTCCGTTTCCGCCCGCTATGTATAATCTCGCGCAGTAAGCGCATTGCGAGTAGAGGTTCGCACGAGATCGCGCGGGAAATCTAGAGGTTCGCACGAGATCGCGAGGAAAATCTCGCGCAAACTTACTTTCGCGCTCGTGAACGGGCGCCGGCCATCTTGTTTTTCATTCATTTCCTGTGTCTGGGCATGGTGTTTAATCCTCTTGGTATCTTTGCCATCCTTTGCTTGTTTTCAGTTTTTTTTTTACGATTTTGCTTCTTATCTATCCCTCTCTTTTCCTAGCTGTATATTTTTGTCTTTTTTACTATTTTTCTTTACTTTTAAACTACTTTTTTAAACTCTTTTCTTTTCTTCTTCCCTATCCTATTCTTTCTTAATTTTCTACTTCTTCCTACCTTACCTGCCCAGACCATGGTCAAGCCAGGCGCCGTGAAGCTGCCCAGGCACTTGAGGGCCGCAGCGGCGGCGGGGAGTAGTGCTGGACCCAGTGGCAGGACAGCATGCGGGAGATTGAGGGGGGAACAGGTGACGCGACGGGAGATATTCAGCCCGGAGGAAGTGGGCGCGCTGGTCTACTTCGTCCAGCGCCGCCTGCCCAGGACCATCGCGGGAGGCGGCAGGATCGCGGCCAGCGGCTACAACATGCGGGAGCGCCGGAAGCGGTGGGAGAAGGTGTGCTGGGCCATATCCCACCTCTACGGGGTCCAGCGCACCTACAGCCAGGTCACCCATCGCTGGACGGACCTCCTGGACCGCGAGCGCGACCTGCTGGACCAGCTCGGCTTGGAGATCCCCGGGCTTGGTGAGTAGTAGTAGCCATTTAATCACTCACTACTATGATGTTTTCTCCTGCTCTGTGTTGTTGTATTGCAAATATTTGTTTTTTACATAGAGCAAGCCAATAATGCCGCTGATGACGATTACATTGTAGTTAAATTATATTTCAAAATCTTCTGTGCATTTCAGGTGCACTGCTCTCCTTCTCAGTGGCGTTGCTACTATGCTTATTTGTTTTCTATTTCGTGGTCTCATTGGCCTGAGTAACTATTATGTATGAGTGTACTTTACAGAACTGCGTAATGCTAGACACTAGGGGGCAGATTACATTTACAAGCCCCTTGCGCCACGTTTACGTTGCCTTGCATGACGCAACAGCGGCGTAAACGTGCCGCATCCCTGCGAGTCATGTACAGCATGACGCATCTAGGGAGATGCGTCACGTTATAAAGCCATGGGCCTGCACCACAATGGGTGCGTTCCTAGTACGCAGGGTGGGCGGTCCAGCGGCTGTGCGCCTCGCAACATTGCCTGCGTGAAATCTACAAGATTTAACGCAGGCACTTCTGCGACGCTGCTACGTCAATTCAATTCCTTATGTCTGCTCGAAGCAGGCGAAAGGACTGACACAGCATGTTAAGTATTGGGTGGCCCTGAGCATTACTGGAGTTGCATTGCGTTGGCGACGTGACTCCAGCGATGCGCCGCTCTTACGTGACGAGATGCGTCACGCAAGTGCCTACCCTTGCGCCAGGGCGCGCCGCATTGTAAATGAGGCACATCTGCCGTGTCGCAAGGGTAGTTTTGCGTGACGCATTTGATCTGGCGCATCTCTGGAGATGCGCCAGAACGCGTAAGTAAGTATGCCCCTAAGGGGCAGAATTGCAATTACCGTCGCATCCCTGCAAAGTAGCAGGGATGCGCCATTAATTGTGCGGCCCGCTACCACCACCAAACATGGTGCGCCGTATTTGCAATGCGGCGCACCATGGGCCCAAAACGTCACCGAAGCTTTACTGCTGGAGTTGCGTCGCAACGATGGCGCAGCTCCATCAATGCTCTGGGGTACCCTATCTCCCCAATGCTGGGTCAAGCCGTACGTCTGCTTCAAGCAGGTGCAGGGTTTGTGTGACGCATCATTGTCCTAAAGGTGACTGATTGATATTTTGTAGATTTCCCTCAGCCACTATTAGGATGTGTTCCAGCGCAGGAATGCCCTCCCTTGCGCCGGAACGCCCCCTGATGGCGCAGGGCTTTATAACGGGATGCATCTCCCAAATGCGTCACGTTGTTATAATATTATACGCCGCACCATGGCGCCCTTTTTTGTTTAGCTGCTGCGTCACAAAAGTCACGCAAGAACGGCGCAAAAGAGCCGCAAGGGCTTAAATCTGCCCCTTCCTTTGTACCCCTGACAATAAGAAAAATAGTGGCGGTGGATTGATAGTTTGACTATTTAAATGACTGGTAATGTAGCAGGCAACTGTTAGTGTTGTCACTGATCTGACTGAAATCACAATGGAGTTTGTCTGTCACTTTGCGTCTTGCCTGCGGACTGCTGCCTGCCAGTCCTAGGTGAACGTTTCAGTACTTTGTTTAGTGAGTTACGTGACTTTCGAAGTCACAGGTCCGCAAATAAATGAAAACTAACCATAATCAATATAATTTCGCGGAAATATTTTGTTATTGTTCTTTTGAAATGTTTGATTTGGTTGACATTGACAAGCAACAATCATCCATGTTTTCTGTTCTTTCTTTCATGTTGTACGTCAGCTCCCCCCAGGGGCGAGAGGAGGACACAGGAGCAGCAGGCGGCGGATGCTGTTCAACAGGGCCAGGATCGGGCAGACGAGGGCTCCTCTGCTGGCCCCAGTAAGTTTTGATTTTAGACTAGTACCTATTTTTCCTAGCGTTCCTCATATGACTTTTTTCAAAATTGTCTTTGCTCTTCTTGTAGACTGTATCTAAATTCTTATCCTGCCTCTACTATGACTCCCTGTGGTATTACTAGATTATTCTTATTAGTCTGTCTGTGTAGCTAACTAAGATTGCACGGTTGGCGAAACTCCCATGATTCTAGTCAGCAATAGCTCTATCAACTTAGTGCAGTCCTCTGGGATTGTCCATAATGTCTTTTGAAGTGTTCTATCTGGACTCATGCTTGCAAAAATTGCAAAACCTTTCGCTCAGTCACTCTAGTCTGGACCAAAAAACACAGATTGTATTTAAGTTTAAAAGCTTTATTAAAAGTAAACACATTTATTAAAATGAAGTCATAATAAAACTAAACGTTTAACTGATAATGGAAAAGTGGTTAGTGCTGACGATTAATTGAAGACATTTCTTGTGGTCGAGCCGAGCTCTCACCTGGTTTCAACTTGATCTTGTTGTTAGAAGTCCATCTTCTGTCTGTGTGGAGAAAAATGGTGCGTGTTAAAAAAACAGCCTTCATCAGTTGTGCCAAAAAGTGCAGCAAGACAACCTTCCCTGGAAAAAGGGACATTTTTTTTAACTTTAACGTAGACAGTCACAAATTACATTGTTTTCACATGTCTTCATTCCTAGACCAAAGACTAGTGAGTGCTTTATTCTAACATTCTTAAATGTACTTTGTAGGTGGAACATCTGGTGGCGGGGCCAGTGTGGAGGTGGTGGTGCTCGACACGGAGGCGGAGGGCGATTCTTCAGGGGAGGAGGCGGCGGCTGTGAGAGTTGAGACAGTGGTGGTGGCGGCCAGAGGTAAGCTCTTATATACTCCTTACTTATTGAGATTGAAGACTAGCTGGGAAGGCAAGAATATGAGATGCATGGCTGGGTGAATGATGAAGCAATGATGGGTGGAAGGACAACAGCCTGGGTGGGTGACACAGAAACTGTATGTGTCCATATACCTGGATCATGCTACTATCTGACTCTTAGATAGCATATGTGTATCTAGAGCAGGGGTACTCATAGTACGGCCCGCGGGCCGGTGGTGGCCCGGCAAGCCTTCCTTGGCGGTGCGCAGACCTTGCAGACAATCACTGCTCCCCAGGCCCCCACAGAGCAGAGGCTTTTTTGTATTTCACCTGTTAGCGCCCCTGCATCTCCACTCTGACAATCACTGCTCCCCCGGCCCCCACAGAGCAGAGTGGAGATGCAAGGCCACAAAGAGGTGAAATAGAACAAAGCCTCTGCTCTGTGGGGCCGGGCAAGCTGAGGTTCCGTGACGATTTGAACCCGTGTTTTCAATATTGTCGGAAATACATAATATTGGTATCAGCGAACCGCAAATGATCCATTTAGCATATCCTGGTGTTTTCGCTACGCTACGAGCAAGAGCACTCCTTTTATAAACACATTTCTGATCTACCCACGGCATCCATCTTAGATCATGGCCGCCATTTTGTGTTTCTTGCCCTCACATACGCAATAACCTCTGATCACTTCATCTCGATTCGATTAAGGACACGTAGCCTTAGCCGGAGATTCACCTCTTTCATGACACGTGCACCTTAAACCAGATCACGCTGTAGCTGCATGACTCGACAAAGGCTGCCTCCTCTGCCCGAAGCCAGTCCTGCTAAACTGGTCTTCGTGTCCATTGTCCTGATCACGATTAGGCGGCCGAAGCCGGTTGCCTTGCCCATTTACAACCTACAAACATCCCTTATCCTGCTTTTCTATCTTCTACACCTGGCTCTGCTCCTTTCCTTCTGGGCCTTTATTAGGGGGAGGTAACAAAATTTACGATGAGGCGGTCCGGGTCTTGAATGAAAAGTTGACATGAGATTATGATGGAAAAGTGGGAACCCCTCGTTCGTAATGTTTTGACATCAGATATTGTCGACGATTCCTGTGTACGCCAAATATTTATTGTTTATGACACAAAGGTTTTGGGAATGTACTAACATGTGAAGAATTCGCCTGAAGGCCAAAATTTAGTATATAAGGAGCAACCCTCTTTGTACAATTTGAACAGGCTCCTAGTTACTGCCAATGCGTAGTTTCTGTGACTTCTGTGTCCCTGCAGTAATAAACCTTTGGTCTTTGACGCCACCATCGAGAAGCCCGTGTTTCTGTTCATTTGTGCACCAAGGCAGGTGGAACTCCGGGGTCTTTGGGTGTTGTTCCCTGACACCTCTGGACGGAACCAAAAAGTCCAGAACTCCAATTGGCGCCCAACGTGGGGCGACGTCATTCGGTACCGGTCCAAAAGCCTGAAGAGTTTGAGAAGCTTCGTGTGAAGATTCCTGAGGGAGGCGCCCCACTTCATCGATCCCGGCATATCGCAAAAGTGGCCCGACGCTCTCTTCCACGAGGGTTCCCGTTCAAGACGGCTGCAGTGGGCCGTTGCCTTGACCGTCGCCCTGTCTTGGACCCGAGGTGCAGTCCTTAGTACAGCGAAACGTGACGGGTTTCTCCTTGGTGACGTCTTCAGTGCCTCAGTTAAGTATTTAGTGATAGCTAGCTGGTTACTTTGTGAGGGTTGTTAAAATCCTTTTTGGTTCTTGGTTTGGTTTGGTCTCGTAAGATTATCACTGGTTGTTCTGGTTACGATAATCTATTTGGTTTAGTTTGGGTATCGATACATCAGTTCGTTTTGGTAGGCCTAAGTTCTTGGTTCAAGTGCACATATCTGTTTCGTGTTTTGTTTGTTTTGTGTTCCGGACTGAAAAATGGTAAGTCGGAAAAACTGTATGTTGTCATGTTTCGGTTGCAACAGTGACTCACGATTGGAGGACTCATGTCTGGTTCCTCCGATTGGGACTCCCCTATATGACTTGTATTGTAAACATGGTGTGGGTCCTATATCTTATAATGAGGTGTGGGTCCGATACACTGAGAAAGATGGTGTCCTTAGTTGGCCACTGCATGGTAGTTTTGAACCTGAAATTCTCGACAATTTAGAAGCGAAATTGTTTAAGAAGAAAGCCCGGCCGGCAATGTTTGATTCTTTCCGTTACTGGCGAAAAGAATCTAAACAGAGAGAAATTAAAAGGTTGAAGAAAGAACAGAAAGAGCAAGAAGAGTTGACTTTAGAACAAGCGGCTAAGCAGCTGCAAGTCAACGAGTCAGAGAAAGCCATAGAGGTGGCCATTAGAGAGCACAATTTAGCGATTGACAAGTGCTATCCTGCCTTGCCATCGAAAACAGCTAAGATACTGGAGGATTCTGAAAACGATCCTCTGCTATCTTATTTGTTACGGTCACCTCCACCGTATGCACAAGGTGCTACGGCTCCACCTTTACCGAATGTACAATTGCCGGTTGCTGGACAACCTGGTGTTCCTGCTCCTGTCCCTCAGAATCAGGTTCCTGCACCTCCTGTGGTCAATGTAAATGTTCCTACGGCTCCTCCTCCCCCTGGATTGCCGACTTCTATACCTGTATCTGTCTCGCTCGCACCTACTGTTCCACAAACTATCTTTCTCGATACTTCTACTGTTCCGTTATCTGTTCCTACCTCTAGTGTGTTCTCTGCGTCTGCGAGTGTGTTGACTCCACTTTCTGTTCGTCGAAGAATCACTGATTCTGTATCTAATATTCTGTCTCCTTTCTATAAAACTTTAATCAAGACTCCTACTTCTGACTCTGTTCAAAGACGTAGTCAGCTTCCAAGTACTGAGGAACGGGGAATTTTAGATTCCACGGCTCTCAGATGGATTTCGAAGAGTAGGAGATATAGTACGAGAGACGTGCTAGAAACTTTTATGCAGTGGAAAGAACCAACGCAACGGTACGTCTTTGATGAGATGTGCTCGTTGTTACATGAGGAGATAGAAGAAAATGATGTTGAATCAAATTTAGAAGACTTAATTAAGGTTCAGAAAGAGTTTGCTGCTGGAATGATAGTGGGTGAAAATATAGAAGAAGCGATGGAACTGATTTTAAGTTATAGGAATGATCCATCACTTCGTTCACCAAGAGATTTAGAGAAAAGTAAGACGAAATTAAGTCGCCAATATCCAATGAGGGAGGTTCCTCCAATTTGGCGCGAAGCTGTGCAAGCTGACGCACCGAATAATATTGCGGCTGCTCCAGCCCAATTCCAAAGGGTGTGGATACACATTCCGTGGAAACGAGCTGAAGTGCTAGCAGTGAAGCAGGCCTTGCCAGATCCGCGTAAGAATCCTGCTGGATACTATAAGGAATTAACACAGACAGTTGAGGCTTGTATAATGAACTTAGCAGACATCGATATGTTATTTGGCAATGTAGTTCCGCAACCAGTGTGGGCTAAAATTCGTAGAGAGGATCATCAAGTTGCCTTAGGTGGTGATTGGGCAGCTATCACTGCAGCGGATGGTCAGCAAGTAGGTGGTGCAAAACCTGAACCCCTAATTGCTAATCTTCCAGGTAGGATAATTGAACTAATGAAGACTCTGATGCCCGCATTGCGTGTTAATTGGGACAAGTTATCAGCATGCAGGCAGAAGAAAGACGAAAGTGTTTCCGACTTCTTCACGAGGTTCGAAGAGACTTTTGTGGATCATAGTGGTCAGGACATGAGCACAGAAGGAGGACAAAGACTGTTTGTCGATAAATTTGTGCATAATTTGTTACCTGAGTTATGCAATAAATTAAAAGATTCAGAGAGTGCGTGGGCTGTATCCACAACTGCGCAAATACTTGCGACCGCACAGTACTACGAAAATAGGGATAAAGAGGAAAAGGAAAAATCAGACAAGAAAACGAAAGACTTAAAAACTAAAGTTCTTTTGCAGCAGGCGTATCCGCCTCGCATGAATCAGACTAATACGCAACAGAGTTCGTATCAAAGGACAGATTATAGTACATCGAGACCTCAATATCAGTGGAATCAGTGTGCATACTGTAAGAAAGAGGGTCACTACAAGAATGAATGTCCAATCTTAGCGCAAAATAATGCAGCAGCAGCTCAGAGAGGTCGTGGTGGTTTTGTGCAGAATTCTAGAGGTCGAGGGCGAGGTGCTATGCCTCCACAAACGAATGATCGTCCTTCCAATCACTTTGATCAACGAAATGGACAGTCTACTCAGCAAAATAGATCTCAACAATATTTTGTTGAAGATTATTGTGAAGTGGATGAGGGATTTCAGCAAACTGGGTACTAGGACAGCCAGGGACAGAGAGAGGGAGTAGTATCAGTTCCAGTGGATCAGAGTGGGCCTTATGTCGCAGTAGCAACATCAGGTGTAGTCGAACTGTTTCTGTTGGATACTGGTGCCGCAAAAAGTTCTATCATTCATGCGAAACTCCCTGGCGCACCTTTGTCCGGCTCAACTAATGTCTCTGTAGGTTTTTCAGGCGCCCCTGTGTACAACCCTATATCTGGTCCTTTGTCTATTTCTGTTGGACCGTGTCAATTAAAAGCACCTCTGATTTTGACGACAGGTTGTAATGAAAATCTGCTTGGTTTAGACTTGTTAAAACGACTATATGCGACATTGTACTGTTCTCCGGAAGGAGTACAGCTTACACTGGGTAAAAATATCACCTCTCCGATGTACTTGTCAATGGATGCACTCCCGCCAGAGCTGCGTTCACTCCCTGATTCTCTTTGGGCGACTGGTCCTAACGATGTAGGCCTTTTGGAAATACCACCATATGTAGTAACTTTGAAAGCAAATGTAAAATTTCCAAGAATTCCGCAATACAAAATATCTAGTGAAGGTGAGCGTGCACTTTTATTGATTGTGCAAGATTTGATTAAGAAAGGTGTGGTTGAGGAAACGAGAGGAAATGTCTGTAACAGTCCTGTACTACCGATTTTGAAACGAACTGATCCTACAAAGCCTCCAGTTTATAGGTTTGTTATCGACCTTAGAGAAGTTAATAGGATTGTAGTTCCGCAATTTCCTGTAGTTCCAGACATTACTGCCTTGTTAACACTGATTCCTGCTACAGCCACTTGGTTCTCAGTCATTGACTTGAAGAATGCCTTTTTCAGCATTCCGATAGCCGAGGAAAGCAGAGATATTTTCGGCTTCTGTCTAGGAGGTCGAAGTTTCAGATTCAAACGCGCTCCACAAGGCTATTGTGAGAGCCCATCTATTTACAGTCAAGCATTAAAAAGCCAGTTAGATTCCTTTGTCCTTCCTCCAGGTTCTGCTCTAGTACAGTATGTAGACGATCTTTTAGTGGCTGCCGATGACAAGGAAACTTGCAAAGCAGCTACGATTTCATTATTGCATCATTTGTCTAATTTGAATCACAAGGTGTCACCTTCGAAAATGCAATACTGCTGCCAAGAAGTGACCTACCTAGGTCATCTCTTGTCAAAGGAGGGAAGGAAGTTGACCCCAGAGAGAATAAAAGCAATTACGCAGATGAGTGTTCCCCGCACGCAGAGAGAAGTGCGTGCCTTTTTAGGTATTACCTCTTACTGTAGGCAGTGGATCCCAAATTTTTCTCTTTTAGCAAAACCGTTGGTAGCTTTGACTGGGAAAAATGTTCCGAGTCCGGTGCCATGGTCTGATGAATGTCAGGAGAGTTTTTCTGAATTACGAAAAGCATTGTGTTCAGCTCCTGTATTGGGTACACCTGATTACAGTAAGCCATTCACGCTCTATGTTCATGAGAGAGAAGGTTGCGCGTTGAGTGTTCTGACACAGAAGTTTGGTGATAAACAACGCCCTTGTGCGTATTTTTCATCAACATTAGATCCGGTAGCTAGAGCGTTGCCTAGTTGTTTGAGAGCTACAGCGGCAGCTGCGGCTTCCATTCGACAATCTGCTGGTTTGGTGATGAACAACATGCTAGTGGTCATGGTTCCTCATGCGGTGGACACACTCATGAATCGAACGAAGACACAACACCTTACCAGTGCGAGACTATCTGGTTATGAGCTAACATTACTAGCGAGTCATATTCAGATCAAAAGATGTAATGTATTGAATCCAGCAACGCTGTTGCCGACTGATCAAGAGTCGAGTGATTCCGAGCCACATGATTGTTGTTTTAAAACGGAGGAAGAGACAAAAGGACGCATTGACTTAAAGGATACTCCGTTATCCGATCCAGATGGCACGCTGTATGTGGACGGGTCATGTTTTAAGTTGGAGAATGGTGATGTGACTGCTGCTTACGCAGTAACGACTTTGAAGACGATTGTGGAGACTGCAAGAGTGAGTCAGAATTCTGCCCAAGCTGCAGAATTAATAGCTCTAACAAGAGCGTGTGTTTTAGCTAAGGGAAAGAGAGTGAATGTCTTTACAGATAGTCAGTACGCATTTGGCGTGGCCCATAGTTTTGGCCGTTTGTGGAGAGAAAGAGGTTTCATTACGTCCCATGGGACTAAGATTCAACATGGTCAGCTAGTTAACGACTTGTTGGAATCTCTAACCTTGCCGACTGAAGTTGCGATTGTAAAGTGCAGTGCTCATAAAGCAATCACGGATGATGTTGGTCGCGGGAATGCTTTTGCTGATGAAACTGCTAAACAGACAGCTAGAGACACGATGAGCAGAATGTATGTTGCTACGTCTGCAAGATGGATTGCTGACTCTGGAATGTGTGAGGATACAATGGAAAGTGTGAAAGAGATTCAGAAAGAAGCAACTGAGGAAGAAAAACGTGTATGGAAAGAAAGTACGGGCAAGTTGGATTCGAATGGGTGTTGGATTGATTTGACAGAACAGCAGCGTTGGATGTTGCCTGATGCGTATGTGCTTGCAGTGGTGACAATGGCGCATGGAGTAGCACATATAAGTTCTAAAGGAATCTGTAAAATGTTGGCTCCGGTCTGGAAGAATGATGGGATCAGTAAGTGTGCAGAGAGAGTGGTGAAAAATTGTATGGTATGCCTGATGCATAATCCTGGCAAGGGAACTCCAACTCCAGCTGGTCACTTCGCTCCTCCTTCCTGCCCCTTTGAAGTGATTCAGTTAGACTTCATTCACATGGATCGCTGTAATAATTTGAAATATGTCCTGGTGGTAGTCTGTGCTTTTTCCAGGTGGATTGAAGCATACCCACTAAAGGACAATACTGCCCTATCAACTGCCAAGATTCTTCTCAAAGAATATTTCCCTAGATTCGGTATGCCACGGATTGTATGGTCAGATAACGGAAGTGAGTTTATAGGGAAAGTTATGCAGAGTGTGTGTGCCGGCCTAGGCCTGAAACAAAAGTTCCACAGTGCGAATCATCCCCAGTCTGCTGGTTTAGTGGAGGGTTACAATGGCACCCTTAAGCTGAAACTAGCTAAAATACAAGCATCCACAGGTTTAGCCTGGCCAGACGCACTTCCTTTGGCTTTGTTATCAACGAGAGCAACTGTACATTCTAGAGTGGGGCTTAGCCCTTATGAGATAGTGTTTGGCCGTCCGGCAAATATTTGGGGTGTGCCGAGGCCTAAAGAGTTTTGTTCTCTAGAATATCCTATGTTGATAGACTACCTTTACGACTTGACTGCTAAATTGAGTCTTATTCACCAACAGGTTTTCGATGCTTTACCAAAGCCTCCGGAGAGTCCAGGGCATCAGCTGAAACCAGGAGATCTTGTGGTTATCAGGAATTTCGCGAGGACGAAGAACCTTCAGCTGAGATTCGTCGGCCCCTTCCAAGTCCTGCTCGTAACAAGAACAGCAGTTCGTGTGGCTGGCCGCAAGCATTGGGTGCATGCATCCCACGTAAAGCGTGTACCTTTGCCACTTCCTTACGACGACTGGGTGAAGAAGGGAATTGGTCCCTCCGAATTTGAAAGCACGCCAAAATTCATCCCTTTCAGCGATGCCGAATTGATCACGGACACTCCAAGCTCTGACTCTCCTCCAGAAAATATTCCTTTGAACCCTGAACATTTGTCCCCTGCATCAGAAAGAACTCTGTCATCTGCAAACTTGAATACTGCAACAGCTACCAGTGAAACGCTATTTGCCGATCAGACAGTACCTGCGAAGCAAAGATACAATTTACGAAACCGTAAAATGGACAAATAAAGCAGGCAACTGCCCATTGTGATATTTTGAAATTTTGAACTTTTGCCTTCAGCCAGGAAGTTTGCTATTGTTTTATTGTTTTTAAAATTGCCTTGCCGTCTGGGTAGCCGTAGGGTCGTGGCTGTGTGCCTAGTTGAATCTGCAGGGATCTGACACAAGGTCGATCTTTCTGTTGGTTCTGGGAACTCCCAGGGCTGATAGAGGCATTTTCATCTACGTACACATCATCAGTGGTCGCGAGCGGATTGTAGAAGATGGAGCTTCCTGCGCTGCAACGAGAAAATGTGATTTATGTTCGCAGAAACAGACTTTATAGAATTCTTCACAGCAAATGCTTTTTGATGCAATGTGCCATTACATTCTTGATTGTTTTGATAACGTTGGTGGGTGGAATCGTTTTCAGTATAAATTTGATTTTTGTGCCAGTTACTACAGTACCTCCCCTTGATCCTGCTACTTCTACTGTTTCTTCTATACACTCTTTTCATTCGTTTCCTGAACATGAGCAAGCCCGACGCTCTGAATTCATTAACAACACTTTTGTACAGCTCTTGCACCAACACCAACTGGTAGTTAACACTACAGACTGCTGGGTGTGTGGCTTGATACCCCACACTATGGATAAAGGTATTCCTTATCTGGTTTTGCCTTTCAGCTACAATGGATCATTTCAGGCCCTTCAAACCATCTTTGCTTATGCCCTTGAAACCTATCCTCCACGTCCACCACGTTCCACTAAATATAACTCTGCCAACAAAGCTTTAGTCCAGGGAATTATTGACATGATCAAGGACGTCAATAATACTCCATCTTACCCTAGAGACGAATTGCGAGTGTATTTAAGTTGGAATACTTCAGAGTATCGCCTTAGTTTAGGAGAAAGCAAGCGTAAAAGCTCAACTCCTATCTGGGTCGTACCTCACCGAGGTCAGGTCTGTTTGCAAGGGAATGGGAGAAATCCGAGAGCTCAGCTAGGGAGGAGTGAGTGCGTAGAGACTTATGTGTTTCCGGCTAACTCTTCCCCTGCCTTTCTTACTGCTAGGGGTACCTACTTCATCTGTCGAGATAGAGCTTATACATGGTTGCCTGCCGACTTTTCAGGATCATGCTATATTGCTCGATTGTTGCCTCCGACATACACTGCTTCATCTGATTACCACAGAACCAGAGTAGCGAGAGGTGTCTTCAGCAAGGAAGATACTGCTGGTCAGGAAGCTGGAGACTTCTTCAAAGGCTTCCTTCCGTTCTGGGGGCCTATGGCCAATAGTAGAAACATACGTCAGCTAACACGGGTAGTTGAATCTACTATTACCAAAACTGCTGGTGCCCTTAGCAATTTTGACAGCTGAGCTTCAGGCGGATAGACTCATGACGTTGCAGAACCGTATGGTTCTAGACGTTATACTTGCAGATCGAGGTGGGGTATGCAGAATGATCCAATCGAGCTGCTGTGTCTTTATTCCTAATAATGCTCCAACAGTCTATGAGGCGATCTCTAAGCTACATAAGATTTCCGACTCTATCCACGTAGACAAGGGAAACTGGTCCTTCATGGAGTGGTTTTGGGCTCTGATCTCAGCGTGGGGATGGAAGGTTCTAATGGTCTTTGGTGTCATCTTAGTATTCCTCTTCTCATGCTGCCTGATTATCCAGTGTGGTCCTGCTCTGTGTAGTCTTTGTGCTGCAACTTGTTTTAGGAAACCACCTGCGTTTGGAGAAAAGGCACGAGAAAGGATGATGATACAACAGCATGTCACTGACCTGATGAGCATAGAATTAGACTCTGACATAGACTGAGTAATTGCCTATGTAAGGGCAAAAGGAGGGTCTGAGGTTCCGTGACGATTTGAACCCGTGTTTTCAATATTGTCGGAAATACATAATATTGGTATCAGCGAACCGCAAATGATCCATTTAGCATATCCTGGTGTTTTCGCTACGCTACGAGCAAGAGCACTCCTTTTATAAACACATTTCTGATCTACCCACGGCATCCATCTTAGATCATGGCCGCCATTTTGTGTTTCTTGCCCTCACATACGCAATAACCTCTGATCACTTCATCTCGATTCGATTAAGGACACGTAGCCTTAGCCGGAGATTCACCTCTTTCATGACACGTGCACCTTAAACCAGATCACGCTGTAGCTGCATGACTCGACAAAGGCTGCCTCCTCTTCCCGAAGCCAGTCCTGCTAAACTGGTCTTCGTGTCCATTGTCCTGATCACGATTAGGCGGCCGAAGCCGGTAGCCTTGCCCATTTACAACCTACAAACATCCCTTATCCTGCTTTTCTATCTTCTACACCTAGCTCTGCTCCTTTCCTTCTGGGCCTTTATTAGGGGGAGGTAACGAAATTTACAATGAGGCGGTCCGGGTCTTGAATGAAAAGTTGACATGAGATTATGATGGAAAAGTGGGAACCCCTCGTTCGTAATGTTTTGACATCAGATATTGTCGACGATTCCTGTGTACGCCAAATATTTATTGTTTATGACACAAAGGTTTTGGGAATGTACTAACATGTGAAGAATTCGCCTGAAGGCCAAAATTTAGTATATAAGGAGCAACCCTCTTTGTACAATTTGAACAGGCTCCTAGTTACTGCCCATGCGTAGTTTCTGTGACTTCTGTGTCCCTGCAGTAATAAACCTTTGGTCTTTGACGCCACCATCGAGAAGCCCGTGTTTCTGTTCATTTGTGCACCAAGGCAGGTGGAACTCCGGGGTCTTTGGGTGTTGTTCCCTGACACCTCTGGACGGAACCAAAAAGTCCAGAACTCCAAAGCAGTGATTGTCAGGGTGGAGAAGCAGGGGCGCTACAACAAACAAAGCCTCAATAATATGTTAATGGTCTTTTAAAGACCTGTTAAGTACTTTGGTGTTGTTGTCTGTGTGTGCGCGTTGAGGAAGCGGTCTCAACCCGGGCTGAAGGCTGACACAGATAGACACACACACAGTGAGATGACAGAGGGGGAGGGAGAGGGAGGGCAGGAGGGAGAGAGAGATGGAGGGAGGGCAGGAGGGAGAGCAGGAGGGAGAGAGATGTATGTAAATGCTGGGTCTGGTGGCTCAGTGGATGAGGGCATCTGCTGCAGGGACCTGTGTGCAACCTCATGGTCACAAGTTATCGTTTTGCTTTAGCCCCGCCCCCTCTGACTCCGCCCCCACCAGTGCGGCCCTCGGCCCCAAACTACACTGTAAATGTAGCCCCTGAGAGAAAGTTTGTGAGTACCCATGATCTAGAGAGAGTAGACGGTCAGTGGATGAACTAAGTGTAACTTTGAAGAGCATGTAACACTGCACCCGCACGTCCGTTCCAGTGTAGGAAAGGCAAGGAAAAGAACTTTTAATTTTGTCCAAATACTACCATAAATAGTAGCAGTAGTTTGTATTGCAAGCACTGCATAGATCCGGTTATTACGGTGGCCACTCCCTACCTCTCTTAATAAGTTTAGTAGTACTCAGTCATTCATGTGTGGATGTATCACTGGTCACTCAATAAAAAGCAAAGCACCTAAAGTCATCCCATATATAAGCAAAAACATCCCATGTGAAGTGATAGATAATCAGATTATTTATCTTCTTCAATTTTCCATTTCTAGTATTCATTTCCACTGTAGGGTGAAAGTTAAATTAATTAAACAGTAGCCCTTGAGTTGTAACAGAGTATTCTCAGTGCCACCCGTAATAGAAAAGTAAGAGCTTCACCACCTGCATGTACTGGACGGGTACAGTAACGCAACGCAAGTCTAGGTCACTCCTCATGGCGTGCGTCTCTTTTTCTCGGGTGCAAGTTTACTGCGCTGGCATTATGCCGGCTTGCAGAAAATAACGTACCAATTTTCCAAAACAAGAGATAAGAAGAAGAATAAGACTGGTGTACTTTCATAGTCGACTCCAATGGAAGTCCACAGTGCTCGTAGAATTTGTTCCTTAAACTCCCACTAATGTTAGAGCAAGGATGAAGAAGTGTGAGGTTAGATAGATACTGGCCTCAATAGTTATGTAATGCGCTTGCAAGTTGCTAGTTGTACTGCAACACAAATTTCTGCTGAATGATTGAGTTAATCTTAAAGAGCATTGGTTACAGACTATGTCTTTCTTTCTTCATATAGATGCTCCTTCCAAACGAACAAGGAGGAAGGAGCTGGCTAGAGCGGCCCGGCAACGGAGGATCGAGGCCACTGTTGCGGAATATCGGCGGCTGGTGGCCCTGGAGGACGAGGAAAGTGTGCAGTCGACAACAACAACAACGTCGTCTGCATCGGCCTCCGTGGCCCCACGGGCTGCCACCCAGCACAGTGGTCCACCCAGACTGAGCCGGGCTGCCAAAGGCAAACGCCACCGCCGAGCAGCAAGGCCAACAGCTGCCTCTCACAGGCATTGCACCTGCAAGGCAGTGAAGGCACGCCTGCGCCGCACTACCCTGATGGTGTCCCGCCTTCAGCAGGAGCTCGCCTTGCTCCGCGAGGAGCATGATGCTCTGGCCCAAAAAGTTAACAGCATCCACCCATAGTGTCCCTTGCCCCTTTTTTAGAGACTTTTGGGGGGTGGCAATTGGGAGTTGGGTTTTTGGGGACTTTTGAAGGACAATCGTTGGGGTTAGGGAGGGTCTTGCGGGAGATTATTTTGTTAGGGATATAAATATACTTTTTCAAACTTTATCTGAGCATACCTGTTTTTTACTGCTTGCCTGGTGGGTGGGGGTTTAACGTTGACTGTTTTCCTGAAAGTTTAGTTCCATTTTCTTCCTTTAAGTGTAAATGCCCAAATGTTTTCAACACTAAGTGCCTCTCACAGACTAAGTGAAGTGAATCCAAGAGTCCTAGGACTTTAGTAGTACTACCTTCAGTCTCTCGTCTCTCGTACTAATACTCCATTATACCCCCAAACCACCAAACGCTTATCTTACCTGTAATTTGTGTTTGAAAGTAGGGCTAGACCCAGGGCTGGCTCCACGGGAAACACCGAATAAGGTTGGCAATCTTGGTCGGATAAAATTTCCTCATAGCGGTGGTACTAGTGGTGTGACACAGTGGCAGTTGCATGCCTATGAAAAAAAAGAAAATGAAATCTGGTTTGTCCTCCTGAGCAATTCAACGGTACAACTGAGAATATAGCAGGTGACAGAAGTACAGTAGAGCAGTGCCACATTGTAGCCTAACAAATGGTAAAGTATAACTACTAATTCGGTTGAAGTTCTTTCACATTAGCAATGGTTCTTTGTCAAGCAGAGTAAGAATATATCCTCGGATTTCTTCACCAGCCTGTTGCTATCACCTTATCCTCCCCAGCAAGTGTGTGGATTTATTGCTGTAATAATAATTTAGTCACACATCAATCAAAACCACACAGCCCGGGGGAAGAGGGTTAGGGTTTGAAAAATGGATGGATACGGGGGTTTTTGGGAAAGGTTTTGGGAGACAAGAAAAAATAGCACAGCATAGACAAACAATTGTGAACATAAACAAATCTTTGGGTACAAACCTATCCATCAATCTTTGAAAGTGCATGCACTACTGCATGCATGTCAGTGAAAAGTAAGTAGTACATTCGACAACTGTGGAAAGAAAGAATGCCACAGTACAGGGCCTGTGTGGAATTATTGATAACGATATTCAACATAAGGTCTCTGTAGCCAGATACCCGAGAGCCTTGCTGGTCACTATAAATCCATTCACAACAACACTCAATGGGGTTGGTCTGGAAGGTGTCAGGTTTACTCCCCGTGATCCAGTCGATGCAAATATGGTTCCACCTCCAAATGTCACCAACACCCAGAAGTGTAAACACAGGGTGTTCGAGCCATTAGGCGGGGGAGAAAAATAACAAACTAAAATAAAAAATGTGGGATGGGTAAAGGTAGGGTCAGCAGGGAAAGGATACCTGTAACAGAAGACAAGACAGGCATCAGTGAAGTGCTGTCCTAACATACAAGGCTACTCTCATATAGTCTCACTAAATAACCAAGGAAGTAGACAAGTACCTGAGCACCAAGAAAACATGACCTTGGATAGGAAATACTATAGCCCTTCTGCCACAATCTGTGAGGAAGGCCTAAGAAACACATAAACATATAGTTAACGAACACACTCCTGTCGCACCAAACACACTCGCGTTATACTAAGACATCAAACCCACTACTCACAACATACCACAAACATGGTAGAGGACTCAATGTACAAAGGGGGTTCCAAATAGTCAAAGCAAAGATGTATGGTCCAACAAAAAGGAAGAGGGAAACGGTAGTGTGTAGGAAGCAAGAACTACAACACTGCGCTCTCTAAGTAATGACCCAGTAGAGAATCTTTGGTGAAGGTCAAACAGAAAAACGTAGTTGCGACCACCACTGAATTCTGCCAACAACACACCCCACGGTGCACTACACAAAGAGAACTGGGGTAGCCTGTAGTTACCTCACTACATGCCCAGTTATGGAGGTCCTTTGAAATACACAGTTATACAACGGAGACGCGTAGTTGTCCTTACTACCGCGCTCCGTTTTAATAGTACAAAAACGATCCCCGATGTGAACGGTAACACGTGGTATAGACCGCCACTGTGCTCCGCCACACACAATTCAACCAAACAGGAATTCAGCAAAGGTAGAATTCTGTTAGAAAACAGTCACAGAACCTCCCTTAACAATCCGTTCAGGCAGTAATCAGCTGACCGCACGGGCGGCCGAAGAGTTTAGAGCGGCTTTACCTGAAGACGCGTGAAGTCCGTCTACCGCCAAGGACAGAACACGGAAGCGCTCCCCACTGAGCCTCAGGGGGGGGGGGGGGGGGGGGGGAGGTGATAGTCCACAGGAGACACGATAGAAAAGCATGCAGAGCGTCCGCTCTCATGCCGGTGCAGAACAGAAACCAGAATAACGCGCAACAGGAAGCGCGTCTGTTCCCCAGATAAACTTCCTGCAAGTCTCCCGACTACTCATGGGAAATGTAGTTTCATAGTACGGTAGGCGCTTAGGGGCTGCGTAACCTGACAGAAGGTATAGTAGATAGAAAAGGAGAAATTGCTTTTTTTCTAGGTGTCCACTCACTCACCAGGGTTGCCCCTTGGTGACATGCTTCATCATTGGGGCCATCCCAGTCCTCTACGGCCTGGGGCGTGCTGCGACTTGCGAATTACGTAGGAGCACTTACAAATGACTATGTGTGGTGCAGATGTGATAGTGGAGTGGACTAAGTGATGTGTTAAGGGATCAATTTAGAAGCCGAGAGAGAGCCAAGAAATGCAGTCACAGTCAGAGAAAAAGGCAAGGGATACTGTATCTATGTGGTTGTAGTGGTCCTGTTGGAAGTGGTAAGTAAGTTGCCTGCAGAAAAAAAATCCTCCTATTAGCGGCACTCCTCCATTGCAGCCGACGCTTCGTCCATCGATGTTGGTCACCAGAAGACACCCTGTAAAAAAAAGCACAGCATAGACAAACAATTGAACATAAACAATTCTTTGGGTACAAACCTATCCATCAATCTTTGAAAGTGCATGCACTACTGCATGCATGTCAGTGAAAAGTAAGTAGTACATTCGACAACTGTGGAAGAAAGAATGCAACAGTAAAGGGCCTATGTGTAAATTATTGATAACGATATTCAACATAAGGTCTCTGTAGCCAGATACCCGAGAGCCTTGCTGGTCACTATAAATCCATTCACAACAACACTCAGTGGGGTTGGTCTGGAAGGTATAGTAGATAGAAAAGGAGAAATTGCTTTTTTTCTAGGTGTCCCCTCACTCACCAGGGTTGCCCCTTGGTGACATGCTTCATCATTGGGGCCATCCCAGTCCTCTACGGCCTGGGGCGTGCTGCGACTTGCGAATTACGTAGGAGCACTTACAAATGACTATGTGTGGTGCAGATGTGATAGTGGAGTGGACTAAGTGATGTGTTAAGGGATCAATTTAGAAGCCGAGAGAGAGCCAAGAAATGCAGTCACAGTCAGAGAAAAAGGCAAGGGATACTGTATCTATGTGGTTGTAGTGGTCCTGTTGGAAGTGGTAAGTAAGTTGCCTGCAGAAAAAAAATCCTCCTATTAGCGGCACTCCTCCATTGCAGCCGACGCTTCGTCCATCGATGTTGGTCACCAGAAGACACCCTGTCCACTGCCTGCCTGATGCTGAATTGTGGCTCGCTACTGTGAAGCCTGACTCCATCCTTTTTTCCCCATTGCAGAGACTGAAACCCGGCCTGTAATTATTCAACGAAAAACAGGAAGTGATATAATATTACAACACCACTGATAAATAAATATAAGGTATGTAGGCTGTGGAGTGCAAAAAGTCACAATTTGATTTTCCTAGTAGACAGTACAATATTTTTGAAAGTGCGTACTCTGAGTCACCTTTTGAAGGATAAATAAGTATGGGCAAATTAATGTAGCGGATCTTGCCCCTCAAGCTAGGTGTACTGTAAACTGTGTTTTAGAACAAAATTAGATCTTCCTAGCAGTGCTCCCACCCAGACCCTTACTAAAGCCAGTCGCAAAAATGTAGAAGACCCCCAATCAAATCTCAAAAAACGAGGCCTAGCAGAAAACTGGTGACAAAACTTACTTTGAAAGTAAAAGTAGGCCGAAGTACCCCCTTCCTAATTACCCATTACCCACCGTGGATTGCATTCAAACCACTTGCAAGCAACCAAGCAAAAGTAGCCATAGCCAGCATCGCTCCAAGACTCGAAATCCCCCCCACTCAAACACATGCAATAGAAATACTGCTAACCCTAACGAACCCTAAGTTAAGAATAGTGGCAAAGGCTTTCTTTAACTATGCCAAATCCCCCCTTGCCCACCATGGATTTTCTTTAAATGACTTGCAACCAAAATTACACATTCTCACGAGTGCTCTAAGACCCCAGAACTCAGTTGGAAAAATCTAGAACACCCCGAAACACATGCAATCCTGCTGCTAGGGCTAACCCTAACGAACCCTAAGTTACAAAAAGTGCCAAAACTAAAGGCTTTTCCGCGCGGATTTTGTCCCAACCACTTCTACCCGGTATTAGACCTTCCCAGGAATGCCCCAAGACCCGGCAACCCACCCGCCAAGAAGCATAACACCCCCAAACAGGCCAAAAGCAAAATCTCATACTTGCAATATTTCTGGGCCTTCGGTCCAAACGCGCTGCGTAGCTAGGCCATAAGTCGGGGTTGGCACGACGGATTTCCTGAAAAGCAAATGCAATCAAGATTAGAGTGTCCCAGCAATGCTCCCAGACCACGAAACTCACCCACAAACAGACGGAACCCCCCCTAAGAGCACCTCAAAGGCAAGCAAGTCATCAAAAACACAAAAAAATTCCGCCTGGGATTTGGTCCAAAACACTTTTATCCGGTATTAGAGCTTCCCAGCAATGGCCCCAGAGCCGTCAACCCAGGAGAAAACGAGTAGAAGACCCCCAAACAGCCAAAGAGCAAAAGTACAAAAATGGGGACTTAGTCAATTTTTCACAAATTTCCCAAATCACTCCGCGCGCGCTCTGCAGCTAGGCCCTAAGTCCCCTCTGCCACCATGGATTTGCTTCAAACCTCTTGCAAAGTAAAGTATATATAGCCAGCAGTGCTCCCAGACCACGAAACTCACCCACAAACACCAGGAAGCCCCCCAAACAGGCCCCCGAAAACGCTACATAGAGCAAAATGTCAGAAATAGCCAAAAAAAAAATCGGCCTGGATTTTGTCCCAACCACTTCTACCCGGTATTAGACCTTCCCAGGAATGCCCCAAGACCCGGCAACCCACCCGCCAAGAAGCATAACACCCCCAAACAGGCCAAAAGCAAAATCTCATACTTGCAATATTTCTGGGCCTTCGGTCCAAACGCGCTGCGTAGCTAGGCCATAAGTCGGGGTTGGCACGACGGATTTCCTGAAAAGCAAATGCAATCAAGATTAGAGTGTCCCAGCAATGCTCCCAGACCACGAAACTCACCCACAAACAGACGGAACCCCCCCTAAGAGCACCTCAAAGGCAAGCAAGTCATCAAAAACACAAAAAAAATTCCGCCTGGGATTTGGTCCAAAACACTTTTATCCGGTATTAGAGCTTCCCAGCAATGGCCCCAGAGCCGTCAACCCAGGAGAAAACGAGTAGAAGACCCCCAAACAGCCAAAGAGCAAAAGTACAAAAATGGGGACTTAGTCAATTTTTCACAAATTTCCCAAATCACTCCGCGCGCGCTCTGCAGCTAGGCCCTAAGTCCCCTCTGCCACCATGGATTTACTTCAAACCTCTTGCAAAGTAAAGTATATATAGCCAGCAGTGCTCCCAGACCACGAAACTCACCCACAAACACCAGGAAGCCCCCCAAACAGGCACCCGAAAACGCTACATAGAGCAAAATGTCAGAAAAAGCCAAAAAAAAAATCGGCCTGGATTTTGTCCCAACCACTTCTACCCGGTATTAGACCTTCCCAGGAATGCCCCAAGACCCGGCAACCCACCCGCCAAGAAGCATAACACCCCCAAACAGGCCAAAAGCAAAATCTCATACTTGCAATATTTCTGGGCCTTCGGTCCAAACGCGCTGCGTAGCTAGGCCATAAGTCGGGGTTGGCACGACGGATTTCCTGAAAAGCAAATGCAATCAAGATTAGAGTGTCCCAGCAATGCTCCCAGACCACGAAACTCACCCACAAACAGACGGAACCCCCCCTAAGAGCACCTCAAAGGCAAGCAAGTCATCAAAAACACAAAAAAAATTCCGCCTGGGATTTGGTCCAAAACACTTTTATCCGGTATTAGAGCTTCCCAGCAATGGCCCCAGAGCCGTCAACCCAGGAGAAAACGAGTAGAAGACCCCCAAACAGCCAAAGAGCAAAAGTACAAAAATGGGGACTTAGTCAATTTTTCACAAATTTCCCAAATCACTCCGCGCGCGCTCTGCAGCTAGGCCCTAAGTCCCCTCTGCCACCATGGATTTACTTCAAACCTCTTGCAAAGTAAAGTATATATAGCCAGCAGTGCTCCCAGACCACGAAACTCACCCACAAACACCAGGAAGCCCCCCAAACAGGCACCCGAAAACGCTACATAGAGCAAAATGTCAGAAATAGCCAAAAAAAAAATCGGCCTGGATTTTGTCCCAACCACTTCTACCCGGTATTAGACCTTCCCAGGAATGCCCCAAGACCCGGCAACCCACCCGCCAAGAAGCATAACACCCCCAAACAGGCCAAAAGCAAAATCTCATACTTGCAATATTTCTGGGCCTTCGGTCCAAGCGCGCTGCGTAGCTAGGCCATAAGTCGGGGTTGCCACGACGGATTTCCTGAAAAGCAAATGCAATCAAGATTAGAGTGTCCCAACAGTGCTCCCAGACCACAAAACTCACCCACAAACACCAGGAAGCCCCCCAAACAGGCCCCCGAAAATGCTACATAGAGCAAAATGTCAGAAATAGCCAAAAAAAAAATCGGCCTGGATTTTGTCCCAACCACTTCTACCCGGTATTAGACCTTCCCAGGAATGCCCCAAGACCCGTCAACCCACCCGCCAAGAAGCATAACACCCCCAAACAGGCCAAAAGCAAAATCTCATACTTGCAATATTTCTGGGCCTTCGGTCCAAACGCACTGCGTAGCTAGGCCATAAGTCGGGGTTGCCACAACGGATTTCCTGAAAAGCAAATGCAATCAAGATTAGAGTGTCCCAGCAGTGCTCCCAGACCACGAAACTCACCCACAAACACCAGGAAGCCCCCCAAACAGGCCCCCGAAAACGCTACATAGAGCAAAATGTCAGAAAAAGCCAAAAAAAAAATCGGCCTGGATTTTGTCCCAACCACTTCTACCCGGTATTAGACCTTCCCAGGAATGCCCCAAGACCCGTCAACCCACCCGCCAAGAAGCATAACACCCCCAAACAGGCCAAAAGCAAAATCTCATACTTGCAATATTTCTGGGCCTTCGGTCCAAACGCACTGCGTAGCTAGGCCATAAGTCGGGGTTGCCACGACGGATTTCCTGAAAAGCAAATGCAATCAAGATTAGAGTGTCCCAGCAGTGCTCCCAGACCACGAAACTCACCCACAAACACCAGGAAGCCCCCCAAACAGGCCCCCGAAAACGCTACATAGAGCAAAATGTCAGAAATAGCCAAAAAAAAATCGGCCTGGATTTTGTCCCAACCACTTCTACCCGGTATTAGACCTTCCCAGGAATGCCCCAAGACCCGGCAACCCACCCGCCAAGAAGCATAACACCCCCAAACAGGCCAAAAGCAAAATCTCATACTTGCAATATTTCTGGGCCTTCGGTCCAAACGCACTGCGTAGCTAGGCCATAAGTCGGGGTTGCCACGACGGATTTCCTGAAAAGCAAATGCAATCAAGATTAGAGTGTCCCAGCAGTGCTCCCAGACCACGAAACTCACCCACAAACACCAGGAAGCCCCCCAAACAGGACCCCCGAAAACGCTACATAGAGCAAAATGTCAGAAATAGCCAAAAAAAAAATCGGCCTGGATTTTGTCCCAACCACTTCTACCCGGTATTAGACCTTCCCAGGAATGCCCCAAGACCCGGCAACCCACCCGCCAAGAAGCATAACACCCCCAAACAGGCCAAAAGCAAAATCTCATACTTGCAATATTTCTGGGCCTTCGGTCCAAACGCGCTGCGTAGCTAGGCCATAAGTCGGGGTTGGCACGACGGATTTCCTGAAAAGCAAATGCAATCAAGATTAGAGTGTCCCAGCAATGCTCCCAGACCACGAAACTCACCCACAAACAGACGGAACCCCCCCTAAGAGCACCTCAAAGGCAAGCAAGTCATCAAAAACACAAAAAATTTTCCGCCTCGGATTTGGTCCAAACCACTTTTAGTGCTTCCCAGCAATGGCCCCAGACCCGTCAACTCACCTGCAAAGAGGTAGAACAACACCCCCACAAGTGCTGAGTCTTTCTTCATTGGGCGTAAACCAGCCCTCTGCTTTGATGGAAATAGGAGTCTGGAGGAGGAGGATAGAGGAGCATGTTCTTCTGAACTTGTGAACCTGAGGAATGCAGACTGCGGCACCTTCAAATCAATTAGCAAACAAGTGAAGACAGTTCTGCTGATGGGCTTGTTTTTGTGATTATCTGATTAAAGTTTGAATTATATTAACTGTGCACAACAAAGAAAGACAGACACACAGGAATAAAAGTGAATAAGGATGAAAAAGAAAGTTATTGATTCGTTGTCTCATTTTCAGGGCTCGAAGTCGGTATCACGGTCCAGGAATAAGAATAAGGCTTCGTCATCATACTCTGCGAATTCAGGCAGGGTGAGCTCAGTGTCACCTGACAGAGTAGAAATTCCCTCATCTATGTTGCTGGCCACCTCCTCTTCATCCGGCACGCTCTCTCGTACTCTGAAATCTGGTGGTATGAGGTGCTGATTCATCTTGATCATTGTTAACCTCTCCACATTTTTGGGCGAGAGGCGGCTCCGTTTGGGAGTTACAATCCCACCAGCCGCACTGAAAACCCGTTCAGAAGACACGCTTGCGAGTGGGCAAGACAAGTAGTTTAAAGCCAGGTTGGTGAGCTGTGGCCACAATTCTTTTTTCCCATGCCAATACGCCAATGGGTCAGAATTAACATAGACCTCTGTTGAGTCATTCAGATAGTCCTTCACCATCGACTCAAGGTCCTCATCCAAGGTTCCTCCACTTTGCTTAGCTCTTGCTGTGCCTCTGACCTTTTGAGAACCAAACCCACGCAGAGCTAGCCAATCCTCTTCAGCCTCCAATGTTTCTGTTGTCTTTCGTGCAGATGATCCGGTTGCCGGTGTCTTTAACGGCTGAGAGGTCACTTGTGCCACAGCCACAGGTGCAGAAGTGGATTGTTTTGACTGGGGATGGCCTGCTGATGTACTGCCATTTCCTTCAATTTCCAGCCGTTCTGTTTCAAACTTCTTGGCTGACAAGGCTAGCCAACGTTTGTACTTTGGAACATGTTCATCATCAAAAGGAAAGAATGCTTGGCCTGCCAGCGCCTTTTTGTAGCGTGGATCCAGAATAGTAGCACAAATGTAATGCTGTTCTGAGTGGATCTTTTTAAGACGTTCATCACCTTGTAGGAGCTCTAATAATTGCTCAGCCAGAAGCAAAGAGTCTTGGTTTTTGTCATCTTTTCCAAACACAGAACACACCTCCTTCAGTTGGTCCTTCAGCATGTACAACAATGGGATAGCTTTTCCCAAATTAGAGTCCTCCTTGCTGACTGCACGCGTGAAGAACTCAAAAGGACGAAGCATGCGTGTCAGGCTTTCAACTATGTTCCATTGCGGCCCACCCATCCTCAGCTCCTCTATACCCTCTTTAAAGAAATATTGATCGAGTTCCGTATACTGCTCATACAGACGCTCAAGCATGTAGAAGGTTGAGTTCCAACGTGTTACCACCTCCTGGATGAGTGCTTTCACTGGCATTTGACGTTGATATAGCAGGCTCCTCAGCTGCTTCCGGGCCTTAAAAGAATGCCTGAAATGCTTGCACATTTTTCGGCAGGTCTCCAATACACTGTACGCTGCACTGCCTTTATTACCCAAGAATTTTTGGACAACCAGGTTTATACAGTGCGCCAAACACGGCACTCTGAAATAGTAACCGTCCCTCATGGCCTTAACTATATTGGCGCCATTGTCCGTGGAAACATAACCAACCTTGCGTTTTAGTGGGGACAGCCAGTTAAGGACCTTTGTGTTAAAGACATCCAAAATGTTTTCTGCTGTGTGACGTTTCTCCAAACCAAACATGGCTAGTGTTGCATGTTTCCGAGCACCTTTAAAAACAATGTTAGTGTCAACACCTGAGTTTAGCTTTGCTTTAGCCCCTGAAAAAGAGACCCAGTGTGCAGTGATGCACATGTAATCAGCGCCTGCGCCACTGGTCCACATGTCTGTTGTCAGATGTATAGTGTGAACAGCACTCTTCTGCAAAGCTGCCCCAATCACCTTCAGAACATCTTCATGTAGTGCTGGAACCGCAACTCGGGCAAAATAGAACCGGCTAGGAACCTTCCATTTAGGGCAGAGCGCTGTCACTAATTCTAGAAAACCAACCCCTTCTACAAAAGAAAAAGGGAGAAGGTCCAGAGCTAGCATTTTAGCCAGCTTAGTGTTATACAGACGGGTCATTGGGTGGTTGCGTTCATATTGCGCTTCTGTAAACTACATCTTTTTAATGTTGCCCTGGACCAAGGATTTACGGGATGATGATGATCTCTTCGACCCAGTTACGCTCGCTGATGAACTTTTCCGCATTGATGTCTCACTCTCTCCCACACTCTTAGTGTGGCTCCCATGGGGTGTGCTGCTGACAGGGGAACTGGGTGTAAGTGAAGTGTTTGAATCGTCTTCTACCTCCTCGTCATCACCAGATGAAAAAACAACGTTTTCATTGCGTGCAATTCCGGCTTCCTTGATCGTGTGTAGGTGCGCAAACCATTGGACATCGTGCGTTCTCCTCTCTGGCCTCCGGTACCATAGTTGGAACCCAACTTACCACGACTAACTCGAAGCTTACAAATGCTACAAATGGCTACGTTTTCATTTTTTGGGCAAACACTAAAGAAGTCCCAAACTGGAGACTTGAAATGTCTTCGGGGGCCGGAGGAGGCGGCGATACTGGTGGTGGTGGTCCTGCTGCTAATGCCAGATGAAGTGGAGGATGTGGATTGCCGAACTTCAGTACGTTTTGCACTTTCACCACCACGAATTGAGGTCGAGGACGAGGTGGGTACCTTCTTGCGAGGAAGAAATATGGAAGCGGTAGGTTTTGGTGTACTACTTAACTCCAAATCTAATGATTCCATTTCCATTGCCTCCTCGCCGACATCATCATCACGCTCAGCAGCTTCTCGGGATAGGGTCAAAATGTCTCTTTGCTGCATGCCCGGTGGGGCTGCAGTGACCTTTGCGATGACTGGCTCGTCGTCATCGTGAGAGGCTTCATCACCAGCAGTATCTGTCACTTCTTGTTGAGCCTCATCACACTCCATAGGTTTGAGTTTTTGGACGACCTTCCTTTTACGCTTAGGTACCGGTGTCAGATCATGGTGTGCCTCACTGTCAGACCGCAGTTGTGGTTCCCAAGACAGATCACTTGCATCAGAACGAGGTGGGCTTGAAGAAGATGTAGACACCCCCCTTGATCTTTTCCTTGCTAGGGATGTGGAAGACAATGAATGATCATCAGGAGGAGTGGCTTCCAATGATACCTCGGCTTCATTGTCGATTTCCAAATGTGCCCCTACTTCGGGAGGAACAACTATTGTGGGCACTTGTGAACCTCCATGCACCTTTGCTTGCGCATCTCCTTTTGCTGCCTCTCCTTCCACATGTACTTGGGCGTGTACTTGCACATGGTGTTGTTGTTGCGGCTGTGGTTGTTCAACACTTGTCAGATGAGTTATAACAACCTGTGTTGATTCAGGGACATTGCTGCTACTTTCTTGCGATGAGCCAACATCACTGGTCGATGGTGATTGGAGAAGTACACTGACTGCCTCTGAAGCACTCAAGGGCTTTGACTTAAGTTGGCGTGGTGGTGGAGGCACTGAACCCAATGGAGCAGGGGTGCTGCTCCCAGCTTGGTCCCCAGCAGATCCTGCTGCTGCAGGCGTACTTTTTTTTTTGCTCCCAAAAAACGTGGCGGGTGGCACACCAGCCTCCTTGGTAACTTGCTTCTTCTGCTCCTTACTAGCAACTTTCTTGCTAGAGGAGCTACGGAGAACTTTCTTTGGGGGCGGGGCCATCTTCTTCAGAGCAGGTCAGACAGCAGGCCGCAGTTGCACGAATTGTAGAGTTGTCTGAGGCCAGACGTGACGTCGCGTGATGTTATGCTGCACACACACACCGCTGCAGGACTTCTTCCTGGCACTGGTGGTTCTCTTGAGTCTTGTGCACCTAAAAAAATGGAAGACAGAGGAACATCAGTTCAGTTATAGAGCACAAAAAAATCGAAAAACACTGCAAAATCAGCACAATCCCAATCCATCCATGCCCTCCATAATGTTTAAATTCAAGACAACCCACAGAAAGACTAGGCCCATGCAAGACTCACTACCCCTGGGCATAAATAAAGGTTGAAAAGTAGGCAAAATGGTTGGAGGCCTAACAACAAAGCCTGCATTCAAAATGGCCACTTGCCTGCCAGCACATGGCCAGTGCCTGTAGCTGCACTCAAAATGGCCACCAGCCACATGGCATGTCCCTCCCCATGAACTCCCCCAAAAATCGAAAAACACTGCAAAATCAGCACAATCCCATTCCATCCATGGCCTCCATGATGTTTAAATTCAAGACAACCCACAGAAAGACTAGGCCCATGCAAGACTCACTACCCCTGGGCATAAATAAAGGTTGAAAAGTAGGCAAAATGGTTGGAGGCCTAACAACAAAGCCTGCATTCAAAATGGCCACTTGCCTCCTAGCACATGGCCAGGGCCTGCCTGTACCAGCACTCAAAATGGCCCCCACCCACATGGCCTGTCCCCATGAACACCCCAAAAAATCGAAAAACACTGCAAAATCAGCACAATCCCATTCCATCCATGCCCTCCATGATGTTTAAATTCAAGACACCCCACAGAAAGACTAGGCCCATGCACCACTCACTACCCCTGGTCAAGGCCCCAACAACAGGTCAAAAATCGAAAAACACAGAAAAATCAGCACAATCCCATTCCATCCATGCCCTCCATGATGTTTAAGTTCAAGACAGCCCACAGAAAGACTAGGCCCATGCTAGACTCAAATACCCCTGGTGAAAAGGCCACAAGTACAGGCCCAAAAAACGAAAATCACTGAAAAATCTGCACAATCCCATTCCATCCATGGCCTCCATGATGTTTAAATTCAAGACAACCCACAGAAAGACTAGGCCCATGCAAGACTCACTACCCCTGGGCATAAATAAAGGTTGAAAAGTAGGCAAAATGGTTGGAGGCCTAACAACAAAGCCTGCATTCAAAATGGCCACTTGCCTGCCAGCACATGGCCAGTGCCTGTAGCTGCACTCAAAATGGCCACCAGCCACATGGCATGTCCCTCCCCATGAACACCCCCAAAAATCGAAAAACACTGCAAAATCAGCACAATCCCATTCCATCCATGGCCTCCATGATGTTTAAATTCAAGACAACCCACAGAAAGACTAGGCCCATGCAAGACTCACTACCCCTGGGCATAAATAAAGGTTGAAAAGTAGGCAAAATGGTTGGAGGCCTAACAACAAAGCCTGCATTCAAAATGGCCACTTGCCTGCCAGCACATGGCCAGTGCCTGTAGCTGCACTCAAAATGGCCACCAGCCACATGGCATGTCCCTCCCCATGAACACCCCCAAAAATCGAAAAACACTGCAAAATCAGCACAATCCCATTCCATCCATGGCCTCCATGATGTTTAAATTCAAGACAGCCCACAGAAAGACTAGGCCCATGCTAGACTCAAATACCCCTGGTGAAAAGGCCACAAGTACAGGCCCAAAAAACGAAAATCACTGAAAAATCTGCACAATCCCATTCCATCTATGGCCTCCATGATGTTTAAATTCAAGACAACCCACAGAAAGACTAGGCCCATGCAAGACTCACTACCCCTGGGCATAAATAAAGGTTGAAAAGTAGGCAAAATGGTTGGAGGCCTAACAACAAAGCCTGCATTCAAAATGGCCACTTGCCTGCCAGCACATGGCCAGTGCCTGTAGCTGCACTCAAAATGGCCACCAGCCACATGGCATGTCCCTCCCCATGAACACCCCCAAAAATCGAAAAACACTGCAAAATCAGCACAATCCCATTCCATCCATGCCCTCCATGATGTTTAAATTCAAGACACCCCACAGAAAGACTAGGCTGATGCACCACTCACTACCCCTGGTCAAGGCCCCAACAACAGGTCAAAAATCGAAAAACACAGAAAAATCAGCACAATCCCATTCCATCTATGCCCTCCATGATGTTTAAGTTCAAGACAGCCCACAGAAAGACTAGGCCCATGCACCACTCACTACCCCTGGTCAAGGCCCCAACAGCAGGTCAAAAATCGAAAAACACAGAAAAATCAGCACAATCCCAATTCATCCATGGCCTCCATGATGTTTAAGTTCAAGACAACCCACAGAAAGACTCAGTCCACCCACCACTGAGTACCCCTGGGCAAAAGGCCCCAAAACAGCCCAAAAATCGAAAATTCCAAAATTTTAATTGCAGCAACTGTAATGCCCCAAACAAACTTACTTGTAAAATTTCTAATCCAACAGTGATCCAAAGAAAGTCAAAAAGGCCTCAAATCCAAATATGCAGCAGCATCCACAAAAAGTAATCCTTCCAGCTCCAGACCCAAATGAAAAGTGACCAGGAGATGGACAAAGCACTGGGAGGAGCCTGCTGAACAGGAACAGGAAGTTGAAGACTGTGGGGCACTTCCTTCCTCCCACCCCCCTGCCCCCCTCCCCAAAATGGACTCCTCGCTAAAAAAGTGCAGGCAAATGTCAAACTAAGGAGTTATTCACATAAAAATCATCATTTCTAGAAGGTTTATGCTGCTTGCTGGTGGATTTCTTGTGCAGAATTGCAAATTTATATTTTCGCTCGCCGCATCTCAAATCTCGCAATTGCGAAGTACCGCGAGACGTGATCTCGCCGTACTCGCGTTGACAAACTATCGCTGGCAAGCCGCGATGACGTAATCGCGCTCGCCAATTCCCGCGGGATCACACAGCAAGATCCAAAATGGCGCAGCACTCGCAAACTATCGAAAAAAACAACTCGGCAAACGATGATAAACGCCGCGCGCCGCAAAAATTGTATCACCAACGCCGCGCGCCGCCAAAAAAATCCGCTGCGTGCGAATTTGCGGATTTTGCGGGAAATTCACAAATCTCGCGGATTGCGAATTTCCCAAAAATCCGCAAAATCCGCGAGCGTAACGGATTTTCCGCCCACACCTAGGTCATTCCAACAGCTGAATGCACGCTGTTGTTATATGCGAATTCAGCTAATGGAAGAGCCATAACCCAACTACATGACAGTGATGTTACAAGACACCTCAGATACTGTTCCATGGTCTGATTGGTGCGCTCAGTCTGACCATCCGATTGTGGGTGATATGCGGATGACAAACACAATTTAATCCGTAAAGCAGTACACAACTCAGTCCAGAAATGGGAAATAAACTGAGCCCCCCTATCGGACACAATAGCCAAAGGCAATCCATGCAATCGTACCACAGAAGACACAAAGATCAGAGCCAATTCCCTAGCTGTAGGCAACTTAGCTAGAGGCACAAAGTGCGCCATCTTTGTGAATGAATCCGCTACCACAAATATGACTGTGAATCCTGACTCTAAGGGTAAATCGGTCACAAAGTCCATGCTTATTGTTTGCCAAGGCGCAGTGGGTACTGGCAGAGGATGCAACAACCCAGAAGGTTTAGTATGTGTTGATTTGTTTATGGCGCACACAGGACAGGCCGCAACATAAGACTGCACATCCCGTGCCACTGACTCCCACCAAAACCACCACAAACAGAACTCCTTGGTTTTATTCATTCCAGGGTGCCCAACTAAAGAGGAAGAATGGCACCATTCCAGAACCATATCCCGAAGGGGAGGAGGGATGAATAATTTATCCTCATGATACAACAGCCCATCTCTCATAGAAAATAACGGTTGGGATAGCCAAGGTGTAAGATCTGTTTTCCCCAACCTTTGTTGGACCAACGTCTTAAACTCTTCGGTAGAAATGCTGCCCACTATCCTGTCCGGAGCAATGAAAGAACCCCTCTCCTTCTCTACAGTCAGGTCAGCTTGATTCACATGGATACGGGACAAGGCATCCGACTTTAGTTGCTGAGCTGCAGGCCTATAGGTAATGATAAAATCATACTCATTAAAAAAAGAAACCCACTGCATCTGGCGAGGGGTCAAAGCCCGCGCAGAACGAAAGAACTCCAAGTTCTTATGATCAGTGAAAATCGTTATTGGATGCCGAGCACCCCACAAGTGATGATGCCACTCCTCAAAGGATAATTTAATGGCCAACAACTCACGCTCGGCCACAGTGTAATTCCTTTCCGCTGGCAACAAAGTTTTAGAAAAGAAGGCAATAGGGTGCATGAATCCATTTTCCACATCTCTCTGTGACAACACCCCTCCCACGGCACACAAAGAGGCGTCCGCCTCAACAAAAAAAGGCAACGTCAGATCAGGGTGAACCAAAACAGGTGCCGAAGTGAACCTTTCAACCAACAGATCCAAAGCTGATTGAGCATGATCCGACCACACAAAAGGAATTCCCTTCCTCAACAAAACCGTCATGGGAGCTATAATCTCTGAAAAGTGAGAAATAAACCACCGATAGAAATTGGCGAACCCAAGCAATACTTGGATATCTCTTACACAGGTCGGTGACGGCCAAGATGTAATAGCCTCTATTTTCTTTGGATCCATCATGATCCCTTCAGCTGAAATCACGAACCCCAGAAACTCCACCTTAGATGTGTGAAAACTACACTTCTCTAGTCGTACATACAACTGGTGTTCTTTCAGGCGCTGCAATACCTACCCAACATGCACTTCATGTTCCTCAACAGTATTAGAGAAAACAAGGATGTCGTCAATGTAGACTATGACGCTCAAATCCAAATATTTCCTCAACACCTCGTTAATAAAAAACTGAAAAGCAGCCGGAGCGTTACATAGCCCAAAAGGCATAACGCAATACTCATAAAGGCCGAATTTGGTCCGGAAGGCAGTTTTCCATTTGTCGCCTTCACGGACACGAATGAGATGGTAAGCACCTCTGAGATCAAGTTTAGTAAATACCGTTGCATGCTTCAGTTGATCAAGTAACACAGGTATCAAGGGAAGAGGGTACTTGTTCTTAATTTTACCCTTGTTGAGCGCTCTATAGTCCACACATGCCCGAAGGCCACCCTCCTTCTTCGGAATGAAGAAGATGGCCGATGACACAGGTGATGAGGAGGGACAAATAAACCCTTTCTCTAACATCTCTTCGATATAGTCCTTCAGATGCTGTTCTTCTGGGCACGACAGAGCATAAATACGACTACATGGTAGCAAAGCACCTGGCATCAAATCAATTCGACAATCGAAGGGACGGTGAGGGGGAAGATCTCTAGCTTTCCCTTTATCAAACACGTCACTAAAGACCGAATAGGGTTCAGGGACCCTTATCTCCTCTTCGCTACTCCCTTCAGTTCCCACAGCACAGGTCAATGGTGTTATCCAATCCGTGGATACCTTGTAACAACATTGTAAACAGTGAACGGTGTCAAGAGTCACTGTTCTCCTAATCCAGTCTATTTTGGGATTATGTGTCTGCAGCCACGGCACTCCCAAAACAACCCCAAAAGAAGGAGCATCAATTAAATCAAATCCTATTTCTTCAGAATGACCATTGTCACAGATCATGCACATGGGTTCAGTCTGCAGCGTGATCGTACCAGAAGACAATTCAGTGCCGTCTATGGCACGCACTGGCTCCGGCTGTTCTTTATAAACCCAGGGAACACCCATACTTTCCGCTAACTTGATATCCATAAAGTTCCCAGTGGCACCGGAATCCAATAATGCTGAAACCGGAGCCGTATGGTTATTAGAAATGACCAAACAAACCGTGATGGTAAAATGTCTTGGGACCCTCTTCACGATTCCGGATATCTGATAAGGTGTAATAGGAGCCTCGGATTCCTTCGCCACTGCTTCCCTATTCACACAAGCCACAGCCTTGCGAGAAGGCACATTAGAAGGTTTCACAGGACATTCCCTTGCATAATGTCCTCCATGCCCGCAATACAAGCACAGATTATTTGAGCGACGCCTTTCCTTCTCTACTTGACTCAGGGGACCCCTTACTCCACCTATCTCCATCGGTTCAGGTGCCTGTCTCTGTTCCCCTGATCCACGCGACTCACTCCGAGCAGGCAAGGGTCTCAACACGAAATTTCTGGTTCTTTCTCCCCGTCTTTCCAACAACCTGTGATTCAATATAACAACCAGGTCAATAAACTCAGTACAATCTGACGGAGGGTTAACCACCTGGGACACCACATCTTTTAATTCTTCACATAACCCCTGATAGAATAATGAGGTTCTCTTATCAACGGGCCAATGCGTCTCAGACACCAATCTATTGAAGGTAGACACATAGGTCAGTAAATCATGTTTACCCTGTCTTAATTTCAATAGCTCAGCATCGCTAGCTTGCATAAATGCATGTTTAGCGAAAAGGCCATGCATCAATTCCTTAAATAAGTCATAATTGTTCAGCACAGGGTCATCATTTTCCAATAAAGGCACAGCCCACGTGGCAGCCGTCCCTGCTAAATAGGAAATCACAAACGCCACCTTGGCGGAATCATCAGGGAAGGCTGTAGGTCTGCACAAAAAATGGAGATGGCACTGATTCATAAAGACCGCAAATTTATTCGAGTCCCCCGTAAAGCGTTCAGGAACGGCCAAAGGAACAGGAGTAGGAGTAGTGACATTAACAGTCATAGGAGCGGCACTACCTCCAGCTCCTCTATCATACTGGAATGTGGCGGGTTGTAGCAAGGGCTTTCCTATTCCCCAACTCCCCTGATCTCGTGACCTAGCTGCACTTAACTCCTGTCGTAACCCTTGGTTCTCCTGTTTTAAGTCCTGCAATTGCGTCTGCAATGCTGTAATGGCTCCCATTAATTCCTGCATAGAGGGGACCCTTTCTTCCTGACCGCTATCTGCCTTATCAACATCCATCCTCGCTCGGGCAGCGCAACTATTCGTTGGCTTGATTTTCTGTCAGTTGTCACCCACTTGGAACCACGCTGCAGGAGTGACGATATTCCCAACCCTCTACCCCCGCACAAACTGCAGTCCGTAATACATATACCACAACAACCTACAGTCTGAGCCTGGGGGGAGGGAAGGGTAAAAAAAAGAAACAAGGGGAAGAAGAAGGCTTCAAAGGACCCAATACGTCTCCAGCTCCCTTTATTCTCGAGGGGAAGATAGGATTAACCTCCCTCCCTGCAGAAGAGAGACACAAGAAAGGACAATAATGAGAATCACCCCCAGGCCCTTTCTCTCTGCACATACCATAACGTATTCCAACAACAACAACCCCTTCTCCTTCTTACCCGATGAGGGATTCAGTAGTCCTTTGTCGGAGACTCCTTATTCTTTGACTTGATTTGAGCCTTCTTATGCAGTAACAATAGTCGTATCGTTTAATAATTAGCAGTAGGGGAAAAAGTCTTTATACTGAAAAAAACCCTTTTTCAGTTCTTGCGTGATGTTAGACTCTCTAACATCCACCTCCCGGAAAACCCGAAAAACAGTGGCCACCAAATACGAAAAACAAACACCGACTAGCAGCCGGTCCGTGAAAGCACCTCAAAATCCCACAAGGAAGCCGATAGAACCATAATATCCGGAAGTGAATTCTCCGGCGTGTTTCTTCTGTCTGCACGCAGCCGCGTACAGACCACAACAAAATCTGGAGCAAGTTAAAAGTCCACTCGCTATACCCAGCGCTCCGACCTCTGGAATAGTTTCCAGAACACAATCGTTTTCTTTCGTAGCAGAACGAAGCCTCGCTCTGCTATCCGGAGAAGTCCATTAGCGATACACGAACACAGCAGAAAATCCCAAATGCAAGGTCACGAAGGGCTCATACAGGAAAGACAACGTGACCGGTAACGAAACCAAGCAAGGAATGCCCAGTCCCGCTCCACTATACACGGTCACATGGGTTAAGGAAGGGAGGGGTGTGACCATCAGCATGCGCACAGAGAGAGGACTAAGGAACAACCCTATCTAAATCCCAACATGAGTTCAGCGGTAGAGAGGCCGTCCGGGGAGATGGGAAGGAGGGAGATTTTTTCTCCTAGATCAGTAGTGCAGATTCCTGAACCACTTGGGGGGGGGGTCTCTAATGGGGGGCTGGTGAGCGAGTGAAGGTGGGATGTCGTTATTGTTGGAGCTGGGGTTGGAGAGTTCCTTCACGATGTTGAAGATCTCTTTGCTGTTGTGTGCGTTGTTGTCTAGGCGGTCTTTGAAGGAGGCTCTTTTGGCGGATCTGATGTGGCGATGGGTGTCTGCAGGTGGCGTTCTTGTGGGCTGTGTTGCTGTCCGGTGTCTGTTCAGGGAGCAATTTCTTCTCTTAGTTTCGGAAGGTTTGCTTGGAGGCCTTAGGGAACCAGCTTGCTTTCTTTTTGGTGTGTTTGTTGGAGGGTTTCTTGATCCGGGAGAGGGTGTTGAGGCAGTCGATCCATTGTCTAAGGTTGCGGGCGGCGGTGTCGGGGCGGGGTCGGTGGGCTCCGGGCGAGGGTGGTGGTTAGCTAGTCTTTGGTGACTTTGCTCCAGCAGCAGCGGGGGATCTGTTGGGTGCGGTGGGTTTCCGGAAGGTGAAGTGGATGCAGCGATGGTCGGTCCAGTGGAGTCCGGTTGTGTGGTTGAAGGAGAAGTGGGCACTTGCGGAGAAGATGGGGTCAAGCGTGTGGCCAGCGGACCGGGTAGGTGTTGTGACGAGTTGTTAGAGTCCGAGGTTGTCGATCACGGTGGTGGAATTGCAGTCGTCGTTGTTTGAGGTGGAAGTTCAGGTACACGAGAAGGATTTAGTCTGGAGGCGAGAGTGTGTGTACTGACTAGGTTGGCAATGGAGTCCCTGAACTGTGGTCGAGGTCCGAGGGGTCTGTAGACTAGGGTTCCTCTGAGGGTGTTGGGAATCGGTGTGGATATGGAAGTGTAGGTGTTCGGCAGTGCTGAGGGTGTCGTCTGTGTTGATCAAGAGAGTGTTCCTGTGGACGATGGCGATTCCTCCTCCTTCTCCGTTGGTGCGGTCCCTGCGGGTTATCTTGTAGCCGTCCGGGATGGCTATGGCGATGTTGGGTGCCGAGGCGAGGTTCAGCCAGGTCTCCGTTAGGAAGGCGACATCTGGGGAGGTTGAGTCAAGTAGCCCCCAGAGTGGGGAATGAGTTCCAGGTTTTGGCCTCTAAGTAGGAGAAGGATCTACCTCCCATGGTGGATCTTTGGATACGCGGAACTGCGGCGAGGCCTTGATTGGAGGATCTTAGTTGACGGGAGGGTGTGTAGAAGGAAAGTAGAGTGTTGAGGCATTCGGGCCCTAGTTCGTAGAGGGCCTTGTGCGCGTGGGTGAGGAGACGGAATGTTATTCTCTTGTTGACGGGAAGCCAGTGGAGGTCTTTCAGGTGGCTGGTAATGTGATCTTGGCGAGGGACGCCCAAAATGAGTCTCGCTGATGCGTTTTGGATGCGTTGGAGTTTTTTCTGTAATTTGGCTGTGATTCCGGCGTAGAGGGTGTTTCCGTAGTCTAGTCGACTTGTAACCAGTGCGTGGGTGACGGTCTTTCTTGTCTCGGTGGGGATCCAATGGAAGATTTTTTTGAGCATACGAAGTACGTTGAAGCAGGAGGATGAGACGGCGTTGACTTGTCTTGTCATCGAGAGGGAGGAGTCTAGGATGAAGCCTAGGTTACGTGCGTGGTCTGTGGGTATGGGTGCAGAACCCAGATCCGAAGGCCACCATGAGTCGTCCCAGGCAGAGGGGGATGATCCTAGGATGAGCACTTCCGTTTTGTTGGAGTTAAGTTTTAGGCGGCTGTTTTTCATCCATGTGGCTACTTCCTTCATGCCTTTGTGAAGGTTGGTTTTGGCGGTGTTGGGGTCTTTGGTGAGGGAAAGGATCAGCTGGGTGTCGTCAGCGTAGGAGATGATGTTAAGGTTGTGTTGACACTAGATGGAAGCGAGTGGACTCATGTAAACGTTGAAGAGGGTGGGACTGAGTGATGATCCTTGTGGTACTCCGCAGATGACTTCGGTGGCCCCTGATTTGAATGGGGGAAGTCGGACTCTCTGGGTTCTCCCAGCAAGGAACGAGATGATCCAGTCCAAGGCTTTTCCTTTTATGCCGATGTTGTTGAGGTGTTGTATGAGGGTGCTGTGACAGACAGTGTCAAAGGCGGCGGAGAGGTCGAGTAGTATGAGGGCCACTGTTTCTCCGTTGTCCAGTAGTGTTCGGATGTCGTCTGTTGCTGCGATGAGGGCGGTTTCGGTGCTGTGTTTGGCTCGAAAGCCGGACTGTGAGGGATCGAGGGAGTTGTTGGATTCGAGGAAGGGCGGCGAGTTGGCTATTGACGGCTTTCTCGATGACTTTGGCCGGGAATGGGAGGAGGGAGATGGGGCGGTAGTTTTTAAGTTCAGAGGGGTCTGCTGTGGGTTTCTTCAGGAGGGCGTTGACTTCGGCATGTTTCCAGCTTTCTGGGAAGGTAGCAGAGTTGAAGGAGCAGTTGATGACATCACGGAGAGGGGGTGCAATGATGGAGTCTGCTTTGTTGAAGATGTGGTGGGGACATGGGTCGGTTGGCGAGCCAGAGTGGATGGAATTCATTAGTCGGATGGTGTCTTCAGTGGTGATTGAGTTCCAGGTGCTGAGGTTGTTGGAGGGCGGTTTAGGTTCTGAGGGGGGTGGAGAGGGTTGTTCGTTGGAACTGTTTTCGAAGCTGTTATGTATGTCGGCAATTTTGTTGTAGAAGAAGGAGGATAATGAATCGCAGAGGTCTTGGGAGGGAGTGATGTTGTTTGAGGCTGCGGTGGGGTTGGTGAATTCTTTGACGATGTTGAATAGTTCCTTGCTGTTGTGGGTGTTGTTGTCGAGTCGATTCTTGAATGCTGATTTCTTGGTGGATCGAATCAGCTGGTGGTGTTTGCGGGTGGCTGCCGTGAAGGTGGTCATGTTGTTGGTGGTAGGGTTTTTTCTCCATGTTTTCTCGAGAGTGCGGCATAGCTTCTTGGATTTCTTAAGGTCATCATTGAACCAGGAGGCCTTTTTGCTGTCTTGTGTGGTGTGATGGTTTTTCAAGGGTGCTAATTCGTTAGCGCTGTGAGTGATCCATTGTTTGAATTTGATGGCAGCTTGGTTTGGGTCCGATGAGGGGGCGGGTGGGTTAAGGTGGAGCGATGTGAGGAGTTTTTCGGTGGTTATTCTGTTCCATTTTCTTCGGGGAATAGGTTGTGGGGGGTTGTGGGTTGAGGTGGTTTTGTAGCTGAAGTGAACGCAACTGTGGTCCGTCCAGTGGAGAGCTGTGGTGTGATCGAAGGAGATGTGCTTACTGGAGGTGAATATTGGGTCGAGCGTATGTCCGGCTATATGGGTGGGGGTGTCAACAAGTTGTTTGAGACCAAGATTGGCCAGGTTGTCCAGAAGGGTGGTGGTGTTGTAGTCGTTTTTCTTTTCCAGGTGGAAGTTGAGGTCTCCTAGTAGAATGTAGTTCTCGGAGGTGAGGGCATGTGGGCTGATGAAGTCGGTGATGTCTTTGTTGAATTGTGTGCGGGTTCCTGGTGGTCTGTAGATGAGGGTGCCTCTGAGTGTGGTCCTAGGGTCGGTGTGGATCTGGAAATGGAGGTGTTCGGCGGTTGTGAGTTTATCTTCGGAGCTGGTCGTGATTTTGATGGTGTTCTTATGGACGATGGCGATGCCTCCTCCTGTTTGGATGGTGCGGTCTTTTTGGATAATCTTGTAATTGTCCGGGATGGCTATGGCGATGTCGGGTGTTGATGATGCGTTCATCCATGTTTCAGTAAGGAAGGCGACGTCCGGTGATGTAGTGTCGAGCAGATCCCAGAGTTCGGTGGCGTGTCTGTGGACCGAGCGGGTGTTCAGCAGGATGCACTTCAGGTGGTTAGAGTCGGAGCTGTGTTTGGGGTTAGTGGATGTGGTATGGGTCTTGATGCTGGTAAATTTGCAGGAGTGGCAGGCGAAGGGACCGTGGGTGCGTCCCAGGGCAGCTTCGTAGCATTGAGGTGTGCGTACAGGGTTAAGGGCTAGGAGGGTGGCGGCGTCAAACGTTATGCGGGAGGAGTGCGGTTTGCGGGGACCAGGTGGTCTGGCACTGGGCGCGGTCCAGGCGCGGACGGGCGCAGACGGGCTTACCTTTGGCGCACCTTCGGAGCGCATGGGTGCGACTGCTGCACGTGAACGCTGCGCGCGTAGGTATCTGTCATAAGTGGATAGTGGCAGGGGAGGGGCGAGGGAGGGTCAGCTGGGAGGCGGGAGCGAGGCGGAGACCTGGGCAGGGAGGCACACAACAACAACAACAAATAACAAAATGGACGGCCGCCTAAAGCGAGAAAGTAAACAGTGGCACCGGTACAGTCAGGCACACCTTTAAGTTCAAAGCAGGTAAATCAAACTGTAATTATCAGCGCACTTAGCCAATCTAGCGCTACGATGTCCCAGTGATTTGGATTAAATCAATTAAGGTGCTCTAGCGCTCCTGTCGCAGCAGTCAGACTTCAATGACTATCTAAGTTTACTCGCAATAGAAGCAGCGATGCGCTGCGATGCTAAGCGCTATGATAATCAGGCAATTAATTCAATGACAAGCAGCGACGCGCTACGATACCAAGTAGCAACCAGGCAGGCAGGGCGGGGAGCAGCGTGGTGGAGCGACTGCGTCTGACCTCCGCAAACACTTTGATGTTTGTTTTTTTTTAGAGAAATAGGCATATACGAGGTGCAATATCCTGCCGGTTGGTTGGCCTTGAAAAATCACAACAATAATGACCGTGCCCAGGTTTGAGGGTGAAAGATCCATGCTCTGCCACCTCAGTTTAGAGGGCCAGTAGGTGAGGGAACAAACGGCCAGGTTGCTTTAAAGGAATTTCAAGGAGAACCAGTCTGTGCCAGGGGTCTCGCCCGAATTGAGATCTGAAATAGCTATGTTTATGTCCACAGTTGTGAGCGGTTGGTCAAGTTGTCGATCCAGAGACAGCAGGAAATCAAGTGTAGGGGGAATGTCCTTTAGCAGTGGAAATGCAGCTCCTGTGGGGGTAGAGGGGTTGCCACTTAGAAGTCTTGATACACCGCGAGGACCTGAGCTACCTCAGGCATACTTTCATGAAGCGTTTCATGAGAATTGCGAATGGCCGGTACGGTTCTAGTCAAGGCCGCATAAGCTGCCGGACAATATAAGAGCTTGCTAGATTGGTCTCTATGTTCGGAGACCAGCTGGGTCAACGCTCTCCCGCACTGCCTAGCATCCTCTATGAAGATCTGCTTCAGGGTGGCCAGAACAGATTCTCTCTGTGGACTGGTGGTCCTGCGACTGTCGCTCAATGTCGCCGAGGCCCAGCCACAAGACCACCACTCCAGAGAGGATCTGGGCTTCAAAATCCCTTACCTGTAGCAGTTGGCGTATCTCCTTTCCACTTACATGTCCCTTGGTCAGACCCCCTTGGGGTGGGTTTGCTGGACACCCATAGGGGTTTCAGCAGAGGGCTCAGTATTACAGTTTAGCTTAAATAAGATCAGGAGTTCCTCCATTATAAAGTCAATACAGTCGTGGTCTACTAGATGCCAGGCGTTGAGAGCCACATAGCTCGTAAGTAGCCCGAAGAGTTTCCATTACAGAGATGAAGGGTGTGTGATCCGAGATGGCTCAGGCAGAAGTCATTGGATGGGAGCCAAATCTGACCGATTCAATCAATCGGGATTTGTAGAACACAGCAGCTTCACCAGGGAGGGTCTCTGGGTCTGGAACCCAGTGTATGCTCTGCTGACACGTAAGTGTACAAGCATTGTGAGGGGTTCCATAATGTCCAAGCATCGCATAGGACAATTGAGTAGGTCTACAATGTAAGTTGGGATGAGAGTGCAATTCGGCCCAGCCAAAGGGCCTCGGAAATATCCAGACAGGGGTCTGAGGCAGCGTTAAAAACACACCACATCCACCAATCTGATAGTCCAAGGGGCGGGGGCACCACAAGCTCCTGGGGGGCCTGCAGTGTCCAGTGCAACATCTGTTGGGGAACGTAGGCAGCTATGAAGTTCTGGTGTCTAGTCTCTAGAGCGCCCTCCGTTTCTATGTACCTCCTCTGAAGGTCAATGTAGGAGGAGGACAAGGCCATTGGGAAGGCCTTGTGCAGCAGGATCGCCACCCCTCATGAACCTCTGAAGAAACAAGCATGAAAAACACAAGTCACAGCCAAACCTGATGAGCAAGGGACAGTGGGCCCCTAAGAGATGTGTTTCGTGGAGCATGACCACATCCTAGCGAAACCGCTTTATATAACAAAGTACAGGCAATCTCTTATCGATAAAGAACAGTTTACTTTCTAGGAAATTACCGTAACCATGTGTGGCAGGGCTGCAAAGTGTTGTACTGGCCACTCTCCTGATGAGAGGCCTCCCAGTCCAAATAGGGTTAGACTCAGGGGAGCCATATACCATGTTGTATGTGAGTGGCCCCAGTGGATGTAGTTTGTTGTAGGTGCCTGCAAAAGAAAGTCAGAAGAAAACAGAACATTAACCCATCCCCCTCAACACATACTCCTAACTAGGAAGCATCTGTCGCCAAACATTCAAACAAAGAAACTAGTAGGGTGTGTCAGGATTCCATCCAAGGCTCCCTGTTGCCAAATAGAAGGATCACGCTAGCGGACAGCAATTTCTGATTATCACAATAAAACAACAAAAGAGCGTAACTCCACCGTAAACGCTACCTCCAACCCATGTCCAAAAAGATTATATGTAATACAGCAGTATCTCACAGCTTATGTAGCAATGGTTGGCTATCCATGACCGGGTCATTCTGCACATCTCGATCTGCGGGGGTTCAAGTGAGTGGCTCATGATCGCCATCTTGAGTCTGAAAGATTGAGGGGGTGCCCGAGATCGACACCTTTGGGTCAAGAGCTTCTGGTTCACTCCCAGTAGGAGAAGAGCTCATAGGGCTCGAAAAAAATCAGAAAAATTGTACTAGTCCTGCAGGTCCAATACCTTGAAAAATCACCTTGACCAAACTGCAACTAACTTGACCTCCGTCTCTGAAAGCGGAGGAAATGTGACAAGATAACAAGTTTTAAAGGCATCTTTATTGCTCATTAGCTTGGTGAGATATAAAAATGCCTTCAAATCTTGTCACATTTGCTCCGTTTTCAAAGACAGAGGACAAAAGTTAGTTTGTTTTCCTATTCGCCAGAAAGGGCGAGTAGGACCTAAAAATAGCTCGTCCTCCTTAATTCTACCTCGCAAATGCGAGCGGATTTGTCAAGCCGTGGCTCAGTAACCCTAGTCTCCTGTGCTGGTTCGGTCGGCCCTGCTTGAGTGAGTTGTCTTTCCCCCTGGGTACCCGAGAGAGCTCACGGGGGACCCAACTGTCATACAGTTTGTGCATCTTCAATTCTGGTGGGTCGGAGTAACTGTTGCTCCATTGCCCACTTCCATGCTTGTTGGGGAATGTCAACGAAATAGGTGGAAGAGTTGAACATTACTTTCAGACGGACCAAGAACAGGAGCATATATTGGATATGATGGGCCAGGAGTTTCTGTTGAACACCTCAAACAAGCATCTGCGCTGCAGGACCGCCCGGGTGTAGTCTGTGAACACCATGAGCTTGGTGTTGAAGCGCAGATCTTGGTGATTTGATACTCCTTGAAGATGACATTCCAAGAGTGGTGGTTGAAGATGCAGCCTATCATGGGGCGAGAAACAATTGCAGGCGGCCTGTTAGCCATGACCTGATACCCCTCTCATCCACAAAACCAAGGGACAGCTTATCCAATGGGACACGAGAATGGAACCATTGCTCCAGAAAGCAGCCTGTCCCGAAGGTCTCAACCCCTCTGGGAACCCAATGAGGCACAGGTTGTTTCTCAGGGATTGGTTTGGGCACCCTCTCCTCGTTCTTCCAGTGTATCCATTGTGGAGAGCAACTAGAGACGTGCAGTTTAAGGGTTGTCACTTTATCTTCAACCACGGAGACCCTGGCTTTAGCCACCCTGCCTACTATTTTGTGAGTATCTTAGTGCAGGAAGATTACATCCACCCAGAGCTTATCCACTTTTGTCTGTACTGCTTCCCTGGAACCTTGAATTGCTTGGAGGATGATGGGCATGTCGGTTTATTGTTATGGATGGGAGAGTTGGTTTGCGGTCTACCCGGTGTGTACAGTGGGTGCAATATACTGGTATTTTTGTGTGGCCAGTTTGAGTTGCGAGGGCTTGTCAAACCCCATCTCCAACTGCAGAGCCCCATTCGCCATGGGAGGGTATCGGTACAACTCAAGTGACCCACTTGCTACAGGGCAGCATGAGCAGCCAGAAAAGGCAGACATGAGGTGGATAACAGAGAATCATCGTTGCAGTGCAATGCCCCATTTAAGTACAGTGCAGGATTCAGACTTCAACAGTTCCATACACTTATACAAGCCCCACAGAGCCATTGAGGCAGTCTACGACCTCTTAATCAATAAAGGATATATAAAGGAATGTCTGACAAAATATCGAAATCAAAAATATCGAAATACAAAAATATCGGAACAAAAATATCGAAGTCAAAAATATAGGAATCCTATCCCTAACAAGGTAAGTACAAAAATATCGAAAAATTAATATCGTAGTACAAAAATATCGAAATTAAAAATATCGTTTTTTTAAATGTATTAATAATAATGTAAAAATAATTATAAAATACATATAATGTTACAAATATTAAATAAAAATATTAAAACATAATTAAAAAATTAAAACTAATACATATACATTTAAAATAAATTAAAAACTTAATAATTTAATGTAATTTTATATTTTTTAGTTTCATTTAATTGATTTAATTTAAATTTATTTTATTTTTACCCTGTACGACTGTACCCCAAAAACCCCAAACTGACCCTGAACCCTAAAAATACCCCTTTACCCAAAAACCGAAAACTGACCCTGAACCCTAAAAATATCCCTGTAACCCAAAAACCCAAAACTGACCCTAAACCCTAAAAATACCCCTTTACCCAAAAACTGAAAACTGACCCTGAACCCTAAAAATACCCCTTTACCCAAAAACTGAAAACTGACCCTAAACCCTAAAAATACCCCTTTACCCAAAAACTGAAAACTGACCCTGAACCCTAAAAATACCCCTTTACCCATGAACTGAAAACTGACCCTGAACCCTAAAAATACCCCTGTACCCATGAACTGAAAACTGACCCTGAACCCTAAAAATACCCCTGTACCCATGAACTGAAAACTGACCCTGAACCCTAAAAATACCCCTGTACCTAAAATTAATTAATATTATTTAATTACCAATTAATTATTAATTAACAATAACAATAAAGTAAATATATTAGCAAATTTGCTGTAATTAATTTAATTTAATAATTAATATTATTTTGCCCAATTAATTAATTAAGAATAACAATAAATTATATATAAAAAATTACTATAATTAATGTAATAAAATAATTAATAATAATTAATTACCAACTAATTAATAAATATAAATATGTAAACAATTATAATAATTAATTAACTAATTCATAGAAATTAATTACCAATTAATTATTAATTAAAATATGTACAAACATATATCAATTAATTAATTATTATTAAATTACTTCCCAGCCTATTCCCCTATAAACCCATAACCCGCTACAGAACATATTTATCAATTAATCAATTAATTAAAAATAATTAAAAATTAATTCTCAATTAATTAATTAATAATTCCTACTAATTAATAATTAATTTAACATAATTAAATTACTTCCCACCCTATTCCCCTATAAACCCACAACCCGCTACAGTAGTAAAAGACAATATTTAATTAAATTACATTAAAAATAAATAATAAAACATAATAAATACAATATTATATACACTAAATTTATTCAAAAATGGATATTAGTAACATCAAAGTTATTAATTTCGATATTGTTAACATCGATATTTACAACTTCGATATTACTGATATCATACCAATATCGATATTTAGACTGTCGATATTACTTACCTTCGATATTTTTGTATATCGATATTTAAACTTCGATATTTTTGTATATCGATATTTAAAACTCGATATTTTGTCTGTGTACCATATAAAGCATGGCCTATCACCCGTGAGGGTCTCGAGGCACTGGAGCAGCTTAACTGCTTTGTGGGGATTTGTTGATTCGAACAGCCAGGACTTGAGTAATTTCCTGAATTGCCGGGATGATTAGGGTAGTCAGGGGGTGCAGGGGAAGGTCGCTCCAAGCTTTGGGCACCAGGTGTGAGGAGCGCCCTCGGCTATTAACTTGGCGGATCAGAGAGGTTGTCTGCGAGAAAGAGGGAAGATCGCAGGTGTCTGGTCGGTTAGTGGAAAGTTATGCTTTTGTTGATTTATGTTGGTCCTTCGCTGTGCAGGACTTTGTATGAGTAGATCAGAATCTTGAACTGGAAACTCTTATGGATCTGGAGCCAGTGTAGCTTCTGGAGGTGGGGTGTGATGCTGGTCCTTCTGGGGAGTTCGAGGAGGAGTCTTGCAGCTGAATTTTGTATGGACTGTAGTCTCTTCAGGAGCTGTGCGGTGAGTCCTACGTAGAGTGGGTTCCCGCCGTCCAGCCAGCTGGTGACAAGGGCCTGCATAACAGTCCTTCCAGTGTTAAGTGGGAGACAACTGAAGACCTTGACAAGCATGTGCGTGGTGTGGAAGCAGGCCGATGAGAATGCGTTTACCTGATTATTCAGATATAGCTTGCTGTTCTAGAGGACGCAGAGGCTGTATACGTGGTCTATCAGGCGGGGGAATCGGCCAAGTTAAGCAGGCCATTGTGCATTGCTGCATGATGAGATGTTGTTCCCAAAGATCAAGACTTCTGTCTTGTCCGTGCCGAGCTTGGGATAGTTGTCCTTCTTCCAGTCAGCAGCGTTTATCATACATCTGTAGAAGTTGCTTCTGGTGGTGGAGGGGTCTTCAGACAGCGAGAGGATTATGTGGGTGTCAAGTGAATAGGAGATGATGCTGAGTCTGAGCGATCTGACTGTTGGCCACAGGATCATATGCATGTTGAAGATGGAGGGGCTGATGGACGATCCATGTGGGATGGAGATCTTTTCAGGTTCTGAAGTGAATGGTGGGAGAAGGATTCTCTGAGTTCTTCCGTGTGAGGTGATCCACTTGAGGGCGTCTCACTGGATTCTCATGTGAAGTCTGTTGATCAAGAGGTGATGGGAGACTGTTGAAGAAGGCTGATAGGTCCAGGAGAATGAGGGCTGCCATTTTGCAGAAGTCCAGGAGGGCCCGGATGTCATTGGTGGGTTTGATGAGGACTGTCTTGGTGCTGTGATTGGTTCAGCATCCAGATTCAAAGTAGTCTAGGGGACTGTTGTGTTCAAGTTGTTTGGCGAGTTGCTGGTTGAATGTCTTTGAGAACATTTGATGGGAATGGGCCGTTAGATCTTCATTTCCACTGGGTCGGCAGTTAATTTCTTCAGGGGGGGTGGGGTAGGGTCTGCAATTAAGCATGTTTCAAGTCTTCAGGGAAGGATGCAGTGGTAATGAAGGTGTTCAAGACTTTGAGCTCATCGTCAATATTCCTGCTCCCGAGGTTGCAGGTGGGGTGGTGACAGTGGTCTGTGTGTGAACCCGAGTACACAGAGTTCATAATGGTGATTGTGGCTTAACTTGTGAGGGTCCCAATTGGTGATCAGGTGTTGAAGGTGCCGTTTGCGGATGTGAGCAGGCTGATGCAGTCGGCGGTATGGGGTTACGGTTTTGAAGTTTTCGTAGTTGACAGATCTTGTCATGGAAGAAGTTAGTGAGGGTGTCACATTTCTAGGGAAGGGATGGTGTGGTCCTCGTGGCTGCGGGGTTGGAGATCTCATTCATGATGACCAGCTCCTTGCTGCGGTTTGTGCTGGCTTTTATGTGGTCTGCTTAAGCGTATGTTTTTCTTTAACGGTGGGGTGGAAGTGATTTAGAGATGTCTTGAAGCTGGTATGGTTGCCTGTCTCTTTGCTAGTGCACCACTTCCTTTCAACTTGCCTGCAGTTGCATTTGGTAGATTTCAACTCAGCAATGAACCAGCTGGCTCTTCTGAAAGGTCATCTGGATCAGGCTGGCTTGGCAGTGGTAGTTATGTCAACTCATTCTATGATCCACTGGGAGTAGTTCTTTGCAGCCTTTTCTGTGTCTGGGAGGTGAGCGTTGAGTATTGTCCCACTGTTTTTCTGATATATTTTTCCAGTTTATGCGCATGGAGTTGGGGAGCATGGTGCCAGTGTTGGTAAGTCTTGAGATGGTGAAGTGGATGCGGTAGTGGTTGGCAAGGTGAGCTGTTAGTCCAGGTTGAACTTGACTAGGTCTTTAGATGTGAAAACAGGGTAGGGTAAGTGACAAGTTGTTTGAGGCTAATTCAGGGGCAGATGGGGGATGGGGGGGGAGAGAAAGCACAATGAGGGAATACAATATACCAGATTTTTAACACTCAATCAGTCTAACAATATGGAGTGGAGAGACCACATCCTAATGAAAGGGTCGACAAAAGTATCATCGTCGGTCAGTAGGAAGAACAGAGCAGACTAGGAGATCTAATAATCAGGCACAAGAGAAAACAGCACACTTGAGAGATAACAGCAGTATAGGAAACAGGCAGAGGAGAGAGTGAGGCATAATGATGATAGGCGGCAGCAGGAGCACAAGCGAGGAGGCGCAGCAGGCTAGTAGTAAGGGGACCTGGTCTTAAAGCCCAGAATAACTCAGAGAGGGGAGAAGAGGTCAGGAGAACAGGGCTGTACGCACCACAGGGCCAGAAAGCTGACAAGAAAAGGGTCCTAGGTCTTACAGGGCCTCTCTGGACCAGAGGCAGAGGTCACTCAACGTAGCCTCAGTGGAGCATGAAATTAACAGCAACCGCCTGCACGTCTGCACTGTGTCTCTGTACGAAGGTGTGCCAATATAGGGGCCTGCAGGGGCCCACCAGGCATTAACTGTTGTATCCGAATGCTGCACCCATACAAGTCATGCCAGGTATAGGCCTGTGACTGCTTGGCTGTCAATAGTGGCCATCCACCAGTCGAACCACAATGCAAGCCTTGCCAAAGTGCAAAAGGCTGCTTGGGCTCCAGGCCCAGTGCACATCTGCGAGGGTGCATACACTTGGTGATATTGATATATGGCAATCAGGGATTCTTAAAGCATGTTATTCACGCATGAGGGTTTTCAAGGCACGGGGCAGCTCCGGTAAGTCGAAGAGCCAGGTCTTGAGGTTCTTCCTGAAGATGTGTAGGGTGGGGCATGTCTGATGTAGGCATGAGCGAATTTTGCGGATCTCGCGTTCGCGAATTTTGCGGATTTGCGGATTCGCAATCCGCAAAATCCGCGAATTCCCGCGAATTTGCGGATTTTTTTTTTTTGTGTTCGCCCGTGTTTCTGCCAGTTCGCGAGGGTTTTGTACACTTTCGCAAATTGCGAACTTACCTGTCGGGTCGCAAGTTTCGCGAACTTGTTGTTTCTACGTGTCCAGCCTGTTTGGGACACTCTTCTTCATCACTGCCACTCTCTGTCACCACTGCCACTCTCTGACTACTCATGCCACCCTCTGGCCCACCCATGCCACCCTCTGTTTCATCACCACACCCTCTGGTTGTCCAGTGTACATTATTTTCGGCAAAGCAAAGCACACCTTCCCTGCCTCAAGTGACCTGAATTAATTTGGGGCTGATTAATGTGTCACAGAATATTTTTTTAGCTGGCACCTGCTTCCTTAGTGCGCCCTGATTAGTGATCTTTTGCACTTGCTAAGTGCTTTCATTGTTGCAAAATTAGTTACAACACCTGCCCTGCCCCAACTGACAATAATGAATTAGGGGCTGATTAATGGATTTTAACTTCCAGCCTGGCTCCTGCTTGTCTCCCTTAGCTGTAATTCAGGACCTTTATGGCATATGTGTAACTATTCTGAGGTTCAGAGCAGGGTCACATAATAGTTTCAACTGGCAACTGAACTCTGGAGGGGCCCCTCAGGAAGCACTACAGGAAATGGCTACTAATGATGAGCCTGAACTTTTGAACCTGGTAAGTAGTTGCTTTCAGTTTTGCTAAGATCGTATTTCTGCAATTTTGCACTTATTCGCGGGGCGCGAACTCACGCGAACTCACGCGAACAGTGCGAGCAGTGCGAGCAAAATCCGCTGCTCGCGGATTTGCGGATTTTGCGGGAGATTCGCAAATCTCGCGGATTGCGGATTTCCCGAAAATCCGCAAAATCCGCGAGCGGAACGGATTTTCCGCCCACCCCTAGTCTGATGTCGATCAGGAGCTCGTTTCATGTCTTGGCAGTGATATAGAAGGTTCACCCACCCATTCTTGCTCTGCGAATGCACAGGGGTTCGGCAAGGGCAAGGACGGCGGTTCGTCTTGGGTACATGGAAGGAGATTCTGTCGTTGAGATATTGGGGTCCGGTGTTGGAGGCATTTGTAGCCGGGGTTGACTATCTTGAAAGGTAGTCTCTTCTCATCGCGGAGCCAGTGGAGCTCAAGCAGGTGTTGGGTGATGTGTCCACGTCGAGGGACGGCGAGGACAAGTCTGGTTTCCAGTGATCTGGATTTTGCAGAGCAGAGACTTGTTGATAGTGGCGTAGAGGGCGTTTCCTTAGTCCAGTCTGATGGATATGAGTGCTTGGGTGATGGTCTTTCTTGATTCGGGTGTTGTGCGGCGGGGGAAAAGAGTCCATTTGAGGGTCTTTCGGGGATGCGGAGGCTGCTGAAACTGGTGGAGGCCACAGCGTGGACCTGTCGGGTCTTGGAGAAGGAAGAGTAGAGTACGATGCAGAGGTTCCAGGAGTGGTCAGTGGGGGATTGGGGCGCCGAGGGCAGTCAGCCAATAGATGTTGTACCAACCAAGGGGGGTAGGGGGGGAAAAAGTCCGAGGACCTATGTCTTCTCCGAGTTGAGCTGCAGGCAGCTGCTGCTCATCCAGGATGCAACGTCCTTCCTTCCTTCCTGAAAGTAGAGTCTGCTGGTGAAGGGGTCCTTGGTAAGGGAGAGGATGAGCTAGGCATCAGTGTCGTAGGATCCTATGCGGAGTCCATGCTGTCCAATGATGGCAGCAAGGGGGGCCATGCAGATGTTGAAGAGCGAGGGGCTGAGAGACGATCCTTGGGGTACTCCGCAGTGGATTTCCGTGGGTTCGGAGAGGAAGGGTAGTAGTCTGATTGTTTGGGTCCTGCCAGTGAGGAAGGAGTGGAGCTGGTTGAGGGCCGTTCCCTGTATGCCGTCGGAGTCTGGCTGTGAGTGTGTGGTGGAAAACAGTGTTGAAGGCTGCAGAATGGTTGAGTAGGATCAAGGCTTCGTGTGTCCTTGCTCGAGGAGAGTGCGGATGTCGTCTGTGGATGCGAGGAGAGCGATCTCGATGCTGTTGCTGCCGAATCCGGATTGGGGGGTGGGATGGGGGAGATGTAGTTCTCTTCGATTAATTTCGTTAGTTGGACATTGCCGGTCTTTCGGTGACCTTAGCCATAAAAGGGAGGAGAGAGAGGTCTTAGTTCTTGAGTTCTGTGGTGTCTGCTGAGTGTTTCTTTAATAGGAGTCTGACTTCTGCATGTTTCCAGTCCTCAGGAAAGATGCTGGTTTTGAAGGTGGCTTGGATGGTGAGTTGTAGTTCTGGAGTGATGGTGGCTCTGAGGTTCCGTGACGATTTGAACCCGTGTTTTCAATATTGTCGGAAATACATAATATTGGTATCAGCGAACCGTAAATGATCCATTTAGCATATCCTGGTGTTTTCGCTACGCTACGAGCAAGAGTACTCCTTTTATAAACACACTTCTGATCTACCCACGGCATCCATCTTAGATCATGGCCGCCATTTTGTGTTTCTTGCCCTCACATACGCAATAACCTCTGATCACTTCATTTCGATTAAGGACACGCAGCCTTAGCCGGAGATTCACCTCTTTCATGACACGTGCACCTTAAACCAGATCACGCTGTAGCTGCATGACTCGACAAAGGCTGCCTCCTCTGCCCGAGGCCAGCCCCACCGAACTGGTTCTCGTGTCCATTGTCCTGATCACGATTAGACGGCCGAAGCCGGTAGCCTTGCCCATTTACAACCCACAAACATCCCTTATCCCACTTTTCTATCTTCCACACCTGGCTCCGTTCCTTTCTTTCTGAATCTTTATTAGGGGGAGGTAACGAAATTTACGATGAGGCGGTCCGGCTCTTGAATGCAATATTGACAAGGGATTGTGATGAACTAGTGGGAACCCCTCTTCGTAATGTTTGGCATCAGATATTATCGACGATTCCTGTGCAACGCCAAATATTTATTGTTTAGAACACAAAGGTTTGGGAATGTACTAACATGTGAAGAATTCGCCTGAAGGCCAAAATTTAGTATATAAGGAGCAACCCTCTTTGTACAATTTGAACAGGCTCCTAGTTACTGCCCATGCGTAGTTTCTGTGACTTCTGTGTCCCTGCAGTAATAAACCTTTGGTCTTTGACGCCACCATCGAGAAGCCCGTGTTTCTGTTCATTTGTGCACCAAGGCAGGTGGAACTCCGGGGTCTTTGGGTGTTGTTCCCTGACACCTCTGGACGGAACCAAAAAGTCCAGAACTCCAATTGGCGCCCAACGTGGGGCGACGTCATTCGGTACCGGTCCAAAAGCCTGAAGAGTTCGAGAAGCTTCGTGTGAAGATTCCTGAGGGAGGCGCCCCACTTCATCGATCCCGGCATATCGCAAAAGTGGCCCGACGTTTTCTTCCACGAGGGTTCCCGTTCGGACGGCTGCAGTGGTCCGTTGCCTTGACCGTCGCCCTGTCTTGGACCCGAGGTGCAGTCCTTAGTACAGCGAAACGTGACGGGTTTCTCCTTGGTGACGTCTTCAGTGCCTCAGTTAAGTATTTAGTGATAGCTAGCTGGTTACTTCGTGAGGGTTGTTAAAATCCTTTTTGGTTCTTGGTTTGGTTTGGTTTCATAAGATTATCACTGGTTGTTCTGGTTACGATAATCTATTTGGTTTAGTTTGGGTATCGATACATCAGTTCGTTTTGGTAGGCCTAAGTTCTTGGTTCAGGTGCACATATCTGTTTCTTGTTTTGTTTGTTCTGTGTTCCGGATTACAAAATGGTAAGTCGGAGAAACTGTATGTTGTCTTGTTTTAGTTGCAACAGTGACTCACGATTGGAGGACTCATGTCTGGTTCCTCCGATTGGGACTCCCCTATATGACTTGTATTGTAAACATGGTGTGGGTCCTATATCTTATAATGAGGTGTGGGTCCGATATACTGAGAAAGATGGTGTCCTTAGTTGGCCACTGCATGGTAGTTTTGAACCCGAAATTCTTGATAATTTAGAAGCGAAATTGTTTAAGAAGAAAGCCCGGCCGGCAATGTTTGATTCTTTCCGTTACTGGCGAAAAGAATCCAAACAGAGAGAAATGAAAAGGTTAAAGAAAGAACAAAAAGAGCAAGAAGAGTTGACTCTGGAGCAAGCGGCTAAGCAGCTGCAAGTTAACGAGTCAGAGAAGGCCATAGAGGTGGCCATTAGAGAGCATAATTTAGCGATTGACAAGTGCTACCCTGCCTTGCCATCGAAAACAGCTAAGATACTAGAGGATTCAGAAAACGATCCTCTGTTGTCTTATCTGTTACAGTCACCTCCACCGTATGCACAAGGTGCTACGGCTCCACCGTTACCGAATGTACAATTGCCGGTTGCTGGACAACCTGGTATTCCTGCTCCTGCCCCTCAGAATCAAGCTCCTGTACCTCCTGTGGTAAATGTGAATGTTCCTACGGCTCCTCCTCCTCCTGGATTGCCGACTTCTATACCTGTATCTGTCTCGCTTACACCTACTGTTCCAAAAACTATCTTTCTCGATACTTCTACTGTCCCGCTATCTGTTCCTACCTCTAGTGTGTTCTCTGCGTCTGCGAGTGTGTTGACTCCACTTTCTGTTCGTCGGAGAATCACTGATTCTGTGTCTAGTATGCTGTCTCCTTTCTATAAAACTTTAATCAAGACTCCTACTTCTGACTCTGTTCAAAGACGTAGTCAGCTTCCTAGTACTGAGGAACGAGGAATTTTAGATTCCACGGCTCTCAGATGGATTTCGAAGAGTAGGAGATATAGTACGAGAGATGTGCTAGAAACGTTTATGCAGTGGAAAGAACCAACGCAACGGTATGTATTTGACGAGATGTGCTCGCTGTTACGTGAGGAAATAGAAGAAGACGATGTTGAATCAAATCTAGAAGACTTAATTAAGGTTCAGAAAGAGTTTGCTGCAGGAATGATAGTAGGTGAAAATATAGAAGAAGCGATGGAACTGATTTTAAGTTATAGGAGCGATCCATCACTTCGTTCACCAAGGGATTTAGAGAAAAGCAAGACGAAGCTAAGTCGCCAATATCCAATGAGTGAGGTTCCTCCAATTTGGCGCGAAGCTGTGCAAGCTGACGCACCGAATGGTATTGTAGCTGCTCCGGCCCAATTCCAAAGGGTGTGGATACACATTCCGTGGAAGCGAGCTGAAGTGCTAGCAGTGAAGCAGGCCTTGCCAGACCCGCGTAAGAATCCTGCTGGATACTATAAGGAATTAACACAGACAGTTGAGGCTTGTATAATGAACTTAGCAGACATCGATATGTTATTTGGGAACGTAGTTCCGCAACCAATTTGGGCTAAAATTCGTAGAGAGAATCATCCAGTTGCCCTAGGTGGTGATTGGGCAGCTATTGTTGCAGCGGATGGTCAGCAAGTAGGTGGTGCAAAACCCGAACCCCTAATTGCTAATCTTCCAGGTAGGATAATAGACTTAATGAAGACTCTGATGCCCGCATTGCGTGTTAATTGGGACAAGTTGTCAGCATGCAGGCAGAAGAAAGACGAAAGTGTCTCCGACTTCTTCACGAGGTTCGAAGAGACTTTTGTAGATCACAGTGGTCAGGATATGAGCACAGAAGGAGGACAGAGACTGTTTGTCGATAAATTTGTGCATAATTTGTTACCTGAATTATGCAATAAATTAAAGGATTCGGAGAGTGCGTGGGCTGTTTCCACAACTGCGCAAATACTTGCGACTGCACAGTACTACGAAAATAGGGATAAAGAGGAAAAGGAGAAATCAGACAAGAAAACGAAAGACTTAAAAACTAAAGTTCTTTTGCAACAGGCGTATCCGCCTCGCATGAATCAGACTAATACGCAACAGGGTTCGTATCAAAGAACAGATTATAGTACATCGAGGCCTCAATATCAGTGGAACCAGTGTGCGTACTGTAAGAAAGAGGGTCACTATAAGAATGAATGTCCGATCTTAGCGCAAAATAATGCAGCAGCAGCTCAGAGAGGTCGTGGTGGTTTTGTGCAGAATTCTAGAGGTCGAGGGCGAGGTGCTATGCCTCCACAAACGAATGATCGTCCTTCCAATCACTTTGATCAACGAAATGGACAGTCTGCCCAGCAAAATAGATCTCAACAGTATCTTGTTGAAGACTATTGTGAAGTGGATGAGGGATTTCAGCAAAATGGGTACTAGGACAGCCATGGACAGAGAGAGGGAGTAGTATCAGTTCCAGTGGATCAGAGTGGGCCTTATGTCGCAGTAGCAACATCAGGTGTAGTCGAACCGTTTCTGTTGGATACTGGTGCCGCAAAAAGTTCTATCATTCATGCGAAACTCCCTGGCGCACCTTTGTCCGGCTCAACTAATGTCTCTGTAGGTTTTTCAGGCGCCCCTGTTTACAACCCGATATCTGGTCCTTTGTCTATTTCTGTTGGACCGTGTAAATTAAAAGCACCCCTGATTTTGACAACAGGTTGTAATGAAAATCTGCTTGGTTTAGACTTGTTAAAACGGCTATATGCGACATTGTACTGTTCTCCGGAAGGAGTACAGCTTACATTGGGTAAAAGAATCACCTCTCCGATGTACTTGTCAATGGATGCACTCCCGCCAGAGCTGCGTTCACTCCCTGATTCTCTTTGGGCGACTGGTCCTAACGATGTAGGCCTTTTGGAAATACCACCATATGTAGTCACTTTGAAAGCGAATGTAAAATTTCCAAGAATTCCTCAATACAAAATATCTAGTGAAGGTGAGCGTGCACTTTTATTGATTGTGCAAGATTTGATTAAGAAAGGTGTGGTTGAAGAAACTAGAGGAAATGTCTGTAATAGTCCTGTATTGCCAATTTTGAAATGCACTGATCCTTCAAAGCCCCCAGTATATAGGTTTGTTATAGACCTCAGAGAAGTTAATAAGATTGTAGTTCCGCAGTTTCCTGTAGTTCCAGACATTACTGCCTTGTTAACACTGATTCCTGCTACAGCTACTTGGTTTTCAGTCATTGACTTGAAGAATGCCGTTTTCAGCATTCCGATAGCCGAGGAAAGCAGAGATATTTTTAGTTTCTGTCTAGGAGGTCGAAGTTTCAGATTTAAACGCGCTCCACAAGGCTATTGTGAGAGCCCATCCATTTACAGTCAAACATTAAAAAGTCAATTAGATTCCTTTGTACTTCCTCCAGGTTCTGCTCTAGTGCAGTATGTAGATGACCTTCTGGTGGCTGCCGATGACAAGGAAACTTGCAAAGCAGCTACGATTTCGTTATTGCATCATTTGTCTAATTTGAATCACAAGGTGTCACCTTCGAAAATGCAATACTGCTGCCAAGAAGTGACCTACCTAGGTCATCTCTTGTCAAAGGAGGGAAGGAAGTTGACCCCAGAGAGAATAAAAGCAATTACGCAGATGAGTGTTCCTCGCACACAGAGAGAAGTACGTGCCTTTTTAGGTATTACCTCTTACTGTAGGCAGTGGATCCCAAATTTTTCTCTTTTAGCAAAACCGTTGGTAGCTTTGACTGGGAAAAATGTTCCGAGTCCGGTGCCATGGTCTGATGAATGTCAGGAGAGTTTTACTGAATTACGAAAAGCATTGTGTTCAGCTCCTGTATTGGGTACACCCGATTACAGCAAGCCATTCACGCTCTATGTTCACGAGAGAGAAGGTTGCGCGTTGAGTGTTCTGACACAGAAATTTGGTGATAAACAACGCCCTTGTGCGTATTTTTCATCAACATTAGATCCGGTAGCTAGAGCGTTGCCTAGTTGTTTGAGAGCTACAGCGGCAGCTGCGGCTTCCATTCGACAATCTGCTGGTTTGGTGATGAACAACATGCTAGTGGTCATGGTTCCTCATGCGGTGGATACACTCATGAACCGAACTAAGACACAACACCTTACCAGTGCGAGACTATCTGGTTACGAGCTGACATTACTAGCGAGTCATATTCAGATCAAAAGATGTAATGTATTGAATCCAGCAACGCTGTTGCCGACTGATCAAGAGTCGAGTGATTCCGAGCCACATGATTGTTGTTTTAAAACGGAGGAAGAGACAAAAGGGCGTATTGACTTAAAGGATACTCCGTTATCCGATCCAGATGGTACGCTGTATGTGGACGGGTCATGTTTTAAATGGGAGAATGGTGATGTGACTGCTGCTTACGCAGTAACGACTTTGAAGACGATTGTGGAGACTGCCAGAGTGAGTCAGAATTCTGCCCAAGCTGCAGAATTAATAGCTCTAACAAGAGCGTGTGTTTTAGCTAAGGGAAAGAGAGTGAATGTCTTTACAGATAGTCAGTACGCATTTGGCGTGGCCCATAGTTTTGGCCGTTTCTGGAGAGAAAGAGGTTTCATTACGTCCCATGGGACTAAGATTCAGCATGGTCAGCTAGTTAACGACTTGTTGGAATCTCTAACCTTGCCGACTGAAGTTGCGATTGTGAAGTGCAGTGCTCATAAAGCAATCACGGATGATGTTGGTCGTGGGAATGCTTTTGCTGATGAAACCGCTAAACAGACAGCTAGAGACATGATGAGCAGAATGTATGTTGCTACATCTGCAAGATGGATTGCTGACTCTGGAATGTGTGAGGATACAATGGAAAGTGTGAAAGAGATTCAGAAAGAGGCAACTGAGGAAGAAAAACGTGTATGGAGAGAAAGTACGGGCAGGTTGGATTCGAATGGGTGTTGGATTGATCTGACAGAACAGCAGCGTTGGATGTTGCCTGATGCGTATGTGCTTGCAGTGGTGACAATGGCGCATGGAGTAGCGCATATAAGTTCTAAAGGAATCTGTAAGATGTTGGCTCCGGTCTGGAAGAATGATGGGATCAGTAAGTGTGCAGAGAGAGTGGTGAAAAATTGTATGGTATGCCTGATGCATAATCCTGGCAAGGGAACTCCAACTCCTGCTGGTCACTTCGCTCCTCCTTCCTGCCCCTTTGAAGTGATTCAGTTAGACTTCATTCACATGGATCGCTGTAATAATTTGAAATACGTCCTGGTGGTAGTCTGTGCTTTTTCCAGATGGATCGAAGCATATCCACTAAAGGACAACACTGCCCTATCAACTGCCAAAATTCTTCTCAAAGAATATTTCCCTAGATTTGGAATGCCACGGATTGTATGGTCAGATAACGGAAGTGAGTTTATAGGGAAAGTTATGCAGAGTGTATGTGCCGGCCTAGGTCTGAAACAAAAGTTCCACAGTGCGAACCATCCCCAGTCTGCTGGTTTAGTGGAGGGTTACAATGGCACCCTCAAGCTGAAACTAGCTAAAATACAAGCATCCACAGGTTTAGCCTGGCCAGACGCACTTCCTTTGGCTTTGTTATCAACGAGAGCAATTGTACATTCTAGAGTGGGGCTTAGCCCTTATGAGATAGTTTTTGGCCGCCCGGCAAATATTTGGGGTGTGCCGAGGCCTAAGGAGTTTTGTTCTCTAGAATATCCTATGTTGATAGACTACCTTTACGACTTGACTGCTAAATTGAGTCTTATTCACCAACAGGTTTTCGATGCTTTGCCAAAGCCTCCGGAGAGTCCAGGGCATCAGCTGAAACCAGGAGATCTTGTGGTTATCAGAAACTTCGCAAGGACGAAGAACCTTCAGCCCAGATACGTCGGCCCCTTCCAGATCCTACTTGTAACAAGAACAGCAGTTCGTGTGGCTGGTCGCAAGCATTGGGTGCATGCATCCCACGTAAAGCGTGTACCTTTGCCACTTCCTTACGACGACTGGGTGAAGAAGGGAATTGGTTCCTCCGAATTTGAAAGCACGCCAAAGTTCATCCCTTTCAGCGATGCCGAATTGATCACGGATACTCCAAACTCTGACTCTCCTCCTGAAAAGACTCCTTTGAACTCTGAACATTTGTCCCCTGAATCAGAAAGAACTCTGTCATCTGCGAACCTGAACACTGCAACAGCTACCAGCGAAACGCTATTTGCCGATCAGACAGTACCTGCGAAGCAAAGATATAATTTACGAAATCGTAAAATGGACAAATAAAGCAGGCAACTGCCCATTGTGATATTTTGAAATTTTGAACTTTTACCTTCAGCCAGGAAGTTTGCTATTGTTTTATTGTTTTTAAAATTGCCTTGCCGTCTGGGTAGCTGTAGGGTCGTGGCTGTGTGCCTAGTTGAATCTGCGGGGGTCTGACACAAGGTCGATCTTTCTGTTGGTTCTGGGAACTCCCAGGGCTGATAGAGGCATTTTCATCTACGTACACATCATCAGTGGTCGCGAGCGGATTGTAGAAGATGGAGCTTCCTGCGCTGCAACGAGATAATGTGCTTTATGTTCGCAGAAACAGACTTTACAGAATCCTTCACAGCAAATGCTTTTTGATGCAATGTGCCATTACATTCTTGATTGTTTTGATAACTAGGTGGGAGGAATCGTTTTCAGTATAAATTTGATTTTTGTGCCAGTTACTACAGTACCTCCCCTTGATCCTGCTACTTCTACTGTTTCTTCTATACACTCTTTTCACTCGTTTCCTGAACATGAGCAAGCTCGACGCTCTGAATTCATTAACAACACTTTTGTACAGCTCTTGCATCAACACCAACTGGTAGTTAACACTACAGACTGCTGGGTGTGTGGCTTGATACCCCACACTATGGATAAAGGTATTCCTTATCTGGTTTTGCCTTTCAGCTACAATGGATCATTTCAGGCCCTTCAAACCATCTTTGCTTATGCCCTTGAAACCTATCCTCCACGTCCACCACGTTCCGCTAAATATAACTCTGCCAACAAAGCTTTAGTCCAGGGAATTATTGACATGATCAAGGACGTCAATAATACTCCATCTTACCCTAGAGACGAATTGCGAGTATATTTAAGTTGGAATACTTCAGAGTATCGCCTTAGTTTAGGAGAAAGCAAGCGTAAAAGCTCAACTCCAATCTGGGTCGTACCTCACCGAGGTCAGGTCTGTTTGCAAGGGAATGGGAGAAATCCGAGAGCTCAGCTAGGGAGGAGTGAGTGCGTAGAGACTTATGTGTTTCCGGCTAGCTCTTCCCCTGCCTTTCTCAATTTGACAGCTGAGCTTCAGGCGGATAGACTCATGACGTTGCAGAACCGTATGGTTCTAGACGTTATACTTGCAGATCGAGGTGGGGTATGCAGAATGATCCAATCGAGCTGCTGTGTCTTTATTCCTAATAATGCTCCAACAGTCTATGAGGCGATCTCGAAGCTACACAAGATTTCCGATTCTATTCATGTAGACAAGGGAAACTGGTCCTTCATGGAGTGGTTTTGGACTCTGATATCAGCGTGGGGGTGGAAGGTTCTAATGGTCATTGGTGTCATCTTAGTATTCCTATTCTCATGTTGCCTGATTATCCAGTGTGGTCCTGCTCTGTGTAGTCTTTGTGCTGCAACTTGTTTTAGGAAACCACCTGCGTTTGGAGAAAAGGCGCGAGAAAGGATGATGATACAACAGCATGTCACTGACCTGATGAGCATAGAATTAGACTCTGACATAGACTGAGTAATTGCCTATGTAAGGGCAAAAGGAGGGTCTGAGGTTCCGTGACGATTTGAACCCGTGTTTTCAATATTGTCGGAAATACATAATATTGGTATCAGCGAACCGCAAATGATCCATTTAGCATATCCTGGTGTTTTCGCTACGCTACGAGCAAGAGTACTCCTTTTATAAACACACTTCTGATCTACCCACGGCATCCATCTTAGATCATGGCCGCCATTTTGTGTTTCTTGCCCTCACATACGCAATAACCTCTGATCACTTCATTTCGATTAAGGACACGCAGCCTTAGCCGGAGATTCACCTCTTTCATGACACGTGCACCTTAAACCAGATCACGCTGTAGCTGCATGACTCGACAAAGGCTGCCTCCTCTGCCCGAGGCCAGCCCCACCGAACTGGTTCTCGTGTCCATTGTCCTGATCACGATTAGACGGCCGAAGCCGGTAGCCTTGCCCATTTACAACCCACAAACATCCCTTATCCCACTTTTCTATCTTCCACACCTGGCTCCGTTCCTTTCTTTCTGAATCTTTATTAGGGGGAGGTAACGAAATTTACGATGAGGCGGTCCGGCTCTTGAATGCAATATTGACAAGGGATTGTGATGAACTAGTGGGAACCCCTCTTCGTAATGTTTGGCATCAGATATTATCGACGATTCCTGTGCAACGCCAAATATTTATTGTTTAGAACACAAAGGTTTGGGAATGTACTAACATGTGAAGAATTCGCCTGAAGGCCAAAATGTAGTATATAAGGAGCAACCCTCTTTGTACAATTTGAACAGGCTCCTAGTTACTGCCCATGCGTAGTTTCTGTGACTTCTGTGTCCCTGCAGTAATAAACCTTTGGTCTTTGACGCCACCATCGAGAAGCCCGTGTTTCTGTTCATTTGTGCACCAAGGCAGGTGGAACTCCGGGGTCTTTGGGTGTTGTTCCCTGACACCTCTGGACGGAACCAAAAAGTCCAGAACTCCAGCTCTGTGGAAGATGTGCGGGGGTCCGGGGTCTGTGGGGGCTCCAGAAGATGCTTTTCAGGTCGATGTGGTGTATTTGATGGTGACCGGGGTCCAGGAGAGATGGTGGGCTGGCTGGCGCTGCTGGAGGAGCGGGTGGTTTCAGAGTCATGTGTCCGATCGTTGATTCCCTTGATTTTCAGCTGAAAGTAGGAGCAGGTTGTAGAGGTCCTGGGAGGTGGTGATGTCCGTGGTTTCGCTGGTGAATTCCTGGATGATGCTGAAGAGTTCCTTAGGAGTTGCTTGAGTTGGCAAGGATCTTGTACTGGATGAAGGTCCTCTTGGTAGATGTGATGTGTTGATGGTATTCCGTCATGGCGTTCTTTAAGGTGGTAGTCTTCCGCAGATTTGCTGTTTCTCCAGTTTTTCGAGACGTCTGCAGGCGAGTCTGGCTTCTTGGAGGTTGCTGGTGACCCAGGTGGCCTTACTGGGGCGCTGTCTATCGGGAATACATAGGGGTGCAAGCTCGTCTGAGCAGTTCGTTATCAATTTGAGGAGTTATTTTGCTGAGAGGTTGGGGTTGGTCCTGGTGAGGGTGCAGTTGAGCTGCTCCTCTGTGACCATGCTCCAGTTTCATCGTGGGCGGCGTGGGTTTATTGACAAGGAAGTGTACGCAGTGGTGGTCCATCCATGGGAGTTGTGTGGCTGAAACGGATGTTGTTCCCACCTGCCAAGATGGGGGTTGAGGCTGAGTCATGCCTTGTGGGCTGGCGTGGTGACAAGCTGTTTCAGTACGATGTTGGCTAGGTTGTCCAGGAGAATAGTGGATGGGGGGGGGGTCGCTTGGGTTGTCGAGGTAGAACATCAGGTCTGTGAGGAGTATGTAGTTCGTGGAGGCGAAGCCGTGGGGTGCAATGAGGTCAGCGATGGTGGTGGCGAATGAAGTCTGGAGCCAAGGAGGTTGCCACGAAGTGTGGTTCTAGGGCTGGTCTGGATGGCACTTTACTCATGCATGCCAAGTCCAGACGGTGACCACCTGTAAGTGCTGAGCACCACGGGCAGACCACAAGACGCTGCCATACGGGGTGGGGTGGGGGCGGGAGGGAGCGACCAAAAACATCCCAGAAGGAGTGCGCTGTTAGTGATGGGTGAACGGAGGCAGAATGCTAGGTCTCTGGCAGACAGCCTCCCTTCAATAGAGGCATGAAAGAGGGTTGATTACACCACGAAGCCAGTGCCACCGTACGCAACTCAAAAGGACACCTCATTGGGAGGCCGTCACAGGTAGATAGCCGCAAGCGTCATACGTGGCAACCATTCAAAACAGCCACCTGCGCGGACGAGGATAGAAGTTTTGCAGTCTTGTTATGTTATGTTATGTTATGTTAATTATATTTTTATAGCGCACAGATGCCCCAGCCAAGGGGCGTCCTGGCGCTAGACAGGTACTATAACATAACACACAAAGGGAAAAAGAAGAAAATGGCGACTACTCGGAAGCGGGAAACAAAAAAGTTTTGATTGCACGTCTTGGTGCCGGAAATGCCGTCAGAGGCTTAACAAGGTGCACGCAGCACCAGGGGAAAAAATCAAAGGGTGAAACAGCCATTATGCAGCTGCTTCGTTCACTGGTGTGAAGGCGGCAGCCATATTGTATTCGGTCCTTCCCTGTCAATGACCAGGTTAACAGGAATTTATATTGCTGTGTCTACAATAATTATGCAGCTTAAAAAGAACAAATTAATGTTAATTAATGTTTTTTCCCCAAAGCTATAGATGCCCTGATCTAAAGGGAAATCATAGCGGTCTCGATGGTAGGATGCAAGTCTGGGGAAAAGTCAGTCACACAATATCAAATAACATCAAATGTAAATGTAATAGCACAAGACCCTTCTAGGAACCCCATTTGACTGCAGGCTACCTGGCATTTAAAACGTACTCCATCAACAATTCTGTTTTTGCTCCTCCATAAATAAAAGATCCCCTGTCTCTCAACTAGTTATCCTTGGATCCTAAAACTAATAACCAAACTTAAGCAGATTTGACAAAGAAAAGAAAAAAAATGGTGAGAATGCCAAAAATGTCTGTGATAGTGATTGAATAGTGATTATTATTTGGCAAATATGGAATTCAGAGACATCGAACAAGGGGGTGGGGGGAGGGGGTTTAATGGAGCAGTAACCTAGGCCTTAAGGCAAGCAAAAGAAATAGGTCACCATGCACTGGTTGGATAGCAAAAGACTTTATTCAGTAAAATGGGCTATATAGTACTCATGGTCCACTGTACCATTCCAACAGCTGCCCTCTGCGTGCCACGCTCGGACCTCACACTATAAGAAACAAAGCAGCAACACAATGTAAAACAGGCAAGAGACAAATCATCAACTCAATGTAATGGACAAGAGAAAATGTGACGTAAAAAGTTGAAAATACGCACGTTTAAGAAATCAAGGTGGATGATTTTTGAAGATACATCATCTGTCATGTGGATTTTGGCCCTCGCGCTCAACCCTAAAAAAGGTGCAACAGTTAATATATAACGGGTGGGGGGAAATCAAAGGAGAGCAAAATCTGTTGCATGTTAAAGAAATGCAGAGAGAAATACCAAAACACGAAATTATTTGCCAAACTCAATGTAGACACACAGCAGCTAGAAATGTGGTTATGTAAATTTTGAAAAGACTTCACCTGCTTAGCGTGGCTTCTTCCTGCCACTCAAACTTCACAAAGCAGAACCCTCAGTGTTTACTGGGAGGAGGGAAAACCTGATGTCCAAAAGGTAAATATAATAGACCTTTCAACCTCATGTTTTAGTAAACATTAACGCTTAAATACATATTTAAAGCTCAATGCAGCATCCTTCAATGTGAAACCTGGGTACTGGACCGAGACCAACTCTAAGGCTGCTGGAAATGACGGACTCCAAAACATCAAGTGGCAAATGTGGGGCTATGGAAAAAGATCTGAAGCCTTTGTGGGCCCAACATCAAGGGGACATCTCAAACTAAATTGATATTTTGGAAGAGACTGGAAGAACCTTCTTCTCTTCCCTATACAGACCCGACAGTGAGCAATGCGTTGCTTCTGGGTTGGGGTGTCCATCTGTGAGAGGTGGAGATAAGTGGCCTCTGGCCGAGTTCAAGCCCCACTGTAGGAAGGTGGATATCTGACTATGGTTACCCCCAAACTTTTTTGCCTGGTGTTTAGCTGGTTTTTGACATAGTTGGCCTGGGATCCTGCTATTCAGGGCCCCATGCTAATTGCTCTCTCCCTAAAATGGACTCCATGTACCCTAGGTGCATTACGAATTGGAACTGGTTCACCTTATTGGCCCCTGTAACAGTGTACCCTACGTACCCAGGGCATAGGTGTTTCCAAGACCTTCCAGGGGCTGCAGCATGTATTGTGCCACCCCTGGCCTTGCCTCCCTCTTTGACACAACTGGCTGATCACTCAGCTGGGGTAAGTTGGTGTGATCACCTTTTACTTAGATATAGTATCCCTATATCTAACCTTAACTGGACACATATGTTCCTATCAGCCACTCCTATGGAAGGCCTCATCAATCCTGGAGGCAGAGTGCACTTCTGTCGACGGGGATAGCATTCCACCCTTCTAGAGGGACACGACATGTGTGTAGCCTTAACCCCGGTTAAAAGTTAACCAGAGCCTCAGCATCACAAAATGGACCCTGCCACCACAGATACAAGTCTGACCTCCTGCTGCTGGGAGTCCTTCCAGCGAGGGAGGCTTGGACAAAAGAATTCCTGCCTTGTGAGGTGCGAGCACCACCCCAGACAGGATTTTGTGTATTGGTTAGGAGAGGGCTGAATTGATTGAGACATGCCCGGGGCACACAAGGTGTCCCCGTGCATAAGCCAGTCCAAACCGGTCCTGGGACTTTCCAGACCCAGGCCTGGCGAGAAGCTGGACAAAGGAAAGGGGGTGTAACCGCCCCCCTTCCTGGTCCCACCCAGAGGAGGGACCTAGCAGGTGATCCACCCCTCAGATTGGGAATAAGAGTGGGAGCACTGCCATAGCACCTCAGATCATCCTATAATCAACTTTAAACGAAGAAGACGACTGGACTTCGACATTCTGCTGCACAGAAGACTGAAGAGAATCTCCCTTGTGGCCTAGGAGTGGCCACCCTGTGAACACAGGCACCAACCAGCAACTCGACGTCTGCTTTGCCGCCGCCTCCCGCCGGAGCCCGAGCCCAGAGCCTGACAAACCCAGACTCCCAGACTTCTCACCGCCCGATCCACAGTCCCTGCAAAGAAGGGACCCGTGGAGGCACCGAGAGACGTGGGACCGGACCTCTTGCGCAGCATCAGAGGCATCCTCAACATTGTGCTTTGGGGACTGAGAAGCCCCACCACCGAGCAGCCCTTGCACCGAAGATCAGCCCCCCAGCATCTCCACGATCTGCGTTGTGCCCTTTTGCATCGTGCCACTCGACGCGCCATCCCGGCTACTAGCCACGTGGTCAGCGGCCATCTTGGCGACGAAACCGACAAACTACACTGCGGGTCTGGTTGCTCCAGACTTGCCCTCGCTCCAGTAAAAGGGAGCACCCGCTCTAACCTTGCTGGTCCGAGTGATAAGCCTTTTTTGATTCCTGCGTGGGTTGCATTAGCCAAGACCTGTTTGCTCCAATCAAGTTGCCGACACCGCCAACAGCGAGAAGCCTGCGTGGGACAGCTTGTGATCGACTCCTGGACGTCCTCGACTCTTCGTGTCCACGTGGCTGCAGAGAAAAGCTACACTTCAACGCCTGTTTGCACCCGACATCGCCTGGTTCCAATCTGGCTCCACGGTAGTCACTGGCTAGTGACTTTGAACATTGTCCCCTTTGCTTTCAGGGCTTCACAAATTCAGACCCATCCTTGGATCCACCGGAACTCTTCACATCGAGCCGCCTGCAGCATCTTCAGCTCCAAGCACCATCGACCAGCGTGCCGAAACCCGACACTACTTCAACCCTATGCACCCGTGTCCTGTGGGTGAGGTAACTCAGCAACGCCGGTGTTCCCACACTGGTACACACCTCTAGGGCCTGTGTCTTAAGTTTCAGCTTTCTAGGTCACTCGGAAGGTTCCTAACTAACTAACTTTATAACTTTTACGCACCATAGACATTGCATTGGTGAGTGCATGCACTTTAAACACTGCACCCGAGTCCCGCGGGCCTTTCCCGACTTAGTCACTGCTAGTCCCGATCAGCTCCAGCAATTCCCAAGGCCCTAGGCCTGTTTCCTTTTCGATTGGTATCTCTTATACCACTTTCTTAGTATATGGTTTAGGTGGCCCCTAGGGCTCATCCATATTGTGCAACCTTTGTGTATTTTAAACTGTGTTTTGTTTAACGCTTGTGCTTCTGTGCTCATAAAGAGTTCAGGGGATATTTTTAGTTAATAAATATATATATATATTTTCAATATATATCTGTGTGGTGTCCTTTCATGTGGTATTCAAGGGGATTGTGTATGATAATACAGCTGGCTTCACATGCCTTTCAGAGTTTAGCCTAAGACTGCTTTGTCCACGTTACCACTAGGATAACTGGTCTATAAGGTTGACTTACAACCAATAACCATAAGGGTTGCTTGGCATGGTACAAGGTGATCACTAGAACTAGTGAGCATCATATACCAGGCCAACTTCTCACATTGGTGGCAGCGGTGGGATCTGAGCTTGCTGTTGTTTTACCATTACAATCTTTGAGATTATCATTTGAAAGATCATACAGGTACCTGCTAGATACATATAAAACAAGACTAGTATACTTAAGTTCTAATGAACTTAGTTGTTGTAGAGGATAGGGAGTAGCACACCCTGACTACAACTACTAGATAGGTTTAGTAGGTAAACACCAGTGTAGGTAGATTGCAACATATCCACCCACACTAGAGCAATGTCTGGAGCAGAGGGTTCCACTGGGAATGTCTCTGTTGAGAGTGACCCTCCAAAGGCACCATCCAGATTTGCTATATTCTCCTTTAAGGAGCTAAGGCAGCTTTGTGCCTTAAGGGATCTGAAGACAGGGCCATCCCCTACTACAGACCACCTTAGAGAGATCTTAGATCAGTCTGAGACTCTAAAGACCTCTAAAGCAAACCCCACAGGGAATGCTGAAGGAGGCTCTCCTTCTGAAGATGACAATACTGATGCCCCTGTCCCTATAGTCCAGGTAGATGAGGGTGACCAAGTCACTGGAGCTCCTCTGGTAGACGTGGAGGAGGAAGAAGAAGAGGAGACAGAAGGGGGGAGCGGTGATTCTGATGATGGCAGAAATAGCCAGGTGCTAGTCAGCAGGCTTAACCAGGCTAACTTAAGTGTATTTGGGACTGAAGCAAGGCTGACCTTGCCCAGACCCCCAAGTGGACTTAACCAGGAGCGTAGGAGGAGGAGGAATCACTCAGGTGACTCCAATACCTCCCAGGCTTCTAGAGGTTCTCATGGTCACTCCAGAAGGGAGATGACTAGTCTTCAGAGAAGGGAACATGAGGCCAAAATGAGAGAGGCTGAGCTTAGGATCCAGAGACAAGAATTATAAGTTGCCCTGGCCCAAGAGAAACTTGCTAGAGCAAGACAGCCTAGAGAGAGTGGGGTAATAGAACCCACTGGTGGCAGCATTATCCACAAGGATAAAGACAGGTCTTTTGATAACAGAAACCTGAGTAAGATTGTGCCCCCCTACAAAGCTGGAGATGATATCCACAAATGGATGACTGCACTTGAGAGAGCCTGCAGAGTACAGCAGATCCCTCAGGAGCAGTGGGCAGCAATCTTGTGGCTCTCCTTTGAAGGTAGAGGCCGAGACAGACTCCTCACAGTTAGTGATGGGGATTCTAGAAACTACCTGGTCCTGAAGAGTGCTCTGATTGATGGGTTAGGCTTAACCACTGAACAGTACAGGTTAATGTTCAGAGACACCCAGAAGACACAGACTCAGGACTGGTCTGAATTTGTTGAATGTGCCACTAAGGCTCTGGAGGGCTGGTTGCTGGGAAGTAAGGTTACTGACTATACAGGATTGTATAATTTAATTATGAGAGAGCAAATCTTAAGTAATTGTCAAAATCAGCTTCTACATCAGCACCTGGTTGACTCTGATCTGACCTCCCCACAGTAATTGGGTAGGAGGGCAGACAAATGGGTCAGAACCAGGATCAGGCCTAAGAACCAGGGTGGTGACCAAAAGAAAGAGACTACCAAGCCTCAAGAGAAGGGTGGGGATAAACGTAAGGAAAAGACTTCCCCAGGGCCCCAAAACTCCAAGAATTGGGGTGGGTCCCAAGACACTTCTTCAACCCAGAAAAAGCCTTATTGTCATGCCTGTAAACAGGTTTGGCATTACAAAACAGACAGCAGTTGTCCCAAGAATGGCAATAAAGAGAATATACCTCCAAAGCCAGCTCCAACACCTCCTGTTACTGTCAGCAGTAATCCCCCAGGAAGTGGGAGCACACCCAGGAATCTGGGTGGGTTTACTTTTGGAGCACAGGTGGACCCTGACCTATCCAGGTCCCCATCCCCAAATAATCTTGTTTATGAGACTGGCATGGGGTTTGCCAACTTCTCTGATTGCCCAAATACCTTGCGCAAATATAGACAAGAACCCCTCATCAATGGTTTGAAAGTTGAGGCCTTTCGAGACACAGGGGCTAGCATCACCATGGTGGCTGAATGTCTAGTCCCCTCAAGGCAACTTTTACCTGATGCCACATATCAGGTGACAAACATTGATGGAATAGAAACCAAACATCCCATGGCAGTAGTCAATCTTAGCTGGGGAGGTGTCACTGGCCCAAAGAGAGTGGCAGTGTCAGCAAACTTGCCTGTAGGTTGCCTAATTGGTAATGATTTGGAAATCTCAGCCTAGGCTGAGGTTGAACAGTAAACCCATTCTAGAATGGTAAATCTCCATGGAAAGGTTAGTGGGGCTGTAATGGCTACAGCCCCAATCCAAGATGTCCTTCCTGAAAAGGTTGGGAGGGCTGAGCAAACCTCAGCCCCATCTTTAGCTAACTTCCCTCCTGAAAAGATTAGCAGAGATGTTATGATAACAGCTCATACCCAAACTGAGTCTCCTCCTGAAAAGGTTGGTGGGGCTGTGATGGCCACAGCCCAAACTCAAACTGATACATGGGTAGTGAAGCCTGAAATGATGGATCACTCCACCCAAACTGAGAGCATGGAGGAGGAAGAGAAATCTCCCCCTCACCAGACATTAGGAAAGGATCAGCCTCCTCAGGGAACTGATCTTACCCCTGATGAAGGAACTGTCACAGAGGTTGTTAGGCCTGGCCTGACAGAGCCTCTGATGGCAGTGGACCCTTTCTCAGGTGGGACCCAGTCTGGAGCAGGTAACCTGCCCCTCTCTACCTTGCCTTAGTCAGCCCAGGGCTGCAGAAGACAAGAAGGACAGTGAGACCCAAAGGGCCCCCTGTCAAATAAAGCACCCCCATCAACAGATTAGGGGCACCGAAACTAGTAGCCCTAGTGAGGTGAAAACCTTAAAATCTCCTGAGGGAGCCCCCTTAAAAGTAGTTAGGGACCTCCCAGAGATGGATTCTGTTGGGCACAGCCAAACCTGGGACCCTAAGGGCCCAAACCTGAACTGTCCCTCCAGTAAGCCAACAAGAGGGACCCAGCCTCCAGCTTTAGGTAGCCAGAGGTTGACCCTGAGAGCACAGTGCAACTCAGTCAGAGAAAGAAAGGCACACATGGTGGAGAGTGATTGGAGGAAGCTGAGTCCTACAGAGGAATCTCACTTCAGTACTCCATCCCAACATCAGCCTTTAACTTTGCAAAAATACACCACAGGTAGAGCTTCCCTATGGTGGAGACCCTCAGATATCCTTAGGGGGAGGGATTGCTTAGTGGACCATGAGACAGGGGGTAACCAAGCCAGAGCGGGTACTTCCTTATATGGCCACTTAGGCAAAGTAGGCTTACCTGGTCAAAGATAGACTTATCTCCTTTCGTTTGGGGGGGTGGGGTTATGTAGGAAGGTGGATATCTGACTATGGTTACCCCCAAACTTTTTTGCTTGGTGTTTAGCTGGTTTTTGACATAGTTGGCCTGGGATCCTGCTATTCAGGGCCCCATGCTAATTGCTCTCTCCTTAAAATGGACTCCATGTACCCTAGGTGCATTACGAATTGGAACTGGTTCACCTTATTGTCCCCTGTAAGAGTGTACCCTACGTACCCAGGGCATAGGTGTTTCCAAGACCTACCAGGGGCTGCAGCATGTATTGTACCACCCTTGGCCTGGTCTCCCTATTTGACATAACTGGCTGATCACTCCGCTGGGGTAAGTTGGTGTAATCACCTCTTACTTAGATATAGTATCCCTATATCTAACCTTAACTGGACACATATGTTCCTATCAGCCACTCCTATGGAAGGCCTCATCAATCCTGGAGGCAGAGTGCAGTTCTGTCGACGGGGATAGCATTCCACCCTTCTAGAGGGACACGACATGTGTGTAGCCTTAACCCCGGTTAAAGTTAACCAGAGCCTCAACATCACAAAATGGACGCTGCCACCACAGACACAAGTCTGACCTCCTGCTGCTGGGAGTCCTTCCAGCGAGGGAGGCTTGGACAAAGGGTTTCCTGCCTTGGGAGGTGCGAGCACCACCCCATACAGGATTTTGTGTATTGGGTTGGACAGGGCTGAATAGATTGAGACATGCCCGGGGCACACAAGGTGTCCCCGTGCATAAGCCAGTCCAAACCGGTCCTGGGACTTTCCAGACCCAGGCCTGGCGAGGAGCTGGACAAAGGAAAGGGGGTGTAACCACCCCCCTTCCTGATCCCACCCAGAGGAGGGACCTAGCAGGTGATCCACCCCTCAGATTGGGAATAAGAGTGGGAGCAGTGCCATAGCACCTCAGATCATCCTGAAACCAACTTTAAACGAAGAAGACGACTGTACTTCGACATTCTGCTGCACAGAAGACTGAAGAGAATCTCCCTTGTGGCCTAGGAGTGGCCACCTTGTGAACACAGGCACCAACCATCAACTCAACGTTTGCTTTGCCGCCGCCTCCCGCCGGAGCCCGAGCCCAGAGCCTGACAAGACCCAGACTCCCAGACTTCTCACCGCCCGATCCATAGTCCCTGCAAAGAAGGGACCTGTGGAGGCACCGAGAGACGTGGGACCGGACCTCTTGAAAGACCCCCGAGAAGCTGACTGCGCAGCATCAGAGGCATCCTCGACGTTGTGCTTTGGGGACTGAGAAGCCCTACCACCGAGCAGCCCTTGCACCGAAGATCAGCCCCCCAGCATCTCCACGATGTGCGTGGGGCCCTTTTGCATCGTGCCACTCGACGCGCCATCCCGGCCAGTAGCCACGTGGTCAGCGGCCATCTTGGCGACGAAACTGACGTACTACACTGCGGGTCTGGTTGCTCCAGACTTGCCCTCGCTCCTGTAAAAGGGAGCACCCCCTCTGACCTTGCTGGTCCGAGTGATAAGCCTTTTTTGATTCCTGCATGGCTTGCATTAGCCAAGGCCTGTTTGCTCCAATCAAGTTGCCGACACCGCCAACAGTGAGAAGCCTGCGTGGGACAGCTAGTGATCGACTCCTGGACGTCCTCGACTCTTCGTGTCCACGTGGCTGCAGAGAGAAGCTACACCTCAATGCCTGTTTGCACCCGACATCGCCTGGTTCCAATCTGGTTCCACGGTAGTCACTGGCTAGTGACTTTGAACATTGTCCCCTCTGCTTTCAGGTCTTCACAACTTCAGATCCATCCTTGGATCCACCGGAACCCTTCACATCGAGCCGCCTGCAGCATCTTCAGCTTCAAGCACCATCGACCAGCGTGACGAAACCCGACGCTACTTCGACCCTATGCACCCGCGTCCTGTGGGTGAGGTAACTCAGCAATGCTGGTGTTCCCACACTGATGCACACCTCTTGGGCCTGTGTCTTAAGTTTCAGCTTTCTAGGTCACTCGGAAGGTTCCTAACTAACTAACTTTATAACTTTTACGCACCATAGACATTGCATTGGTGAGTGCGTGCACTTTAAACACTTCACCCGAGTCTCTCGGGCCTTTCCCGACTTAGTCACTGCTAGTCCCGATCAGCTGCAGCAATTCCCAAGGCCCTAGGCCTGTTTCCTTTTCGATTGGTATCTCTTATACCACTTTCTTAGTATATGGTTTAGGTGGCCCCTAGGGCTCATCCATATTGTGCAACCTTTGTGTATTTTAAACTGTGTTTTGTTTAACGCTTGTGCTTCTGTGCTCATAAAGAGTTCAGGGGATATTTTTAGTTAATAAATATATATATATTTTCAATATATATCTGTGTGGTGTCTTTTCATTTGGTATTCAAGGGGGTTGTGTATGGTATAACAGCTGGCTTCACATGCCTTTCAGAGTTTAGCCTAAGACTGCTTTGTCCATGTTACCACTAGGATAACTGGTCTATAAGGTTGACTTACAACCAATCATCATAAGGGTTGCTTGGCATGGTACAAGGTGATCACTAGAACTAGTGAGCATTATATACCAGGCCAACTTCTCACACACACATCAACCTAAAGGAATGAAGGGCCAATAAATTAATCAGAGCTGGTAAAGCACAACTACTCACCGGAAGGGTATCAAGGCGATTGAGGGGGGAACGGGCAGCTCCTGGATGTTCGCTCCGATTCGAAGAGCCAGGTCATGAGGTCATTCATGAACCATGGAGAGTGTTGGTGTCTGTCGGAGGTGGAGGGAGGATGTTCCATGCCCTGGCGGCGAGGAATGAGGAGGAAATGTCTCCTGTTCTGGTCTTGATGCACAACACTGCAGCAAGGGAAAGCTGAGCTGAGCAGTCTTTGGGGTGCGTGGTTCAGGTAGGTAGGCCCGGAGTTGTGGAGGCTTATGTGGACGTGGGTGAGAAGCATGAAGGAGATTCTCTTCTCAGCGGGGAAACAATGTAGTGTCCGCAGATGTTGGGTGATGTGGCAGTGGCGAGGTAGGTTTTGGACTACTCTGGTGGAGGTGTTGTGGACGTTCAAGTTTGTGGGTGAGGTTTTTGTTGATCCAGTCGTAGAGTGCGTTGCTGTAGTCTTGTCTGCTGTTGGTGAGGGCATGGGTGACAGTTTCCTGTGCTAGAGAGGAACCCAGTTGAAAGTCTTTCCTAGTAGACGGAGGGTGTGGGAGCAGGAGGAGGAGACGGCATTGATTTGGCAGTTAATTTTGAGTTCAAATTAGAGGATGATTCTGAGATTGCACACGTGGTCAGTGGGGGGCGGGGGTCCCAAGGGCAGGAGGCCACAAGGTGTCAATCCAGGTGTATGGGTGTGGGCCCATGATAAGTACTTCAGTTTTGTCCATTGAGTTGTAGGCAGCTGTTCATCAACCTGACGACAGCTGCCATTCATTCTTGGAAGTTGTGCTTGGAGATATTGGGTTCGTTGGATAGTGAGAGGATGAGTTGGGTGTCGTCTGCATAGGATACAATGTTGAGTTTGTGGGATCTGACGATAGGTGAAAGCAGGCCATGCAGACGTTGCAAGGGCGGGGTTGATGGAGGATCCTTGGGAACTCCGCAGGCAGTCAGTGTGGGATCCTAGAGGAATCGTGGGAGTGTGACCTGCTGCGTTCTGCAGGATAGGAATGAGCTGATCCAGTCGAGGACCTTGTTCCTAATTCCTGCGTCTTGTAGTCTGTGGGCCAGGGTGCAGTGAGATACAATGTCAAAGGCTGCAGAGAGGTCCAGGAGGATGAGGGTCACAGTCTCTCCTCTGTCCGGAGGAGGGAGCGGATGTCATCTGTCACAGTAAGACGGGTGGTTGCAATGCTGTGGTTTTTTCCGAATCCCAATTGGGAGGAGTTGAAGATGTTTTCTTCTATGAAGGAGGCAAGCTGCCCGATTAAGCTTTTTGATGGCTTTTGCCGGGTAAGGGAGTAAGGAGATCGGTCTGACATTTTTGAGATTGGGTGGGGCTCTGCCAAGGGTTGTTTCAGGAGAGGTTTTATCTCGGCATGTTTCCAGTCATTGGGGAAGGAGGCGGTCTTAAGGAAACGTTGATAATTCATTTAAGCTCTGGAGGAGATTTCCTCCATGTGTATGTGGAGGGAACAGATACTGAGGAGGATGCATTGCAGGGTTTGGGGTAAAGTGGAATTGTGGCAGCGAGTTGAGGTGGGTCCTGGGTCTCGGCGAAGGCGTGGCGACTGCGGCAGCAGGTAAAAAGTCCGTGGGTGTGAATAGATGTAGAAGCCTTGCAGTTGTCCTGGCCTGTGTTGAGTGCCTATAGGGCAGAAGAGCTGTTGCACTGGCGGGCCGGAGGTCCAAAGTCCCTGGGATGGCCGCGGTTGTGACGCGAATATATGGCACAAAGTATTATTAAGTAGAGGGTTAGTAGGGAGAGGGCGGGACCATGTTGGAGGAGCCGCAGCGGCGAAAAACATGGGGAAGAGGCGAGAAATATGAAAGGAACAGAAAAAAAGACAAAAAGAACAGGAAAAGGCAAGGAAATTGGAAGCAAAAAACAAAAACTTGAAAAGGCAAGCATAATGAGGAAAGAATTAGGCACATAAGGGGAGACAAGCAGGAGGAGGCACAGAAGCCTCGAACACCAACCTTGCAGCGTTGGGGGCAGGCACTTAACGGTGGAGCTGCCTGAGGGGGAAGAGCAGTAGTCTGACCAAAAAGTCAGAGGTCTAGGCGGATTAATTCAGCAGTCAGCGCCTAGGAGGATCAAGAGTGGCAATAACACATGGAGCCAGGGCAGGTTCTCTTCCACAAATGGGGATAACCATTGCTCTGTTTGCCACCGTAAAATACAAGCAATGTCAGCACATCTGCAGACTGGTGTTTCAAAGGCATCTCTCACTCAGACATGCGTTCCGCTTTAGTTGGTGGGTTTGGGGGACTAATGTATGCCTTCTTGAGGATACCATTCCTATCTCACTGTCTCACATTATCAAGAATATTAGGACCAACTGGTTCCAAATTATCCAAGAGGACCTAAATTGGGCACAGAAGTAAATTCCTGTGCTCGAGTATCTGTCCTCTGATGAGGCTATGTCCACGGGAGGACCTGCTATTGCAGTAGCAGGGCTGGGTTCTCAGCCCAGGCATTCGCAAAATCCATGTCCATGCATGGAGAATGAGCGGCGACATCTGAACACGTTTGATCTTACTCCAGAGGTGATTGACATCCTCTTGGCAGACAGGCATCCCTCAACAATAACTAAACTATATATGTCTGTTGTTGGGACCAATGTGTTGCCTGGTTTAGTACTTGGAGCCGAAGAGTGTGGATCCTCGATACAGATCCAAACAATAATGGACACATTCCAAGGCTTTATAACACACAGACAGAAAGACAAGTCAATTGATGCAAGTCAACCGCTCATAAATTCTGTGTACAACTGAAATACTAGAGCAGTGAACAGCCTATGAAAAAAAAAACATTCCAATGGCGGAGAAGTCATATCCCTCCTCCCCCAGGCCTCTATTCACCAGGCACCCTTCTCCAGAGTTTTCCATTTAAAACAATGCATGCACCATCCATTTACCAGATGGCCACGGTCCCGGACTGTGTCCCAACAACCTCGGTACAGAAGCACTGAACATGGCAACAACATCCAAATATCCAATTTTTCAGGCACAGAATATATCTATACTACTATTATAAAGAGAGAACTTGCACCTTTTGGCCAGGTAAACTCGGGAACCATAGCGCCAATCTACACACCCGATACATCTATGAAAATTTCATGGTGTGTAGATGGACATAGGCTATATAATTTTTTTTTTTTAAGTAAATTAAAAAAATTACGTTTGTAAACAAAGTAGTCCCCTGAAAGTAGCGCCGGCCGGGACCTAGCGCTGCCCGCTTCACGACGTGCGTGATGACGAAGGAGGAGAGCGGTGCAGTGACGAGCGGCTGTGCAGTGAGGAGCGGCGGCACAGGTAAGGAAAGGGAAAGTGAGACTGTGTGATGCAGGGGGAGGCAAGAAGGAGGCAGCAGTAAATGAAAATGTCGGAGCGCGAGTGAGTCGGGCGGGAGGGGGGCGTGAATGAGTCGGGAGGGAGGGGGGCGTGAGTGAGTCGGGGCGGGCGCGAGTTCGGCGGGAGGGGGCGCGAGTGAGTCGGGGCGGGAGGGAGTCGGTGCGGGAGGGGGTCGGGGCAGGAGCGGGTGTACTGCCCCCAGCCCCTTTCTTCCCCAGGCAACGCTGGGGCTGGCTGCCAGTAGTAAATAAACAGGGGTGGCAATGGCTGGGAGTCCTAAACTATCAAAAGGAAAATGGAGAATTTAAAGCAATGAAAAAGGTGGCTTAAAATGCCAGACAATCTACAAACACCGCAAGTACGAAGAATTTAGTGAAACAATTAATCATATCAGAACACCACATAACTTCAGGGGGGGTCTATGTGATCAGTCCCACAGTGGCAGGACCAGTATCTGCAGTTTTACTGCAGCCAGTACACACCACACTGTTCCCTATAAAAATCTGGGGGCATATTATCAAGCCTGTGCGCTAAAATTATCGCTGCTTTATCGGCCGAAAACGGGCGATAAAGCGGCGATAATGGGCTTGATAATATGCTCTGTGGAATTTCAATCGAAGCACATGTTAGATGTGAAGACATCTAACATGGGCTTCGATTGGAATTCCACAGAGCATATTATCAAGCCCATAATCGCCGCTTTATCGGCCGTTTTCGGCCGATAAAGCGGCGATAATTTTAGCGCACAGGCTTGATAATATGCCCCCTGGTTTCCTGAACTACATTTCCCAATTTAATCACAAGCAGCAAAGCCAACTACCTCTCTGGCAGTATCCACATTCCGACCGAGTGCAAGTGATGCGAGATTAAACTAAAAAGTGGGCTTGAGCCAGATGCCTGGCTCTAGTGCCGCACGAGGACCCCTTGAGAAAAAATAAGCCAAGCTTTCATGTGACTCCTGGTTGTAGCCCACACTGTAAACTAAAGCACCACAAATTAAACACATTATTAACATGAACCTTTGATGTAAACTATGAGAGGGCACAAGATGCTCATCCAGTGGCTGAATCAGCAATGTAAAATCAGAAAACCTAGAATTTCTTCCAAGCTTCTTCGCTTGACCAATTAGTTAAGAGTGCTCTGGTATAAATCGTGAAGCTTGAAAAATGAGTTTGGTGTGTGTGCAAATCCTGCATTGCCAATCCCTGGTGAGTTGCCCTGCTACTGCTGAAACAATGACAATGACGGTACCAATGAGTGAGGCGGACTGGCCTCAATGGTCCTGTGACCTCAGTGACAGTCGCTGTTGCTCTTGGGAGTGCTGCTTTGTGGGATTACCCAGAAGATTGGAGATGAACTTCAGTATGGATTGTAGTGGACAGGCCTTCAAGGTTAACCCATACTTCCACTGCTAGGGTTCACCTGCTAGTGCTAGGAGAGCAGGGCTTCTAAATACCAGTGAAGCCATCTAAATTCTAACATGGAAATGTGCTCCCTACAGAGAATGGTCTGGTCATGAAGGCTTAACCATGATTCCTCAGTTCCAAATTCAACAGCTCACATCCTTTCTCCTACTGGACACCATAATGCCCCACTGAGAGAAACTTGCAGTGCTTTCAGCTACAAACCAATTCTACCCGGATGCGGCTCAATTCAAATTATGCACTAGACAAGTGTAAGTAATATGTAGCCTGAAAAAAAAGTAACATCCTTGAAAAAGCAAACACTCGTAGTGACTGCAAGATTACGTAAAGCATGTCAAATATAAGCAGGAACAACATAGTAAACTTAACGCTATAACATTATTCAGAAATCAATAAGTATTTTTGCTTGATAAGTAAAGTACATGACAGCAGTATGGTTTATAGAGAACACATTCTTGAAAACAGAGCAGCGGTATACATTTTCTAAACTAAAGTAAGCAAAAAAGTAGACACATATTGTATTAAAAGTTTTACACTCCACATATCAACTAAGTATTGGAGTACCTCCAGGAATGGTGCACATCCCCACCCGGGGAAAACAATACTTTTCAAACAAAAAGAGCAGAAAACAACAGTAGCGCTTATCTAGAAAACTCTGTAAAGTGGCGCTAATGTGTTTGGCTGTGAATAAAACCAATCTGGCCACTTTGCGCTCACTCTGGCTTGTTTCATTTGATTATATTTCGAACCTTTTTTCCTCTTTATTTCGAAGATGAACTCTGGAATTCTAAAATGTTAGAAAGACATTTCCAGCAAAAATGTTGCTTTGTTTATCGATTTCACAGGGGGAAGAATGAAGGCATGGAGAGAAAATAGAGGGTAAGAGTCGGTGTTTTCACTAAGTGAGGATCGACAAAAAAAGAGGGAATAAAGGGGTGATCAGCTGCCAGCGTCAGCGCATAAGTGGAGAATGTGCTTGTCTGATTTCGGTAAGAAGGAAAAGACAGACAGTGAGTCCTTATCCTTCTCTGCCCACCCGTCCTCGAACGGCCAGGGAGGGCTGGGTCTTATCTACAGGCCTTTGTTATTACTGACTTTCGAGGACGCATTTTTAAAATAAAAAGGATGGGGTGAAAGAGTGATATGTCCATTTGAAGGCCTAGGGAAGTTTAGGATTAGCACTGTGTGTCGTGGGCGTGATGGCTGCCTGTACGAAGGAGCACTAGGGAGGACAGCAGTTTGACCTGTTTGCACCAGGCCGTGCTATGGCCAGAGCTATGTAAGGTTTGAGAATAAAAAGACCCTCGGGCTGAGCGTAGCAAGGACTAAACAGCACACCTGGGTACTGCGATCACCCACATGATCCTTGCAAAACTATGGCGACATGCAGGCCCGACGAGCCCCTCTCGCAGTTAGACCTCACATGCCTTCCCCTCAGCTTACCGCCTCCTTCTTCCACGCAGAGCACTGCGGCAGTACCTGAACCCGCATCTCCTGTCCTCTCGCTGTGCTTCTGAAGGGATGAAAGTCCGGTGCTGGTCCATGCAGCGCGCCGCGGTCACAGGCTGGTTAACAGCCACAATCACTGGTAGTACTTGTAACGCTGCCGCGGAAGTTACAAACTCAGACGACTTCGTGCGCATGCGTGAAATGACACGCATGCGCACGAAAAAAGGCAGAGCTCAACTGGTAATGCTGTTAACGCTGCCGCGGGAGCTTCAAATTAAATGAAAAATGACTTAGTACGCATGCGCGAAATGACGCATGCGCGCTAAAACGGCAGCACACGGGGGAGATCAACAAGCATTGGAAATGCAATAGGTCTCGCATTAGGAAAGTTTGAGCTATTGGTCTTATAAATGATTTTTTTTAATTTATGTGTTGTTTTTTAAAATAGCTAAGTTATTAGCTTTGTCATTTACAATGCCAATAGTTATAACTTTCGCAAATGTGACACCTATAGCATTTGTAATGCAACATGTTTTGTATTTAAGTGACTTAGATGTATTGATATTTCAATTAACAATGGCTTTTAATTTTTTTAAATAATTAATACTTTAATAATTTATTTAATTTGTAATGTCAATAGCTTAAACTTTTGTAAATAACTTTCGTGAAGATTATGTTCAGTGTTTTTTATTGTGACGAAAATCCAAGAACAGAAGTGAAATATTAACATATTTTTGTGATTTGTAATAAAGCTTGAAAACAGCTTGAAACATTGAAAGGACATATTTGAGCCAGTGATGCTGTGGTTGCGCTGAGTGATGATGTAGTTGCGCTGAGTGATGCTGTGGTTGCGCTGAGTGATGCTGTGGTTGCGCTGAGTGATGCAGTGGTTGCGCTGAGTGATGCTGGGGCGATGCTGAGTGATGATGTGGTGATGCTGAGTGGTGCTGAGTGATGATGTGGTTGCGCTGAGTGATGCTGTGGTTGCGCTGAGTGATGCTGGGGTGATGCTGAGTCATGATGTGGTGATGCTGAGTGGTGCTGAGTGATGCTGGGGTGATGCTGAGTGATGCTGGGGTGATGGTGAGTGATGCTGGGGTGATGCTGAGTGATGATGTGGTGATGCAGAGTGGTGCTGAGTGATGCTGGGGTGATGCAGAGTGATGCTGGGGTGATGCAGAGTGATGATGTGGTGATGCAGAGTGATGATGTGGTGATGCAGAGTGATGATGTGGTGATGCAGAGTGTAAAAAGAGGGAGAGGATGAAAAGGGGGAGAGGGTACAAAGGGGGAGAGAAAGGGAGAGAGAGGAGAGAGAGGGGGAGAGAGGAGAGAGAGAGGGGTAGAGGGTAAAAAGGGGGAGAGGGTAAAAAGGGGGAGAGAGGAGAGAGAGAGGGGGAGAGAGGAGAGAGAGAGGGGGAGATAGCAGGAGAGAGGAGAGAGAGGGGGAGAGAGGAGAGAGAGAGGGGGAGAGAGGAGAGAGAGAGGGGGAGAGGAGAGAGGGGGAGAGAGGACAGAGAGAGGGGGAGACGGGGAGAGAAAGAGGGGGAGACGGGGAGAGAGAGGGGGAGAAAGGAGAGAGAGAGAAGGAGAGGGTGAGAGGAGAGAGGAAAGTGAGGGAAAGGGAGAGAGGTAGACGGAGAGAGGGAGAGTGAGAGAGTGAGGGGAGATTGAGAGGCATTAGAAACGAGGGGCGACAGAAAATATTTATACCGGCGAACCTAAATGTAGATACAGTATGTACTCAAAGATCCAGAAGAGACAGGGCGGCGCTATACAAAAGTCCGGGGAGTATCTTTGTTTGCACAGCAGCGTGGTCTGGGAACAAAATGAATTTGATTGGTCAAAACTTAAGCATGAACCTCTCAGGTGATGAAGTAAAGCACAAGTGACAAGGTGCAATGTTGATTTGGATTTATTGTTTGTCGTGTGGGCGGGCACTGCTGAGGTGACAGACAAGAAATAAGAAATTTAAGAAATGTAAGAAAGGAGGACGCGGTGAAGGAAGGACCGAGATGCTTCAAGGGTCATGTTCTGAAGGTTTCGGAAATCCCGCTTCTCTGGTGACGTGGGTGTTGTGCCTTCCTCCTGGGGAAAAACACGCCTTTGGATGTTGACGACTGTGGTCGGGTGAAAAATTTGGAGTAAGCAGTGGGCGCACTGATGCCAGCAAAAGAAACAGCCTATCAACTGTCAGACCCTCCCAGACCTCTACCTGAATCGGTGAATTGTCTTTGAAACGTGTAAGCCCTGGATTCACAGTAAATTGGAGTGCATAGACCAGAAAGACGGTCGTGCTGTTGGATGTAGCTGGCAAACCTGGCAGGCTTCCCGTGCGTGCGCTGGTGAAGGTAGTCCCCTAGCGGAGTCGTTGGCACTCGAGAGTGATATGAAATGATGTAGCCTTGCCCCATTTCCCGGCGCTGTGAGACCTATCCCCGTGGAAATGCTCAGACACCAAGTGTGCCGCCTCGTGTCTTTTTTACATCTCCTCAGCTGGTCTAGGGATTTGCACGCATGTGTAGTTAGTCTTTTTTGCAATGCCGAGTACATGCACAGCACTATGACATTTTTATTATATACAGAAGGGGTACTTATTTTGTACCAATCACTGACCGATGTTAATGTAAGGGTTGTAGATGGTGGGTTGCACATGCCTTGTTTTCATTTCCATTATAATGACAATATTCCTTTCTTTGACCCTGTGCTCAATCAACGTGGACTGTATTATAGTGAATACGAGGGCCTTAGATAAAGAAACAGGAGAGGCGAGGAGGAAGGGAAACTGGGGTAAGAAACAGCCGACAGAGGAGAACAAGACAGAGGGCATTGCTGTGTGGAGGGGGGAGGAGAAATGCGACACGGCGGGCAGGGGAGGGGGCAGAGCGGGGAGAGCGGCGATTATTTTGTACCAATCACTGACCGATGTTAATGTAAGGGTTGTAGATGGTGGGTTGCGCATGCCTTGTTTTCATTTCCATTATAATGACAATAATCCTTTCTTTGACCCTGTGCTCAATCAACGTGGACTGTATTTTTGTAAATACGAGAGGCTTAGATAAAGAAATAGGAGAGGCGAGGAGGAAGGGAAACTGGGGTAAGGAACAGCAGACGGAGGAGAACAAGACGGAGGGCATTGCTGTGGGGAGGGGGGAGGAGAAATGAGACACGGTGGGCAGGGGAGGGGGGGAGGCGGGGAGAGCGGCGATGAGGGTGTGAAGCAGCAGGGGCCTTTGAAGTGAAGCTAAGCTTCACTTCAAGTGGGAGGAGTGCGGCTGAGGGAACAGATGGCGATTTGATGATGTGCACACGCATTGTAGGTCAATGCGCTTGCGCATTGACCTAAAAGCGCACGGGCACAGCACCAAATCGCCCAGTTGGGTAAAGTCTGTTTAAGTCGCTATAGTCTCGCTCTGCTCAATGCGCATGCGCATTGAGAGGCGAGACCTAAAAATACCTGGATTTAGAAAAGGAGCGTTCTGCGCATGCAGTCCTGTCAAGCGTCACGCAACAGGTGTGACGCTCACGCATTTCAGTGCGGTGATCCGCATCACCGCACTGAAATGCAATGTCACGCATTTTGCCACCTGCTGCCAGGCGAGCCACCAGCGGGGCATGTCACTGTCTGACTGTGCCCGTGCCCGTGGCTCTCTATGCTGCTCTGAGAGAGGTGCGCCTGCTCGCCGTGTCCCACAGTTAACTAGACTACTGCTGCAGCTCTCAGCTCTGAGAGCGCTACAGATGTATAGAAAAGAGTGCTGTCCCGTCCGGCCCGGAACAGGAAGTTAGTAAAGCGGCGCGGGCGGGGGAATCTGAGAGTGCAGGCAGCCTGCTGGTCACAGCCTCTCTCATGCCATGATGGCAGGTCGCCCGCCGCGGCCGCAGGGGGTCCGGCCGCAGCATGAATCGATTGCGACGCGGGCGGCCCGGCCACCCGCGCCCGCAAACCAGGCTGCAGCAGCAAAGCCCGTAGAGCTTGTGATTTGGAGGATTCTTGGCCAGCGGTTCAAAAAAGGGTGAGCTCGGCATCGGCTGCCCTGGCGGGTGAGTGAGGTCTGCTGCCCACAGGGCGAGAGAGAGCGCGAGAGAGGTCTGACTGCAGCTCTGTATTGGTTGCAGCCGCGGATCGGTGATAGCCGCATCTCTATGGAAGTCGTTAGGCAAGGTGCGGCCCGTATGAATAATCGCGTTGCAAAGTTCCAAGGCAGTGCCTCGGTTGAGTTTGGGTAATGAGTGAATGTTTTGCTCCCCGCTTCCCATGCTTTGTAATGCTTGAACTTCAAAAGCTATGTAATTTGTTAAATGTCTTTCAGTACAGAAATGTTATGCTCTGCCCACTGCACTGTTTATCAGGACCCCCGCCTCGCCCCTTACTCCGTGGTGCGTGTATGTTCCCTTGAAATAAAATGTATGTATGCCGTGCAAAGAAATGGACATATAACATGGGTTTGCTCCGAGTCATGGCCTGCATATTTTGTAACTGTTGACAATAAATAAATACATTGGCCGCCTTTCAAAATCTAAAGTCTCTGACACACAAAGGCAAAGAACTGCTGCACGAAATGTAAATATGCTGATAAAGTCCTTGGCTGTCTCCGTATTTTGCTACCAACGTGAATACTTCTGTTAGGGTTTCTTCCTCAGTGCAAGCTTGCACGTTGGTTTGGGCCACAGAGCTGGATATCCTTTCTCCTATTTTATTATTATTTGATGTAGGTATCTGGTGGAGGGATGGAGGTTGTCTTGTGACCCCTTCACACTGCTTACCCAATAGGCAAGATGGAAGTTATGGCGTTCATGGATTAACCTGATGAATGGGTAATTCGTTGGTGCTTGCTTCATTGGCACTCCAAGGGGAGAGTGAGCAGAACACGGTCCCTTGCTTTTATTTGCATAATCTGTCACTGTTCACTAAAATAGTTAAAAGAATGTTGTTGTTTTTTTACTTTTAATAATTGGCGTGATAATCAATATTATTTTGGTGTCATTGCCATGGAGTGCCCTAGCGGTGCAAACGTCATCGCTTAGCTACAACTCATCATAGTATCGTATAGCCAGGCCTTAATTGCAGCTGTAGATCTTCATGTGTCTTCGACATTGCACACATATTCACGTTCCATTGCTTGTGCTGGATAAAACTGCAAAAAAAATTCCAAACTTTGCAAACTCGTTTCCAGGCGTGCCACCCTCTTCCCAGTGATACAGCATTCCTCCTGTCATGCCAGCTTCTTTGCAGTTGTATGACTTTCTTCCTTCCTCATTCTTTTCATACCATTCTTGATCCCTGCGTCCGTCCGGTAGTTCTCAGATACAGTGAGGTAATAGAATGGTGCCGCCCTGAGGTCCAGCTGCGAGGGTTTCCTTTAAACCTGGGTAAGTGGGTAAAGAGTTTATTTGGGTTTTGTAGAGCGCAGCTTCTGCCCGTGGGCTTCTTGGTGCTGCCATCTGCTTGAAGCTAAGAGAGGTGCCTAAAGTTTGCCAATAGTCTGACCTACAAGGGTAGAGTAAACAGCCAGGTTTTAAAGAGTTTTCTGAAAAAAAGAAAGTTAGGCTGATTTCTCAGATACCATGGCATTTGATTCCAGAGACGGGAAGTAGCATGGTGAAACTTGTGCCACCCCAGGAGGCTTTGTGAATTAACAGAACGGACACGTTCCTAGATTGGCTGATCAAAGCGATTTATTAGAGTGTACCGGAATATTTTATTTTTAAGAAAAGCAGGGCCAGAGTTATTAAGCGTTTTGTGTGCCATGCAGAGCGCTTTGAAAGCTACTTTTTTATGGGGAGCCAGTGTAGTTCTTCTATGGCTTTAGAGATTGGTTCATATGTCTTAATATTTTTAACAGCTCTGACTACGGCATTTTGCAGTCTCTGAAGTTTTTAAGATGCCCTGCTGAGCACCAACATAAAGGGAATTATAATAGTCCAACTTTGATAATGCATGATAAGTGACCACTGTTTTCTGCATCTCAAAAGGGAACAAGCATTGGCATAGCCAATAGGTCTTGCATTTGGGACCTTATAAGTGTTTACCCATGCAACAGTTGGTGTTGTTTCACCAAGGATATTCTGCTGCATAACTAAATACTTTTAGGGTCCAAAAAGCGAGACCTATTGACTATGCCAATGCTTGTTTTCTTGTATCATAGCCATGATTTTCTTCTGAGCTGCCACCGGTCTGCCCTGTTACAGCTGAGAACTGACTGTACATCACATAGCAGTCTGTCTTCTCACTGACTGTAAGCTATGTTAGTAGTTGCTCGCACCTGGGTCAGGTGATTGTGAGAGCCACTGGTGCTCGCCAACGTAACTTCTCAGTGCGCCAAGCATCACTGAGTCAGAAGAGCCTGTAGTGTAGCTCTGTGTGGCAAACTGTGAGTGGGGTGATGGTGCCACCAGCAGGGTGTGGCAGGTAGTGGGCGCTATGCAGGACCAGGGCGCACTGCTCAGTAATACCGCTTGTGGATTATGATGTCACTCGTCCTTGTTGCTCAAATGGGTTTAATTTCTGAAATGTATATATTTCTCTTGTCAATTTCTTTTGTCCATCACCTTTTCCAAAATTGATTTATATTTCTCTTGTCTTCATTGCTAGATTTTGCTCGCGAGAAAATGCCACTCATAGTCGTTGAAATGTCACTCATAATTACACTGAAATTAAGAAAATGTCACACATAGCAATCTGAAACCTTGGCAGCTATGCGCATGCGTTTACTGATACGCATGCGCACAAACGAGGGGGGAGATCAGCCAGATGGGAAGATTGAAACTACGGTACACCGGCACTCCATTCATCTGGCGCGCCGGCGTCATCAGTGAGGAGGGCGGGACTTCCTGTACGAGCTGTCAGTCTATACAGAAGCGCACACAGGGGAAGTATTTATATTTTAAATATAAACTCGCATTAAATGTATAAATGCTTCGCGCGCGCTCACTATGAAAAGACAATATCCTCCCAATCCGTGTTTCAAACCCCTCACGGTGCACGCGCCTGCATTTGAAAGGCCGCGGATGGTTTTTATTTCTCTCCGCGCGCGCCGGATGGGTTTGTGTTGGATGAGGCGGGTCCGCACGGCACTTCCGGGTCATGGGGCGGGAGGCAGGGGAGGCCGGGCCGCTTCCTGGTCACGGGACGTGGCCACAAAGCAGTCCAAGTGCTCACTTCCGGCTCACGCAGGCAGCGGCAGCACAGGGCCCGTCGCACCCCAGAGTCTGGAGAAAGGTGTGTGCCGGCCCAGCCTCCCACCCCCGCCGAGGGCCCACTCCCTGCCCCTGCAACTCGGCAGCTGCCCCCCTCCGGGGCCCGGCATCGGGGCCCTCTCCTGCCCTCCCGGGCCCGGCAGCAGTCCCTCTCTCCGGCCACCTCCCCTCTGGGGCCCGGCATCTGACCCCTCGCCCGCTCTCTGCCCTCCAGGCACCGACAGAAGACCCCCTCTCCTGCCCCATCCCCCCCAAGGCCCGGCAGCAGAGGCCTACCAGTCTCCTTCCAAGGGAAGAGCCCGAGCCCCTCCCAGGTAAGCAGCTGGAGGGGCCCGTGTCTGTCACTGACGGCAGCGCCCTGTGCGAGCAGTGCGCCCCCCCTCACTACTAAGGAGAGTGAGGGCACCCACTGATGCCAACAGAGTGAGGGCACCCAATGATGACGGCAGAGTGAGGACATCCACTGATGCCAACAGAGTGAGGGCACTGTTGTACAGTGCTTTGCTCTCTCTTGAGCCTGCACTCTAGATCCCTTCTGGTGTTCTGTATTCTGGAGCGCTCTCCCTGCCTTCTTGGCAGTTGGAGCCCTGGTTGGACTTGGAGCTGACCTACTATCTCTGTGCTGCAATAAAGCTCAACTAAAGCTTACCTGTGCTTGTGGACTTACTTCTACTTTACATCATTTGGCGACTTGAGTTGGTGTGAGCTCCGACCACTGTCTCCTGTGTCCGCTGCAGCCTAAACTCGCTTTACAGAGAAGTAGTGCCTCAACTCCATCAAGAATCTACGCGTGTGATTCAGCTTTGATGAAGAAGTGTGCCCTCCGTCTCTACGGCGATAGCGACTTCGTGGTGAACCACTTGCGGTATCTCATTTATACCCATTTCCTGCTTTCAGCGCAGCGGTGACGTCATCTTCCTCAACGTCCCTTCGGCTGCAACGCGTATCCTGGCAACGCGATCTCCTCAAGCAGCGACGTCACCCGAACCACCTCTGTTGGTGAGTTGCTAGGCAACGCTTTGCCTCTGAGCGCGTTCGTGGAGGGCGCAGAAGCTATTGACTTGCAACGTCGGCGTATGACGCGTGACGCTCACGCACGACGTCTCGACGTTGTCGGCCATTTTGGACAGCTTTACAGTTACCTTGGTAACGCGCCGATTTAACGCGCCGAGGTGCACAAGACCTTCGCGTTCAACGCGAAACCTTCAGTAAGTGCCTCCCAGCTCCGCTTTACTTCAGTAAGTGCCTCCCAGCTCCGCTTTACAGCATTTAGCGCTACATAAGTTGATGTGTACTGCCTAAAACGATCATTTTAAAGCGCTACAAACGAGTGTGACAAAGCAGTATCCAGACCTTCAGCTTCATTGACAGTAAGCATTTGCTTCATACTTTTGTTTGCTCCACTGTTAGGTGTACTTTGTTCTCAGTATCTGCTGACATTTGCCATTAGTCATGTCACAATCAATCAATGTTGCCCTTCCTCCTCAATTCTTGTCAGAACCAGGCAATCCTCCCATAGCTTGGGAAGACTGGATAGTTATGTTCCATAACTATATAGAGGCTCTAGATGGTGAGGATTATTCGCCTAAACGGAAAAAAGCACTGTTGATGACCACGTTGGGCAAAGAGGGGCAGCGTTTGTTCAGATACCTACCACAAGTACTGCCTGCAGGTTCACAAGCCGATTTTGACGAATTTAAAGAAGCTGTCACAAGACTTGAAACTCGTTTTGGCAAAGAAGAGAATCTCATTCTTCAGAGATATAAATTTTATAAGAATAAGCAATTGGCTGAGGAAAGCATTGACGAATTCGTAGCAAGACTACGTGAATTATCTATTAAATGTAACTTTGGGCAAATGGCAGACGAGCTAATAAGAGACCAATTGGTGGTACAAGCCAACAATAGGAAGGTGCAAGAACGTCTTTGGGCGGCTAAGAACCCAACACTGAAAGACGCAATAGAGCTGGCCAAAGTTGTAGAGGAAAGTGAAAAATGCATGAGAGAACTGCAAAAAAGTGGCTTAGAGTCCAAAGTGTCTGAAGTCTCTCATAAAAGTATTGTAAGTGATAATAGCGATGAAGAATCTGCTGCCATCGCAATCGTCAGAAAAAAAGGTTACATTCTTCAAAGAAAGAATGTGCAAGCAACATCTCTCAACAAGAATAACCATAAAATGTGTTCAAGATGTGGTACTTCTTCTCATCCTTTAGATGGGAAGTTTTGTTATGCAAATAACAAAGAGTGTCTAAAGTGTGGTAAAACAGGACACTTTGCCAAAATGTGTAAGAATAGGAATTACTCTAAAGTTACAGTTGTTGATGAATGCGATGTTTTAAGACGGGATGTGAACAAAATTTTAGTTTTGACTGACACTGTCTGTGCGTGTGATAACCAGAGGGGTAATCCTTTTAAGGATGACTTTATAATAGATGGCAAAACTGTTACACTCATGGTTGACACAGGGTCGAAATGGACCATAATTCCCTTTTCCCTGTTGGAAAATGTTTGGGGGAAAAGAGCTTTGAAAGTGTGCGACATCTTCCCGTCTGGTTACCAGGGGGAGAGAATAGACATGCTGGGTTTCTTTGAAGCCGAAATTGTTTTCAAAGGCAGGTCAGCACATGGAAAAATTTACATATCAGCTGACGGTCCAGCAATCTTGGGCCGTCATCACCAATACGATCTCCATATAGTAGTTGATCCGAGGTCAGATAATCCAGTTTCCATAGTTGAGACTTCATCTGTAGAAGACATTTTGGCCAGATTTAAAAATGTGTTTAGAGACCAGTTAGGTGAACTTATTGGATACTCTCATCGAATAATTCTCAAAGAGGGAAGTTTGCCTGTACAGCACAAGGTTAGAAGAGTGCCCTTTGCTTTGAGAGATGAGGTCAAGGCTACGCTAGAGGAAATGCTCCAAGGGGGGATTATTGAGCCCATTGAAGCATCTCCTTGGATTTCGCCTGTTGTGATCTCGCAGAAACCGGACAACAAAATCAGGTTCTGTGTGGATCTCCGCTCTCTCAATAAGTGCGTGGTAGCGGATGTGTTTCCTCTCCCCAACATTTCCGAACTGGTGTCAACCCTTAGAGGTGCAAGGTTCTTTAGTAAACTGGACCTTAAGCACGCCTACCACCAAATTTGTCTGGACGATAGCTCAAAGCATTTAACTGCTTTTATCACTAGTGAAGGCACCTTCCAATTTACCAGACTACCTTTTGGGCTAGTCTCAGCTGCCAGCGTGTTCCAGAGACTTGTCTCTGAAGTCTTTAAGGGTCTTGACAAAGTGTTATTTTTTCAAGACGACATTTTGATTTATGGTAGTTCTTTACAGGAACACAATAAAATTTTACAGGATGTCTTACATAGGGTAGATGAGGCTGGGTTGACTTTAAGGAAAGAAAAGTGTGCTTTTCTCTTGAAAGAAATAGAATACCTTGGTTTTTGTTTGTCAGAGGATGGCATTAAACCCAAAAAGAATTTGATTGAGGCCATTGAACTTGCACCCTCCCCGGTTGATAAAGATCAACTTCGGTCCTTTATGGGCTTAATCGAGTTCTACTCGAAATTCGTAAGAGATTTTGCCTCTAAAACAGCTTCTCTTAGATCCTTGCTCAAAAAGGGTGTCAAGTTTAACTGGACCTCTGATCATGAATCATGCTTCAATTTGATTAAGAAGGAACTCAAATCTGCCAATGTCCTCACCCCTTTTGACACTACTCGGTCCTCCATCTTGATGGTAGATGCAAGTGCCATTGGGTTGGGCGCTGTTCTCCTACAGAAACATGGTGGTGTCGAAAAGACAATCGCATTCGCTTCTAGACCTTTGTCCTCTTCTGAGTCTAACTACTCAGTAATTGAGCGCGAAGCTCTTGCTGCGGTCTGGGGTACAAGTTACTTTCGAACCTACTTATGGGGTTATAAATTTGTTCTACGTACTGACCACAAACCCCTTGTCAACATCCTTGCTCCTGGTGGAGCTGGTAAAGGTTCTCCCAGGTTGGCGAGACTGGCTTCTCGGCTACAAGACTTCCAGTGTGAGGTTGAATTCATTCATGGGTGGAAAAACATCCAAGCGGATTGTCTGTCTAGGCTCCCTATGCCTTCCACTGACTGTTGTTCTGGGACCAAGTCCGATGATCTCGCAGTTGCTGTAATAGAGGATGTCTTGTCTGTATGTGGGGGCACATTTACTCGTGATGACTGGTCAAAAGGCATGGAGGAGGATCTGACCTTGAAGGCCGTCATCAGTCTCATTTCTAATGGTCCCAGGAGGGAAAGTGCAGTAAATCCCTCGGTCAGGCCCTTTTTAAAAATTTTGGATGAACTTTCCTTAGAAGGTAAAGATATTCTCATGAGGGGTGATCGTTTTGTTCCCCCTGTTCTGTTGAGAAAGAGAATTCTAGAATTGGCTCATGAGGGACACCTGGGTCAAAGCCTCACGCAACGTCGTGTCAAATTGAATTTCTGGTGGCCCTCTATTGATAATGACGCTGTGGATTGTGTATCGAAATGCAATTTTTGTAAGGAGGGTGAGAAGCGCCTCAAAGTTTTAGGCTCCCACTCCCCTCACAAGATTTCTTTTGCTAATACTCCCTGGCACAGTGTTTGCATTGACTTCATAGGCCCCATGTATGAGCTTCCTAGCGATCACCGGTTTGCAATTGTCATTATCGACTGTTTTTCAAAATGGTTATGTGTGCAGTTTGTAAAAGAAATCACTACAGATGCTACTATTAAGTTTTTGAAGGGAACTTTCAACAACGAGGGATATCCTTCCGTTCTCATTTCTGACAACGGGACGCAACTCACGTCCTCTAAGATGGCATCTTTTGTTAATGATTGTGGCATCAGGCATCAGAAGACGAGTCTTTACAACCCACAGGGGAATGGCATTTGCGAAAGGGTGAATCGCCTGGTTAAGGGCGTGATTCAAATGTTTGTGGAATCTGGCTCCTTTTCTAATGAGCGTGTCCAGGAGTTGGTTTGGGCTTACCGCTCCACACCCCACAAGTCAGGTGAAAAGTCTCCCTTTGAGTTAATGCGGGGTCGGTCACCAGCAAGCAAATTAACCCCTTCTTGGCTGAACTCTGGCTGTGAAGTCCCTTTGGTCCATGACAGTACCTCCTCTCCCATTTCCGTGGGGGACTTGGTCAAGGTTAAGCCGGGCAGACTTGCTAAGGGCCTTAGTAAATTTAGGGGTCCCTACAAGGTTAGGAAGGTTTTTCCTAATTTCGTTGTCCTATCCAATGGTGAGAGCTGGAATTACCGGAGAGTTGCCCTCTACCAGAAACGTAAAGCCTCTTCTTCTGATGACCTGCCTCCTGCCAATGTAGATGGTTGTAATGGCTACCTATTGTCCTCTGGTTCTCCTGCTGCTCCCATTTCACTGTCAGCTAGTCGGAGGGAGGTGGGTGGTGGTGATGCCTCCACTTCCTCGGGTACCTACCCTAATAGGCCTGTTCTTGATTTCAGTTCTACTACTCCTGATTCTCCTTCCGTACCTTGTACTCCTGCTCCTCCTCCCTCTTCCTTATCTGATGTCTGTTTGAGGAGCCCTCGCTCCCGACGCCCACCTATGTATTTGAATGACTATGTACATTAGCAGTTCCTTTCCTGTTGCTCTTTGTCTTTTATTTTACTGCAAGGAGAGGAGATATGTTGTACAGTGCTTTGCTCTCTCTTGAGCCTGCACTCTAGATCCCTTCTGGTGTTCTGTATTCTGGAGCGCTCTCCCTGCCTTCTTGGCAGTTGGAGCCCTGGTTGGACTTGGAGCTGACCTACTATCTCTGTGCTGCAATAAAGCTCAACTAAAGCTTACCTGTGCTTGTGGACTTACTTCTACTTTACATCAGGCACCCAATGATGACGGCAGAGTGAGGGCACCCAATGATGACGGCAGAGTGAGGACATCCACTGATGCCAACAGTGAGGACACCCACTGATGCCAACAGAGTGAGGGCACCCACTGATGACGGCAGAGTGAGAGCACCCACTGATGCCAGCAGAGTGAGGACACCCACTGATGACGGCAGAGTGAGGGCACCCACTGATGCCAGGAGAGTGAGAGCACCCACTGATGACGGCAGAGTGAGAGCACCCACTGATGCCAGCAGAGTGAGGGCACCCACTGATGCCAGCAGAGTGAGGACACCCACTGATGACGGCAGAGTGAGGGCACCCACTGATGCCAGGAGAGTGAGAGCACCCACTGATGCCAGCAGAGTGAGGGCACCCACTGATGCCAACAGTGAGGACACCCACTGATGACGGCAGAGTGAGAGCACCCACTGATGCCAGCAGAGTGAGAGCACCCACTGATGCCAGCAGAGTGAGGACACCCACTGATGACGGCAGAGTGAGAGCACCCACTGATGCCAGCAGAGTGAGGGCACCCACTGATGACAGCAGAGTGAGGACACCCACTGATGACGGCAGAGTGAGGGCACCCACTGATGCCAACAGAGTGAGGACACCCACTGATGCCAACAGAGTGAGGGCACCCACTGATGCCAGCAGAGTGAGGGCACCCACTGATGCCAGCAGAGTGAGGGCACCCACTGATGCCAACAGAGTGAGGGCACCCACTGATGCCAACAGAGTGAGAGCACCCACTGATGCCAGCAGAGTGAGAACACCCACTGATGCCAGCAGAGGGCACCCACTGATGCCAGCAGAGTGAGGGCACCCACTGATGCCCGCAGAGTGAGGGCACCCACTGATGCCCGCAGAGTGAGGGCACCCACTGATGCCAGCAGAGTGAGGGCACCCACTGATGCCAGCAGAGTGAGGACACCCACTGATGCCAGCAGAGTGAGGGCACCCACTGATGCCAGCAGAGTGAGGGCACCCACTGATGCTAGCAGAGTGAGGGCACCCACTGATGCCAGCAGAGTCGGGGCACCCACTGATGCCGGCAGAGTGAGGACACCCACTGATGCCGGCAGAGTGAGGGCACCCACTGATGCCAACAGAGTGAGGGCACCCACTGATGCCAGCAGAGTGAGGGCACCCACTGATGCCAGCAGAGTGAGGGCACCCACTGATGCCAGCAGAGTGAGGACACCCACTGATGCCAGCAGAGGGCACCCACTGATGCCAGCAGAGTGAGGGCACCCACTGATGCCAGCAGAGTGAGGGCACCCACTGATGCCGGCAGAGTGAGGGCACCCACTGATTACGGCAGAGTGAGGGCACCCACTGATGCCCGCAGAGTGAGGGCACCCACTGATGCCCGCAGAGTGAGGGCACCCACTGATGCCAGCAGAGTGAGGGCACCCACTGATGCCAGCAGAGTGAGGACACCCACTGATGCCAGCAGAGGGCACCCACTGATGCCAGCAGAGTGAGGGCACCCACTGATGCCAGCAGAGTGAGGACACCCACTGATGCCAGCAGAGGGCACCCACTGATGCCAGCAGAGTGAGGGCACCCACTGATGGCAGCAGAGTGAGGGCACCCACTGATGCCAGCAGAGTCGGGGCACCCACTGATGCCAGCAGAGTGAGGGCACCCACTGATGCCGGCAGAGTGAGGACACCCACTGATGACGGCAGAGTGAGGGCACCCACTGATGCCAGGAGAGTCAGGGCACCCACTGATGCCAACAGAGTGAGGGCACCCACTGATGCCAGGAGAGTCGGGGCACCCACTGATGCCAGGAGAGTCGGGGCACCCACTAATGCCAGCAGAGTGAGGGCACCCACTGATGCCAGCAGAGTGAGGGCACCCACTGATGCCAGGAGAGTCGGGGCATCCACTGATGCCAGCAGAGTGAGGGCACCCACTGATGCCAGGAGAGTCGGGGCACCCACTGATGCCGGCAGAGTGAGGACACCCACTGATGACGGCAGAGTGAGGGCGCCCCCTGATGCCAGGAGAGTCAGGGCACCCACTGACGGCAGAGTGAGGGCACCCACTGATGACGGCAGAGTGAGGGCACCCACTGATGACGGCAGAGTGAGGGCACCCACTGATGACGGCAGAGTGAGGGCACCCACTGATGACGGAAGAGTGAGGGCACCCAATGATGACGGCAGAGTGAGGACCCACTGATGCCAGGAGAGTCAGGGCAACCACTGGTGACGGCAGAGTCAGGGCACCCACTGATGACGGCGGAGTCAGGGCACCCACTGATGACGGCGGAGTCAGGGCACCCACTGATGACGGAGGAGTCAGGGCACCCACTGATGACGACGGAGTCAGGGCGCCCACTGATGACGGCAGAGTAAGGGCACCCACTGATGCCAGGAGAGTGAGGGCGCCCACTGATGCCAGGAGAGTGAGGGCACCCACTGATGCCGGCAGAGTGAGGGCACCCACTGATGCCGGCAGAGTGAGGGCACCCACTGATGCCGGCAGAGTGAGGGCACCCACTGATGCCAGGAGAGTGAGGGCACCCACTGATGCCAGGAGAGTCGGGGCACCCACTGATGAGAGCAGAGTGAGGACACCCACTGATGACGGAAGAGTGAGGGCACCCACTGATGACGGCAGAGTGAGGACACCCACTGATGACGGCAGAGTGAGGGCACCCACTGACGGCAGAGTGAGGGCACCCACTGATGATAGCAGAGTGAGGGCACCCACTGATGACAGCAGAGTGAGGGCACCCACTGATGACAGCAGAGTGAGGGCACCCACTGATGACGGCAGAGTGAGGACATCCACTGATGGCGGCAAAGTGAGGACACTCACTAATGACAGCAGAGTCAGGGCAGCACATCCATACAACCACTCACACACCCATACCGCCACTCACACAAACACTCACTCTCCAAAACAGCCACTCACACACCCACCCCACCAAGAACCAACTCAAACAGCCACTCACTCATCTAAACAGCTACTTACACACCCAGCCACTCACTTATACAGCCATTCAGACACCCACTCATTCATAGTCACTACACACCCATGCAACCATTCACACACACAGTTATAGACTCTTAGAACCACAGACCCCCACTTATACACCCACACTATCAGTCATACTCACACAGCCACTCACACACCCATACAGCCACTCTCATACGAACAGTCACCCGCATAATATATTTTAGAAGTAATATTCCTCAGTAGTAGTATACAAAGTATAGTAATTTAACTTTGTAGTAGCTTAGTATGTCACTTTAAGTTTGCGAACTTTTTCAAAGCACTAACACTCACTGGATGATGTCATCAGTGATGTCATTTGAGGAGTCATCAGTGATGTCACTGACCATGTCATGAGTGATGTAATATGTGAGGTCATAAGCTGTGCATTGCAGGGGCGTCAGTTGGCTCAGGTAACTATAACTGAATTCACTGGTTTTGTACGAGTGAAATTTGAACCTAACTATAATGGACTTGTAACCTTTGTGTTTTTTTAAAGTCATAAAGGAGATTTGGGCATTACTGAGCTTGGCAGATTTTCCCTTTGGAAGTTAGCCAGGATTGTAGTGTTACTAATCACATCCAATCCATATTCACTGCCTCACTTTATTATGAAGCTGCTCAAAATCTGAAAGCCTTGCGTTTAAAAAAGGGCCTCCCATACTCTGCATTACTTTCTTTATCCAAAGACTCCCGGGAGGAATTGGGTTGGTTTGTGGCTCTCCCATATAGAGGCTTTGAATGTAAGATCTATCTTAAACTTGGTTCCTGTTATCACGTTAGAGTCTAATGCAAGCAAATTGTATTAGGGAGCTCGATGTGGAATGTTGTACAGGAGGAAATTCGTGACACGATGAAGCACTGTTGCTGTAAACAGTTTGGTTCAGGACAGGGTAGAGTGTTGCATTCTGTTCTGGAAGGACAGCATCTTGGCGTCTGTTATGTAAACGAGGCTGTACCCGTCCTTAAGGCTTTACAAATTCAGCCATAGAAATTTGGCATTGATGTCTAGAAAGGGACATATGGTGCACACAGAATATCTTTCAGGTTTGGCAAACTGTATAGATTATTGGGGGTGGGGTGGGCGGGGTTCAAGGTTTATACAAGACAGGAGTGACTGGTCGCTTCATATGGATGTTTCGTCAACTCATGCAACTCTGGGGTCTTCTTCAGATAGACCTATTTGCCTTCAGTCATGGCTGCATCTTAGGCAATATTTCTCAAAAATTGTTTGTAGTCAGACTGAAACATGAGCCCTTGTAGAAAAAGTAGCCACAATTGCCATAATTTTATAAGTCCTTGAAATACATGAGACTTTAAAGAGATTAGATACCATGGTCCTGGTCCTATAGTGGCAGACAAGAGGAGGGTCAAACTCCAAGGATTCTTATGGAAATCCCCAACTTGCTACAAGTTTGAATACATTTGACATCAGTCAGTGTAATGGGAAATCAAAGGAATGTTGCTCTGATTCCTCGGTATCCCCAGCTCTCTCTAGCCAAAGTGTTATAACCCCAAATAAGAACTTCTTGAAGTCCCTTTGTTTGAACAAAGCTTTGGCTTTAACAAACCAATGCCTTGCCTTTAGTTCTTCAAGAAACAAAGAAATACTTATCAAAGGCGTCTTCAAATAAATACTGAGCTGAATGTGCTGACAGGATCACAAGTAGGGTCTAAGAAAAGAATAACAAAGATTAATATTGAGATGAGGCAGTAGCCAAATATTCCTAGTTCCTGTTATGTTATTTTTAACCGGCTGCACACTTGGACTGTAGATAACAGTATTCTAACTAACTGTCAATACAGTTTTCGTCGGGGTTGGGCACAGTGCATCAGTGCCTGAATTTACATCTGATAGTAAGTATACTATCATCAGGCGATGTCCACTGTACCTAGCCTTCATGGATATTTCCGCCACTTTTGATTGTGTAAATAGAACTAAACTCTGGCTGATGCTAATTAAATAAGGGGGCGCTATTGCGTCGGTAAATTTTCTATATGACCTTCATGAAAACGCAAGCGTAAAGGTACAATAAGGTCACACAGGCAAACTTTCAGATACTTTTCCGTTGTCCAGTGGAGTTCACCATGGGTGCGTACTGGCACCGCTACTTTTTATTTTATATATCAACTAGCAGCCCGTCCCGACCTTGTCCGGGAGCAATAATGGCTTAGGGCCCCCGTCCGCCCTGACGTAATGCAGTATTATGGCTGTATGTTTACTTTTGGAGGCTTTTGTAACCTGCACACGTTTGTTAACCTGCACGCTCCTCACTGCCCACGTCACTTTTTGTCACCTGCAGACGTTTCTCTAACTTTTTCCTCCTGTAATGGGCTGTTTGCCACCCTCTCCACGTTTCTTTTTCCGCGGCCGCTAGCGCCCTGCTCAGGTTTCTTAACCTGCACGCTCCTCACTGCCCACGTCCCCGCCGCCGCTTTTTCCTCCTGTAATGGGCTGTTTGCTACCTGCTCCATGTTTCTTTTTCCGCGTCCGCTGGCACCCTGCACACGTTTCTTAACCTGCACGCTCCTCACTGCCCACGTCCCCGCCGCCGCTTTTTCCTCCTGTAATGGGCTGTTTGCTACCCTCTCCACTTACCTGCACACGTTTCTTTTTCCTGTGGCTCGCTCACCGCTCCTCTCTGCCTCCGCTTTCACCCTACCTCATCCGCCGCTCAGCGCTCCTTCCCGCCGCCGCTCCTCACTGCCTGCCCTCCGATCGCCGCTTATGTCCGCTGCTCCCCGCGCTGATCATCACTGCTCCTCCCCGCGCTGTACGCCGCTCCTCCTGTCAGGACGCACGTCGCGGCCGGCGCTACTTTGGAGGGACTACTTTTTTTTTAAAGATAACTTTTTAAATAACGTTTATTTTTAAAATGTATATAGCCTACTAGCAGCCCGTCCCGACGTTGTGCGGGAGCTATCAGGCTCTCAAACATCACCCTTCCTCCCCGCGCTCAGGCTCTCAAACATAACTGCTCCTCCCCGTGCTCAGGCTCTCAAACATCACCGCTCCTCCCCGCACTCCTGCACGCTGCAACCCCACACTCACCTACCTCAGCCCACCGCGGGCGCCGCAGCTCCTCAATTCACCGCTCCAAGCTGCCAAATCACTGCTCCTGTCCGCTCCACGCTGCCAAACCTCACCGCTCATGTCCGCTCCACGCTGCAAGCCCACCACGGGCGCCGCCGCTCCTCAGCCTCCCCACACTCACCTACTTCAGCCCACCGCGGGCGCCGCCGCTCCTCAATTCACCGCTCCTGTCCGCTCCAAGCTGCCAAGTCACCGCTCCTGTCCACTCCATGCTGCCAAACTTCACCGCTCCACACTGCAAGCCCACAGCGGGCGCCACCGCTCCTCAGCCTCTGCAAACTTTACCGCTCCTCCCCGTGCTCCTGGCCGCCGCTACTCCCCGTGCTGATGTCAGCACGCACGTCGTTAGCGCACACGGCCGGCGCTACTTCCAAGGGACTACTTTTTTTCCCCGTCAAGTTTTAAAATATTGTTGTTTTTTTATTTATATAGCCTATGTCCATCTGCAGACCCTCACGATTCCAATGATGTATCGGGTGTGTGGATTGGCGCTGTGGTTCCCGAGTTTACCCGCCTCAAAGTTTCAAAGTTCTTGCTTTATTATAGTAGTATAGATAACCATCTACACACCCTGACGATTTCAACGGTGTATCGGGTGTGTAGATTGGTGCTGTGGTTCCCGATTTTACCCGCCTCAAAGCCTGAAAGTTCTTGCTTTATTATAGTAGTACTAGCAGCCCGTCCCGACCTTGTCCGGGAGCAATCAGGCTCTCCCGACCCCCGCCTGCCCTGACATTGTCCTCCGGAGGCTTACCTCACACAATTATGCCAGAGGCCCAGTGTTGCAGTGGTGGCCAGCAGCAGCGCCTGAGGTACTGGGGAGCTTTCTGGGTAAGTGGGGCTCTGGTGCTCTGTTTGCAGGGATGCGAGGATGAGCAGAGGTTGCAGGGATAAGAGTAGGAGTTCACAGAGTATGGAGCGGCCGGCGGGAGTCGGGAGCTTGAGCACAATTATGCCAGATGGTCCCCCGCCTGTCCCGACCCTCGCCTGCTCCAACATTGTCCCCCAGAGCTTTTTTGTTGTAACTCCCCGTCCTCCGCGTGCCCCGACCCTCGCCTGCCCCGACATTGTCCCCCAGAGCCTTACCTCAGTCCCCGCTCCTCAGTTAAGTGCTCCTCGCCGCTCCGCCGGTCGCTGCTGCTCACCGCCTGTGTGCCGCTCGTCAGTGCTCCTCCCCCGCGCCATGGCCGCCGCTCCTCAGTTCAGTGCTCCTCGCCGCTCCGCCTGTCTGCTGCTGCTCACCACCTGTGTGCCGCTCGTCAGTGCTCCTCCCCCGCACCATGTCTGCCGCTCCTCCTCGCGTTCCTGGACGCCGCTCCTCCTCGTGCTCCTGGACGACATCAGCACGCAGGTCGCGGCCGGCGCTACTTCGAGGGGACTACTTTTTTTTAAATGTAAATTTTTTAAATATAACGTATTTTTTAAATTTATATAGCCTATGTCAGTCTGCACACCCTGAGGATTCCAACGATGTATCGGGTGTGTGGATTGGCGCTGTGGTTCCCGAGTTTACCCGCCTCGAAGCCTCAAAGTTCTTCCTTTATAATAGTAGTATAGATAGATGATATGAATGAATCCTTATTAGACTCTACCCAGGATGTGCCCATAATTGCCAATCCAGCTGTACCGGCTTTATTATATGCAGACGGCACTGTAATGCTGGCCAGAACCCCGTGCCCTCCCCCTACAAACCCTCCGCAATTTGGTGAATTCTTTTGACCAAACCAATTTAGCAAAGTCACACATTATGGCGACTGGCCCAGGCAAGAAATTTGTGCCAGTATTACATCTGGGTGACAAGCAGCTAAGCACAGTTAATAACCTTTGTTACCTAGGGCTGGCCTTTGATGCAAGCAACTCTTAGCATCTGCAAGTAAATACTGCACACAGGAAACTAGAGAGGCCAGCAAGCTCCCTTTTTAATCTCACTAAAAGGGATGGAAGGGCTACTATCTCTCCCTTTGTCAGAATCTACCAACTGCAGTGCATAACCATTGCCACAACTGGGCCTGAGTTTGGGGGTCTCATAACGCAGCCCCTATCTAGGTGCAAGAGAACAGAATCTGTAGAAAACTGCTAAATCTCAAGCACTCCTTTTATTTTATACTCTGAACTCAAGCTCCATAATAGATCGCATTAAATGAACTCTCCTTCTGTTATGGGTTAGTGTTTGGAGTAATAACGATGCTAGCGTAAACAGGGCAGTCATCGAAGACTGCCTGAAATTGGATAGGGGCTCTACCAGACCCTGGGTGAGATATGTATGTAAAACTATGGGTGATATTGGCTTGCCAGAAGTGTTCAGTTTCAAGTTTATTTATTTGATTTAGTTCTCTACTAAGAACAACACATTTCTAAAAAGATGCTAAAATACATTAGATATTTAAAAATTGGTAATTGATCATTCTAATACATTTAAAAAAGATTTTTAAAAATGTAAACAGATTATAACACACAAGTTCATTAGGAGGTGACCTAAGAAGTGAAATCAAACTCTGAATGGTTGTACAATTACATCTGTTTGAAATAATTTTAAATACCGTTTTCTGGCTTCTACCATTGCCGAATTAGGGCAAACGGACAAAACATGCTTCAATTCTTGTACACCTCTGTTACAATGGTCACATATACTACAGGCATTTTTGTTAAAAATCCATTTGGAAGTAAATGATTTAAAAGGGAGAATCTCAAGCCAAAATAATATAATGCATCGCCTGACTCCATGCCTTAAAGTGAAACGAGAATACTGCTGCACTTGTTAGGTCTCGCTCGAGACCTATTGCTACCGAGTTGCCTGTCAAGGGAGACAGAGCGGTGCACGAGCCAACCAGGGTCTTGTGGACGCGCTTACGCACACACACACACGTGCAGACACACACACACGCGCAGACACACACACACTCACACTCACACACACACACGTGCCAATCCCCCCAAGCCCCACTTACCGCATCAGCGGCCTCAGCCGCCACTCCTGACTTCTGCTGCCACCGCTCCTCTACCATCCACTCCGTGGGCCCTGGCTTCTCGCAAAGACGGAAGTCCCGCCCCACGACAGCCATGAGCGTGCACATCCCGAGACCGGAATTTCGGGTGCGTGCACGCTCATGGCCTGTTCTTCTTAATTCTAACTTTTTCGCCTTACTTCCTGCTAATGTGGTGTTTTGTGTTTGTTAAACGTTGTTGGGGAAAGTGTGGGCCTATAAAATATATCGCGAGGGTTCGAAAAAAACCCACCTCTGTGGCATCAAAATGAAGTGCTCGCGTTGTATATTAAATCTATAGCAGTTATGCCACCCTCGGCCCTCTCCGAGGCGCGGATTTGATACAAAGAGTGCAGAAGGCAGGGGTCTAGCCTGAATGTCGGGGCGCACCGCAAGGTCCGAGACCCGAAGCCGGACCAAAGATGACATCAAGAAAGTGATGGCGGTGATCGAGAAAGTTAGCCGTGCATGGAGGTGTTTTGGGGGATACTGAGGGCTAACCCCCTAAATAACCCACAGAGAGCAAGGATTGAATGCACGCGCAGAGATGTGTCGGGCTCCCATTAATAGAATAGAAAAGATCCTATAGCTCAGGTTAGAGGTGCAGAGATAAGTTCTGTGCAGGCTTGTTAGATAGCAGTGGAGGAGTGCTCTTGACAGGCTTGAAATGCTTCCCAGCGCCGTCGATCTTGGCTGGAGTATTTCAGCATTGCTATGTGTGGTTGCCAGTGCTGGAATAGCAGGGAGTGCTACAGTGTATGATGGATGTACATTGGTAGAGCTGCGAGTGCGGTCCAGTAACAGTACACCTGGCGGTGCTTCGTGACAGGATTGGAGTGCACTGGCTGCGCTGTATGAGGTTCCACGTACTAGAGAGTGCGGCTGCTGTATGTGGTCTGGATTGAGGTGCGCAGGCAGTGTGTGTGTGTGTCAGTGCGTGTGATACCCAGTACTGGAACAGCAGCAGTTAGGATAGAGGTGCATTGTTCGAGTTGTGTGCTGTTTTCAGTAACAATATTTGCAGTGCCTCAAGACAGGACTGGGATGCACTGGCAGAGGGTCGCGTGGTGCCCAGTACTGTTGTACGTGACCCGCAGGTCGGAGTTGACGTTCTTTGGCTGCGCTGTGTGTGGCCCTCAGTAGTGGAATGGCCGGATGAGTGGTGCGTGCTTTACGTCTGACCTGCCTCTTGCTCTCAGTACAGGGAGAAGCGCTGGGTGACAGTGGTCGACACCTCCCTGTGCATCTACAAATGGGTCCCAATCGATCCCTGGGAAGAGGTGAATGAGCTCATACCTCCGTAAGTTTGTCGGCAACGACCTGTTAAGAATACTTCCATTCTCAAGGTACTTCTCTCATTAAAGCTGTGCTCTCGCAAAATGAGACCGACTTAGTCTCAGCCAGCCCTACGGGCCTTTCTAGAAGTCTCTTTTCACTGTGTCCATCTGCATGAATCCTTTCCCCGAGGCTTAGTAACCCCGAGTGACTGAACTCCAGTTAGGCAGCCCGATGGGTCGAACAGCCACTGCAGATATCTGTTTGTTACTTCATGCTATATATGGCTCCAGACTGATGCAAGCAGGTGTTCGCACTGGAAATGGGATTAAAACTCAGGGGTAAATTGCGCACATGGTGCTTTTGCCCGTAAGATTTTAGTCAGGAAAAACATGATGGCAATCATAAGGCAAATAGTACCAAAAATGAGGCTGTGCACCTTGGAACAGGGAAAAAACATTCTTTTTGTGCGTGTTCGTTTCATCGTTTCAAGTTTTGAACTCTGAATAAGGTGCATGTTTTGCACATGTTAACTACCACACCCCAAGCAATCAGCATTTATTGGATGAGCATATGCACTCCAGAGTCAGCCCGTTTTGTACTCTAGGCTAATAAGGTCATTTAAAAGTGGATGTTAATGGCGGAGAACGAACATTTGTGCAGTAATGTATTTGTTGTTTCTGTAAAGCACAGATGTGGCAATAAATCACATTGTCACATTTTTGACCTGCAACAAATCGAGCATGCATTGCTTCTTAAGCAATCGCTGCCTTTTAATGGCATTGCAGATGTGTATATTTTTTCATTATGTGTAAATAATTAATGTTCATGAATACATGCATTAAATTTAAATGTTGGTTTGTGTATTGCCAAAAGTCATTCAAACAAGTAGAGACGTGCATATGTAGTTTACATGTGAATACACCGATTATAAATATTGCCTAAGATTCATGTAGCCTGTATAACAACATGTATCTCCTATATGTCTGTAAAGACAGAGACCCATTCTCTGGTAGGAAGGTGGGGGCATCCCTTTCCGAGACATGATTTCCCATAGTGTCACTTCACGCATTGCCAATGCATGCTAACTATGGTATCAAGTCCCTCCTCTGTTTTGTTAGGGTGTATGCCCATGGGACAGCTAAGAGGGAATGCATCATAAGAAGATGGACGGGCTAGTAGGGGGATAAGTGATGGGCAGGTTAAGAGACGGTGGTAAGACAATTGAGGTCAAGCATCCCACATTCTGGGCCTGGTTCCAAGTTTGTTGGATTGAAGATGTGGTGTATCACACCTGATAAGTACGGCACCACAGGGATCTGACTTTATTGGGTGCATTAGATAGCATCTATTCTGAGTTTGCTGGGGTTTAACTCGCAGACTTTGCTGCCTACTACACCAGAATCCATATTTCTCAGTAAATACCATACTGCCTTACCCTGTTGGATTCCTGCGGTTTCGTTCTGTTGTAATTTCCCTAAGAATAACTTATTTAACACACATTGTATTTACCGGGGGCACTAAATACCACCCAACTCAAAATTCAGGCCTTCAGAGACCAGAGCTTTACACAAGGATTAGAACATTCGGACAAACTCTGAACCAGAGCCTAAATGGTTGTATGGAAATCAGTGGTCGTTAAAGTAGTTCACTGAAATGGGGAGAAGCAGCATCATTACAGCAATCTAGACATTCTGATGCAGGCTTCCAGCGCAGACTCCTCACCATTTAATTAATCCCCAGTCGTTAGGATGCCTTCACTCAAGTAATGAAACAGTGGGTAGCGGTCAGTGATGCCAAGCAACCACATTTAGCAATAAGCCTCACATAAACTATGCATGCATTATTTCTTAAATATCAGCTTTAAATCTAATTCTAAAAATGCAATAATTTTGTCTGAGTGTCAGAGTCCACTTGCTTACCAACTCTATTCTCTTGAAGACTTGCAAAGGAACAGAAGATGCTTGCTTTCCGACTCCCACTTCCAACCAATCAGAATCAGAAATATATCATGACTCTAACTGATTAGATAGAGGGAAGGGGAAAATTGGATAAAATAACGAAAGAAATAAAACAGAAGAGACTGGTCCTGATCCTCTGGAGTTCCGTAGGAATCTTCAATCAGCTTGCCAATCAGCTTCTCGAAGAACCCTAGGAATACTAAACACATGCAAGATAATAATATCACTGTACCTGTAAACTACTCAGGCTTCCCTATTACTCTTTCTAGTAACACCTACCCAGGAATCTGTAACAACCTGCTGCTCTTATATTCTGAAGTGTAGCTTTGGATTGGTCTGCCTATTCTGTATTTCCAGATGACAGGTCTACCACTTACTTCTGTAAAATAATAAATGTGTTATTGTTTTTTCCTGCTCTATGCTCTGTACTTGTACTAATTTTATACTACTTGTTTTTTCTCCACCTACCAGTGTTGTCTAAACGTTGGCCTTATATTTCTTTTTCTTTATATATTCTTCTTTAATACAGGATGTTTTCTCCTGAATAGACGAATTAACCTCATTCAACTCTCCAGGTAAGTTTTCTTTTCTTCTGCTTGTAAATTCCTTTAACTGTACTGAAAACCTCTCTAACACTGTCCCTATCTCTTTCTAGATAATACTTGAAGTCTTCTGCCTAGCACTGTTCAGCAGACGAAATGCAACAATTGATGAGCCAGTCTTTAATTCATTAAAACAGTTCATGTACCTTTTCTTGCATTGGTTAAGCTGCTTAACCCCTTCCATGCTCATGACGAGCTCAGCTCGTCATCATGCACGGTTGAGCTGTGCTGATGACGAGCTGAGCTCGTCATGAACAATGGGAAATCTATGAGTTCAGCACCGGGGGGAAAACACCTAGCAGCCAAGGTGTTAAACAATATATACCCAGTCACTTGAATTTGAACAGATAACAGGAAACCTCCACTTAGCTCTGAATTTCTCTGCTACTCCAAATGAGTCTCTCTCTCTCTCTCTCTCTCTCCTTCTGTGGATTAATGACTGGAATTCTCGGCTCTGGGTAATGGTTCTTCGCTGACACGCAGTTTCCAGAGCTCAGGTTTCGGCTTTGAAAACGAATTCTGCCTTGAACGCTCTGCAGCCTCTTTGTCTTCGTGACACTCCAAGGTCAAGGCAGCGAAGTTTAAATAAACACTACGCTGACTGGAAACGTTTCTTTCTTCAACCTTATTTTCTAAGACTCTCTCAGACGCGACCTCTGCGGCCGGATTCCTCAGTGAAGTGCGCAGTTCCGAACGAACGCGCGCTGCACCTGGACTCCCAATCATGCGCTGGAAAAGGCTAGACTGCTAACCTAGCATTTCGCGCATTCCACAAATGGGACCACGTGAAGTCTCGGCTGGCGCTCCATTTTCTTGTTTTAAAACATATTGAATCTGCATCAAACTTACTAGGAAGAGGGATCCTGACACTGAGACATCAGTTTGTCAGTTTCTGAAAATGCAGACTTTTTTGATAAATTAGCTGAATCTACTTCCCTTTTGCAACACCCCAATTGAGTCAAAATGCTAACAGCTTGTCAATTTCACTAAGTGTTCACATGTACTCCTGCAAAATGAACAATTGAGGGACAGAATGCAGACCAATGTCATACATTTACCCAGTACAGAGATCTGGGCCTAAATCCCTTGTTCTTTTTCTCTCCATACCATTCCTGTTTAAACCTATCCATATGCAAATCAGCCTTGACCCTGCGCCCAATGGGAACAGTCCACCCAAATTGCCAGGCCAGGTCCTCCTTGGACTGTAAACAAGTATCCTAGGACCGGTTTTGGGGTTTCACCCCCTTATCAGCCAGGATAGCTTGACTCCAGTGGCATGGAGAGCACGGTACCCACGTCTGGGCATACCGGTCCCACTCAGGGTGACAAATGCAAAAAGAACAAACCAGTCCCAGGATGCTTGTTTCTGGTCCAGGGAGGACCTGGCTTGGTAGTACGGGATGGGCTGTACCCATGACGCACAGGGTCAAGACGGATTTGCATATGGCCAGGTCTAAACTGGGGTGGCATGGTGAGAAAAAGAATGATGGATTTAACCCAGATCTCTTGACTGGGGTTGAATGTTTGCATTGTTCAGCATTCCGTCCGTCATTTGTTCCTTTTTCCTTTTGCCAACCTAAGTGGGTAGGGTATGCGCAGACGTGGGTCCTATGCTCACTGTGCCACTGGATTCAAGCTAACCTGGCTGATGTGGGCCGATAGCCTGAAACAGGTCCCAGGATGATTGTTTCCGATTCAGGGAGGACCTGGCTTGGCAGTTCGGGCTGGACTGTACCCATGAGGCACAGGATCAATTCTGATTTGCATATCGCTGGGTCCAAACTGGGGTGGCGTAGTGAGCAAAAGAACGATGGATTAAGCCCAGATCTTAGTGACTGGGGGTGATTGATAGCATTCTTCAGCATTCCGTCCATCTTTTGTTCCTTTTGCACATGAACTGTCATACATGGACATATTCTACCCTTTGTCCCCATTTGTCATCATAGTCATTTTCCAGCACTGCACTAGGGATAACCTGAATTATGTTGAAATGATGTCAAAGATCATCACATTAACTTCAGCATGAGCAGCATTGTAACAGAGCCCATATTATGTAATGGAGAGTCACAAGTATGTCAAACACCTATAATGTATCAAAGGTTGGTCTTTATTTTGCCAGAGATATCAAGTTATGTTATGTTATTAAGTTATTTAATAAAGCACACTAACACTGATTAGTTTCTTGGCGCTCAAGAACCGTGACATTTGTCAAGAATGCTCACTTTATATTGTATTTCTCTGCAGATTTGTAATGTGTACGCTTTTTATTTTTATATTTATATTTCTACCTTTCTTATACTCCTTTTCTTTCTTCTTCAATTCTCTTTCTCCTCTTAATACTTAATACATTTTTGAATGTCATATTGGTTAATTTTAGATCATAAATTGCGTTTTTTACATTCTCTCTTCTCTTATTCTCATTCCCTTCTTTTCTCACTTAACCCCTTCGATGCTCATGTCGACCTCAGCTCGTCATGAGGCACAGTGGAGCTGTGCTGATGACGAGCTGAGCTCGTCATGAATAGTAGGAATGACCCTCATGCAGCACAGGAGGGGAAAATGCACAGCAGCCATGTGGTTAAGGTGTGAAAATATATTCCCCCCCTTTTTAGGTCTCGCCTATTCTATCTCGTAAGGGATTGATAGGCGAGATTATAGTAAGCTGTCCGAAAAGTCTAACTAGCTGCGGATCGCGTACAGTTCATGTGAGCTAGGCGCGTGCACATCATCACCAGCCACATCACACACCACAGTTTGTATGTGCCTCAGCATCAGACTTCAAAGGCTGCCGGTCCTCCGCTCCCCGCATCAGACTTGAAAGGAATGCACTCCCCCGCCCTACCATTGCAATGCCGAGAGCTCGTTTTTTTATTAGCCATTCACGCACGCAAGCAACAACATTAACTCTATAGTTTGCTCACTCTGTCCAATTTCTTTGGATTTGTATTCTTCCACAGGTAAAGGTAACATTAGCTGTGTGCTTCGAAATTTAAGCATTTGTTATTCACTTTGTGCACGCATTTTCTTTTGCTGGGACAAGCACGCGTGTGGCGTGCACAGCTCACTTTATTTTTCTTTTGAAATAGCCATTCAAGCACGCAACACTCCTGGGCAATAAATCTCAGCATTAGTGAATGTCCTTTAACATTTCCGCATTGCTTACAAATATTAGCCTTATATATGTGCTTTAAAATATCAGCATTAGTGAATGTGCTTTGAAATCTCCGCATTGCTTTCAAATGTCGGCCGTAGTTATTCATTCGTGCACAGCTTTTTTTTTTTCTTTCTTTTATTAGCCATGAGTGAATCGCATGCTCTGGTGTTCCTCCATTCACATTTCTTTCCGATCCTTCTCGTTCTTGCAAGTGATTTGTGGGTTTTCACACTTGTTTATTTTCTGCCTGCACTCCAACTTTCCATCCAGTCAACAAGCAGTAGTTTCTTTCTGTTGAGTGCTCTGAACTAACTGAAACGTGGTAACATGCATGCAGTACTTTATAAATCTGCTAATAAATGGTCACTGAACTGAGAGTGATTCTCCTACACTTCTTTGTAGAGAACTACACCTGGTGACAGAAAAACTGCTGGGCCGGGTCAGTATGGCGTTTTCGGGCAGCCCGCCTCTCTCCTGTCATTGTAGTGTTCAAAGGATGAGAACTATATTCCACCGGCCCCTCTAAGAACTGCTGGGCAAGTCATTTACTTCTGCATGGCTTTCTAGGGCCACTAGCCTCGTAGCACTGCTTGAGCACACAACAGATGTCCTCCATAACAAAGGCAGAAGGCATCTAAAACGCCACTTTGCCTATGCAGGGAAATATCCTACCAATGACTCCCCTGCACTGCTATACTATCCTTCCACTACACCACCAGTCTATGTAAATTTTTTCCACGTATGTAGCAAAGCTTTCAGTTTCTCGTGCATGTGTATAGCGCACTTTGTGGCTGTCTCATAACTGCTATTTAAACAAATGCTTTTTTTGTGAAATCACCCCATGCCGTCCTTGCACTTCAATGGCATCCGTGCCCCTCCCTTTAGTCGCAGCTCATCGTATTCACTTTGTCGACGCTGCTTGCACAGCTGAGCACCTCCCTTAAACACATAGGCCGCCCTCCTGCAGCATTCCCCTCCTCCAGCCCCTCCCTTTCAGGTTGCATGGAGTTAGGCCTCGCATTTGTGAAAGTTTGAGCCATTGGCATTATAAATGACAATGCTATTTATTTATATATTGGTTTTCAAAACCGATATATAAAAAGCCATTGTCATTTACAATGCCAATAGCTTAAGTGTAACCAAATGGTTGTTTTATTTCATTGCACTTAGATCCAGAACTGTTAAACCATCTTTGGATATTTTGATGGCAACAATATAATCTTTGAGTGTATAATTGTAATTCAAGTTATTTTGTAGCTGAGTTGCGTTTTTGTTCGGAATTACTGAACTGGCATGTATAACTGGTTGGCTGCTTCTATAATCATGGATGGCCCTGGTTACCAAGAGTATAAACACAATAGAGACATAAGTAGAGTATAGGTTGGACTTGCTGTAGTACATATCATACACAGACTGCGTGCTCACAGTTGCAATTTGGCCTTAGTGGTCAACACGAGGCTCGGTTGCATGATTTTGAAAATGGCGAGAATACGCGTCCCTTAGTTCAATATGTTGTGGTTAATACCAGATGGAAAATAGACAATGTGCTTGCTTTACTGTGCAGTGCATTCATTGAAGGCACCTCCTTTCTGAAGTGTATCTATTACGGAGTTGGAGGTAGGTCGCACACATAGATTGGGCCATTATGCACTAACGAGTGCCCAACAGGCCTTTCTCTACTCCCGTAGATACATGAGATAGATGGCACAATTTGCGACGTGATGAAGTCTCAAAATCTTAGCAAAGATTTGAAATGTCACTGAGGCTTTATTACTCAGTATTTAACTCACAAAGAATTAGCATGGATCCATGATTGTGTATACATTTGGGTATCACTTTTGTTCCATACTTGCACTTTTGAGCACTGCGCCGTCTTCACTCACAAGACCGTTTTTAACATATCAAGCAGAATATAATTTTGTAAAACATGACCAGTGAAATAGTTTTTTGCTTTTACATTATAAACTGTTGTCTCGAGTATTTACAGGTCTACATATGTGGTACTAACCGGGTGTAAAATGGACCCACAGAACCTTCTGTGTTAGTTTTTACCCTAAACCATCTAGTTTGCAGATTGTAAGCGCTGTAAATAGCCATTACTGCTATTACCAGCTTTTAATCGTACTTCAAATACCAACCTCGGAAGGATGGAAGACACAGCCTGGCAGGAAAACAAACTACTGGCTGCACATCATGGCAGAGGTGCAAACCAATCTTTTAAGTGACCGTGCTAAATTGGCAGCAATTGCTAATCTGCAGCCCTCTCCCTCCCTGCCTGCTGTTCTAACTCCCTGCGCTCTTCTCCTGTGCTGATCTGCTGTTCCCTTTTCATCCGCCTCCTTCTCTAACTCACTGTTCTCTTCTCCCATGCTGATCTGAAGTTCTCTTCCTCCCGACCTCCTTCTTTAACTCCCTGTTCTCTTCGCTTCTCCTGTGCTGATCTGCTGTTCTCTTTCACCCCACCTCCTTCTCAAACTCCCTGTTCTCTTCTCCTGTTCTAATATGCTGTTCTCTTCCACCCGCTTCCTTCCTTTACTCCCTGTTCTCTTTTCCTGTGCTGATCTGCTGCTCCTCCTGTGCTAATATGCTGTTCTCTTCCACCCGCTTCCTTCCTTAACTACCTGTTCTCTTCTCCTGTGCTGATCTGCTGCTCTTTTCCACTCCACCTCCTTCTTTAACTCCATATTCTCTTCACCTGTGCTGATCTGCTACTCTGTTCCACCGCCACCTTCTTTACCTCCCTGTTCTCTTCTCCTGTGCGGATCTGCTGCTCTTTTCCACCCCACCTCCTTCTTTAACTCACTGTTCTCTTCTCCTGTGCTGATCTGCTACTCTCTTCCACCAGCCTCCTTCTTTAACTCCATGTTCTATTCTCTTCTCCTGTGCTGATCTTCTGCTCTCTTCCACCCGCCCCCTTCTCTACCTCCCGGTTCTCTTCTCCTGTGCTGATCTGCTGCTCTCTTCCACCCTGCCTCCTTCTTTAACTCCCTGTTCTCTTCTGCTGTGCTGATCTCTTCCACATACACCCCTCTCTAACCGCACACACACATACAAGCACGCACCTACAACCACACACAGACTATCGCCCTCACTCTAACTATCTATCTATCGCCCTCACTATCGATCTATCGCCCTCACTATCTATCTATCCCCCTCACTCTATCTATTGCCCTCACTCTATCTATCGCCCTCACTCTATTGCCCTCACTCTATCTATCCCCCTCACTCTATCTATTGCCCTCACTCTATCTATCGCCCTCACTCTATTGCCCTCACTCTATCTATCGCCCTCACTCTATCTATCGCCCTCACTCTATCTATCGCCCTCACTCTATCTATCGCCCTCACTCTTATCAATCGCCATCACTCTGTCTACTTATCTATCGCCCTCACTCTATCTATCGCCCTCCCCTATCTATCTATCGCCCTCCCTCTATCTATCTATCGCCCTCCCTCTATCTATCTATCGCACCACCACAGCATCACTCAGGGGCACCACAGCATCACTCAGGGGCACCACAAAATCACTCGGGGGTACCACAAAATCACTATGCGCTACCACAGCATCACTGAACGCCACAGCATCACTCGTCGCTACCAAAACTTCACTCAGTGCCACCACAGCATCATCTGCAACCATTCAACAACAACTGGTTCAAATGTGTTCTCTCAATGTTTCAAGCTTTATTACAAATGTCACAAAAAGATGTTAATATTTCACTTCTGCTCTTGGATTTTCGTCACAATAAAATACACCGAACATAATCTTCACTAAAGTTATTTATGTATTAATTATTTAAAAACATTAAAAGCCATTGTTATTTGTAATATCAGTACATCTAAGTCACGTAAAAGTTACAAATGCTATAGGTGTCACATTTGCAAAAGTTAAAAGTATTGGCATTGTAAATGACAAAGCTATTAATTTCGCTTTTTTCAAAACCAACACATAAATAAAAAATGTTATATTTGCAATACCAATAGCTCAAACTTTCCTAATGCGAGACCTGTTGCATTGCAAATGCTTGTTTATATTCTATTGTCCCTTCAAAAGGTTCATAATGGTGCAATTTAGAGCAATGTTGGATATCAAGATCGTTGTTGGATATTAAGATCGTAGCTTATCCTCTGCGTTAAATGTTTTAGGAAAAGCTTCAAGTGTGCAAGAGACCAAGATTTCAGCAGACCACTTGTACAGTTTGTTAATTTAAGTGCTATAGCTAGATTTTGACTAAAAAACGACTTTGGTAATCCTAAGTCAAAAGTCTCTGTTTTTAGTAACGATCTTAAAGTGCCTTGTCCTGCGTGTACAAGATTGTAGGCCCGTTTTATAATGTCGGTAATCCCTTTGGCATTTGAGCTGACTATAGCTAAGTCGAGGAGCAGAGCTTGTGCAGGAACTGCTTGGTGCACTTTAATCAGTTTCCAAAGTATTTTCCCTTCTTTAATTTGTATTTGTTGCCATTGTCTTATTGGGATGTATTCGAGAGCGTAAGAAAGTATAGGTGGTAGCTTGGAACTAAAAACCTGTAGAAGAGAAATTCCTGTGCCCAGTAGCGAAATAGGTGTATTCCTTCACACTTCTAGGGATTTTCCCCCTATGGTCTAGTTGTATTTTGTATTTTGTTTTCTTCCTCTGAACAGATCTATTTTCCTTTTTGTTATATTTGGCACTAGTACTTGTAAATTTCTTTGTAGGCCGAATGGGGTAAGATTTAATATATCGTCGGCGTACATCATAATACGGATTTTGCGTAGTGATATTCTTTTGGGGAAAATGATGACCTGTGTAAAACATTCCTGTAGATCGCTGAGATATAAAGAGAACAGGAGGGGAGCTAAAGGCAACCTTGCCTGAGACCATTTGGTGTAACTATTGGACGAATGAGCCCCTTCTCTTTCCCCATTTGTAGTTGACACCATCTTCCCAAGTGTAGTGATGTAATTATATGAAGCAGATTGTCTGGGATGCCCAGTTTTTTAAGCATACTCCAGAGTGTGGGTCTATCCACTCTGTCGAATGCAGTCGTGAGTAGACGACCTGTGATTTTAATACCACATATTTGTCAATTATTGTTTGTAACGCTGCTATGTTGTCTGTTACAGAGTATTTTTGTCGGAACCCAGCTTGATTTAGGGGGATCAATCCAGCTGAAAACGCCCAATCTTTAAGATGGTCCAGGACACTAGCCGCAAAGATCTTCCCTGTAGCGTCCAGCAGGGCGATCTGTCGGTAATTGCAGGGAAGCAAGTGAGAGCCCTTCTTATAGATTGGGATTATGATGCTCGCCTTCCATGATTTTGGGATTTCACCAGTCACATAGCAGTGGGATTAGAGGTGGGGCTAAAAACGTACCCCATTCTTCTGGGTTACTTTGAAGTACTTTTATTGGGATCTGATCCGGACGCATTGCAGCAGAAGATCTAGAATTTTTTATGTGATATTCGATTTGCTGAGGTCCAGGAGCACATTATCAAGAATATTTTCAACTAGCTTGCTTAAGGCTTGGATCGAACCTTCTTGCCTTGAATTTAATATGTTTAGGTTTTGTAGTTATGATTTCCATTCAGTTTGTGGAACTGGTGAGGTTTGCAGGGATTTTTTTGTAGCAGTTTCTTTCGCAATGAAGCTCCAGTATTCGATATTGTTTTTTTGTTTGGCTGCAATCTGAATATCAGCCCATTTTTGATCCTGCCGAATTTTCGATTTTTTTTCTTTTTCCCTCCGGCGACGATTTTTTAAAGTTTTGATTTCCTATTGTCTATTTTCTGAAAAATTGAGAAATTGTGTCCGAATTCATTTATTTAGTGCAGTTGCACTTTTGTCGTAGATCTTTCTTTTGTGTTTTCCTGATTGGGAACTCCGAAGTTTGAAGTTATCCTGCAGGGTTGGCACTTTTTTATTTAGAACTAATTCGAAGTTTGTTATTGGGTCTGAAGAAGGAACGCTTTGGAATGCTTGTGCAGAGTTTATTTTGTTGAGTGTTCTCGAGTTACATGTCAGTCGCCCGTGGGCCTGGTTCACGAGTAAGGTGCTGCGCAAATGCTTGATGCACCCTGGAGAGGTAGTTTGCACTATTAGACCTGTTTTAAGATGTTGTATTGCATCGCCACTTCCCTGTATAAATTTATTGCTTAAATTTAATACTCTCCCAAACCGGTCTTGGCTTCATATTATGTGGTCTAGTATTTATTACTTAAGGTTACCTTTTCTCGTACAGGTTGCTGAGTGGTCGCTCCCCTGCTCCCCTGGTGACCTGTGGTATCGTTGCTCCGCATTTACTTTATTTACTGCCTCCTAATTGTTGCCTGCAGTCTGCCCTGCTTGCCGCTTTACTCTTTTAGCATATTTAAAGCGCTATTGCTACTGTAACTGGTATTGCGCGTTTCTCCACAAGCGCTCCGCTCTGCTGACCCCTCCGCCTCCATTATGTTTGTTTGTTGTGGTCGCCCTCTGGAGCCCGCCCCGCCTCCCAGCTGAGCCGCCCTCGCCCCTCCCCCCCACTATCCATATATGACAGTTCTTCCCGCGCGCAGCGTTCACGCGCAGCGACCGTGCCCAATCTGCGCCGAAGGTGCGCCAAAGGTAAGCCCGTCTACGCCCGTCCGCGCCTGGACCGCGCCCAGCGCCAGACCCCCTGCCCCTCGCGCTGCCCAGCCCTCCCGCTTTACCTACGATGCCACCACCCTCCTAGCCCTCAACCCCGGCCGTTCCCCCAACTGCGTCCAAGCCGCTCCTGGACACACCCATGGTCCATTCTCATGCTACTCCTGCAAATTCATCGGTACCGTCACCAACTCCGCTACGATCACACCTCAGATTCCCGACACCAACCACCTACAATACATCCTTCTCAACACCCGATCGGTCCACAGGCACGCCAATCGACCAGATCTCCTCATCGCTCCTTCTAAACACCCCAGCCCACTCTTCTAACCCAGACCAAGCCACCACCAACTTCACCCTATGGTTATCCAACAGCGCCGACATCCTAGCACCACTGAAAAAACGTCAAAGCAAACCTGGCAGCAAGAAGGCCTCATGGTTCAACGATGATCTTAAGAAGTCCAAGAAACTCTGCCGCTCCCTTGAAAAGGCCTGGAAAAAAGACCCAACCACTAGCACCAAGGACGCCTTCAAAAACGCCACCCGCACACACCACCAACTAATCCGAAAGGCCAAGAAATCAGCATTCAAGGATCGACTAGACAACAACGCTCACAACAGCAAGGAACTTTTCAACATCGTCAAGGAATTTACCAATCCCTCGGCCAACTCCAACGACATCACCCCCTCTCAAGCCCTCTGCGACTCCCTGGCTTTATTCTTCCACAACAAAATTCCAGACATCCACAACAGCTTCGACAACCAACCCGGGGACCAACCCACCCAACCATATGCTGAACATTCTCCCCCCTTGAACACCCTCAACGACTGGAACCCAATCTCCACTGAGGACACCATCCGCCTGATGAACTCCATCCACTCAGGATCCCCCACAGACCCATGTCCTCACCACATCTTCAACAAAGCAGACTCCGTCATAGCACCGCACCTCCGAGACGTCATCAACTGCTCCTTCAACTCCGCCACCTTCCCGGAAAGCTGGAAACACGCTGAACTCACCGCCCTTCTGAAAAAACCCACAGCGGACCCCACCGAACTCAAAAATTACCGCCCCATCTCGCTCCTTCCTTTCCCGGCCAAAGTCATCGAGAAAGCTGTTAACAACCAGCTCGCCGCCTTCCTCGAAGCCAACAAATCCCTCGACTCCTCACAGTCTGGCTTCCGAGCAAAACACAGCACTGAGACCGCCCTCATCGCAGCAACAGACGACATTCGAACTCTACTGGACAATGGAGACACAGTCGCCCTCATCCTCCTCGACCTCTCTGCAGCCTTCGACACAGTCTGCCACAGCACCCTTTTACAACGCCTCAGAAACATCGGAATTCAAGGAAAAGCACTTGAATGGATCACCTCGTTCCTCACCGGAAGAACCCAGAGAGTCCGCCTTCCACCATTCAAGTCCGAGGCCACTGAAGTCATCTGTGGCGTACCACAAGGATCCTCACTCAGTCCCACCCTCTTCAACGTATACATGAGCCCCCTCGCGGCCATCGCCCGCCAACACAACCTCAACATCATCTCTTACGCGGATGACACTCAACTGATCCTTTCTCTCACCAATGACCCCAGCACCGCCAAAACTAACCTACACGAAGGAATGAAAGAAGTTGCCGAATGGATCAAACACAGCCGTCTGAAACTGAACTCAGATAAAACAGAAGTCCTCATCTTAGGTACATCCCCCTCTGCATGGGACGACTCTTGGTGGCCGGAAGCCCTTGGAAAAGCACCCATCCCGACAGACCACGCACGGAACCTGGATTCTTCACTTTCAATGAACAGACAAGTCTGCGCTGTCTCCTCATCCTGCTTCAACATTCTTCGCATGCTCAAAAAAACATTTCGCTGGATCCCCACCGAAACAAGAAAAACAGTCACCCATGCTCTGGTCACGAGCCGACTGGACTACGGAAACACCCTCTACGCAGGTACTACCGCTAAACTCCAGAAAAAACTCCAACGAATCCAAAACGCCTCAGCCAGGATCATATTAGACATCCCGCGTAACGAACACATCTCTGGTCACCTGAAAAACCTCCACTGGCTCCCCGTCAATAAGAGGATTACTTTCCGGCTCCTAACCCACGCACACAAAGCACTCTACGAAATCGGACCCGAATGCCTCAACACACGACTGTCCTTCTACACCCCCTCCCGCCAGCTACGATCCTCCAACCAAGCCTTTGCCACTGTACCTCGCATCAACAAAACCACCATGGGAGGTAGATCCTTTTCCTACCTGGCAGCTAAAACCTGGAACTCACTTCCCACTTACCTTCGCCTTACTCAGAACCACCTACCATTCAGAAAGCAACTTAAAACGTGGATATTTGACAAGTAATTCCCCACCCTCTTCAAGCGCCTTGAGACCCTCTGGGTATGTAGCGCGCTATATAAATTTACTGACTTGACTTGACTTGACATACCCCAGGCTATCTTCCAGGATTACTGCTAGTTTCTCCTGATTTTTCCCTGCTATGTTCCGGAACGCAATACTCAAGCCTCTGTTAACCGCTTCCGTGCGTCTGACGGCCCCCGGCCGTCTGACGTCACAGTGGGTGAGTGCAGAGGATGGCCGGGGGCGGTCCGAAACGCCCACGCGTCCAATCTGCTCTACCGGTTGAACAGCCGATGTTTCCAGCGGCTCATTGCCTTTCTCTGCGAAGGAAAAACTTGGACCCAGAGGTTTTAGGTGAATGGAGTTCGCTCTTGATTTGGATATTAAGTTGTGCTGCCCCTTTTCATTTGTGTTTGTTGCAGTTTTTATTATTTGATCTTCTATTGGAGTTTATGTTCAGGAGGTTCGGAAACTTTAACTTCGGAGCCTTCTGTTTCACGAATCTTCTTGTTGCTCTTTTCTTAAGCCTTTTCCGCTTGTTCTTATTGCCTCATTTTTCCCTTTTTTTGTTGATGCTGGCTCAGGAACAGCTGAAGCAGGGTATTCAATGGGTTTTGTTTCTTTTTTACATTTCAAGGGATTGTTGTATGGTTCAAGTGAGTCCTTAGATCAGTGCTGATTAAAGATTGGATAATAGGGGATGACTTACTGAAGGGTTTTATCATTGTTTGGTTCCTTAAATAGATTCCTACGGGAAAAAAAATTGGTTATTCTTAGGCCTTTTCTTTTCGGATGGTCAGACCCGTTTGGGACGCCGTTTGTTTCTTCAATGGAAGTATGTTATCAGTTATTGAGGTGACTTTAGGAGTGTGAGGATTTTCAGCTGATGTTTCTTCACATTTTGTTAGTATTAATTGATGTTTACGTTGTTGTTCCTTCTCATCTCTACTAAATATTGCAACATGCCTATTTGAGTATCCAGTATCTGGTTGGAGTTTTCTATTATATTCCCTAAAAGGGATAGAACTGATTCCAAAATTCTTTGAAGAGTAAATAAAGAATTAGATACCAGAGATTGGCCATTAGGAGATTGCATAATCTTTATGCTTAGCGCTTGACAGTGTCCCCTCCAGCCTAAGTGGGCTAAGTAGCGGCACCGCCGAGGTAGAGGGCGATGCGCTAACCACCCATCCACCAATTGCTCAGCGGGGTCCTTCGCTGGCCAGGCACGCCACTCGCTGCTCTTGCTGCTTGTCTTTTTTCCTGCACTTGCGGCGGTGATCCGCTGCACTCGCGGCTCTCTAGGCTTGCGATCCTCTGCTCGCCACGCTTACAACCTTGGTCCTCGGAACTCCAAACACTTCCCCTTCCGGAAGGAAAAAGTAGTGTTCAGCGCCCCTGATCTGATAACTAGCTCTACCAAAAAATTGGTAAAACCTAGATCTCTGGATTTGTCACTGCTCTGAGGTTTCAGGAGGCTGCCAGCAAGCATATTGTCTGCTATTATTATACTATGTATTAAACACATGATATTACCATGTACCTAACACAAGAGCTGACTCTATGGGAAAGGTTTATTGTATTCAGATTTCGGTCGGGATGAGTTGGTGTTTAGTTTGCTTCTATGGATCTGAAGGAATGTAGAGTACAGTACTCTCCCCCCTGAAGCCCCCCTGCCAACTCCCTGTGATAAAAAGACAGAACAATCTTCACAGCATTTTATGTTCTTTTGTGGATTTTATCGTAAATTCTTTCCACTGTGTCTTTAACCTCTATTGTGTCATATGGATACTTCGTTACATATATTGCGTTAAGTTAGCATGAGTGCATTACATGTTTAAACAGCCTTTTTTCCTTCAGCTTCAGTTTTGCACCCGACACATACTTGTTGTTGTCGCTTTCACCCTAGAAGCGGTGAGGTGGTTTATTTGAGAATAATATGTTATTTCTATGCTATCAGCTTTGCCTGGTACACTTGGTACAACTGTCTGCACACTGAGAGCTGCACACTCTAAAATTAACCTAACACAAGGTTGCTGAGAGGCCTGATCCTCGCACCACATTAGACATAACACAAATAATGTTGATGCCAATATTTTGGGCTCTACGCGGGTTTAAGATAGAGTTACACGGAATGAACGTAGACACTTGGTGCTGCGCATGAAGAGAGCTGGTAGCTGTTGATGTGATCTGCTCCTACTGACATTGAGAGGTATGGGGCCGCCCTGCTAAAGCCCGAATGAGACCTTCTTAGATATAAAATAATATGCTAGATAGGGTGCGCGAAATATAGGTGATATAGATTTCTATAGAATTTGCATTATAACATGCTAGCACCTTTTGCTTACTATGGATTAGTGACTATGCTGCTGACTCTGATTTTTATAATCTGCATTTTGGTATTACACAAGATACTGCGTTTGAGAACTTTGCATTGAATAATAAATATTTCAAACTTGCACTTGTGTTCTTTGACTCTCAGTTTTGGTTTGAAATGATTATATAACGAAAGAGTGTTCATGTGTTCCACGATTCCTGAGGTATTCTAAAGTTCATGTTCTGGTTTGTCTAAGACATGGATCATTCCATAATGATCCATGAGACACTGTAGCTAGCTAGGTAAGGGGATTTCTGACACTGAGATGAGTTTTGGATCATCCTAACTCACTGAGGTTCTAGATCTCTATGCACAGTTCTGTGGGAGAACGGAAACCCTGCTACATGGCGCCCAACGGTTTGGTTGGCCTTATTTCATGACACTCGAGTAGTATATCATTCATACCTTGACACCTTCATTCCCGTTTCCGGTAAACGGTGGTGTCGGAAAACCTACCTATTTTTGAAAATAGGTCTTTTCAAGCTTGAATTTTTCTAAAAACGGTTTCTTTGAATTACTACCCAGTTGTGCTACATAGTGCTCTTTGTCTCTTTTTTCACTTCCTGTGCTAACATGGCCGTGGACATAGCGCAGCATAGCCGCGTCGCGGTTCGCGACCACTTGCGGGCATATAATGTACCTGCGGAAGGCTTGGCTGTGGTTCTAGTGGTGAGTGCGGAACATGCGTACCCGTACGAATTGTTTTATTCCTGGGTGACATTTCCGGCAGTGGACGCTAATTCGGGTGTCTTCCATTCATACACTGCCTCGGATGTACCGGCGGCTTATGCTCCGTACAGGGCACTGGAAGTACCTATTGACGCTTGGCAGCACGGAGTTTGGTTTGGTGGCGCCCTACCCCATTCTTTAACGGCTTCGAGGTTAGGTCCTTTGTCCATTCCGGGCACAAATTGGCCCGCTTTGGGTGGATTTACTCCTCATCCTAATCGCGCCACTTGTAATGTGGGTGACCTGCGGCGTCTTCATGATGTCGCGGTTGGAGTGATTAGAGCGCTTGTTCATTACATTGGTCGTAATATTCATGGCGCAGCCCCCGCAGGTGCGCAGCTTCGAGCGGAACAGGCTGGTTTGAAAATCAGTCCTGTCTTGGTGAATTCCGTTATGGGCAGAAAGCCAGAGAATAAGAATGATTTTCCTTACTGGCTTGCCGAGAAATTCGACCAGCTGGAGGCTGTGTTTCCTAATACGACTCCGGGTGAAAAACACCGGATTCTTACGCTTAGTTTACCGAAAGATTTAGCCCCTGAACTTGCTGACTGTGAAACATGGGGTAAGACTTTTGCAGCGGTTTACTCGAGGTGCTATGGCACCCCGTCTGTGTCAAACCTTTCTGAGGTCCTTAAACGTGTTCAGGATGATCACGGACCGGAGTCGGCGGTTGAATTGGGTATGCGCCTGAGCGGCTCGTTTGAGACGGTTTGCGGTCTTATCCTTGCAAATGTCAAGGGGGATGCAGTGAACTTTCAGGTGGCCAATGCTCTGGCGTTAATTCCCGAGGCCGAGAAACCCCGTCAGCTGGCAAGGATTATTGTGGCGGCTTATAAAATGGTTGGCCGCACTTCTAAGGGTTTAAAAGCTTTTTCTGAAAAAGAGAGGAAGCAGCCCCAGGGACAGTCTTCGGAAACGGGTGGACAACCCAAGTCCAAAAAACAAAATTGGCCAAAAAAGCAGAAGCAGGGTAAGCAACAACAACAGCAGACACAGGTTTCTGGTCCTGCACCTTCGCAGCCTGCGCAGTCAGATCGAGTTTATGATTTGCGCGATCGCGCGACGATTAAATCGCCTGAGAGATTTCAGGCTTCTGACCAACGCTCTCCTCGTTCCTTTCAGGACTCATCGGCTCCGTCAACCGGTGGTGGAGGGGGCGGCAGGGGCAGGGGTGGCCAGCAAGGACGTGGCCAGCCCCGCACGCGAAGTGAAGGGGATCAGCGGGACGACTCTACGCCAAAGAGACCGCAGTTTGCCAAGAAGAAAGTCGCAGCCTTAACGGCGCATCGATATGCCCCAGATAGTGAGAACGCGGCTTCGGAATCTGACGTGGGCTCTGACCTTGCTGGACAGCGCGGCGGAGATTACCATAGTGAGAGAGGCCCTCCGTCCACTGTTGAAGGTGACAGCGACTGAGACTTTTATTGTGTTTGAAACAGCTGATACACATGTTGCTCCCCCTGAAAGACTTTTTGAAATTGTCCTGTTAATTGAAGGTGACATGCAGCGAACTGTAAAAGGGGTATTTTGGGAGAATCTTTCGGATACGTATGACATTTTGCTTTCGGAGGCTGACTGGCCCCCACCTTTTGTTCTCGCAGCTCCGCGAGGGGAGGAGGTGATCCTCCCCAGTTTCGCGCACACTGTATCGAGAGTGGAAGCGCTGCATTTTGCAGAAGAGTGGGCTCTGGCGCTTGCGCCGGCTGTGTACCGAAATCAGTGTGGCTGGGATAAATTGTCCCCTAGCCATGAGATTCCTTTACGGTCACAGCCGCAGCCACAACCCCAGTATCCCATACGGCGTGAAGCTAAAGCTTCGGTCGCGGCTATCCTTGAACAATTGGAATATCAAGGTGTAATTGAAACGTGTGTGTCACCAATGAATAATCCCCTTTTTACTGTTAACAAGCCGGACGGCTCATATCGTCTGGTTTTGGATTACCGGCATTTGAACTCGCATTGCCGTAACTGTGCAGTACAGAATACTCACGGCTCTGCCCTAGTGAATAGTCTTGAGCGTAAACGGTTCAAAACCACGCTTGACATTTCCAATGGTTTTTATGCACATAGATTAGATGGTCTAAGTTCCCAATGGACCAGTTTTACGTGCGGCGGCGTACAAAAAATGTTTAAACGACTCCCAATGGGATATAAAAATAGTCCTGGAGTGTTTTCCGCCCGCATAGTCTCTCTTTTGGAGAGTTTCGATCCAGTTGCATGTTCGTATGTGGATGACATTTATCTCACAGACGACGAACTTTGGGTGCATCTGTGTCGAGTAAACAGCATAATTTGTAACTTTGCAGACATGGGTTACAAGTTTAACTTTGCAAAATCACACATTGCGGAGTACACAGTGTTGTTTCTAGGTTATGAACTTAACCATGAAGGAAAGGGATTGGCTCCTCACTTCCTGGAGAAGTGCGCGCAGTTGCGCTCTCCGACAACGCTGAAAAAATTACAGTCTTTACTGGGTTTTTTAAATTTCGGGAGGACATACATTCCGGAATATGCCCAGCGTATCAAGCCTTTATATGCTTTGGTACAACCATCTTTTTCCAAATCATGCTGGCTGCCTGAGCATTCAGCCATTCTGCAGTCTTTGCAGGCTGATATGCTCGCTTCTGACTACTTACAGACCCGTGATAACCAGACCAACCTGGTGATAAGAATTATCCCTGGGACGGTGGGTTTCACGTGCCTGACTTTTAATGAAGGGGATAATGTACCTATTGCTTACAAGTCACACTTGTACACTTCGGCTGAACTGCGTTTTTCCACTGTGGAGAAAGTTTTAACGGCTGTGCAGATGGCAATTCTTAAAGAACGTGCCCTGTCGCAGGGAAAGCGCATGTTGGTTGTTACCCCGTGTCCTGCCTTGGAGGCGGTCACGAAAGCCAGTGTACCGAATTCTAAAGCTTTGCACCCTCGGTGGATTCAGTGGGCTACGTCCTTGACATCTCAGGATGTCACGTTTATTTTTGACGCCGCTTTACGGTCGCAGGAGTATTTACAGTATGAATTTGTTCATCCTGCTCCTTTAGCAATGCGGCCGTTGGAGGATTTCCATTGTATCATTTACACGGATGGTTCGGCGCAGGTTGCGCATGGCTCTAAACATGCCTACGTTTCCGCTTGCGCCATTGTGGTCGGTGCCATGGTGAACGATGAGTTCAAGTCCAGTGTCGTGCACACGCAAACACTAGGAGACTGCACCGCACAATTAGCAGAGCTCCGTGCTCTTATGCTCGCATTGGAGTACGCTGATCCTAGTGTGACGACTTTAATCGTAAGTGATTCTTACTACTGTGTCCAGTCTTACAATGAGAACTTGTTCTTTTGGATTCAGAATGATTTTCGTGATTCCAAGGGTAGCACAATAAAACATAAAATGATCTGGGTCCGAGTGGCGGAACTTAAAGAGAAACTGCCGCTCGTGTTTGTGATTCATACTCTTGGCCACCAGCGCGTGGGGGTCCACGCTGTTGGCAACTCGCTTGCTGATGAAGCAGCGAAGTCAGCGGTATCAAAATACTTAGTTGCAGCAGTCACGAGGTCCAAAAGCAAAATAGATGATGACATCTTGGCGGCTGTTGCTGCCACGGAGAAGGGAGGTAAATATCCTGCGGGGTTCCCTTCGAAGTACACATACCACTTAAGTCCCGATAAGGTTCCTTATGTGAAAATTCCTGAAGTTGGAGAGCGTCTAGTTCCCAACTCGGATCGCAGAGCTTCTCTGATTACAGCGGCTCATGAAGGTGTGGCGTCTGCGCATGCGGGCGTCTCAGCCACTGTATCTCAGCTACAACAGAGGTTCTGGTGGCGGGGACTGTACAAACAGACGCGCGATTATGTCCTTATGTGTGACATTTGTCAGCAGATCAAGCCTTCTACTGCTGCGCGTCCGCCTCAGACACAGTTGTACATCTCTAATAAACCACTTGGTTGTGTTTATTTGGATCACTGCGGTCCTTTTTCTTCTGATACTGCGTATAAATACATCTTAGTAGCAGTTGATTCATGCACACGCTTTGTATGGGTATGGCCGCATCGAAGCGCTGATTCGCGAACTGTCATTAAGGATTTGCGTGTCTTTGTGGGAATCTTTGCTTGTGGTGCTTTCCATTCGGACCAGGGTCCGGCTTTTGCCTCTAAGGCATATAAGGATGCTATGGTTTCGTTGGGAGTACAGGTGAAGTTTTCAAGTCCCTACAGGCCTGAGGGCAATTCTGTAGTAGAAAGAATGAACCGCGACTTAAAGCAATCTTTGACAGCCCGTGTTATAGGCACTGGTAGAAACTGGCTGACCCACCTCTATGGCGTGCAGCGTGCGCTTAATAATCTCCCTAGAAGGTCTCTGGGTGGGCGGACCCCATACGAAATGCTCTTTGGTATCAAGATGTACGTCCCTGACCTTGATGGGGCAGACTGCCAGGCCCAGGCCGCGGCCTTTGACGTAGATGAACATTGCAATGTTTTACAGGATCTACAAAAGACCAGAGACAGTCTTGCAAAGGAACACTTGCCCTCCACGTCGGATGATGCGTTGCAGATCCAGGTAGTTGGCTGGCTACCCCAAGTTGGAGAACTGGTTCGAGAGAAGATCGATAACAAGAAAGAGTTTGGTCCCTCATATCGAGCGCCGGTTCGGGTCCTTGGAGTGAAGGGCACAAGAACAGTCATTTTACCACCACTTCCAGGTCGTAAAGAAAACAGATTTATTTCTATTGACAATGTCAAGACACACAGGGTGGCCGATTCTTCATAGCATGACACCGGCTGTATCCTGTCCTTCCATGGTGAGGCACTCTGTGCTGGCTATTACATCTGGTGCAGATCAGGAGGTGTCCCTCGAGATGCCTGCCATATCCAGTCCTTTATTAAATACTATTCCTGTTACTAACATTGATGAGGTGACCTATGCAGATCCTGCTGATTTATCTATGTCCGATTTACATGCTCGTTTGGCTAACCAATCCAGATTCTCTTTTGACTCTGATTCGGAACTTTCAAAGAAACCATCGACTATTACAAAATATGCCACGTTGTTTAAAAAACATTTTTTAATTCCACCTTGGACATACATTTGGCTGATACTATTTTCATTTTATCTTTTTATGTCAATTGGTTTTGTGTTTTATTTTTTCCGGCTGATGGATGGCCATTATGTGAAAGAAAGAACAGGAATTCGGTACCTTAATGGAACATTGGCCCCTCTTTCCTCCTCACATTCAGCACACAGACTAAAGAGAGACTTACATTCAGTAGAGATTACTGCTTGGCCTGTCCTTGATGGGATTGTGTGGGATGCGGTTAGGTTTCAGATACATGGCCCCACAGAAGTTATTAATGTTCCTAATGTGCTTAGAGTAAACATGGGAGATGTGATTAAGCAAAATATTTGTTCTGATGATTGGGATCTTCAGGCCGTAGACGCATTGTTCTCTGATTTGAAATATTATGCGGCCTTTGATGCTGAGGATTTGTACTTAGATTCTGTCAATTATGGTGATTTGTTTTGTTATCAACATTATGGAAATCATTTCTTACACAAGACAAGTTCCAGGAGGGTTCCTGTGAATTACACTCAATGGGAACATTGCCCTACTCCTTTACAGGGGAGCTCAAGTACATTTCTGGGAAAATACTCTTACTTTACAGATTTTAATCAATCAAATCCTGAGTCGTTTTATTTTAAAGTGAACCAGAAATTCATGCCCAAAGTTAGACTTACTGATACAAAATTGCTGTATTCAAAGTCCTTTCTAGAAAGGTTATCTGTGGATGGCTATGAGTTATGGAAGGATGCTATTGACCTTAAATCGGTTTGGGGTACCAAAGATTGGCAGGTACAAGGCACTGAGGCTTTGCATCGTGCATGTCTCATCCCAAATCACATGTTGTTTTTAAATTCTACTATTTCCCAAACAACATGTTTTGGATTGGCTACATCTAAAAAATTAAATACCCCTACTATCCCTGATTTGGAAGAATATTCAGGTTGGAGTAATTTCACTACATTATCCATCAGTGGGATACAAGCACTTTTGCAGAATTCCTCCTTTAATATTTCCCGTTTTGATCCGGAGGGGTGGCTTTTGTGGCAAAGAAGCTCTGATGCTTGCCAACGTCGGTTTTTGGGTTTGTCTGAAGGCTTTACACACATCAGGCCAGATCCCAGGTTTGAAACAGATCACACTGTTACTACTTATTCAGTAGGCAAATTGTGTCAGAACTGGTTACAACATTCCACTTTAGCTGCAGTTAAACTGCATCTGTCCCAGTTGAATGAGAATATAGAGCTAAATGATTTTATAAAAGGCCCGACTAGGGGTAGGTCTAAACGCTTTATTTATGCTGTTTACAATGAAATTTGGAAATTTTCACAAGTTGAAGCAGCTAAACGCCTGAGGGCTATTGATCAAGCAAATTTGGAAAAAGTGCTTGCAGTGGTCGATAACAGTATTAACATGCTTTCTTCCAGAATTTACACGTTGGATAATATTGTTTCTTCTGTTGTTGATATTGTACATGATGAAGTGTCCACGTTATACCATGGTCAAAATCAATTGCGTTCTGTAATGCAGTTTGCCTGGACTCTACAGACAATTAAGGCTGGTCGAGTTCCCTGGACCTCATTGAACGTTTCATCCCTTTTCGCCCTTTTTAATCTTACTGAAAAACAGCGCATGCTTTCAATGCGTGATGCATCATTTTCTATGTTACATATTGAGAAGCTAGAATCCTTGCCTTTCTCTGTTGCTGAAACCTCTACTGCCACGTGGCTTATTCATGGTTTAATTACATTACCATTTCCTTTATATAAATTTACTAACTGTATGCGGTATATTGCTATAGGACGATATGAACCACTAGGCAATGCATTCCTACATGAGGCATGGTCATTACCATACACATACAGATGTCTGAAGGATGGGAAAGAAGTGAATCTTAATGGTGAGGAATGCACACAGTCACCTGACCATTCATTAATATGCAGACACATTCAGTTACACGGTTCTTGTAATCAGGACCGACCAAATTTAGCATGTGTTTTAAAAGGCACGCCAGTTCCAGCAGTGGTTCCCACATTCACATTATTAGCTAATGGTAGTTATTTGCTTTTAAACAACGAATTATGTTGTGGTTTATTAATTGGTGTGGCTTATGTGGTAACTGTATCAGAGCGTGTGGTGTGCTGCAAGAATGTTCTATACCCACCCACGCATGGGTCTTCAGATGTCTCCATCTGGCCACGGATTCCAACCTTGGAAGCAAAATTCAATGGTTTAAGCAGAATAAGGGCCCTTTTGTCTCAAAAGCAAGTGACCCTGAGTTCGGCCTGGGAAACTTATGCCCTTCACATAGCTAACACCCGCACAGAGGTGCAGGCGCTTTTAAATACTGATTTGCCGTTTCATTTCTGCGAGCTGGTACACCAGATTTTTAATGCTTCTTCAACGACTGGGCTTGCACATTTTTTTAAATTAGTAAGCAGTGGCCTCGTGACTACGTTTGAAAAAGTTTTTGGTATCATTCCCACGTTTTTTCACACTATTTTTTCGAGTTTGTTTGGTGGACTACCTGTGTTGCTGGCTGTAGCCGCAGGCATTCTGTTGGTGTTTTTCTTCATAAAACATGGATGCCCATCCTGCGCAAGACGCCGTTCAACGCCTCCTGACACTGTGCCGTAATCGGATGCTCAATTACTATGGAACTTTGCCGCTTGCAGCATTAAGCACGGCCTATAGATTGTCATTTCGGTTCACCGACTTCACGTGTGTCCAACCTGTGTTTCACTGCCTGAGCTGCGAGTTCGATTGGGCCATTGATTTGTGCCTATGCTTGAGGACTGCTCCTGACGTCGATTTTGATCAATTAATGCGTCCCGTGGTGGCTCATGAGCTGATCTGTTCTGGCGAAAGAGTTATGGCCTTGGCAGCGATAAATGGAGTTCTGGGCCAATGGGAGATCTCTGCAGCGGCGGATGCCTTTCTGACACACAGCGATCTGGTGAACCCACCGAGTTGTCCTCTGGCGTTACAGGAGGATCCGATGCTGGAGGAGCACGTATGTTCTTTTCCATTGCTGAATTGGATTGCTGAACTATTTTCGGATGATGGCAGTGATTTCATACTGGAGGCTGTTGCAACTTTCTTTGCATATACTTTCCAATCATGATATGCCTGGGAGGAGTGCTTTGTTGTGAAATATGACTTTCCCCTCGCTGAATTGGAGGGATGGACTGTGTTCAGCTGATGGAGAATTCAATCACGTGATGTCGCTGAGGATAACGTCAATGTGGCACATGACTTTCGATATCGGATAAGTGCCTTGTTTTTTTTTTTCTCTCTCTTACAGACATTTGGATTGATGCAGCCTGGTCCTACATTTCATATTTTTGAGACCTGGCGAATAACTTTTGGTTCGAAAGTTTTGTTTTTATTTTTAAACTTGAGGCCACTGTAGGCATTCATACATATTCATTCATACATATTTTTAGCTTATTTTAGCTCAAGATTATTGAACTTTGCTTTCAATTTTTGTATCTGATTTAGTATTGCCTTTTCCCTTATGTTTGACGGTGCTCGGACCAATGGGGGGGTGTCATATGGATACTTCGTTACATATATTGCGTTAAGTTAGCATGAGTGCATTACATGTTTAAACAGCCTTTTTTCCTTCGGCTTCAGTTTTGCACCCGACACATACTTGTTGTTGTCGCTTTCACCCTAGAAGCGGTGAGGTGGTTTATTTGAGAATAATATGTTATTTCTATGCTATCAGCTTTGCCTGGTACACTTGGTACAACTGTCTGCACACTGAGAGCTGCACACTCTAAAATTAACCTAACACAAGGTTGCTGAGAGGGCTGATCCTCGCACCACATTAGACATAACACAAATAATGTTGATGCCAACATTTTGGGCTCTACGCGGGTTTAAGATAGAGTTACACGGAATGAACGTAGACACTTGGTGCTGCGCATGAAGAGAGCTGGTAGCTGTTGATGTGATCTGCTCCTACTGACATTGAGAGGTATGGGGCCGCCCTGCTAAAGCCCGAATGAGACCTTCTTAGATATAAAATAATATGCTAGATAGGGTGCGCGAAATATAGGTGATATAGATTTCTATAGAATTTGCATTATAACATGCTAGCACCTTTTGCTTACTATGGATTAGTGACTATGCTGCTGACTCTGATTTTTATAATCTGCATTTTGGTATTATACAAGATACTGCGTTTGAGAACTTTGCATTGAATAATAAATATTTCAAACTTGCACTTGTGTTCTTTGACTCTCAGTTTTGGTTTGAAATGATTATATAACGAAAGAGTGTTCATGTGTTCCACGATTCCTGAGGTATTCTAAAGTTCATGGTCTGGTTTGTCTAAGACATGGATCATTCCATAATGATCCATGAGACACTGTAGCTAGCTAGGTAAGGGGATTTCTGACACTGAGATGAGTTTTGGATCATCCTAACTCACTGAGGTTCTAGATCTCTATGCACAGTTCTGTGGGAGAACGGAAACCCTGCTACAATTGATTAGGTCTTCTTTTTGAAAATGTAGGACTTCAATTGTTAAATAGTCCAGAAATCTGTTTTAATGTCTATTGTTTTCTTAAAATGGCCATCCAAATCAGAAAATCCATGGAGATTACATGGAATTAACGCAGTTGTTTTTGAGATCATGAATTTGTAGCGTGTGAAATTGTATATTGTGAATTGAATTTTGTATATATATTTTAATTGACCTCTTTTTACTTCTGTAATTTTATGATCTTTACCTAAGATCGAATAAAGGAGATTTGAATTGAATTGACTACTCATATTGGGGAAAAATGGTTAGCTTGCTTGTTACGTATTACTTTATCAATATTGGTTTTTATAATGCTCCTGTTAATTAAGTATTTCCTTTTCTGCCCTCGGGTGTAAAGGTGCGTTTCAGTGTCTTGATTGCTTTGTACTACAGCACGTACTCTAACCGATAAATGCCATTTTGCAGATTTTACCTTCTTACCGCTACACATGCAGTAGAGCATCCTACGGATTGGTTTTCCATTTCACTGCAATTGATGTCCACTTACTGTGTCCACAAGTTGTAATTTTCTCTGCAGCTGGACATCCAGTTTATTGAATTTAATAATGGCTAAAGCTCTAGAACCACTTACGTTGCATGTCCATTTCAACAAATCTATCTCCTTTTGTGCTGTTGCCCACAGATAGTAGCATTCCCCGCAAAAATATCCAAGACGGACTACAATGTTCACTTAAATGTGGTTGGGATGTAACAGGCAAGTGACGCTCCAAAGATATCCACAGAGAAGTGTAAACGTATTCCGATTACATGCGGTGCGAAAGAGGTAGGGATAACCACCCCAATCGCTAATGTGTGGTTGAAGACCACAAAAAAAAGGTACGCAGAACATCCCCGGCACACACTCGCAGTGTAAAGTCAAATGACAATAATAAAAATAAGCAGTCGTCTCCTTTCTTTCTGTTCTTTATTGATTCATTCTACAGTAGGATGGATCACTTTCTAGCCACGTTTGATTCTTGGCCTGCCACATGGTTTTGATGTGTATTGTACTATGCTACATATTGTATTTTGGCAGAGGAACGAGGAACAATGGCCAGATTGGACCCTGCAGACCGAAGAGCTCTTGAGGGGACATAATGGAGAATGGTCTGGGTGAGAATAGGAGGGGAGGCCAAATTGAGAATTTTAAAAGTAAGGCACAAAGCCTTGAACTTGATTCTTTGGCCTACTGGGAGCCAATGGAGATCATGGATAGTGCTGCGAGCAGAAACAAATTTAGGGAGGCCGACCAGCATCCTGGCCGCCGCATTTTGTACCCGCTGGAGGCGGGCAAGCTCAGCTTGATTAATGCCCAGAAACAGGGAACTGGCGTAGTCCAATCTGGTCAGCACCAGAGCTTGGACTATGATCTGCCTGGTGTCTGCGTCAAAAAATTTAAAAATAGGCCGTAGGCATTGTAGAGCACCAAAACAAGTTCCCGCGACACGCTTGATGTGGGGAATAAAAGACAATTGATCGTCAAGCCATACGCCCACGTTTCTGCGACTGGAGTAGGGATAGGACCCAATTCAGGAGGCCACCATTGGTCTCCCCAGAGCTCGCTGTCTCTACCAAAAAGAATGACCTCCGTCTTGGTGGCGTTGAGTTGTAAGCGATTGTTCGCCATCCAACCAGCGACAGCTTTGAGGGCTGCCTGAAAGGTGGGGGCGTTCATGTTGGAATCGCCATTAAGTGACACCGCCAGCTGTGTATCATCGGCGTATGACACTATTGTAAGACCAAAGCTGGCAGCTACCTGCGCCAGCGGTGCAAGATACAAATTAAAAAGGGTGGGGCTGAGGGCCGATCCCTGTGGAACTCCCTGCAGAATGGGGCGTAGGGCAGAGATGTAGGGAGGAGTAGAAACTTTAAAGGTTCGACCTGTAAGAAATGATCGAAACCAGTCAAGCGCTTGTTCTCCAACTCCTGCCTCCACGAGGCGGTGTAAAAGGATGTGGTGGGAGACCGTGTCGAAAGCGGCACTTAGATCCAATAGGATCAGTGCCGCCGTCTGACCTTGGTCTAGTATTTTCCTGATATGTTCCACCACCGCCAAGAGAGCGGTCTTGGTACTATGACCGGCTCGAAACCCATTCTGGGAGTTATCTAGTATGTTTGCTTCTTGCAGGTGGAGGGATAAAATCCTGTTGGCGTGAGCTTCGGCTAATTTAGCCATCCAAGGAAGGAGGGAAATAGGTCGGTAATGCTCTGATTTGGAAGGGTCAAGAGAAGGTTTTTTTAGAATTGGTATAATAGTGGCCTGCTTCCAAGCAGTGGGAACACTACCAGTTCTAAAAGAAAGATCAATTAAGCTCTGCATCGCCGGGTAACAGCAATCGGCGAAATCACGAAACTGCATGGGTCTCATAGGGTCATCCGGAGAACCTGAGTTAACTTTGATCGTCAAATTTAGGAACTCCTCTTGGGTAGGACCTGGAATGGCTAATAAGGATTTAGAGGTCAGAGGGGCACTGTTAATTTCACTAACGAGAGGCATAGCAAACGACCTGTATATAGCCTCCACTTTTTCAACGAAAAACGAGGCCAGATCTTCGCAGTGTGTCATAGAGGCAATGAACGTGGAGGCGGTTCTTTTGTTGGTGAGGTCCTTGCACACCCTAAAAATGGTCTTGGAAGGGTTAGTACTGTTTTTTATTTCTTGTGAGTAAAAAGCAGCCCTGGCTGAACATATGGCCCTATGATACATCCTGATGCAAGATCTATAGGCTGCTTTAAGATCTGTATCATAGTTTTTGCGCCAAGCACGTTCTGCTTTTTTACAAGATGCTTTCAGTACCCTAAGGGATTCGTCATACCAGGGACTGGGGGAGCCGGATTTAGCCTTGCTCCACCTAGCTGGCATAAGGGTATCCAGAGACTGGTCAAGCCACTTACAAAAAATCGTCATAGCCACGGGAAACTTCCTGAGGAGGTTGAGGTTGGTGCTGCTGCAACAGATGGTGAAAGTGCTCTAGGTTTAAGTTTCTCCAAGGACGCTTGAGAGTCTTAGGCAAGTTGTTATTGGCTAGAGGGATGTTGATAGCAATATGCGTTTCGATCAGATAGTGATCAGTCCAGGCCATAGGCTTGGGCTGGAGCACTTCAATATTAGAGGAGATGTATCCTGTACACCTGTATCCCCTTTTCCCCTATGTATGTTTCTGCACTTTAAACTTTTTGTTTGTTCTACATTGTATACCGTGTAAAGCGCTCTAACCATACACCTGTATCCCCTTTTTCCCTATGTTCTCAGCACCCCGGCCCCTCGCCATCCTTTTTGTTGATTTTGTATGTTTATGCACTTTAAACTTTTTGTTTGTTCAACACTGTATACCGTGTAAAGCGCTCTGATACCCTCACGGGTCAAGTTCGCACTCTATAAAACACAAAAATAAATAAATGAATAAATAAGACTAAGCATATTACAATATTATTCAACCCCACATTAGAACATCGTTAGGTTATGTTATGTTATGGTATGTTATCCGTTTTGTAGAGCGCACAGCTGCCCCAGCGAAGGGGCGTGCCGGCGCTGCTCACGAGAGGACACAACAGGAATATACCAACCTGAGAGGAAAAACGAAACTAGTAGAGACTAAAGTGAAGGGAACAGGAAGGTCTTGATGGCCTTCCTGAAAGCAGACAGAAAGTCAATGGTACGGATATGTACGGGAAGGGAGTTCCACAGCTTGGCCGCGAGGTAACTGAAAGCACGCCCAACCCGTCCTGGAGAGCCTAATTTTGGACACAACCGTCAAGTGAAGTTCTGCCGAGCGAAGAGGGCGAGAAGGTAGTACGACAAAAGTGTTCGTACTTGTAAATGATTAGGGTTGACTAGTGCTTGAACTGCCATTTTTAAGTCAAGAGTATCGATAAAAGGTTTCAGCATCCAAGGGTAGCTCAGTTGGAATCTGGCTGCTTTAGCCATCGAGTTAATGTGGTCTTGCATGTTAAGGTTACAGTCGAGGATTATGCCCAGGGATTTGGCAGAGTCCACAATGGTCTGGTGGCAGTTCAGGGCTGTGATGGCCTTGATCCACATCTGAATCTCCGGATTGGCTTTTGAAGGAGAGTTTAGGAGTTTAAGTTGGTTATTGGCTAGCCATTGGATAGTCAGTTTCAGGGTCTCATTCAGGGAGAGGATCTCCTCGAGCGAAGATATATTGATGTATATTTGGGTATTGTCTGCATACATATGGTAGGAGATGTTGGCGGTACGAAGAACTTCGGTGAGTGGCTCTAAGTAAAGATTAAAGAGTGTGGGGGACAGGCTTGAACCTTCGGGGACTCCAACCGCGAACTGGGTGGGAGATGTTAGGTTGCCGTTGATGAGGAATCTCTGAGAGCGGTTGTCGAGGAAGGACCACGCCATCCAGACCCATCCTGAATTTGAGGCGTTCAAGTAGTTTTTCATTGTTGACCGTATTGAAGGCGGAGGATAGATCAAGGAGGATTAGAAGGCAGGTTTTTTCTTGGTCTAGGGCTTGGAGGGCATCGTCCAAGATGTGGAGCGTAGTAGTTTTAGTGCAGTGCCCTGGTCTGAATCCAGATTGGAAGTCATCAAGTAGGTGGAAGTTGTTGATGTGCTGACTTAGTTGCTGTTGTACACACTTCTCAATACTTTGGCTAATAGCGGGATATTGGAGATATGTCTAAAAATTGTCAGGGGAAGCTGGATCCAGTGATGGGTTTTTCAAACTAGGGAGGACTTGGCCAGCTTTCAAAGGGTCCGGAATAAAATTCTGCTGGAGAGAGGCGTTGATTATTGCAGTCCAGCAAGGAAAGATGGATTGGGAGGTGGCAGCGAGGCAGTTGGAGGGTAGCCGGTCATTAAAGTGGTGATTTGGGTTTAAGGTAGAGAGGATTTTAGTAAAGGAGTCTTCGTTATAGTATCCGAAGTCAGTCCAGGAGGCTTGGTTTTTGGGTGAGGGCGGGGGGGGGGGGGGGGGGGAGTGCGGATAAAGGGGGCAGGTCAGAAAGGGGTTGGAAGTAGGTGGCGGTACTGAGTTAATTTCCTATTGCCGTGATTTTATCAGCTAAGAAAGAGGAGAATTCATCTCACGATATTAGAGATTTGGGGGATTCTTTCTGTGTTTTAGCCGGTTTATTAGGTCTCGCAGCGTTAACCGTGGGAAAGCGCGGTCTCGCCAGAGACCTATTGTTACTGACGCAGCTTTCCAGGAGACAGGACCTGGCCGCGCGCATCTCCTCTGCCAGAAGGCGATTTGAGCGGGCCACGCGCACAAGAATGCGCCCGCTGTGGCAAGCTCCTGTCTCCTGGAAAGCCGGAACACACACAGCCACACCTCCCCCTGCACGCCTGCGCCCACACAGACACACACACGAGCGCACATACACACACGCACACACATAGAGACTCCGCCCCCCCGCTGCCGCCACCACACACAGGCGCGCGCACACACAAGCGCACCCCCCCCTACAACTAAGCGCCACTTACCGCCATTCTGGCCTTCTGCAGCCTCCGCGGGGCTCTCCCTCGGGCATGGGAGCCCCGCGTCACCAGCACTGCTTCTCTCCGTGGCACTTCGTGGGCTCGTGCGCGGGCTTCTGAAGACAGAAGTCCTGCCCCACAAAAGGTTTCGTGTTGTGGTTTTCATGCTTTTTGCTGTCCCGTTCATGCCATTTAATTTGATGCTGGGGCAGGTCCGCACGTGCTTCTCTCCAGCCGCTCTCATACAGGCTGTGGAAGCCGCCCAGTTTGAAGAGAGTTTGTTGTCTTGGTTAGGGGTTTCTTAATGTTAGTCAGTAACGGACCTGTTTTTAACCGCTTCTCCCAGAGCAGGGATGTTAGGCCAGCCTGTGGCTCGACTTTCAGGATGGGAGGAAAGAGTGTGGTATGGGCGTTTATCGTCAGAGTAAACGATCGTTGGAGCTCTCCCGGGTATGTTTGTAACTGATACTCCGTGGTGCGGTTTCAAAAACTTTATTCATTTTGAAAGCTTGTGGAATGTATATTTTTTTTCCGCATCTGTTTTGCTCCCAGTGGTTCATGGGCACTAACCTCGTGTTCTGTTTTTTTTTGTCTTATTTTTACTTTCATTTAACCGTTCTCCGGAAATTAAAAGTGCATTTTGCCAACTAAATGCTCTAACTTTAAGTATGTCTTGACAACAAGGTCAGCCTTTTGGAAAGGAGAAAGGGCTTCTGTCGCCAACCAGATGAGCTGGAACTCCATGGGCTGAAATCCAGATGGGCGTTTGCAATGGCAAAGACATAGGAGAATGCCCCTAGTGAGTGCTTATAGGAGTTGTTTATGTTCTATTATTAGTCGATCGGTATGGTTGCTTAAAGATACAGTACCTGAAGACCTGTTGTATTGGGATACAATTTCATTTACATTAGATGTTTTACTTTTTGGGAAGGAATTATTTTTCTTCTGTTTGTGGAAATATAAAAGATGCATTTCTTTTTTTCAATCAACGCTTCGTATATTTTACAAATCTGTACGCTACCTCTAGTGGCTGTTCTTGTTTCTAGGAATAGGTAGGTTTAGGTTGGAGGAAATTCTTTTTTGGAGAGGTGTGGTTGTGGACCTGTAATTTCACTATGCCTTAAATAAATTTGTGAGTCTGGTTTATGTATTGTCTACTCGTGAAATCATATCGCTATTGTCACAAAGCATGTATTGAATAGCAGATTCTTTTTCCAGAGTCTTTGTCAATTTGTTGGACGATTTGGGATATTTTCAGATAGTCTGGTGGCATGTTCCATATTTTGGGTTTTGGGTTCTGACCTTGCGTAAACTTGCCCAATATTTTGTGTGTTTGAACCTTTGGATTTCAAGTGCGAGGTTTACAATACTAGCTTGGTATATGGCTCTATTTTTGCGGTGGGGTGAGCTCTGGTGTATCAATTCCTCCCAGGGAGACAGAAGGAAACTTTCAACCACAATCCCTCTGTTTCCTCTATTTCTTTTTCGTCCGTAATTTATGAAAATGTTTGTTTAGAAGGCAGTCATTGTATGCATGAATGAAGCAGAAACCTTTCAAACCACATGTCCATGGTAGCCAGTCTGTCAGTTTATCGTTTTCACATAAATTAAAAGATAGGCGCGTTTTGAATGCAAAAAATCCAAAGATTTGCTCGAAATTAAAGGAAGTTAGCAAATATTGGCATTTTATTTGTACCAACATATTTTCGTTGAATTTATATTGTTAGCATTGATTATCCCTAAAAGTAAGATTATTCATTGAATGGTTTGCTTTTTGTTTTTTTAAATGCAAGTGAAAAAAAAACTAGAAAGATCATTAGACGGAAGGGGAAAATATTTTTAGATCAGTTATATTTTCTCTTTAATTGAAAAGATCAATTGTGTTCTATTATTTATTTATTTATTTATTTTTTGAAAAACTTTATTATGCAAAACAGAGAAAATTACAAGTATGGAACTAAAACCCAGAGGCCGGCCGCTAGTGGTCGTCAAGTAAATAGGCAGTCAGTAAAACAGCAGCTGACCCCGGGTAGGTCCAGCAGAAGTACAGGATACACATTCAGCATCACAGGATGTATGCAGGATACACAATTTTTATTTTTTATAAAGGAACAAAGAAAAACGAGAGAACAACTTAAGGCGAGAAGCATGATAAATGGAGTCGAGCTCAGACATTGGGGACCTACCATAACGGATAGGGAATCAGGAGGACGTTGGAGAACTAATGGGGGGGAAGGCAATGGGGAATTCAGGACATTCAAACAAGGAATGTGATAATCAAGGAACCTCAGAGGTCAGGGGGACAGAGAAGCGTCTGGGATATCGACGAAGGGGGGAGTGCAGATGTCTCCTCGGTACGCGTTCCATTGGCCCCAAATTTTACTCCACGCCCTGGGCTTGCCCCTAGCCAAATATACCATCTTCTCCCTGAACATGCACCAGTCAAGTCAAGTCAAGTCAAGTCAAAAGATTTGTATAGCGCGCTACATACCCAGAGGGTCTCAAGGCGCTTGAAGAAGGGTGGGGAGTTATTTGTCGAATATCCACGTTTTGAGTTGCTTTCTGAATGCTAGGTGGTTCTGAGTAAGGCGAAGGTGAGTGGGAAGTGAGTTCCAAGTTTTAGCTGCTAGGTAGGAGAAGGATCTACCTCCCATGGTGGTTTTGTTGATGCGAGGTACAGTGGCTAGGGCTTGGTTGGAGGATCGTAGCTGGCGGGAGGGGGTGTAGAAGGATAGTCGTGTGTTGAGGCATTCGGGTCCGATTTCGTAGAGTGCTTTGTGTGCGTGGGTTAGGAGGCGGAAAGTGATCCTCTTATTGACGGGGAGCCAGTGGAGGTTTTTCAGGTGATCAGAGATGTGTTCTTTACGCGGGATGTCTAATATGAGCCTGGCTGAGGCGTTCTGGATGCGTTGTAGTTTTTTCTGGAGTTTTGCGGTGGTGCCGGCGTAGAGGGTGTTTCCGTAGTCCAGTCGGCTCGTGACCAGAGCGTGGGTGACTGTTTTTCTAGTTTCGGTAGGGATCCAGCGAAATGTTTTTTTGAGCATGCGAAGAATGTTGAAGCAAGATGAAGAAACGGCGTTGACTTGTCTGTTCATCGAGAGTGAGGAATCCAGGATGACGCCCAGGTTCCGTGTGTGGTCCGTCGGGATGGGTGCTTTTCCAAGGGCCTCTGGCCACCAAGAGTCGTCCCAGGCGGAGGGGGAGGTACCTAAGATGAGGACTTCTGTTTTGTCTGAGTTCAGTTTCAGACGGCTGTGGTTCATCCATTCGGCTACTTCTTTCATTCCTTCGTGTAGGTTGGTTTTGGCCGTGTTAGGGTCTCTGGTGAGTGATAGGATCAGTTGAGTGTCGTCGGCGTAGGAGATGATGTTGAGGTTATGTTGGCGTGCGATGGCCGCGAGGGGGCTCATGTAAACGTTGAAGAGGGTGGGACTGAGTGAGGACCCTTGAGGTACGCCGCAGATGACTTCAGTAGCCTCTGACTTGAATGGTGGAAGGCGGACTCTCTGGGTTCTTCCGGAGAGGAACGAGGTGATCCATTTCAGTGCTTTTCCTTGGATTCCGATGTTTTTGAGGCGCTGTAGAAGGGTGCTATGGCAGACTGTGTCGAAGGCTGCGGAGAGGTCGAGGAGGATGAGGGCGACTGTGTCCAGTAGAGTTCGAATGTCGTCTGTTGCTGCGATGAGTGCGGTCTCAGTGCTGTGTTTGGCTCGGAAGCCGGACTGTGAGGAGTCGAGGGATTTGTTGGTTTCGAGGAATGCGGCGATCTGGTTGTTGACAGCTTTCTCGATGACTTTGGCCGGGAATGGAAGGAGTGAGATAGGGCGATAGTTTTTGAGTTCGGTGGGGTCAGCTGTGGGTTTCTTCAGGAGGGCGCTGAGTTCGGCATGCTTCCAGCTTTCCGGGAAGGTTGCGGAGTTGAGGGAGCAGTTGATGACGTCTCGGAGGTGCGGTGCAATAATGGGGTCTGCTTTGTTAAAGATGTGGTGAGGGCAAGGGTCTGTGGGGGATTCTGAGTGGATAGAGTTCATCAGACGGATGGTGTCCTCAGTGGAGATTGGCTTCCAGTCATTGAGGATGTTCAGGGGGGGTGGGGGTCCTGCAGGGGATTGGGTGGGTTGGTCTCCGGGTTGGTTGTCGAAGCTGTTGTGGATGTCTGCAATTTTGCTGTGGAAGAATGAGGCTAGGGAGTCGCAGAGGGCTTGAGAGGGGGTGATGTCGTTGGAGTTGGCTGAGGGGTTGGTAAATTCCTTGACGATGTTGAATAATTCCTTGCTGTTGTGTGCGTTGTTATCTAGACGGTCCTTGAAGGCTGCTTTCTTGGCATTTCGGATTAGTTGGTGGTGTATGCGGGTGGCGTTTTTGAAGGCGTCCTTGGTGCTGGTGGTTGGGTCTTTTTTCCAGGCCTTCTCGAGGGATCGATAGAGTTTCTTGGATTTCTTAAGGTCATCGCTGAACCAGGAGGCCTTCTTGCTGCCTGGTTTGATTTGTCGTTTTTTCAGTGGTGCTAGGATGTCGGCGCTGTTGGATAACCATTGGGTGAGGTTGGTGGCTGCTTGGTCTGGGTTTGTGGAGTGGGCGGGGGGCTTTTGAAGAAGCGATGAGGAGATCTGGTCGATGGTGATTTTGTTCCAGTTTCTTTGCAGAGTGGGTTGGGGGTGGTTGTTGGATGTGGGCTTGTTGTAGGTGAAGTGAACGCAGCTGTGGTCAGTCCAAAGGAGAGCTGTGGTGTGGCTGAAGGAAACATGCTTGCTGGAGGTGAAGATAGGGTCGAATGTGTGACCTGCGATGTGGGTGGGGGTAGTGACAAGTTGTTTAAGTCCGAGGTTTGCGAGGTTGTCCAAAAGGGTGGTGGTGTTGCGGTCGGTGTTCTTTTCAAGGTGAAAGTTGAGGTCTCCCAAAAGGATGTAGTCCTCGGAGGGGAGCGTGTGTGGAGTGATGAAGTCCGTGATGTCTTCACTAAATTGTGCGCGGGGTCCTGGTGGCCTGTAAAGGAGGGTGCCTCTGAGTGTGGTCTTGGGGTTGATGTGGTCCATGTTCTCCTTCCACTTCGACACGGTGGGAGGCCGCCGGGAACCCCAGAGCTGTGCGATGTCCCTTTTGGCAATCATGTTCCCAAGAGCCGCCCACCGAGTCTGGGCAAAGTTGTAATCATTCGGCTCCCACACATTCAACAAACATCTTCGAGCCTCAGGCAACAGAGCGACCCCAGTGACGCACTCCATCACAGCGTGCACACGGCGCCAATACGTAGCGACCTCATGGCACTCCCAGAGGATGTGAAGGAAGATGGCACTCATTCCACAGCCTCGCCTACACAACCCATCTGAGGAAAAACCCATGGCAACCAAACGAGAACCAGTTACATACATGTGGTGAAGAATTTTAAGCTGGACAAGGCAGAGATGAGCCGGAATGGCAACCTCTTTAGGGGAGGATAGAGCAGACTGCCAGTCTTCGTCGTCCAATTCAAACCCGTCTCCAGCCCAGGTCTCCCTGAGGCGCACGAGGAGATCTGCCCGATTGTTGATCAACTTTTTATAGATCAAGGAAATCGTACCATCGGGTAGATGACCGTCGAGTATACGATCTTCAAGTGGAAAAGATTCAGGGACCACAGTACCGGCCGTGAAGACCGACAGTAAAGCATGACGCACCTGTGCATAGCTGAAGAACTCCCGCTCACTCAATTCATATATTCACTCCAAATCTCCGCAAATGTTTTCACCGCACCCTTCACCCAAGGATCACCCACTCTGCTAAGTCCAATCGTGCCCCAGTTCTCAAAACCTTTCGTAGTCCAGAGGCACCCCAAGCGTTCCGAAGCAAACAAAGGGGTCGCCTGCGTCAATCGATCATTCCATCCCATAGCCACATTTGCATCCTTCCACAAACGCACTGCAATTTTAGTGGGTCCCGTAAGGTTCCTCCCCGCCGTCCGAGAGTAGAGTGCTCTGTTAAAGTCGCCACCGGGCAACAAGTATTTATCTATAGCGTACGCTGGATTTTGCCCGGGAGCATATGTGGCATGGTTAATGGCAGACAACTGGAAGGCCCAATAGTACCTCCTGATGTCCGGGAGTGCAATACCCCATCGTACCAGGGGAGGGTCAGTTTTGAGAGAGCAATATGCGCTCGGCCGTCCCAAACAAGTCTCCTCTGGGGTCCCTCAACCTCCCGAAAGTAGCGCGCAGGAATGATATCAAAGGAATTCTGGAGTGCGTAGAGAAATCGGGGTAGGGACATCATTTTGAACAGCGCCACTCGACCAAGTGAGGGCAGCGGCAATCTACGCCTACGATCCACGTCGAGCTGCGAGCGCCGCAAAGGAGGAAGGAGATTATGCTTGTAACGGGCAGCCGAGTCCAACGATATGTGAACCCCTAAATATTTAAAGCCAGAGTGGGAAACTTGAATGGGAAACCTGGTCGGTAGGGGAGGAAGACCACCAGAGATAACATATACGCAGGACTTAGACCAGTTGATAATCAACCCGGAGTTCTTGCCAAATGAAGTTAGGACGTCAAAGAGGACGTTGAGGGACTTACGGGGGGAGGTAAGGTACAGAAGAATGTCGTCTGCGTACAACGACACCCGGTCTTCAAAGTCGGGGGTCCAATGAATGCCCCTCATGGAGGGTTCCCATCTCAGCCAGGCAGCGAGCGGTTCCAGGGCGAGGGCAAAGAGAAGGGGGGACAGCGGACACCCCTGTCTAGTACCCCTCCCAAGAGCGAAGGACTGGGAGACTCTACCGTTGACGACCACCCGAGACAGTGGGTCCGCATACAGTAGCCTCACCCAACTAATGAATCCCTCACCGAAACCAAACTTTTCAAGAGTGGCCCAAAGATACGGCCACTCTATCGTACCAAAGGCCATCGTGGCGTCTAATGAAGCCAAAATGGCGGGTTCAGACAGAAGCTCCGCCCTTGAGAGAACGCCATGAAGGCGGCGCAGATTTAGAGCAGTGTTCCGGTGCGGGATAAAGCCAGATTGATCCGGATGGATCAGGTCACAAACAGTGAGGAGGCGGTTGGCGAGAACCTTCACGAGAATTTTAGGTTCTGCGTTTAGCAGGGAGATAGGCCTGTATGAGGCACAACGGTCAAGGGGTTTACCCTCTTTGGGAATTACCACTATAGTGGCCAGGCGCTGATCAATGGGGAGGTAGCCAAGGTCACGCGATTCCGTGAACATGTCACGGAGGTATAGTGCAATCTTGTCCGGGCGAAGTTTATATAATTCGATGGGCAGGCCATTTGGCCCCATGGCTTTGCCTTAACGGAGGGAACAAATGGCAGTTGCTATCTCATCGACCGACAACGATGCCTCCATACACTCCCGATCTTCTTTGGACAGGCAGGGCAGCGTAATGTCCCTCAACAAAAAACAAGAGTCATCCTCGTCCCTGTCGGACACCGGGGAGTAGACCACACGAAAATAGTCAGCAAAACATTCCACAATCTCACCAGGGTCAGTCACCTCCACACCATCAGGATTCTGAATCATAGGGACCACACGATTCGCTCTCTCCTTCTTATCAAGCCAGGCAATCAGCTTACCCACCTTGTCACCAATGTCATACACTCTACCTTGTTGTTCTCTGTACATCGATTTGGCAGCCTCCGTCACAAGAGATTTATAATCAAACTGTTTCAAGCTAAGGGAGTGGAGTTTATCACGGGTGATACCCGTGTCCAGGTCGTCTTCTAAGCCCAATATTTCAGCCTCCAGATTCTCGACCTCCCCTTCCCTCGCTTTCTTGGTCTCTGCTATTAAAGATAGGGCGTGTCCACGAATAACAGCATTAAAGGCTTCCCATAGGGACACCGAGGACGAGACAGACCTCTCATTCTCCAGGAAATAGTGATCAAGGGACTTTGTGTGGCTGGCGCAAGTCTTGGGGTTGCGCAGGTGCCAGGGGATGATAGGGGCGACCAGTCCCGCAGTATGTAGACCCACGTCAAAAAGAAGCAAAACAGGAGAGTGGTCTGAGATACCACGGGCCAAGTGGCTGATTTCCCCGATGTACGAGGACTGGACAGCGGGCATAAGGAGGTAGTCTAGCCTGGAGAGACTCCCATGGGCACCAGAGTGAAAGGTATAGTGACGTAATGTCAGATGCATTAGCCTCCAGGCATCCACCAGACCAAATGGTGTCCAGGAACCCACCCAACCATGATTGAGACACGGAAGGCTGAGGCTGGCGCGAGTCTTGGGGTTGCGCAGGTGCCAGGGGTTGATAGGGGCGACCCCTCCCGCAGTATGTAGACCCACGTCAAAAAGAAGCAAAACAGGAGAGTGGTCTGAGATACCCCGGGCCAAGTGGCTGATTTCCCTGATGTACGAGGACTGGACAGCGGGCATAAGGAGGTAGTCTAGCCTGGAGAGACTCCCATGGGCACCAGAGTGAAAGGTATAGTGACGTAGTGTCGGATGCATTAGCCTCCAGGCATCCACCAGACCAAATCGTGTCCAGGAACCCACCCAACCATGATTGAGACGCGGAAAGGTCCCTGGGGGGGTGACGATCCATGTCGCCGGAAAGTACCGAATTGAAATCCCCACCCACAAGGAGGAGACCATCAGGGAGCCCCAGCAGCAACCGACCCATATCAGAAAAAGTAGAGGCCTAGAGGCCTGGGGGTACATGAACAGAAACCAAAGAAAGTGTCTTACCCTCCCACCTACCAGTGAGGGCGACGTAGCGCCCCCTGTCGTCAAGAGTAACATTAGCGATCTCAAGAGGGAGGGAAGACCGGATCAGAATACCCACACCCCTAGAACCAGTGGTGAATCCGGAATGTGCCACCAATCTGTAACCCCATCTATTCATCGCGTGACACACATTGCCAACTAGATGTGTCTCCTGCAGGAGTACCGCATCGGGGGACAAACGTCGTAAATATTGCAAAACAACACCCCGTTTTATACGATCACCCAAACCATTGACATTCCAAGATATCATTTTCAGCCCACTACCCCCATTTCCAAACATGTTGCATGGGGTTCCCCATAAAGAGCAGGACATCAGGAACAGAGAAAGAACCAATACACCGCCATTCTAGCAAGAAAAACACAAACACAAACACCCCCTACCACCTCACAACTGGAACCAGTTTCAACTCCCCCCTCCCTGCACCCCTGCAAAAACCAAAAAACCACCCCAAAATGCAGTGTGCCTGTCGCCCTAACAACCCCATTCTACAGAAAGACCCCGGAGGAGGAAAGAGGCCCCTTCCCACCCATCACCCAAATGTGGACTACTACAAGGCAACATAAACAGAAAGATAGTACCCAGCTGAGCAAAGTCCAATGTTCAGAGATCAGGGCCCGAAGAGTCACTTATGCGTAGGCTCACCACCCTCGGCACCGCCAGGGTGCTCCGTACGATCGCCTTTACCCGGCAGGGAATCCAACCAGTCGCTCACACTGTCTGGTCGATCAAAGAAATAGGTCCGTTCCTGATATTCCACACGAAGCCTGGTAGGGAAAAGCATGGCGTACTTAAGGCCCAGGTCCCGGAGACGTCGCTTCACTCTAAGAAAGCCCATCCGTTGTCTTTGCACAAGTTGTGTGAAGTCTGGGAAAAAGTTAATCGAGGAGTTCTCAAATTTCACCGGGCCATGCACTCTCGATGCCTGCAAAATCGCATCACGGTCTCTAAAGTGAAAAAGTCTTGCAATAATAGGCCTCGGAGGGGCGCCCGGCTTGGGTTGTCCGCCCGGAACTCTGTGTGCACGCTCGACCGCAAAGAATTTACTCAAGCCAGTGGGGAAAAGATAGGTGAGGATCAGATCCTCAATAAGGAGGTCCACAGAGTGAGTCTCGGGGTTTTCCGGGACCCCAATGACGCGGATGTTATTGCGTCTTGCCCTGTTTTCATAGTCCTCCAGCCGATGGGACATTTGGTCATTCACCGATTTTAAATTCCCAAGTTCCGTTTGGAGTTCCACCACATCAGCCTGGAGGCTGGAGGTCTTCAGATCAAGTGACTTAACCTTTTCATTCGTTTTAGACAGGTTGGCCCGGATCAAGGTGACATCCACAGCTACCGTATCAATTTTACTAGCCAGGGCTTCGTATTGCTGGCCGATGGTTTCCCTCATGCCGGTGATGGCGCCCATAATGTCCTGCAGGGACAACTCAGCAGGAGTGGAAGGGTCGTCTCGGGTGTCCTCCGGGGTTCGGCTGGAAAGACCAGGGGAGCCTTTGGCTTGGGTGTACCGATCCATAACCTTTGTCTGGACCGGCCCACCACGAAGAGACGTTTTTGTTTTCCGCTTCTCGGTATCACCCCTGCCCGCCATACTGGAAACTGTTCCCCGGAGGGGCCCACACGATCTGGTGAAAATGGCCGCCGACAGTCCGGGTACCAACAGGACCACAAAAGCAGGCTCATGGGACCACGAAAAGTAGTTCAAAAGAGAGATGAAATGTGGAAACAGTGCAGACACGAAGTAGGGGCCGGCTGGTCCCCGACCGGGCGAAAAGGTCTCTCAATCAGACCATGCAGCGATCCGGGAACGAAACCGAAAGTAGAAATGCGACCACCAGGGAGGTCTTACTGCCTTTGTTGTTCAACTCCGTCCCGGATCCGCAAGTAGCCATGACCCCGGCACAACCTCCAGGTGGGCCAAAAAGGTTCAAAGTGCCATAACTTCGGTCGCCGATGTCCGATTTCGATTCTGAGAAGAGTTATGGACTCAGCTGAGGTTCATCTTCGAAGAGCTGTCCAAGAAATCAGGCTACCCTCAGAATAAATTGCGAGGAGCGGCGAGGGTTCGGGGGAGCTCTGTGCTCACGCGACCATCTTGGATGCCCGCTAAGCTCCTCCCTCTTCTATTATTTTTTTAATGAATTCCAGCTAATTAAAGAATTTACATTTTTTATTTGGACTAAATGATTTCAGTTAGAACTAACATCGCACCAGTGCTTTTGTTGTCTGCCTCTGAACTGTGCCCTCCACAAGATTGCCGATGGTTACTCTTAATGCAAGCATTCCTCCCTTGACCTTTTCTGTGTTCAATATTATTTTAGCCGGGTTAAAAACCAAAAACGCTGTAGCTCAGAATATCTAGAAACATGCAGAGAGATCGATCGTTTCTGTAGTGCCTTATAGCATGCAGAAAGTAAACATCTTGCCATAAATGTCCCATTTTTACTTATTGTTTATTTTACAAAAACAGATCAAGTCAAGTCAGGAAATTTATATAGCGCACTACATACCCAGAGGGTCTCCAGGCGCTTGAGGGAGGGTGGAGGATTACCTGTCAAATATCCATGTTTTAAGCTGTTTTCTGAAGGCTAGGTGGTTTTGAGTGAGACGGAGGTAAATGGGGATGGAGTTCCAAGTCTTAGCCGCTAGGTAGGAGAAGGATCTTCCCCCCATGGTGGTTTTGTTGATGCGTGGAACAGCAGCGAGGGCTTGGTTGGAAGAACAAAGCTGGCGGGGGGTAGTGTAGAAGGATAGTCGCGCGTTGAGGCATTCGGGTCCAAGTTCGTAGAGGGCTTTGTGTGCATGGGTGAGGAGGCGGAACGTTATCCTTTTATTAACAGGAAGCCAGTGGAGGTCTTTCAGGTGACCGGAGATGTGGTCTTTGCGCGGTATGTCTAGTATGAGTCTGGCTGAAGCGTTTTGGATGCGTTGGAGTTTTTTCTGAAGTTTTGCGGTGGTACCGGCGTATAAGGTGTTTCCGTAGTCCAGGCGGCTTGTAACCAGTGCGTGGGTTACCGTTTTTCTAGTATCGATGGGGATCCAGCGAAATGTTTTTTTGAGCATGCGCAGAATGTTGAAGCATGATGAAGAAACTGCGTTGACTTGTCTGGTCATCGAGAGTGAGGAGTCCAGGATGACGCCCAGGTTTCGTGCATGGTCCGTTGGGATGGGTGCTTTTCCTAGGGCCGTTGGCCACCAAGAGTCGTCCCAGGCGGAAGGGGAAGTTCCTAAGATGAGGACTTCTGTCTTGTCCGAGTTCAATTTTAGCCGGCTGTGCTTCATCCATTCGGCTACTTCTTGCATCCCTTCATGTAGGTTAGTTTTGGCGGTGTTTGGGTCTTTGGTGAGTGAAAGGATCAGTTGAGTGTTATCGGCGTAGGAGATGTGGAGAAGTGTGGCTCACTGGTTAGAGCAGGCAGACCCTGAATCAGAGGTCAGACCCGGGACCAGGGTTCAATTCCCGACGCGGCAGGGTCTTGAGCTCAAATGTCCACGGACTCGATAATTCTCGCTTCGGTGCCTGACCTAATCATGGGTTCACACTCTGCAACTCTGGGCATTAAGCTTGCTTAATCTCCACAACGGCCCCCGCGGCGGGATGCCTGGCTTTCACCTTGGGGATGCCCTGTAGGGGCTATCTCACAGGGAAAAGCCAGGACGGGTTCCCAAGGCAAGCGCTTAGAGACCCCTGGGTTATAAGCGCTATATAAATCCAACATACAATACAATACAATACAATGATGTTAAGGTTGTAATGGCGTGCGATGGCCGCGAGGGGGCTCATGTATACGTTGAAGAGTGTGGGGCTGAGTGATGATCCTTGTGGCACGCCGCAGATGACTTCGGTGGCCTCTGACTTAAACGGTGGGAGGCAGACTCTCTGAGTTCTTCCTGTGAGGAACGAAGAGATCCAGTCTAGTGCTTTTCCTTGAATTCCGATGTTGTTGAGACGTTGTATCAGGGTGCTATGACAAACTGTGTCGAAGGCTGCGGACAGGTCGAGGATGAGGGCGACTGTGTCTCCGTTGTCCAGTAGTGTTCGAATGTCGTCAGTTGCTGCGATGAGGGCGGTTTCGGTGCTATGTTTGGCTCGGAAGCCGGATTGTGAGGAGTCAAGGGATTTATTGGATTCGAGGAAGGCGGCGAGCTGGTTGTTGACGGCTTTCTCAATGACTTTGGCCGGGAATGGTAGGAGCGAGATGGGGCGGTAGTTTTTGAGTTCGGTGGGGTCTGCTGTGGGTTTTTTTCAGAAGGGCGCTGAGCTCGGCGTGTTTCCAGCTTTCCGGGAATGTGGCGGAGTTGAGGGAGCAGGTGATGACGTCTCGGAGGTGGGGTGCGATGATGGAGTCTGCTTTATTGAAGATGTGGTGGGGGCATGGGTCTGTGGGGGATCCTGAGTGGATGGAGTTCATCAGGCGAATGGTGTCCTCAGTAGAGATTAGGTTCCAGTCATAAAGGATGTTCTGGGGGGGTTTAGTTTCGGAGGTAGGATGGGTGGGTTGGTCCCCGGGATGGCTGTCGAAGCTGTTGTGGATGTCGGCGATTTTGTTGTGCAAGAATGAAGCTAGGGAGTCGCAAAGTGTTTGAGAGGTAGTGATGTCGTTGGAGTTGGCAGTGGGGTTGGTAAACTCTTTGACGATGTTGAATAGTTCCTTGCTGTTGTGGGCGTTGTTGTCTAGTCGGTCTTTGAATGCGGATTTCTTGGCTGCTCGGATGAGTTGGTGGTGTTTTCGGGTGGCATTTTTGAAGGTGTCTCTGGTCCTAATGTTTGGCTCTTTTTTCCAGGCTTTCTCAAGGGAACGACAGAGTTTCTTTGATTTCTTAAGGTCATCGTTGAACCAGGGGGCGTTTTTGCTGCCTAGTTTGATTTGACGTTTATTATTTAGACATGCAACAGCTGATGTTTTTGCACCAAGGACATTGTACTGCATAACTAAATATTTATAAGGTTACAAAGGTGAGACCTATTGGCGATGCCATTGCTTGTTTATGTTAGTGACGAACTAGAGCTATGAACATGGATGTCCACTCTCCTTCACTATATTCAGCCTACTCGCACATCGAATGAGCTGAAGAGAAATAATTGGGAATTGTTCTTATGTTGCTCTTTTTAGATGCCACAATATGGTTGGCTGTCATAACGATTGAAACTCCTTAAAATGAACATTCCGAATAATATGATTTTTTTATTATTATTGTATTTGCCGGTAGACATGTCATAATTACACGCAAGGACCCTAGATGGGTATTCCATTAATAGTAGAGGATGAACCAATAAAAAATGAAAGCAGAAAAAAACAACACATTTCTGTAAACTACTGTAAAAGTTCAGGTACCATTTCTTTGCAGCATCGGTTAGTAACATGTGCTAATGCACACTAGTATTTTCCCAAAAATATTCATAATGGAAAATCAGTGGAACCAGTCTCAATAGGATTATGGGAAACAAAAATAAACCAGCATTGGCAAAGCCAGTAGGTCTGAAATTAGTGGTCAGCTTTTTAGTTTTGTCAATGTGTGAATTGTTTTGGCATGGTTTTTGTAATACCTTATTAGGGTGGAAGCTGCTGGGCACTCGCCATTATAACAAACATTGGCTTAAGCAAAAATTGTTTTTGTTCTCAAAAAGCACACACTGCCACAGTAGTTACTGGCACTGAACAAAAACTACTTTGTGCGCCGATATGCTCCTTGTGAAAGAGCAGAATGCTGTCACTCACAGTGAAGCCAACCATTACAGAGAAAGAGACAGATTTTTAATAAACGCAAAAGGTCATGGTCAACGCCAGACCAAATTAGGCGTCCAATTATTTAAAAAAGTCTCAAAAAAGCACCATGTTGTATGTCCTTGCATTAAGTGCAGCTATATGGATTTCGTGAATTCCCAAGAATTTAAAGATGTAGGACAAGAAATAGTACTCTTGGAATATATTTGTGAACTGCCGTTTAGCATGAGCAAATGTGCATGTGTGGATTTGCTCAAATGAAAATCTGAGTGTTTGCAAGTTAACTTTCCCTCCAACCACTTTTTTCCCAACTCTGGAAGAAGGTTTACGTCTGCCATTGGCAGGAATACATTTCCAACAATTCTCAATATGGGAACAGATTAGAGAACAGTTGTTGAAACATGCAAGTTAGTAGGTTTGCACAGACTCAAAAGGGCATTTTACCCTTGAACTATTGCTTACTATTACCTTCAACTCCAGTATGTCGATGTGCGGAATCGTGGCAACATAAGTAGATTGTAAGTATTCAAACACTACTGTGGTATATGCCCTGGCATAATCAGAGAGGCTATTACAGAGCACTTATATAATGCGATTGCTGCCATAATTTGTCGTAGCACTACATGGCACCAAAGGGACATGTGGATTTTGTTACAGGACAAGTAGTTCTTTAAGCAACCTGCCCCATGGACAAGTAGATATTTTATTATATTCCACATCCCTGTTGAGAGCTTTGATTGAGGATGTCTGGTCTTGCTCGGTTACACTCTGCAAACTCGCTGACTATTGGACGACAGTAACGACTAGATGTGCTGGTAATCAATTTTGGGTTTTGATCACTGTGAGACAGAAGTTTGTCCATGCGATGAGGAGATAAAGTATTCAGGGGAGACAAGTATTACCTGCCTAAGGCGTCTCTTCAGCAACAAGCACTACACATGTGTCACGATCATGTCCTCTGGAACCAAGACACTAGACCTGGTACAGACATTTCTGGTGGCCGACCACGTCTCTAGATTGCCATTTGTCTGTAAGGCAAAAATAGATCAGAACCCCCTATAGGCCTTCTGCATCCCATTCCAGTCCCGCCATACCCATGGCACACCATTTCTATGGACTTCGTGGTGGAACTCCCTCTTACCAAGACTGGCCACACTACAGTGCTTAGTGTGGTAGATCACCTCTCCAAGATGGCTCACTTCGTACCTTTGATGAAGGTACCCACAGCAGCCGAACTGGCTTTGGTCTTCGTGCACAAGTGTGGCTCAGGGGTTAGAGGCGGCAGACCTGGAAGCTGAGATCGGCCCTGGACCAGGGTTCAATTCCCCGCCTCGGCGGGTCTTGGGCTAAAAATTCCACGGACTCGATAATTCTCGCTCCGGTGCCTTCTCGACTCATGGGTTTACACTCTGCGACTCTGGGCAATAGCTTGCTTAATCTCCACAACGGCCCCTTGCGGCGGGATGCCTGGCTTTCACCTTGTGGATACCCTGCCGGGGTTATCTCACAAGGGAATACCAGGACGGGTTCCCTAAGCAAGCGCCGGGAAACCCACTGCGGGTAGCTGTGCGCTATATAAGCTCAAATACATTTACATTTACATTTACATTTACAATGTAGTTCGCCTCCATGGCATTCCATCGGTGGTGATAACGGATCGAGGGTCGCAGTTCGCGTATCGCTTCTGGAAGGAAGTGTGCAGGATACTGGAAATGGACGTACACCTTTCCTCCGCGTATCAACCCCAAACGGACGGGCAGGCTGAGCGAACAAACCACACCATGGAGCAATACCTCTGCTGCTTGTACTATGGATGGCGGAAAATGTATATAACAACAGCAAGCATTCAGCCATCGGCATGTCTCCTTTCTTTTGCCTCCAAGGACGCCACCCCCACACCACTGCTTGGGAGGAACCTCTGGACAGCCCATTGCTGACGGTGCAGGCCTATCATAGTACCCTGTGTGTTCTTTGGCAACAAGCTCGGTTCGAGCTGGCCAAATCAAAGGACACCTACAAAGCACACACCGACGCTCATCGGCAGAAGGAACCCGAATACCGCAGGAGCGACAGGGTGTGGCTCTCCATTCGGCACCTCAATGTACATGTTACCCCCGTTTTGTGGGGCCTTTTGTCATCGATAAAGTAATCAACCCCGTGGCTATGAAGCTCTCACTTCCTCCACACATGAAGATACACCCGGTCTTCCATGTCTCCCTTCTGCATGCGGTCCATCCCAACAGCGCCGTTCCCTCTCCTCCTTCCCCGGTGGTGGTGGAGGACCATGTGGAGTACGAGGTCAGGGCCATCTTGGGTTCTCGTCGTACCAGGGGGAAGCTCTACTACCTGGTGGACTGGAAGGGGTACAGTCCCGATGAGCGTTCCTGGGAACCCTTATCCCATGTACGCCTTGCTCCCGTTCTGGTCCGTGCTTTCCATTTGAGTCACCCGCTCAGCCCTCGCCCTGCCTCTCCTTTCTGATTCCGGTGGTGGGGGGGTTCTGTCTTGGTGTGGGGGGCGAGGGTGAACGGTCATGTGCGGCGTTTTGCCGTTCCCGGGTGGCCGCTAGAAACCTGCAGGGATCGGGATCCTCACTTCTGGACGGAAGTCGAGTCCCGGTCTAGTCTTCTCTGACCCGCCTTCCTTCTCTGCGCTTCGGATACTTCTTTGTTCCTGGACACGCCTGGTATCATCGGAGCCAACACCAGGGAGACTACTGACGCATAGCACTGTCAGCCGTGGAGTGTAACCGCACTTGGAGCGCTGTTCATTGCTCCTCCTTGCTGCGCTTGGAGCGCTATACTTTGTTTGAGCTTGCAGCGCTTGGAGGGCTATACTGTGTTTGTGCTTGCCGCCCTTGGAGCGCTATACCTTGTTTTCACTTGCCGCGCTTGGAGCGCTATACCTTGTTTGTACTTGCCGCGCAGGAGCGATATCCTTGGTTCATACTTGCCGCGCCAGGAGCGCTTTACTTTGTTTATACTTGCCGCGCAGGAGGCTCTATACTTTGTTTTCACTTGCCGCGCCTGGATCGCTATTCTTGGTTTGTCCTTGACACGCAGGAGTGCTTCGTGGAATACAGTGATAGAGCGCTGGGGCGCTATTTATGACTTGGCTGTGTTCGCGCAGGAGCGCTTGCCTTGGTTTTCTTTTCTTCATCGGAGCATCCATGAATACCTTGGTTCAAAGGCCTACATAAGCCCTGGTGAGTTTGTGGATAAGGAAATCCATTCTGTATGTGTTTAGAGGTCTACCCTGGAAGCGGGAGGTGTGGTCTTTTCCTGATTGGGTCTTTCTTGTTTCCCCAGTTGGTACCAAGGACCCTACCCAAGCTCCACTGCCAACAGAGCCTCTCCGTTCATTTTCTGGCTCCCTTCCCTGGTTCCATCTCATCCCTGCTGGGTTCCACTCTCCGCATGGGTCAGGTGGGTACAGGGGCGGTGGCTCTTGTCGTCTCTGCGTAATCGCTTCACAAGCAAAGGTAAGTCTTGTGGGGCATCCGACATGGGGAAAATGAATTACCCGTTTTTTCACTATCTGCATGTTTCCTATTTCGAAATGTTGCCATGCACGGTTTTACCCCCAACCACCCTAAATATGCCTTTTTCCTGCGGAGCGCGAGTTTCCATACACCTCCCCCTCTGCCTCCTTCCTGAACAGTGAAGGTGGAGCCAGCAGCTGTACACTAAGCTCTTAGCTTTCACTTTCTCTGGAATAGAAACTTAACTTGATTTATGGAACATAGAGACCCGGAGATGACGAGGGGGGACGCGGGAGCACCGGAGGAACAGCAGACAAGGTAAACGCATCGCCATAAAAGAGTCAGGTAGGAATAGAGAGAAGGCTGCCTTAGGGATCAGCACGGGACACCTGCAGGAGCTGAGTCGATAATAATCAGAGATCGTGTGTCGTCTGTCAGGACTGTTTCGCAATTGCCAAAACCAACGACGCACAATTTACCAGTCTCTGGAATTTCAGTTTTCCAGGTTCATATTCTTAATTTAGTAGTAGTGGAAAGAGAACTGAAGCAGATTTTACTCACTCATCCACCTTACCTGCGCAAGGGAATCCAAGAAAGTCCATACAGAACGGAATAGGGGTGGGGAAGTGGTAAAGGGTGGCCCAGCTTCAGTAGAAAGAACCAGGCATGGACCACTGGAGTTCATGGGCATTGGCGCCATGTAACTCCGTATCGTATGTGGCACCTTCATATTCGCTAAATCGTCAAGTGCGGAATAACTCCTCGGAGCATCTGCACGCTCTACAAACCCTACCAAAGACTTATTCATGTTTCATACAAGAACTTTAGGCAACGTTTTATCATGTGAATCAAAGTGACTTTAAAGCTCTGTGGCAGTGGTGTAGCTAGGGGGGTGCGGTGGGGGCGGTCCGCCCCATGCGGCACTATTTTGGGGGCGGCGGCTTTTCAGTGTCCCCAAATAAATGATAAAGGCCGCCGCGGCACCACCAGTGCCACGCCGAACTCATGTGAACAGCAAGCGCACGCACCTGCTTGTTATTAAGCAGCGACTTACCCAGTTCGGGTGTTCCCTTCCCAGGGCCGTCCATCTTAAAGCGCGCGAAAGCGCTAGCAATGAATGACGCCCTCGCGCTGAAACGTGGCGCAGCCCTCCTCAGCAGCAGTGACGTGTCACACGCTCGCCTTTCCTGGTCGGATGCCAGCATGACTATCAGTAGGTTGTGTTATTATAAAATGCACAACCAGTCCACTTTCATTTGTATTATCCGTTTCACAGGGTACTCGGTTATAGTCTTTCATTTCTGTAAGTCGATTTTTATTTTTATGGTGGGTCTCGTGTCAGTCTGCAAAACTCTGACCTATTCTTATTGGCAGCGGAAACCTTGCCAATTCTAGTCCCGCTCACGTTACCATCAAAATAATAATGCAGACTCTTCTATTTACTTTCGGTGGACGCCCTGTCCAAACTTCCCTGAAGATGCAGCTCTTTGTCACACTGGGGCACCCTTGCACACACTGTGTTTTCGTTCTAGAACAACGGGTGATTAAATCGACATCTGAAATAAAGCCCTTACAGACAGATATCTGACTTTATGCGAGACTGTGCGTTTGGGAGTATGACATGGTAGGAAAGAAAATGGAGGAGGTAATTGCCACGAAGAGGTCGGGATGACGTCACTGCAGATTCTGGGTGGACGAGGGCTTCGGCTTCACGCTAATCCTTTTTTCTTTTATCGATGGACATCTGTTTTCTATCCTAAAGTCTTTCATGATTTCGCTTAAAACCATCCAGGATCCCTTGAGCTGAAAGGGACACGCTGCTTTTTTCCCTTTCATAATAACAGGATGTGACTGTGGCCGAAGTAAATATGGACCTATAAACAGACACCAGCAGTCAGTGGCATTGCTCACCAGATCTTCCGATGCCAGTACGACCTCAGCTAGGAGATTGGGACTTGGTCGTCCTTTTCAGAATCTTACACAAGAGGGCAGATTGCAGCCAGCTATTTAGTTATTTTGTTTTAGACTGATGTGCTTGGTGAGGTATAGGAGCAACCTTCAGAAAAAGCAATAATAGTTTACATAGGACGCATCACAAACTTCTTTGTTCTGTTATTCTAACCAATTGACCCTATTTTATCGTTCTCAAAACCCATGCCTTTCCCTGTGGGGATTCGAACCCTTGACTTGAAAGTTACAGCTAAAGCATCTACATTTGTGTGCAACCCACTTAGCCATCCTACTGACTAAATTCTACCAACCTGGGCAACACTGGGAGCAAACATGCAAAGATAACAGTAGGTTGTTAGATCCAAGCCACCGGCGCAGCTGCTTAAGTCATTTGCTTGTTTGGAGCACCACAGAGCTGCATGGCTATTACAAGGTTCGTCAAAACACCATGAGGTCCATTGGCACATCTAATTGTGATTGGCAATAACAATTGTGCTGCATTTTGATTTGCCTAATCAGCTGTGGGACCAACTCTTTTTGGGTGAGTCTAATAATTGGCTTGGTAAACTGCTCCGAGTTATTTTTTTACTGGAGTTAATTTAAACCTTTACATGATGAGAGAAAATGTAAGTAACAAATATAAAAAAACATGTACTCTATCAAAGAGCTTTTTTTAAAACCTGTTTAAAAAAGGCTGTATGCTGTGCAACCATTCCGAGCGTACACACGAGTGCCAATGATCATTTCAACTTTGTCCTTAATAGAACACGAACATGCAAGTTAAAGTTATTTTTTCTTGTGGTTTTTTTATTATTTTTTTTTTTAATTGTTTCAAAAACAACTAACTACCCACCATTGTGCTCTAGTTGGGTTCCAGATACTATCAAGCGATGACGTCCGGTTTGAAAGGGTAACCAGGATGTCTTCAACATACAATGATACTTTGTGTATCCCACCCTGAGTCATTATGCCATGAAAGTTGCGGGAATTACGGATAGCAATTACCAAGGGTTCTAAAGCTATGATAAACAGCAATGGGAAGAAGGGGCACCAATGTCATGAGCCCCTATAGACATTGAAGGGTGGAGATACGTGACCATTACACGTCACCCTTGCTGTCGACTGAATATAGAGCTTCCACACCCATGCTAGAAAAGTTGGCCCTATGTCTGCATGTTGTAATACTTTGTTGTATGGCTTCCCCCTTATAACTTCCCTGACCTTCTCCTCAGTCATGGGGAGATCGAGTTGTGACCGTTGCATCGGGGAAAGATTAGGTAGAATATGTTATGTCAAAAAGTGTTCAATGACAGTAGTAGGACTAACGGTTTCCGAGGTGTAGAGGGCTGCATAGTAACAGCGGAAAGCCTCCAAGATGTCCAGTGGTGCGTTCAGGGTGCTCTGTCTGCGTGGAAGATAGCAAAGGATACTTCCTGTTGGTGAGCCTGCAAGGCCAGAAGGCGTTCAGCCTTCTTCCACCACTCATATTAGCATTGTTTAGGGTGTAAACGTGTTTTTTCTGCTCTGGCGGTGTACATAGTGGGTGTAGAGTGTGACCTATGTTGGAGTTGTTTTGGTGTTGTGCTCGATGTCTAGCGAGTGGTTTTTAGGTCTCGTGGCGTAACAGAGCGTAAGTGCTGTGTCCGCCAGAGATCTATTGTCGCTGGGTCTGCTTCCCAGGAGACAGCACCTGGCCGCGCGCATTGCCTCTTGAAGGAGGGGATTTCAGCGGGCCACGCGCACAAGGACGCGCGCTGCATTCTAGACACAGACACATTGAACTGTGAGCGTCGAAGAGTGTGAACGTGTGCTCCATTGAGCAAGTTACAATTGCCTTGCAATGCGCGCATACACAGACAGTGAAGCCTGCTGCTTACTTTCACTTTCCCTCCCCCCTCCGCCGCCGGCTCCACTGTCCATCACTGCGTACAGGAGTGCTCCGTTCACACATCACAACGGCTCCCTCAACGAGGACCTTCCTTTGATCACTGAAATTACTTTCCGCTTCACACTGTCAGCTCCTCCTAGCCCCACGCTCCCCCGGCCACAGCAGACTCACTTGCGCTGCACGCTTCTTACCTTCCCGTGAGAGCCAGACCCCCGGCGCAGTCTTCGGTGTCGAGTTCCTGAGCTCCACGTCCGGCTTGCGGGAGCACGGGCTGCAATCCGCCTCCACCGGACAGGAAGAACAGCGGGGCATCTGTACGGTCCAGCCCCGGGGTGCCCTCGGGTTCTTATTGTGCACAAACCAAGCTGTGGCGTGGGCTTCAGAAGCCGGAAGTCCCGCCCCACAACAAGTTTCACTTTCGCTCACGTTGTGTTATTAAGTGTAGCGGGAAGGCTTGTGACTGCGAGGGACCCGGAGGCAATTGGCCCTGGACAGCAGTTGTTGGTCAGCCTCCGCAAGCTTCCCATATATGCGGTGGGCTGACCTCACCTCTCTCTTTCGGTGCGGGCGGACTGTCGGTGCAGTGACTATGATGTTAGTGGTGGTGCCTGCGGCCTGCCTGTGACTTTAGACAGACTGTCGACCTGGGCTGCTTGCTGGAGAGGAGCGGAGGTCGGGAGGAGGACTCGTGAGTCACTGGTGACACTCGTCGGGTGTCACTGCTGCTGCTGGCCGCTGCCGTCCACCCAGGACCCACACCACAGTGAACTTGCGACAGCAGCAACCAGGCCCAGCCCCGGACCCCAGCCCTTGAAGAGACACGGTGACGCCCACTTCAAAGGTAGGCAAACTGACGCCGACACCAGCCTCTGCCCCAGGCCATGGCAGGCCCAGCCGACCCATCCGTATTTATTTTATTGTATTTTATTTATGCGTGTTTATATATATTCACACAGTTCATGCTCCCTCGTATTTTTTATTTATTTATGCAATGTTATATAGCGCAGACTTTACCCGAAGGTGTCAGAGCCCTTCACAATAGGAACAGAACTGATATACAAGGAGAACATTACACAGATTGCAAAAGTTAAGTTACATAAGGTAAAAGTGACAATTGTGAGCAAACGAAATACAAGAGGTAGCAATCGGTACATTCCAGGAGGAAAAAGTGACATGTGTGCAGGTTACAAAAGCGTGCAAAGTACAGGTAGAAGTATAATACTGCAATACATGGCAGACACTCCAGCACAAGAACAAACGTTACATGAGGCAATGGTGGCACTTGTGCAAGTATCAAAGGCAAACAAAATATAAAAGGTAGCAAACGGTGTGTTCCAAGAGAAAAGTAACGTCAAGAGAAAGCCTCAAGTCTCCGCTGCCAGACATTTAATGGGTTGAGAAATGTGCTTTTTCTCTGCTTTGACTCCAGTTAAACAAAGTTCCAGCAGGAAATTCGCTAGCAGCAACGCCTGCCATAGCGGAGAGAATGACTTACTCCTTCTAATCATACAACCTGTTCTTTATATCAGGCTTTTACCACGGCACACTCAAAAGAACATTTCTGTAGCCGTTTGTTCTCGCCCATTTGAACTTGTGCTCATTTCATGGATGTTTTAGGATGAAAGGCTCTCCTAGATATTCAGCAGTGCAATGTGTAGGCAACAAGAGCTTAACCCACTGGGTTTTAATAGCACATTTATAAAGCGTTTCAATGCTCAGATCACGTGGTCACACTTGCATAAACATAAAACTAGACTGTCTCAGCGTGAAAAACAGTCCCGCTCGCTTCACTTCCTGTGGCGCTCGTGGGCACTCTACAGCCGTTCGTATGTCTTTAGGACGGGCGCCCTGCTGCAGAGTGTCTTTCCTTGCACAGGTCTGTCTCAGCAGCGGCGTTCAGAGCGTAAGCAAAACCTCTTAGTAGACCTATATTGCTTTTAACAAGGCATTGAATCCAACAGTTATTTTCATATACAGGGATGCTATAGATAGACAAGACTTTAAAGTATTACAAACATATTATTATATTGTCTTTTTCTATTGTATTTTTTTACCATTTTACTTTTTCAAAGTTTATACAAAAATGCATTACAACATCACATATAAAGAGTCATAAATAGTTCTAATACATTCAACTAGATTGCCGCTAGTGCAGTTGAATGAAGTGCAATGTAAAGATTTTTTGAAAAGTGAATTTGCCCCTATTACTAATATATCTTAATAACATACTCACTTTCACGCATACCAGTCATACAACCACATTCATAATTTGTTTAAAACAAAAAAAAGGAACATGCAAACACACTAAATAAGATAGAATAACAACCCAAAGGTGCAGATGGTAATACACTTTCTACAGATGGTACAAAAGTGAGAATTCCACCGGTTTTAAAGATGATCTGTGTGGTATTGGTCAATCATTGATAAATTATCCAGATCTTGTAAGGATGTACGGCCTACGTACGTTTCGGTGAGACAATCACCTTTCTCAGGGCCAAGATGGTAAAACAAACAAAACAGATACAGGCAATGAGTGAACAAAGTTCAAAAATAGGGGGCAATACGTTTTTCCTTTTCTATTGCAATTGACATTGGTGTGCAGTAGAAGGGATACGGGTCATCACATGAGACTGAATAAAGGGATCTGCTATGGCATTTAAGATGGATGATAATAGTGTTCCATGATGATGTGTAAGGTTTCAATGCGTGTTGGAGAAACCGGTACTGGTATGATCTAGGTCGTCATAGGGTGCTGGTCTTGTGTTTTAGATTTTGCTGTTGACCAGAAAGTAGTGAAGCTTAATTCTACTTCTGTGTGTAGATTTGATGGCCGTAGCAGGGGGTCCCAGACGAGTTTGTACTTGAAGCGTCCTGGGCTGAGCAAAGGCAGTGTGTACACTGGGGGTCAAGGGGCACAGTTTCATCATTCTGAGATTAGTGCTATGCAGACCAATCAGTCGGGAAATTGGAAAACCTGTTATTAAGCATTAGGAAACCGCTTACCTTTAAGTGTGCAGGGTGTAAATGGTAAACACTGAAGCATTATTCACCGTGGAGCGCGTCATTAAAGATTATTGCCCTTCTCTCGATTTATGAGTCGAAAATGCACAAAAGGCCAGTGAAGGAAATGAAACTATTGACTGACTCAAAGGCCAGTAATACTGCTAGATTATGACTGTAGCAGTGTTGTCGCCCTCTTTTTTTTTCTCCGTCCCTCTCCTCAGTTGGACTTTGTGTCAGGAGAGCTTCTGCTGAGGGCGTGTCTTAATTGTTGTAGACCACAGTGGAATCACCTTGATGGCTGTCACGCTCCCAACATTACATTAAATGCATTGATTAAGCGTTGTTGCTTTCTCCTGCAGGCTCATCATTTACGACTATTGAGTGTCAGCGCTTAATTAGGGGCCTTAACTAACAATTAGAGCATGCAGTGAGGAAAGTGGAATGAATAGGCAAGAATGCTTGTACCAGAAGAGCAATTAGCATATTCACACACACAGTCTCTCTCTGTGCATGTGATAAACCATGATGTAGTTTTGGATCATCAGAGCTGTGTGAATAATAACTGCGTCAGCCCCGTGCGTGAGGTGCATAATCAGAGCTGTATGAATAAGAACAGCTGTGAGCCCGTGCCTGAGGTACATCATCAGAGGTGTGTGAATAATACCAGCTGTGAGCCCCGTGCCTGAGCTGTGTGAATAATAACTGCTTCAGCCCCATGCCTGAGGTGCATCATCAGAGGTGTGTGAATAATAACAGCTGTGAGCCCCGTGCCTGAGGTGCATCATCAGAGCTGTGTGAATATTAACTGCTTCAGCCCGTGCCTGAGGTGCATCATCAGAGCTGTGTGAATAATAACTGTGTCAGCCCCGTGCGTGAGGTGCATCATCAGAGCTGTGTGAATAATAACAGCTGTAAGCCCGTGCCTGAGGTGTATCATCAGAGGTGTGTGAATAATAACAGCTGTGAGCCCCGTGCGTGAGGTGCATCATCAGAGCTGTGTGAATAATAACAGCTGTGAGCCCGTGCCTGAGGTGCATCATCAGAGCTGTGTGAATAATAACAGCTGTAAGCCCGTGCCTGAGGTGCATCATCAGAGCTGTGTGAATAATAACAGCTGTAAGCCCGTGCCTGAGGTGCATCATCAGAGCTGTGTGAATAATAACAGCTGTGAGCCCGTGCCTGAGGTGTATCATCAGAGGTGTGTGAATAATAACAGCTGTGAGCCCCGTGCCTGAGGTGCATCATCAGAGCTGTGTGAATAATAACAGCTGTGAGCCCCGTGCCTGAGGTGCATCATCAGAGCTGTGTGAATAATAACAGCTGTGAGCCCGTGCCTGAGGTGTATCATCAGAGCTGTGTGAATAATAACTGCGTCAGCCCCGTGCGTGAGGTGCATCATCAGAGCTGTGTGAATAATACCAGCTGTGAGCCCCGTGCCTGAGGTGCATCATCAGAGCTGTGTGAATAATAACAGCTGTGAGCCCCGTGCCTGAGCTGCATCATCAGAGCTGTGTGAATATTAACTGCTTCAGCCCGTGCCTGAGGTGCATCATCAGAGCTGTGTGAATAATAACTGCGTCAGCCCCGTGCGTGAGGTGCAACATCAGAGCTGTGTGAATAATAACTGTCAGCCCCGTGTGAATAATAACAGCTGTGAGCCCGTGCCTGAGGTGCATCATTAGAGCTGTGTGAATAATAACAGCTGTGAGCCCCGTGCCTGAGCTGCATCATCAGAGCTGTGTGAATATTAACTGCTTCAGCCCGTGCCTGAGGTGCATCATCAGAGCTGTGTGAATAATAACTGCTTCATCCCGTGCCTGAGGTGCATCATCAGAGCTGTGTGAATAATAACTGTCAGCCCCGTGTGAATAATAACAGCTGTGAGGCCGTGCCTGAGGTGCATCATTAGAGCTGTGTGAATAATAACTGCGTCAGCCCCGTGCGTGAGGTGCATCATTAGAGCTGCGTGAATAATAACAGCTGTGAGCAACAGCATACTCTTGCACACACTCTCACTGCTCACCAATTCAAAGTTTGCTAAAAATGTTATGCAACGCATTGTCATACACAATGCCAATAACTCAAACTTTAATGCTGCGAGATCTATTGCACTGTAAATGCTTGTTCTGCTGTGGTCTTGTAGCAGCAGTTAAGTATGGAGTGTTGTAAAGAGGAGGTAGGGATACATTTACTTATGCGTTAAGCTACCATTTTAGTGCTGGTGGGCCTTCATCAACTGAGACTTGACCTTCGAGGTTTGCTCTATGCTTACGCAGCAGTTTCACACCCTTTCTTAATGCAGTAGAGTAGAGAGGGACAACGTAACTTAAACCCTGCCAATCCACCCCTGCTGCTCGCCATCATTTTTGCCCAGATCCCTCCCCGCCGCTACCTGCCATGGGCGGCAATCTGGGGGATAGCCCCGGGAGGCAGAAGCTCTAGCTACGCCCCTGCGCTGTGGCGACCCTGTATGATGTTCAAGAGAAACATTTTTAAACTATTCAGAAGCCCGACGACTATAATGTAAACACGTTTGCAGTCCACACATATGAAACTGAAACTCAACATCACAGGCCGGTTATCCCAAAACCTTACGGTAGGAATAAAGGGGTGCCAAACACTTTACGAATTAAAAATGAAGCATTTGGTGCACTCCTTCAACATCACAAACACAAGGGCGCCTCGAAATGCATTAAGATACATCATTTTACTTTAAAGGCGATACATGGCTGCAGTCTAAAATCCTGGGCATAGTAAAATGTAATTGTAATTCACCATGCAGAGTTAGAAAATTTCACAAAAATTATAAAATCAAATATAAAACTGACAGTTACTTTACATAATTGTAGATTACGTCCCCAGTTCCATAAAATGTTCAATAGCACAACAAAAAAAACGAATTTAGTTCATAAGCAGGGGAAATGTAAATATAAGCCAACTGTCAGATTAACGTTTTTATGAAACCATAATGTCGGTCACAGTAATAATCTTAGATTCTAAAAGACGAATTTACTCTTTCCTCTTTCCTTTGGAGGCCGGTACGGGCCAAACAACAGTGTTCGAAGTATCTGCCCCGGCAACCCAGAATGTGAAAGCTAAAGCCCTCCGTTAGTGTTGAGTCTTTGGCATCAACATTTCCTACCATAATATACCGACTCAGTGAATTATTTGTTGTCGCCAATTCTAAGCTTTGCAATATATGCAAATATGAAGACTTTAAAATAATGAAGCACAATGAAGTTAAAACAAGCATTTGCAATGCAACGGTCTCGGCTTTAGTTAAACTTAAGCAATTCTGTTTGTAATTAGGTGGCTTTTTAGTTTTGCTTTTATTAGTGTTTTTTAAAGTCCAATGTACATAACATGCATATGTGTGCATCTATGTATATGCAAGTATGCATTATTATTGGTATTGATATAGATATGCTGATGTTTATGTATATGTATAGGCAGCATAAAGCTCTACGCAAAATCGTTCTCAAACATTGGAGCTTAGTGCGCCATGATCCAGTCATTGGTGACTTTGACATGCAAACCAGCAATAGCCTTTAGAAAAGCACGCTCTATGAGCGAGGCTCTGGTCAAATCTAGTCCTGAGGTGGTAGCCCCCAGCACATGCTTACAGGCTAGCAAGGGCTTTAGGAAATGTGCATCTGCAAAGCTTGTAAGCATGATGGTAGCAGAACTGAGTTTTCCACACCCTTCTCCAACATTCCTCGTTCTATTGGTACACAGCTGACTTGTAAGACTGAGTTCATGGTCTACGTGCTGGAGTGTCAGTGTGGCCTGCAATATGTTGGTAGTACCAAGTTGCAGGTCCACAAACGGATACTCCAGCACATCAGGGCCATTCACACCAACGATGCCATGTACCCAGTTTCTCGGCACTTTAAAGAGAAACACGACAACAAAAGTCAGCTATTGCAGTATTTTGTGATAGATGTTGTCCCCTCCCACCCCCCCCTTAGAAGGGGAGGTAATAGAGCGGAGATTCTACGAGCACTGGAAACTAGGTATATTGTGAAATTGGATTGCAAGACCCCCCCCCCCAGGCCTTAACGCTAGTGAAGATTTTTACACCGGTCTCTAGTTTTCGGCATTAATTTCCACTTCACCATTTTGATTATGACAATAGTAATGTGAGAAACAAAATTTCCCCAGTGCCGTGTCAACCATCTGGCTCTGGACAGTCCGATGGTCTGTGGTTTTTCCCTTCACTTTTTCCATTCAGGTTCTTTCCTCGATCCGTTTTTTTTTATACAAACAATGAGCTTTTATCTTTATGAAAAAATCATTTTTATACACGTACACTATTACTTTCTTTTGCACTATTTTGCACATGCTTTGCATCACAACATCATATAGGCACAGTTGCCCCTACAATTGTACAATACGGACATTCTTGCAAACTAAGCCATTTGGGCTACACTTTTTGCACATTGCTATTTTTTTCACATTTGCATTATAATTGTAATAGGAGGACATTTTGTTTAAATGATTAATTTTTTCATGTATTTTTCCATTGTGTGTTATAATTTATATAACAAGGTTTTTTAACATTAATTGGCTTTTTTCTTTGCAAATACTTTCCATGCTCATGGGGGGGTCTTAGAAGGTTTGATCACATGAGTTCCTAACCCACTTGGGTGACATGGTTGCATTTTGCGTTATTTGCACATTTGCCTTGTACTTTGCACTAGGAAAAATGTTGGGGCTAGGCATATAATGAATTCATACATGTATATATTTTTTTTAGATATGCTTTTATGCTGGCTGCTTTTTACATTTGGTCCTCTTCTCTTGTCAAATGTGCTGTATATTTCCATCGGGCTCCTCAAAGTTCTGGAACCTGTGAGTCTTTTTTCACTGCCTATTATGTTGTGTGCAGCGATATCCAATCATGTGTAAGCTTTCAATTGCACTTTGCACTTTAAAAGATGTTCGCTTCTGATTTGGCGTTGTGTGACCAAGGCCTCTGGGTAGGCCGAAACGTTATGCTGGCAGGCTGCGCTAATATCGAATGAAACAACAAATTGCTCACCTGCATCGGCACTCGTTTCTTTCTCCGTGAAACCCCGGTCACGGTTTGGTGACTTGGAACGCATTCTGTGGCATACATATAGATATATGTATGCCACAGAAAAAAAAAATAGCGGTGCAGTTCATCTTTCCCCACCCACTTGGGACATCATTTTAAAACAGAATCACAGGGGCACCTACTGGGGTTATGCACGGAGTTTGTGGCAATGAGAACAGCAAATACCACAATGCTTTGCCACAGCCCATTGGGGCGGGACTCGAACAATTCATTAAACAAACACGTGCATGTAATTCAGCTGACTGTTTTCCTGTTTGTGCAGCCAGTGACCAAGGGCGCAGGGACGCTCGAAACGCGTATGGCACCAGAGGAGATTGAGTGTTTCGAACTGCGAAGCTGCTGCCGGTGGACCGTGTGTGTGAACCCCCTCATGTGCGGCATTCCTACGAGGGCAACCTTTTCTTGGATATATATATATATATATATTCACAGAAAAAACCATAGGTTATAGACCATATATAGTTAGGAATTTGCATTTACAAAACCTTGAAAATTCACTGAAAAAACCATAGGTTATAGACCATATATAGTTAGGGATTAGCATTTAAAAAACCTTATTTTATTTGCACAAAACCATTGAAATTCCATATATAGTTAGTTGCACTAACTATATATCGCGGACCCGCAATCCACTGCTAATGATGTCACATATTACATCATTCATGACATGGTCAGTGACATCACTGATGACATCACTGATGACATCTCAAATGACATCACTGATGACATCACTGATGACATCTCATTTGACATTACTGATCACATCACTGATGATATCATTCATGTGATAATACGATGAACCTCTTCAGGCTCTAATATAACCTTAGATACAATCAGTGTAAACAGACACTCACAGACTGTCACACATCCATGGAGTTACTCACACACCTAGTCAGTTATGCCAAAAATCAATCACATCTCCATTTCCTTAACTATACAGTTATACACACCTTACTTATTCAAACATATACTAACACATATTTACTCTCTTATACAATCCTTGATACAACTTCACAATGATTCATACAGCCACTCTCACATTCACTGACTCTTATGTTCAGTTATTTATATATGTCAACTCTCACATGGAGTGTGTTTTACATATGTACTTACTTTGACATGTAGAACTGAGATATCCATTCACTCACCAATATACTCATGCACACAGTCAACTGTCCATACAGCTGTTTCTACATGCACTTTTGAACCCATACACCTAGGGAATCAACCGCTCACACATCTATGCACAGAGTTATACACCTCCCAGCCACCCACACACACACTCAGTCTCCCATACAAATACTTGGGCAACCATTCAATAACCCATATAGTTACTGATATAGCTACTGATTTAAACATGCAGCAGTTTACAGAAGAACATAAATATTGATTGCCAAATTAAGACACTTTAATCACTAACCCATGCACTCAGTGAGACACATTTAATCATTCTCTCATACAGTCAGTCATGCACCTACTAAATCCTTCATCCAGACACTTATACATCCACTCATTCTTCAATATGTAAGACATATTTTAACTTTACAGAAACATACAGTCACTGGGTGTTGTCATCAGTGATGTCATCAGTGATGTCATTTGAGATGTCATCAGTGATGTCATCAGTGATGTCACTGACCATGTCATGAATGATGTAATATGTGACATCATTAGCAGTGGATTGCGGGTCCGCGATATATAGTTAGTGCAACTAACTATATATGGAATTTCAATGGTTTTGTGCAAATAAAATAAGGTTTTTTAAATGCTAATCCCTAACTATATATGGTCTATAACCTATGGTTTTTTCAGTGAATTTTCAAGGTTTTGTAAATGCAAATTCCTAACTATATATGGTCTATAACCTATGGTTTTTTCTGTGAATTTCATTGGTTTTTTAAAAGCTAATATCTATAGCTGTAAAATATATTCTTTATTAAGTGACGTATCACGTAGCCCGTGAGACGCCTCATGATGCATCGCATAACCGTGACGTATCGTCTCTGCAGCGCAAACCAAACCCAAAACGTAAGCGCGCCAGAACACGCTTAAAGATATATATATATTTTTTTAACCTTAATTAGACAAAATCCACACGTGCACATATCACAAACGTTCAAAAAACACAATATGTCGGACTACCGTTACGCTGCCGGTTAGCTGCCCGGTTAACGTACCAGGAAGCACCTTTACCGCGAAAATCGCAAATTTTTTTTTTCACCCCCCAGGGAACTTTAATAGCCCCCTCATCAATCCTAGGGGTTCAGGAGGGGTCTGCCTTACCCCTTTCATTCATTTACACCTTTTTTTTTTCCACCTCTTGTCTCTCGATCCCACAGAGAGACAAGATGGCGGCCGCTCCAGACTGTTTACAATGATAACAGCCAATCAGCTTCTCCTCAGACTCCCGTTACACTGCCGATTAGCTTCCCGGTAGCTGCCCGGTTAGCTGCCCAGTTTGCGTACCAAGACGCGTCTCTACGGCGTTTGTTTTTTTTTGGCCCCACGTGGCTTTATAATATCCCTCTCATAAATCCTAGGGGGTCAGAAGGGGTCTACCTTGCCCTGTTTCCTTCATTTCCCCCTTTGTTTTGGCCTCCTCTTGTCTCTCGATCCTACCGAGAGACAAGATGGCGGCCGCTCCGGACTGTTTACAATATTGACAGCCAATCAGCTACTCCTCAGACTCCCGTTACACTGCCGGTTAGCTTCCCGGTTAGCTGCCCGGTTAGCTGCCCGGTTCGCGTACCAAGACGCGTCTCTACGGCGAAAAAATCAGATTTTTTTTTTTTTTTTGGTTACACTGCCGGTTAGCTTCCCGGTTAGCTGCCCGGTTAGCTGCCCGGTTCGCGAACCAAGACGCGTCTCTACAGCGAAAAAATCGGATTTTTTTTTTTTTTTTTTTGGGCCCGGCGTGGCTCTATAATATCCCCCTCATCAATCCTAGGGGGTCAGGAGGGGTCTACCTTGCCCCCTTTCCTTCATTTCCCCCTTTGTTTTGGCCTCCTCTTGTCTCTCGATCCTACCGAGAGACAAGATGGCGGCCGCACCGGACTGTTTAGAATGTTGACAGACACCGGAGAGCCAATCAGCTTCGCTTTGCAAAGTTCCGATACGCGAAAAGTTCGCGAACCGGTTAGCTGCCCGGAGCGCTGTTACAGATATATATCTTGATTTAAACGTTAATTTCTCAAAATCCACTGAAGCACATATATTGAGACCTAGCAAAGGCACATCGGGGTACCAGTCCCTACAATTTTGCCAAGTTTCGTGGAAATCCATTCAGCCGTTCGGGCTAAAAGTGAGTCCAACCGCCCTATGGAAATTAACATGGGAAAAACGCGTTTTGGGACCCCCCTTTTTTCTCGGCCCCCCCTTGACGAACCCCCCCCAAATTTTCTGGAGCTGCTCAGAAACAAAATGTGCCATTTTCCTGAAAATTTCAGCCGATTCCGTCCACAAACGCCAAAGTTATTAGACATAGAATTTTCAAAAGTCCCATAGGAAAAAAATCCTAACTATATATACCTACTGGCTATCGCCAGTAGGTAATATATATATATATATATATATATATATATATATATATATATATACATATATACATGTTATGTTCATGAAAGTGTGAAAAACACTGTTAAAGCTAAAAAGCCACCTGATTACAAACAGAATTGCTTTATGTGTAATAAAGATGAGACCTATGGCATTTTGTGCACTAGTGCCTTTAGGCAAAGAGTACAGGTTTGGAGTAAGGTTATGCTGTTTTTGCAGATTGAGTAGTAGAGAGTGAGTAGTACATAGTGAGTAGAGAGTACTAGAGAGCAATAGAGAGTGAGTACTGGAGACTTAGTAGTTTGATCAGTAGTATGATTAGTAGAGTGAGTAGTTGAATATGAGCAGTAGAGAGTAGTAGTAGGGAGTAGAAGTTAGTAGAGAGTGAGTAGTAGACTAGTAGAGAGTAGAGTTGTAGAGAGTAGAGTAGTAGTGAGTTGTAGGCAGTAGTATAGAGAGTAGTATAGAGTGAGTAGTATAGAGTGAGTAGTATAAAGTGAGAGTAGGAGATTGTGTGTTGTAGAGAGTGAGTAGTAGAGATTAACGAAGAGTACTAGATAGTAATAGAGGGTAGTAGAGTGAGTAGTAGATAGTAGAGTGAGTAGTAGATAGATTTAGTAGTGAATAGTAGAGAATGAGTAGTAACATTGAGTAGAGGTTGGAGAGCAGTGGTTAGTGAGTACTAAAGAGTACTAGAGTGTAGTAGAGAGCGAGTAGTAGATAGTGGAGAGAGTAATAGAGTGAGTTGTGAGTAGAGTGAGTAGTAGATAGTAGAGTAGTTAGTGTGTAGTAGAGAGTGAATAAAGAGTAGTAGAGAGTGAGTAGAGAGGAGTAGAGTGTGAGTAGCAGAGAGTAGTAGTAGAGTGAGTAGTAAAGAGTTAGTAAAGTGTATTACAGAGTAGTAGAGAGTGAGTGAGGGTATTGAAGTGAGTAGTAATGAGTAGTAGAGAGTAGTATAGAGTGAGTAGTATAGAGTTAGTAGTAGAGAGGAAGTAGTATAGTGATTTGAGAGTAGAGAGTGAGTAGTAGAGAAAAAGCAGTAGTGAGTAGAGTAGTAGTAAGTAGAGTAGTAGAGTGAGTAGTATAGTTAGTAGAGTTGTAGAGAGTGAGTAGTAGAGTTGTAGAGAGTGATTAGAGTGTGAGTAGAGTAGTAGAAAGTGAGAAGTAGAGAGTAAGTAGTAGAGAGTGTGTAGTAGAGTGAGTACTATAGAGTAATAGTTATTAATATAGAGAAGTAGAGTTGTAGAGTACTAGAGTGAGTAGTAGTGAGTATAGTTAGTAGTAGAGAGTGAGTAAAGAGTAGTAGAGTGAGTAGTAGAGAGTAGTAGAGTGTGAGTAGTAGAGTGATTAGGGAGTATGAGAGTTGTAGAGTAAGTAGTAGAGTGAGTACTGAGAGTAGCAAAGAGTGAGTAGCAAAGAGTGAGTAGTGGAGTAGTACAGTGTTAGTAGAGAGTACCAGTGAGTAGTAGAGATTTGTAGAGAGTACTAGAGTGAGTAGTAGTGAGTATAGTGAGTAGTAGAGAGTTAGTAGAGTAGTAGAGTGTGTAGCAGAGAGTAGTAGAGCGAGTAGGGAGTATTAGAGAGTTGTAGAGTAGTAGAGTGAGTAGTGAGAGTATTAGAGAGTGAGTAGTAGCAAGTACTAGAGTAGAGTAGTAGAAAGTGAGTAGTAGAGAGAGTAGAGAGTAGTAGATGGTGAGTAGTAGAGAGTTAGTAGTAAAGAGTAGTAGAGAGGGAGTAGTAGAGAGTAGTACAGAGTGCGTAGGAGAGAGTAGTAGATATGAATTGGCTTTTATAAAGCGCGGCTTACACTCCATGGAGCATCTTGGCGCTAGTCATAACGTGTCACAGAGGAGAAAAAGGGAAGCTACATAACACTAGGTGAGGGGGAGAATTTAGTGGATCTGAAAGTAGTTTGTAAGGTGTAGGGGTTAAATTAGCGCTCGACAAAAGGTGTCAGAGGCATTAAAGATCCAGGTTTTAAGGGCCTTTCGAAACAGGTTCTCTGAGGGGATCAGACGCATGTGGGCTGGGAGCTTGTTCCAGGCTCTGGCTCCCAACACTCCTAGGGATTTTCCTCCTTTTGTAGTGAGTCTGAACCTGGGGACCACCAATAGGTTTAAGTTGGAAGATCTGAGTGAGCGGGAGGGAGTATATCTTCCAGACCTTTGGGACAGATAGGTGGGACCCGACTGGTGGTAGGCTCTGAAAGTGGTTAGTAAAATTTTAAATAATACTCTCTTGTGAATAGGTAGCCAGTGAAGGGTTCGAAGTGCTGCTGAGGCAGATGACTTCCTAGGTAATCTCAGCACTAGGCGGGCGGCAGCGTTCTGAACCATCTGCAGTTTGTGCAGAACAGCTTTGTTGGAGCCTGCGTAGATGCTATTACAATAATCCAGACGGGTTGTGATGAGGGCCACTGCTACCGTCTTTCTAGCTGCCAGGGGGAGGAGGTCGAAGAACCTTCTGAGGCCCTTAATAATGTTGAAGCAGGACCCTGCCACAGTGCCTGCTTGTTGTTTGAAAGATAGTTCTTCATCAAACCTAATCCCGAGGTTGCGGGCCGACTTGATGGTGTTCGGCGGGACTTCGGCATCTTGGGGCCACCAGAGTTTAGGGGAGAAAATGTTGTCTTGGCCGAAAGGAAGGATTTCGTTTTGCCTGAATTGCACTTGAGGTGGTGGGTTCTCATCCATTCAAAAGTTGCGGTGAGACAGTCTCTCAGGTTTTCTTCTGCTGTAGTTGCGTTGTTGTCCAGGACAAGGATGAGCTGAGTGTCATCAGCGTAGGATATCGTGCTGATGTTGAAGGATGTAATGAGCTCAATCAGCGGGGTCATGTAAAGGTTTAAAAGAATTGGGCTCAGGCTGGAGCCCTGTGGCACACCTGTTTTTAGTGCTTTTTCGTCTGAGCGGTGGCTTCCTAATATGGTAACTTGTTTCCTATGACTGAGGAAGTTTTTCAGCCATTTCAAGGCAGTTCCTGTTAGTCCCGATTCTGCCAGGCGGCCAATTAATACGGGGTGTGAGACCGTATCAAAGGCCGCCGACAGATCGAGCAGGATCAGGACGGCTTTTTTTCCTTGATCCATTGCTATCTTGAGAGTCTCCCTGTGTGTAGAAGGGCTGACTCCATAGAATGTTTAGCTCTGAAGCCTGCCTGGCTGGGATGTAGCAGGTGTTTATCCTCCAGAAATCTGGTCAGCTGTTTGTTTACCGCCGTTTCTGTAAGTTTGAACAGCAGTGGGAGCAGTGAGATTGGACGAAGGTTGGAGAGTGTGGTGGGGTCAGCTAGGGTTTTTTTCTGCAAAGGTTTTACGGCAGCAAGTTTCCATTCAGATGGAATGGCGGCAGTGGCCAGAGAGGAGTTGATGATAGCTTTAGATTGTAGAGATTGAGTAGGAGAGAGAGAGGGTAGTAGAGAGTGAGTAGTAGAGAGTGAGTAGTAATTCTTATCTTGACTGCCCTGGTTATTCCTCATTTCCCCCCTAATCCTGGTCTTTAACTCAGAAACTATAATTCCTTTCACTTGGGGGTGTTCAAGACCCAACTGTATGAAAAGACAGCTTAGGTGGCAGTTTCTGGGTCTGGGGCATTGTCAGGTGGCCGTTCCTGGGTTTGGGGCATTGGAGGGTGGCAGTTGTTGGGTTTGGGGCATTGGCAGGTGGCTGTTACTGGGTTTGGGGCATTGGCAGGTGGTAGTTCTTGGGTTTGGGGCATTTGAAGGTGGCAGTTCCTGGGTTTGGGGCATTGGCAGGTGGCTGTTACTGGGTCTGGGGCATTGTCAGTTGGCAGTTCCTCGGTTTGGGGCATTGTCAGTTGGCAGTTCCTGGGTTTGGGGCATTTGCAGGGGGCAGTTCCTGGGTTTGGGGCATTGGCAGGTGGCAGTTCCTGGGTTTGGGGCATTGGCAGGTGGCAATTCCTGGGTTTGGGGCATTGGCAGGTGGTAGTTTCTGGGTTTGGGGCATTGGCAGGTGGTAGTTTCTGGGTTTGGGGCATTGGCAGGTGGCAGTTCCTGGGTTATTGGCAGGTGGTAGTTCCTGGGTTTGGGGCATTAGCAGGTGGCAATTCCTGGATCATTGGCAGGTGGTAGTTCCTGCGTTTGGGGCATTGGCAGGTGGCAGTTCTGGGTTTGGGGCATTGGCAGGTGGTAGTTCCTGGGTTTGGGGCATTGGCAGGTGGTAGTTTTTGGGTTTGGGGCATTGTCAGGTGGCAGTTCCTGGGGCATTCACAATAGAAGGAACTCCCTCGTGACCTCTTAATTTTTCAGAGTATACACTCCAATTATTATGGGCATAATCATATCAAAACAAACCACACTTGTTTTACTTTCTCATTGTTTTTATTCTTGAAATAATTTTTTCATTCAGTATTTTCTTTTTTCATTATCTATACTACTATTATAAAGAGAGAACAGACACCTTTTGGCAAGGTAAACTCGGGAACCACAGTGCCAATCCACACACCCAATACATTGTTGTAATCCTCCAGGTGTGTAGATGGACATAGGCTGCATAAAATAAAAAAAAACATAAATTAAAGTTTAAAAACAAAGTAGTCCCCTAAAACAAGCGCCGGCCGCGACATAGCGCTAACCGCGACCTACACCTGCGTGGTGACGACAGGCGGGGAGGAGCGGTGACGAGCGGCGACGTGCTGCGAGGAGTGACGTGCGGCGAGGAGGTAAGGCGAGGCGGGATGCAGGAGCTGGTCCGGGCAATGTCGGTGCGGGCGGGGGCCCGGAAGTGGGGGCTAAGTCCGGCTGAGGTAAGGCAGAGGCGGGAGGCGGGCGGGCGGGAGACGGGCGGGAGGCAGGCGGGCGGGCAGCGGTATACGCAATGTTGAGGTGGGCGGGGGCTGGGGGGGCGTTGGGCCCGGCCGGGACTAAGCAAATGCTCAAAATGCAGCCCCCAGCCTCCTTCTGCCCCCGAGCAACGCCGGGGCGGGCTGCTAGTTTTTAGTATAAAAAGGTTTCTTTCTTATCACAATTTACATAATTAACATAAAAAGATCAAAATACAAAATTCATTATTCCTATACCACTATACAATTAATAACTATATCTCCAGGTAGAGAACTGAAACAAACACACCACTCACTCTCACTCTTCCACATTCACAACTTCATATATCTGGACTTGTTAACACGTCTATTGGTTTTCGATCTATTGCCCAATATATAGCCACTCTAGTTAGTGGGATTTTACAAGGACTTGGGCAACGTGTTTCGGTGGAAATTAACAGCGATGGAGACCACCTTCATCAGGACCTGCCATATAGGATATATGTTCTCTTTACCCCTGGGATTATTCTGATTTAAATCTTCGGTGTTGCGTTTTAATAGTTGCTCAAAGATTTCTAGTAGTGCAGCGACCACAGTTTTAGCTACCTTGAGTTAACTTTATCAAGCAGGAAGGGGAACTTCAGTCTTATTTTAATTTAAGCACCTTGGTTCTCATCGATGGGTACACTTGTGTCGCATCAATACTGTAACATCTGTGGTTTAATCTGTAGTTGGCACGTATAGATCACTTTCAAATTGTCTTGGATGAGGTAAGCACCTTAAATTTACTTCTTGTTTTGTTGTTCAATTTTCTTCTTTGAAAGAGATATTCGACCATCTAAATCTCCAGTTTACATCTCATTCGTCAAATCACTGTTTAGTCCTGCATTCCTCTCCTTCGGCGCCATGCACCAAGCATCGAGATCCTTCTATTGTGATTGTTTTTGCTTTCCCCTCTTCTCCTTGACCTGAAAGAAATTGACTCAGGGGGGTTCCGAAAAACTTTACTTAGTTCCTGGGGCATTGGCAGGAGGTAGTTCCTTGGTTTGGGGCCTTGGCAGGTGGGAGTATCAGGGTTTGGGGTATTGACAGGTGAGAGTGTCAGGGTCTGGGGGCATCGACAGGGGGCAGTTCCTGGGTCTGGGGCATTGGCAGGTGTTTAGCATGAATGGTGACGCCAGCCAATGGAAAAGAGGGGCAGGGCTTAACCTCGCTAGTGAAACTCACTCTACATCATTAAATCTCGCCAGCTCGACTGCACATGTGCGCAGTCTTTCGCAGGCCGAGACCTAGAAAGGGGTATTTGGTCATAAAAAGGGTAAAGGAATGTTTATCAACACCTGTGACTGTGCAAGAGAAGACATGACAACACTTCTGGTAACATTGTCTTATCCACGTCCAATTTGTTTTCGAATGCCCGACTGTTATGAGAATGAGAGTGAAGGAAAGCATATTTGAAGACAATACCAACAGAGTTAAAATGCCAAAAGGAGTGGGGTAAAATTAAGAAAGCCCATGAATATCGGTAAGTACATTAACCACATACTTAATTTAGGGAAGAGGAGTTAACGTTGTGTTTAATGAGGCCATAAAACAAGAGACTGACGGGTAAGACCGTGTGAATTCAGTTCCGAAATAGTATGTCGAGGCAGAGGTGAGTGCAGGGAGGATAAATTAGAGTTTAAAAATAGGGAGCAATGGAAACTTCATGGTTATGACTAGTAGCAACATGAGAGGTGTGGTGAATGTAGAGAAGTATGGAGAATGCATAGAAATGCATTTCATAAGAAGCAAAACGTATAAATAAGGAAACATGAAGCACTGATTGGCAGACTATTGATTCTAGTCTGAAACAAAGGGGAAAGATACAGATCATTTACAACCTCATACCAGGGAGAGAATCTAGATTTAAAAAATCAGTATAGCTGCCTTCTATTTCTAGCAGACCTGCCATCAATGTTTGTTCACCTCTCCCGTGTCATTCATTGCTTTACAGCAACTTGGAAAAAAAAAAAGAAGTAGCTTATGCCATATTCAAACGTGTCAATGGGGTGACATTCCTCACATTCTTTCGAAACTGATACACATTTCAGCAGGCAAATATGTACTGTTTATTGCAAAAACATAGCCTACAACCTATTGATTATTTACAAAAGTCCACCCGTGTATTAACCATAGTAAGCCTTTGCAGCTTAAAGCATCCATAAACAAGCATTTGCAATGCAATAGGTCTCGCAAATATTAAAGTTTGACCTATTGATATTGCACTATTTAGCAATGCCAATAGCTCCAACTTTAATAATGCGAGACCTATTGCATTGCAAATGCTTGTTTTTATTATTGTCATTTGACTTTACACTTTGAGCGTGTGCAGAGGATCTTCTGCAGACTACAGTCTTGTATACCTCTCTTCACAGATTTCTTGATTAATGGGCATCCGTTTCACTGTCCTCGAATCTTCATATTGCTACTTAGGCCCCAGCCGATGGAGCCAATTAGTGTATTTAAGTTCTCTCTGTTCCTGCTTTACCCTTTGCTATGACCGGCAACAGAAGTTGGACTCACACTGACCCTAATGATTTTCTCTTGGTGGCATAACTCCTCCTTCTGCTGCTGCAGAGACCTACCGCCTCTCTAACATGCCCTTACCAATAATGCGGAATTACACTCATGTCCCCTGAAGTGCAACGCTTTTCTTTTTACACAAATCATGACCAAACATGAAATCCACTGACATGTCTTTTTATGGGGTAAGAGTCCAAATAACTGAGTTCACAAATAAGTACAAAGTAATTGTTTCATGATCTGCAACGTCTTACAATTGTGTTTCTGTTTCAGGTGTGTCCTACATCCTCCTCATTTGAGGTGCTTTTCAGAAAGTTTGGTGACCGGAGAAATTGCGACTCATCTAAATTCCAAAATGAGCATCTATTGATTTGGAGCAGTACTCAGCTTTTTTTTCAACCCGTCTTGCTATCCGTACAGTCAACAGTGTTAAACACCCCAAACATTTGGATTGCAACACCTCCCAAAGTAAAGTGAAACTGAACTGCAGCAGCATGGAGCTAGGACACAGTGCGGAAAGTACACAGATCAAGGTGGAATCACTGGTGCAAGTTATTCAGGAGGCACCAGTCACTGAGCAGACATTGCCAGGGGAGCTCCTAAAGACATCCGAATCGTTGGCCAATGATATCAAGTGTGTGAAGATAGAGCCTGAGGATGACCCCGAAGAGTTTCTGCTGGCTTCCGGATGTTCAGCTGAAGGATCCTTGTGGATAAAGGATTCTTGTGAAGCTTCGTCTTCCATGTCCGCAAGAGATGCTCATGTCTCCAACGAAGGTTTGCCGCATCGTACAGCTGAAGACTATGATACACAGAAAGGTATCCTCCTGGATGAAACCGAAATGAGTGAAGAAAGCTTCCGTAAAAAGTTCCGTAATCTTACATTCACACCAGAGGTCAGACTGCAAACTTTGGCTAATCAGCTGGAGGAGTGGTGCCGGATGTGGTTAAAACCAGAGATCCGTAGCCCAACAGAAATAGTGGACCTCATCATATTGGAACAATTTGTCCAGATCCTACCACCAGGTGCTCAGGATTGGTTGAGCCATCTCAAGGTGCAGTCCATGAAAAGTGCTGTCCTGTTGATCGAAGGTTACTTGGCGAGTGAAGCTTCTAAAGGTTGCAGCTCTGATGCTCTGACACTCGTCTGTAAGGAAGAGGAAACCAGAGAAGGTACGAACGTAGCTGTGGGTTAATGATAGTGGAGCCGGGGTGAGTCATGGCAGTACCAGGGATCAGTGAAGAGAGTTGAGGGCTAATGACCTACTACTCGAAGACTAATCAACAGAGGAGGAAGATGATTAAGGAAGTTGGAGTCTAATCAGAGGAGTGATGTGAAAGGGCGTAGTGTGTATAAAGGTAGTTGTGGCTAAGTGATGGGAGTGCGGATGGGGGGGCAAGAGCAGCACTGTGTGAAGGGAGCAGGAATTTAACGAAAGCGACTGCAGGTTTATTGAGGACATTGCGGCCGATGGAGTGAGAAGCGAGCAGGGGCCACTAAAGGAGCTCGGGAATAAAGGAGAGAGCAGTGGGATATTGAAGTGCTCTTAGTATTATTGAATGGAACGCCCAGCTCATCTAGGAAGCTCAGGCTAATGATGCTCTCGTACTAGTCCATATGGAAGAGGAAGCAAAGGGGGTTGTGGTTACATAACAAGCGGGTGGATCATGCTAAAAACTGGGGAAGAAGATGAATGAAGAGAGCTTGAGATTAATGAGAAAATATAAATAATTGGGTGGTCATTGAGGTCAAGTGGTGGTCTGTGAAGGGAACAGTGGCATAATGGAGGGAGCCGGAATTGGAGGGGGCACGCTGGAATGTGATGGGAGGCAATAGAGGGGGCTGGAGGCAATGGAGGGGGCTTTAGGCAATGAAGGGGGTTAATAGGCATTGAAGACGGTGGGGGTCAGTGGAGGGTGCCTAGGAGAAGGGAAGGGGTCAGTGGGCCAGTGGAGGGTGCTGGGGCTCATGGAGGATGCTGGGGGGCAGTGGGAGGATGCCGGTGGGAGGGTCTGGAGGACAATGGAAAGGTCCATAGGGGGGAATAGAACGGGTCCAAGGAACAATGAAAGGGCCCAAGGGGCAATGGAGGAAGCAGAGGGACAATGAAGGGAGCTGGGGACTAATGATGGCCAGTGAAGGGAGTGGAAGAATATTGAGGGGAGCTGGGGTATGTTAGAGGGAGTTGTGGGTCGTTGGTGGAAGATGAGGGCATTGGAGGGACAGTGGATGAGCCAGCAGTAACAATGGACAGATGGGGGACGATGGAGGTTAGCCAGAGTCAATGGAGGTAGCTGGGGTACAATGAAGGTAGCAGAGGGACAATAGAAGTAGACTGGGTACAGTGGAGGTAACGGGGTACAGTGGAGGCAGATAGGGAAACAATGGAGGTTACCTAGAGGTCAATAGATGGAGCTGGGGTGACAGTGAATGTTAGCCAGAGTCAATGGAGGTAGCCGGGGGCCCATGCAGGTAGACTGGGGACAATGGAGGTAGACTGGGTACAGTGGAGGTAGCCGAGGGACAATAGAAGTACACTGGGTACAGTTGGGAAACAATGGAGGCAGATGGGGATGATGGAGGTTAACTAGAGGTCAATGGATGGAGCTGGGGTGGGGTGCAGTGAAGGTTACCAGAGACAATGGAAGGAGCCGGGGAACAATGGAGGTAGCCGGGGTACAATGGAGGTAGCCAAGGTACAGTGGAGGTAGCCGGGCTACAGTGGAGGTTACCGGGCTACAGTGGAGGTAGCCGGGCTACAGTGGAGGTAGCCGGGGTACAGTGGAGGTAGCCGGGGTACAGTGGAGGTAGCGGGGTACAGTGGAGGTAGCGGGGGTACAGTGGAGGTAGCCGAGCTACAGTGGAGGTAACCGGGCTACAGTGGAGGTTAGCGGGCTACAGTGGAGGTAGCCGGGGTACAGTGGAGGTAGCCGGGGTACAGTGGAGGTAGCCGGGGTACAGTGGAGGTAGCCAGGGTACAGTGGAGGTAGCCGGGGTACAGTGAAGTTAGCAGGGGTACAGTGGAGGTAGCCGAGGGACAATAGAGGTAGACTGGGTACAGTGGAGGTAGATGGGAAACATTGGAGGCAGATGGGGACGATGGAGGTTAACTAGAGGTCAATGGATGGAGCTGGGGTGCAGTGGAGGTTACCAGAAACAATGGAAGGAGCCGGGGAACAATGAAAAGAGCAGAGGGATAATGAAGGGAGCTGGGAGATAATCACCAGTGAAGGAAGTGTGAGCCTGGGGTCGCTGGCGGGAGCTAGGGGGACACGGAGGTAGCTGGTGAATGAAGTAAAGAGCTGGCGGGCAATGTGTGTACTGCGTTATCGCTGACCAATGAGGAGTTTCCCTATAACTTGAACATGATCCAAGACCGATATTGGCCCAATATCCGCCTCGTCTGTCAATCCTACCTAGGTATTGCTTAACAGTACATAACCATTGGTGAATGTGTACGATGAACATGCAAGAAGAAAGTGAAGGCCGTCAAGGCAGGGTGTAACTACCGAGGATCCCACACTGCATTAAAGTTGCCTGTGAGTATAAATTCTCCCTGGGCTACCCCTGCCTGCATTTCCAAGAAAATTACGAGGTTTCCATCTCGGGATGAATTAGGGCATAGACTGTGGCCACCATAAAGAGTTGTCCCCCTATTACGCCCACCAGGATGAGAGATCTCCCATCTCTATCTGCCCAAACGTCTTGCACTGTCATGGGGAGGTTGCGCTTCAGTTATATTGCCACCAACCACCCCCTTTCTTTGATGGCGGCTGAGGAGTGATAGCTTGTAGGTTACGACCTGTGCTTCAGTTTATCCTGGTCTGCGCATATTTTGTGGGTTCCTATAGACAAATTATATCTGGCACGTGGCTTCCCAGTCCATGCCAAATAGCCCCCCATTTATTCGAGTTCAAAAACCGTGCATTAAGTGAGACAATCTGCAGCATTGCTCTGTGCGAGTGGTGCGTGCATTGATGTTAAGCGGTAGTGGTCAATGAAAGGATGTCAGTAAGGCGGACCCGGTAGAGACCCCTCACTTCCACCCCCAAAAATGTCCCCAACATGGAAAAAGTAGAAAAAAGAAAAAAACGAATCTAGTCAAACCACAGCATTTCGCTACCACAGGGTGCAACAACCGGGGTGCACTGCACCCCAACGATCAAGGGTGGAAGGCGGTGGCCTCCAATGTACATGCTGAGGAGGGGCAGGAAGCCTGTCTCCGTGGCCAGGTATGGGCATCATATCTAGGGGTTCTGCCTAATCTGATCCAGACCACTGCAGAAAGTTTGTGGCTCTCCCTTCCTCCTCCGTCGGCTACAGCCTAAGAACCAGTATATGTCCCAGATGACGAACAAGAGCTCACAAGGTCTCACTGCAGGCAAAGACATTTCTCCTCCCAGAAAGCATGGGGTTTGCTGGGTGCCCCTCAGCAGTGGGTCGTAGGACAATCTGAGACCTGTGCATACCCATCCCACAAGCAGGCGAGGCTGCTGCTGTCCAAAGTTCTCTGCAGCATTCAGGTCCAAGCATAACAACAAGTTCACTTCAGCTCCTTCCCCCTGTAAGCAGCTGAGTGGACCAGAGCTGATCTGGGTCTCTGTGGGGGGCAGAGGTGGGAGATGGAGGAGGGTCTCTCCATGTGTCCAGTGCATTGACCCCCTTGAGTTGCTCCATTTATTTTTTATTATTTATTAAGGAGTTTTATATAGCGCTAGCCTGACCGGAGGGTATCGCAGTTTTTGAGCAAGATTCAAACAAAAAGCAGTATTCTACATATAAGTTTGCAGTCCAAGTGTGCTGAGCAGCATTGAGGTAGTCTGTGAGTCCTGAGATAACCTCATAGAGTGCACGCTGTCTTGGGGTTGAACCAATTAAGGGGGGGGGGTGGGAGCAGTTGGGGGTTGAATAGCAGGAAGGAGGTAAGTCTTAGAGCTACAATGCCAGAAAGAGACGACAAGCAGGGGATAGTGTTTTGATGGTGGCTATTCATTCGGGAGGGAGCGGTTGGGGAAAAGGACTTTAAGTTTTTTTTTATTTAGTGAAGGACGGGATAGTCCTGATACCAACTGGGGTGGCGTTCCAGATTTTGGGTACGTTTTCGGCGAAGGACCGGGCAGCAGTTTTTTGTTTGCGAGTTTTCATGGGGATGAGTAGTAGGGTACTGGAGCTCCTGATGTTCCTTGTCTGAACAGCCCTCTTGAGTTTGGCAGACAAATACTCCGGTTTCCATGTGTGCAGGTCTTTGTGTGAGGCAAGCAGTTCAGTATCTGACACACAGTTCGATTGGGAGCCATTTTAGTTCTCTGAGTGCTGGTGAGATGTGATCGTATTTCCTGATTCCATTCTAGTTGCTGCGTTGAGAGTAGTTTTGAGAAGGGCTAGTTGAGATTTTGTTGTACCAGTAAGGGTGGCATTCCCATAGTCTAGTCTGGATAGCACCAGTGATTGGGTGGCTTGTTTGAGGTCGTTGGTTGGGATGAATGGTTTAATTTTGTTAAGTAACTTTATGTTGACTAAGGCGCTCTTTGTGGAGTTCTTGATGTGTTTGGCCATGTCGAGTTATGAGTCTAGGGTAATTCCTAATGATTTAACAGAGTGGGTCAGAGTGTGATTGCCGTTAAGAGCATCCAAAGCTTTTAGCCATTCTGACATATGATGGTTCTCTTTGTTGGAGATGAGGAGTATTTCGGTTTTGTCTTGGTTGAGTTTTAAGTAGTTAAGAGACAGCCAATGTTGGATTTCTTTTAGAGTGACATTTAGTCTGTGAATATCATCAATGGAGGAGGTTTCAAGATAGATTTTGGTGTCATCTGCATATAGGTGGAAAGGGATGTTAGCATTTTTGAGTATGGTGGTGAGGAGTTCCATGTATATGTTGAACAGTTGAGGTGAGAGCACATATCTTGGGGACACCCCTGTTGAAAGGGTGTAGGTCAGAGGTAAAGTTGTTTATTTTTATCATTTGTGAGCGGCTGTGTAAGAAGGAGGAGAACCAGCGTAGGACCACCTCATCAGCTCCTACCCTTTCTTGTAGAGCCTTGATGAAAAGTTGGTGATCAACCGTGTCAAAGGCTGCCAATAGGTCTTTGAGGATGAGGAGGCAGCATTGGTCGGTATCAAGGGATTTGTGGATGTCGTCTGTGATGTTAAGGATCGCGGTCTTGGTGCTGTAGCCTTTTCTGAAACCCGATTGGTGGGGGTCAAGAATGTAGATGTTATCCATGTGCTGAGTCAGGATTTTGGATAGGAGGGGGAGATTGGGGACTGGTCTGAAGTTATTCAGTTCCTTGGAGTGAAGGCCTGTGGTTTTTTTAGTAGTTGCATGACTTGGCCAACTTTGAGGCATTCAGGTAAGATGCCAGTTCTCAGGGAGCTGTTAATGATCTTGCACCAGAACGGGGCTATGGAGAGACTCCATTTTTTTGGTCAGTTCGGTGGGAATCGGGTCAAGGATATGAGAGGCTGGTTTGGAGGTGGAGATCAGTTTGAGGATCTCAGTTTCCGGGATGAGGTTGAAGAACTTCCAGGTTTTTGTGGGGTGCTTGGGCGAGCTATCAACTGTCACTGGAGGCAGGTTTTTGCAGACGAGGTTGATGTTGATGTCCAGTGAGAGCTCAATCTTGGTGATTTTATCTGCGATGAAGTTGGCAAAGTTTTCACACAAGTCTTTGGAGGCCTGTAGGGATGATTCCGGGGGTTTGGAGCTTTGTTGTCTGATGATTTGGAATGGTTTGTTGGGCCTGTTTTTTGCGTTGTCCAGGGCGGCGCAGAAGAAGGTGGATTTTTTGCTGCTGATGTGTTTTTTGTATTTCCTTCAGGCAGCTTTTAGTTGTTCCAGTAGGGTTGAGGAGGGGTTGCTCCTCTATAGTGTTTCTGTAGCTCTTAGTTGTCTTCTTTTGTTGATTTCCGTGTTGAACCAAGATCTGGATGGGATGTTCCTGTTTTTTATGTGTTGTTTTAAGGGGGCTACTTGATCTAGAATGGATGTCATATTTGTGTTGTAGTGGGCGGTGAGTTCTGTTGTGGATAGATCGTCCATGGAGGCAGTGAGGAGAGAGTTAACCCTTCTCTCTAGGTCAGTCATGTTAATCTGGGTGAAGTTTCTAGCCCATTTCGGAGGGTTTTGGGTGGGGGGTTTAGGTGTGATAGGCTGAGTGAGGTTGAAAAGGATTAAGTGGTGGTCGGACCAGTCTGCGGTGGTGCATGACATTGTCGTGCTGGGCGATAATGCCGTCTCGGATTGCTCCTTTGTTATGGGTTTCCTCTAAGCAGTGTTGGATAAGGTTGTTGCTGTGAAGCAGCTCCTTCAGTTCTGTATTAGCAGGTTGTTTTCTTCATTCCAGTGAAGATTGAGGTCGCCCAGAATAAGGTTGTTAATATCTCTGAGGGAACAGTGGGCAATGAAGCCGGACAGGTGTTCTGTGAATGTGATGGTGTTGCCTAGCGGGTGGAAAATGAGGCCCGGGTTATCTAATGATGTCTGTAAAAGAGGAGCAGAGACACGTATTGAAGAACCTGCTCAGGCTGTAAGTGACACCAAAGTCAGAGGCATCCAAGCGTAAGGGGCTAGCACAGTGAATCCGGTCGATCATGATCTCAGGGTGGCTATCTCCCAATAGCGAGGAGAGCATCACTGTGACAAAAGCTTCCAAAGCTGCATTTGAAATCTCCTCATTGAGGAGCCCTAGGGCAGAGGTTCTCTCTTTGCGAGTGATTTTTTGAGTCTCTAAGTTTTTCCAAGGTGGCCGTCAGCTGAGTTTCCATAATTGTGCAGGTCTCCGCCATGCCTGTCTGGGCAGTTGCCACCAAATCCAATCATCTCTCTGCGTCCAATACTCGCTGCCCCACTGAATCGAAGGGTTGCTATTTGGGTGTCAAGGACCCCACAAGTCTTACCTGTGACTTGTGAAGTGATCTTGCAGAGACGACATGAGCCACCACCACTGAACCCACCTTACCCCCAAACTGACATGAACGCAGTTTAGGGTGATGATGGGCACGGGGAAGAAGCAAGAGAACGTGAGATGATCTTGAGTGCTTGTGAAGGGAACCTCTCTCAGTTTGGGGACCCACTGGGTATACCTGACCGCTGTAGAGGAGAAAGAAAAGCCCCTTAGTACTGGACACAAACACACAATCAATCCCTTCTACTCCTCCTAGTATACGTAAGGAAGGTTACAGTACCTGTAGAGGTTGTCCTAAGGTAACTGTGCTCCAGCGTGAGGTAGAGATAATTCAGCTGTGGTGCATCCACTGCTATGTGACCAGAATCAGCAAGGGCGCTCCCAGTGCAGAGAACCAAAATCAGCAAATGCGCTTCCAGCGCGATAAGGCAATACAAAATAAATGCGCTCCAGCGCAGTGTGGCAAGGACTTAGGCAGGAGCGCTCCCAGTGCATAGAACCAAAATCAGCAAACGCGCTTCCAGCCCGATAGGAAATACAAAATAAACAAATGCGCTCCAGCGTGATGTGGCAGGAACTTAGGCAACGGCGCTCCCAGTGCGTGGCAGGCACAAAGAATAAGGCGCCTCCAGCGTGTTGCAGGCAAACCGGCAAAGACGCTCCTAGTGCGTGGCAGGCACGAAGAATAAGGCACCTCCAGCGCGTTGCAGGCAAACCGGCAAGGACGCTCCTAGTGCGTGGCAGGCCCGAAGAATAAGGCGCCTCCAGCGCGTTGCAGGCAAACCGGCAAGGACGCTCCCAGTGCGACGCGCCAGCAAAAGAGTCTGTGCTCAGCGATGTGGGAACAGGAAGGCAGGCAAAAAGATACGGCGTGAAGCAGGAGAGCCGTTAGCAGAGAGCAGGTCAATGCGGTAAAGCGTCACCACTGGTTCCGGTATTCGAAGCACAGAGCGGGCGGAAACCACAGTCCTTATGTGGTTCCCCTGGAAGTGCTTGGGTTCACAACCGCGTCCGGAGTGCAGCTAGACTGCTAACTCCTCCGGACCGGAAGTCGGGCACACCTCATCGTCAGAGGAAACGGAGCCGCAGCCCTCCCGCAAGCACACAGTAAGCTACGCCACCGGACCATGACAGCACCCCCACCAAACACAGCCCCCTCCCCTACCCCACCTAAGAAGCCTGAATCAGGGGTGGCCGGGCACGAGCGGAGGGGATGGCCAAGGTGAAAGGCCCTAACCAATCGGGGAGCATTGCGTACGTGAGACAAGGGTTCCCAGGATCGCTCCTATGGACCATAGCCCTTCCAGTCCACCAGATAGAAGAGCTTACCCCGGGTGCGACCGGAATCGAGGATAGCCCCGACCTTCTATTCCACATGGCCGTCCCTCAGTATGGGAGCAGGAGGAGCGGATATATCAGTCAGGGTGAACAGCACGCAGGAGGGACACATGGAAAACAGGGTGCACCTTCATGTGCGATGGCAGGGTGAGTCTCATGGAAACACGATTAATCACTCGCTCGATAGGAAAAGGATCCACGAAGCGGGGCAACAGTTTCTTAGAACCATGTACGTTGAGGTTACGTAAGGAGAGACATACCCTGTCCCCAATTGCATAGGCAGGTTCCAGTTCCCGGTGTCGGTCAGCATTGTGCTTGTAAGTCTCCTTAGCTTTTGCCAACTCAAAACGGGCTTCTTGCCAGAGGTTGCGGAGCATAGTGTGGTACGCTCGTACGGTGGGGAAGGAACAGGTCGTTCTCTCCTCCCAGGGTACCGTCGATGGATGCTTCCCTTGGAGACAATAGAAGGGAGACATGCCTATAGCTGAATGGGTATTGTTGTTGTAGGCGTATTCCACCATCCATAGCACGTCTGCCCATTCCTTGTCAGTCGTTAGCAGTAGGCAGCGCAGGTATTGTTCCATGATGTGGTTTGTCCTTTATGCCTGACCGTTGGTCTGTGGGTGATACGCTGAGGACAGGCGGACGTCCATGTCCAAAGCTGTGCAGACCTCCTTCCAGAACCTTGACACAAACTGAGGACCCCTATCTGTGATCCAGACAGACGGTATACCATGTAGACGGACGACATTGTGCAGAAAAATCACAGCCAGTTTTGCCGCCGAGGGCAGTTTCCTCAACGGGACGAAGTGTGTCATCTTGGTAAGATGATCCACAATGGTCAGGATCGTGGTATAACCAGATTTGGTAGTGGGAAGCTCAACCACGAAATCCATGGACAGGGTATGCCACGGATAAGGAGGCGCCGGAATGGGATGCAACAGGCCCACAGAAGAACCCGGCAGGTTTTTCCCTGGGCACAGACCACACAACGGGCCACGTATGACTGTACGTCTGTATTCATGGTAGGCCACCAAAAACGTCTTTGCAACAAGTCCAAGGTCTTGTGATATCCTGGGTGGTTGGATAGGGAATGGTCATGACACAAGTACATGGCTTGTTGTTGATTGACAGCCCACTGTATGTAGTACTGTTCCCCTTTGTACAAGAAGCCATTCCTTAATGTCACTCTTTCGTGTGCCTTCACCAGGGTAGCAGGATTCACTTGACTGAGCTTCGTCCGTAATTGGGTAAGGAAAGCGGAGGACAACACCACACCTTGAAAGCAACCGTCAGGTATGATAGGAACAGGTTAAGCAGCTGGCGTGTTCTGTTCATCCTCTTCTAGACGAGACAAGGCATCTGCCTTGGCGTTTTCCCTGCCTGGACGGTACGTAATAACAAAGTTGTATTCGTTGAAGAATAGGGTCCAATGGAGTTGTCTGGCGGTCAGAGCCTGGGCTGAGCGGAGAAACTGTAGGTTCCGGTGATCAATATAGATGGTCACCGGGTGTTTGGCGTCTTTCAGGTAGTGGCGCCAAACATCGAACGCCGTTTTGATGGCCAGTTGCATTCAGCTGGTTGCCGTTTCCTGGAGTAGAAGGCCACTGGGTGTAGTAGTCCCGTTTCAACGTTTCTCTGTGAGAGCACCTCACCCATGGCATCTCGTGATGCATCCGCTTCTACTATGTACGGCTGTTCAGAGTCCGGGTGTATCAGTATGGGAGCTGTGGTGAACTTGTTCTTGAGGTCTAGGAAGGCTTGTTCCGCTGCGGTGTCCCAATAGAACCGTACACCTTTCTTAGTAGTTTAGTGATGGGACTCACTATACCGGAGAAACCAGTGATAAAGCGACTGTAGTAGTTAGAGAAACCCAAAAACCCAAAAAATCTTTGGACTTGCTACCTGTGACCTGTGAAGTGATCTTGCAGAGACGACATGAGCCACCACCACCGGACCCACCTTACCCTCAAACTGACTTGAACACAGGTTAGGATGATGATGGGCACGGGGAAGGAGCAAGAGGACGTGAGATGATATTGAGTGCTTGTTAAGGAACCTCTCTGTCAGTATTGGGACCCACTGGGTATACCTGACAGCTGTAGAGGAGAAAGAAAAGCCCCTTAGTACTGGACACAAACACACAATCAATCCCTTCTACTCCTCCTAGTATACGTAAGGAAGGTTACAGTACCTGCAGAGGTTGTCCTCATGTAACTGTGCTCCAGCGTGAGGTAGAGATAATTCAGCTGTGGTGCATCCACTCCTATGTGACCAAAATCAGCAAGGGCGCTCCCAGTGCAGAGAACCAAAATCAGCAAATGCGCTTCCAGCGCGATAAGGCAATACAAAATAAACAAATGCGCTCCAGCTCGGTGTGGCAGGAACTTAGGCAGGAGCGCTCCCAGTGCATAGAACCAAAATCAGCAAAAGCGCTTCCAGCGCGATAGGAAATACAAAATAAACAAATGCGCTCCAGCGTGATGTGGCAGGAACTTAGGCAACGGCGCTCCCAGTGCGTGGCAGGCACAAAGAATAAGGCGCCTCCAGCGCGTTGCAGGCAAACCGGCAAGGCCGCTCCTAGTGCGTGGCAGGCACGAAATGAAATTTGATTTGTAGAGCGCATGGCTGCCCGAAAGCGTCCCAGCGCTTGCTTAGGGAACCCGTCCTGGTATTCCCCTGCGAGATAACCCATTACTGGCCATCCCCAAGGTGAAAGCCAGGCATCCCGCTGCGAGGGGCCGTTGAGGAGATTAAGCAAGCTATTGCCCAGAGTTACAGAGTGGGACTCCATGATTGGAATAGGCACCGAGGCAAGAATTGTCAGGTCCGGGGAAATTTTGAGCCCAAGACCCGCCGAGGCGGGGAATTGAACCCTGGTCCGGGCCAGACCTCTGCATCAGAGTCTGCCGCTCCAACCACTTGAGCCACACTTCTCCACGAAGAATAAGGCACCTCCAGCGCGTTGCAGGCAAACCAGCAAGGCCGCTCCCAGTGCGTCGCGGCAGCAAAAGAGTCTGTGCTCAGCGATGTGGGAACAGGAAGGCAGAAAAAAATCTACGGCGTGAAGCAGGAGAGGCGTTAGCAGAGAGCTGGTCAATGCGGTAAAGCGTCACCGCTGGTTCCGGAATTCGAAGCACAGAGTGGGCGGAAACCACGGTTCTTATGTGGTTCCCCCGGAAGTACTTGGGTTCACGACCACGTCAGGAGTGCAGCAAGACTGTTAACCTCATCGTCAGAGGAAACGGAGCCGCAGCCCTCCCGGAAGCACACAGTAAGCTACGCTACCGTACCATGACAGCGGGTATCCAAGTCAACTCAGAGGTCAGCTACACTCTTAGTTGAGCCCATCCTAATTTCCACTAGACTTTCCAGGAGCTCTGCCTTTGTCAGGGCCATCGCATGGGCTATGGGGTGTCCGTCTGCAGTGTCTGACCATGGGGGTTTGAGGTATGCCTAGAGAGCGATCTGTGCAGCTTATTTCTTTTTAAGGGGCACAAAGAGGTTCACAGTTCATTGTACTTGATGGTCGGGGAAGCTTTCCCCCATAGCTGTCTCCCTCAGCTCGGCTCCAGCCAAGCCATCGAGATTCCAGCTCCAGTCCAGAACACTATTCCATCAGTGATTGTGCATCAGGAGGGCCTTTGCCAACTCCCCAGGGGCTCCATTCCCCAGCCAGTTGCGGCAGTCATCTTGGACCAGCATCCATTGCGGAAGCCATCTTGAAGGTGGCATCCATTGCGGAAGCCATCTTGGAGATGGCATCCATTGTGAATGCCATCTTGGAGGCGGCGTCCATTGTGGATGCCATCTTGGATGTGGCATCCATTGTGGATGCCATCTTGGAGGTGGAATCCATTGCGGATGCCATCTTGGAGGTGGTGTCCATTGCGCCGCCATCTTGGAGGCAGCTGCTGTGGTCTGCAGATCACATTTCAGCAGCTCCAGTCGCGCTCGCAGGTGTCGGTAAGCAGCTCAGGGACAGCAGCGCCTCGTCTGTAACATGCCGCCGGGAGATTCGCTGTGTTTGCTGCATTGTGGCTGTCACCCACGGTTGCTTAATAGCTGTGACCTGCGGGAGCGATGTTGAGAAGTGTCTCACCGCTCTGCCATCTTAGCCGCGCCCTCCCAGTTTAACCTTCTTTAAGAGATACCAAAGAACCTTTGGGAGCATTTTTGGGGATTTCTTCTGTTCTCAAATAAATTAATCGCACACACAGATTTGTAGCATGTACTTAGTTTGGCTATCCTGGCTGGTCTGCATCATGAAATTCGAATGATTGTGCCAGGACAGCATGCTTATTCATTGTGTTCAGAAAAAAATGGATTTACTTTTCTATCACAACAAGATGCGCCTGTGAGTTAAATTACAGTGAGCTGATGTCAATCTTGCCTTCCAGGGAAGAGTAAAGTTCCACACCTGATTCTAATTTCTCTTGACGTACAAGGAATTGTCAGAAGGACACGTTCCATTCTATCTTAAGTTCAGGAATACGAGCCAAAATAAATAGTTTAAGCTTTTTTGCAAATGGATGCAGTTTGAAACCTGTGAAAGAGAGTTTGTTGCATGTATTGCTGTTGATACATGTGCTCTACACATTCCTACCGTCTAGTGTTGGGTTCAGGTGTTTGCAAGTTGTTTTTTTTCTCCAAATAAGTCTTTCGAGTCACAAAATGTAGTGACTCCTACCTTAGTTGGCAATGTGCATGAGCATCGACTTCATGTTAGTTTATTTTCCACCATTAGGTTCGGACGTGTAGTGATGGGGCACTGTGTTCGGGCTGGCTTTGCAGCACTTTCTGGTTCTTTCAGTTGCTTTGTCTGGTTTTACTGGAAGAAACTTCACTTGGTGAGCACTTTATTTTTTCTGCAGAGCGAAATGCAATGGACAGGTGAAGACAACAAGGACCCCCTGGGTAGTATATAGACTCCTAGGGCAGGGTAACAACTAGTGTGAGAAAAATCCCAGGACGTCTAGTGTACACTGTGAACAGTCGGGATAGGTCAGTAATCAAGCAGGAAAAATCAAACATATAACTATATCTATGCAAAATATGTATCTTTAATAAGTATTTGTTTAAAAACAACATATAGTGTGTGACCACGGGGTCAACCCATATAATAGAAGTAAAAAATGATTCAATTACAACCAGTTCAATTAATCAAAACAACATAAAATTCATAAACAGTACATAAAATTCATACACGAAGATGCATGTAATACGTCAAATATTAAAAAGAGAACATAAGAACTCGACGCGCGTTTCGGCAGTGAACCGCCTTCTTCAGGAGACATAGGATAAATCCTGAAAATACATATATGAAAGAAAAAATGTCTATTAAAATACATTCCATATATCAGCATATCAAAACATGACATTCCTTACTATCACACTAACCCTCCTTCTCGATTTGTCCAAACAGTGGCAATGATTAGCAGAAAGATCTCTGTCGATTGTACAGTACCTGACTAACTATAGCGATTCATGGATTGATCCTTCATAACTGGTTTCAACCTTTGTCAGAAAAACACATAGCTGATAGCCTATTTGTGTGATTTGCTGCTATACATTGGCTAGATTTCAAATGTTACATTATATCATATCGCCCCATTGATAGAGGTTGTGAATATGAAGTGAATTGAATCCTCTTATATTATTACTAACACAATGCAGACATAGAAATATGTTCATAGTACATAAAGGATTACTTACAAACATTGGATGCTCTATCCATACAGTAACATTGATGGAAGGTGATAACCCCTATAATTTGGATTACTTTCAGAGAGACGAAGGTTCTGATAATATAAGAGAAAAACATAATTTAGATAGAAAAAGAACCTGAGGAGAGATTGTTCAGGATGTAACTGAATGGGTCAAGATTACTGCGCAAGACATGTGGATAATCCTATAATAATAATAGAGGGTGGGGTATATCGGGGACAAGGTAAAGGGAAATATTTGAGATGCAAGAACCTTTAATTGCTAACATAATAGGTTGTTAACTATCATTATAGAGTTTTCAGGATGTACAAGTACATGATCCCCGCATTAGTGGCATCGTAATCAAAGCTAGGGTTGATGGAATAGGCGATATACGTAGCGCAGATCTGATCAATAAAGCAGGCGATGGTCCCAGTAATGACAAAGAGCAAAAACAAGTGTGAAAAACCTCTGTTGTAGGCATTACTATAGGAGATTAATAGTTACTATAGCCTGCATAAATATTGAGTACTTTCTCTGTTAATTGATTTTGTGTGACATCGCAGACTCCTAAGCGTCTCATTTACCCCGCGTTTAAATTACCTTGGATATTTATAAAGTGTACCGGAATAGTGATCCGATGAGTCTTGCTTGCTACTAGGAGGCTCGGGGAGGGAAAAGTAAAAAGGTAGATTCTGTGGATAGACACATAAATGCGCGTCAGTCTAAGTTTCAACCACAGTCTGTATTGATGTACATTTGTTAGAAGAATATTTCAAGCGCATGGTATGTCTAGATTCTTACCTTTGGTGATTAAACAGCGTATGGACAGCAAGGAGGTGCTGTTCCAATTCTCGCGTTTTATGGATCTGATTTCCACGTATAAAGTTAATCACCCGTCTCTGTAACAAGAGTCACGGTTGGGGATCAATAAAGTTTGTATATTAGTCCATGATTAAGCTAGGATAATGATAGCTGCGAGTACCCAGGATTCTTACCTTAGATATAAAAACACTACGCGAGCAGCAGGGTGGTGCTGTTCCAACGCTCGTTTTATATGCATCCGACCTCCACATAGACAATGAGTCAGCCGTCTCTATGAAAAGAGTAACGGTTGGAAGTCAGAAGCGTTTAACTATTTAGTTCGTGTGCATATTGGTCCATAATAAAGTTAGGATAATGATGGTTAAGGGTATCCAGGATTCTTACCTTAAATTAAAAAACAATACGCGAGCAGCAGGGTGGTGCTGTTCCAACGCTCGTTTTGTATGAATCCGACCTCCACACAGAAAATAAATCAGCCGTCTCTGTAAAAAGAGTAACGGTTGGAAGTCAATAACGTTAACTACTTAGTCCGTACTCAAGCTGAGTGGCGGAGATAGAGTAAAGTGCCCTGCTCGCCGGATTTCTTACCTTAGAGAAGTAGGCGACGGGCGGACAGCAGGATGGTGCTGCTCCGACGCTCGTGTTGTGGGGACCCGGCCTCCACGAAAAATGCAGATAGCTGCCGGATAATGAAGGTCCCATTTAAACAAAGATTTCGGTGCGAAAATTCGAGCGTTATTGTTGACCTTCATAGGTATAAACGAAGGACTACTTTGAAAGTTAGTTATACCTAACACGTCCCAATCCAAAATGGCGCCCGAGCATTCTCGGGTTTATATGGTTATTTTAGATTTTCTGTTCTTTATTTCAAGGTAGTAATGTGTCCATTATTAAATCGATGAAAAATTAATATTAACCCTGGTATTTTAAAGCACTATAAAACGTTATTAAGAATATTCTTTATATCTTTTAGAATTATACATCTTTAAGGAAGATGGCAGTGTAATAAATGCATATACATGTGATTAGAACATGTACCTACTTAATATAAATCGGAGGAATTCTACATGGGGGACATAATATTAAGATATATATATATCTTAACCTGACATAGTGAGGGAGAATTCTCGACTCGGGCTCGTTTAAGAAAAGTATTATCATATACCTATTTATTAGTTGAAGGGGCATGTCTTCTGACCTATGGATGGTATGTAAAGTATAAAGAGCTAAATCTTATATATACTCATTCATGTTCCGAGATTACCAATCCTCAAAGTGTTCACAGTTCGAAGAGTCATCGCACGTGATCGATATGTGCAGGACATATAGGTAATAAAGAAATCCATTACCGATAGAGGTATAGATTTCCCAATAAGTGTACTTAAATCGTGTTTACATGGCAATAGTTCTAAAGACATCCCATTAATAATAGGGATTCTTGAGATGACTTAAACTAGGTTACTTACAGATACTAAAGGATGGCGTTCTCCCAGGGAATCTCGGCATTAAGGCCCCTCTTAAAGGTTCCCAGGGAGAAAATCCAGAAAACCTCTCTTTTCTTTCTCACTAGATCACCACCTTTGTTGTTTGGGAGTCTAATTTTCTCTAAAATGCGCCATTTAAACTCATCTGGAGCATGGTGGTTCTCATTGAAATGTTTCACTAAGGGGGCTAGTTGTTTGTTTGTGCGGATAGCCGACCTGTGTTCAGTCAGCCTGGTTTGGACCGACCTTGAAGTTTCGCCCACATAGCCAAGTTGGCATGGGCACAAAATAAAATAGATGCAGTTCATAGTCTTACAATTCCACATGTCTTGAGCAGAAGTCCGACAACCATTATGTTAAAAAAACTCACGAAATGCAATGGACACCAGCCTTCTTCGACGTCTCATAGTCAAGGCCTCTGGCCCTCTTCGGGAATTTGTGGCCCTTGCCTCGAGGACTTTGTCACCAAGAATGTGTGAATACTGATTGATGGGACATCCTTCCAGCACTGCCCCAAGTGCCACTCCATATTTCCATGGACCGACCACCGCTAGGTCTGCAATCTTTGCGTCTCTGGCGACCACGGCGACGCCATATGCAAGGACAGCCTCCACTTCCAGTCCAAGAAGACCCTTCGATACCAATGTGAGCGGAGTTGGGCCCATCAGAGAATGAAGAGGAAGAAATCTAACAAAACTCCCTACATCTTTGGGTAACAAAGGCAGAAGAAGTCAGCTCAGCTGGGACTCGGCTCATTCATTTGTCTTCCAGCCTCTAAGCCTGACTAGGAAGAAGACTTAGGGTGGGGTTGTGGGGTATCAACGTTTTCCCCTATCGCGACGATTGGCTCATCAAGAGGGCAAGCAGCCAACACTGTCTACAGCTCACACAGAGGACTATCCCATAAGTCTTGGGTTTACAATAAGCATGACCAAATCCCACCTCCAATCCCTCCAGATGAAACCTTTTCTGGAAGTGGCCCTATTTTCAGGCGACAACTTGAGCCTACCCAAGCCCTCAAAGGGTTGCAGCCCTTGACCAGCTTGTACCTCTTTTTCAGCCAGAACGCCCCCTTATTGTAAGAACAGTAATGCACCTGTCCTGCATCTCTATCATAACCCAAACCTGCTACATATGCGTCCATTGCCCCTGTCCTGCTTCTCGATCATAACCCAAACCTGCTACATATGCGTCCATTGCTCCTGTCCTGCATCTCTATCATAACCTAAACCTGCTACATGTGCGTCCATTGCCCCTGTCCTGCCTCTCTATCATAACCTAAACCTGCTACATATGCGTCCATTGCCCCTGTCCTGCATCTCTATCATAACCCAAACCTGCTACATATGCGTCCATTGCCCCTGTCCTGCATCTCTATCATAACCCAAACCTGCTACATATGCATCCATTGCACCTGTCCTGCATCTCTATCATAACCCAAACCTGCTACATATGCGTCCATTGCCCCTGTCCTGCATCTCTATCATAACCTAAACCTGCTACATATGCGTCCATTGCCTCTGTCCTGCATCTCTATCGTAACCCAAACCTGCTCCGTATGCGTCTATTGCACCTGTCCTGCATCTCTATCATAACCCAAACCTGCTACATATGCGTCCATTGCTCCTGTCCTGCATCTTTATCATAACCCAAACCTGCTCCATATGCGTCCATTGCTCATGTCCTGCAAGACTCTCCGCTCCTCAACGGCATTTCTAGCCAAGATTCCCAGAATCTGTAGAGCCAGAGCAGGAGGACGCTCCTTTTCGTACAATGTCTCCAAACTCTGGAACACCCTCCCTCTGCAGCTGAGAAACAACCCCAACCTGACCAGCTTCCGTAAACAGCTAAAAACTCTCCTGTTTAATGCTTAAACAATAGTAACCTTATGAGGGCTTTCTCTGTTCTAGCGCCTGGACGCCTCAGGGCAGCTGCAGCGCTCAACAAATCACATTTTCATTTCATTTCATTTCATCTCTATCATAACCCAAACCTGCTCCATATGCGTCCATTGCTCCTGTCCTGCATCTCTATCATAACCCGAACCTGCCTCATATGCGTCCATTGCTCCTGTCCTGCATCTCTATAATAACCCAAACCTGCTACATATGCGTCCATTGCCCCTGTCCTGCATCTCTATCATAACCCAAACCTGATACATATGCGTCCATTGCCCCTGTCCTGCATCTCTATCATAACCCAAACCTGCTACATATGCGTCCATTGCCCCTGTCCTGCATCTCTATCATAACCCAAACCTGCTACATATGCGTCCATTGCCCCTGTCCTGCATCTCTATAATAACCCAAACCTGCTACATATGCGTCCATTGCCCCTGTCCTGCATCTCTATCATAACCCAAACCTGCTACATATGCGTCCATTGCCCCTGTCCTGCATCTCTATCATAACCTAAACCTGCTACATGTGCGTCCATTGCCCCTGTCCTCCATCTCGATCATAACCCAAACCTGCTACATATGCGTCCATTGCCCCTGTCCTGCATCTCCATCATAACCCAAATCTGCTACATATGCGTCCATTGCCCCTGTCCTGCATCTCTATCAACCCAAACCTGCTACATATGCATCCATTGCTCCTGTCCTGCATCTCGATCATAATCCAAACCTGCTACATATGCGTCCATTGCCCCTGTCCTGCATCTCTATCATAACCTAAACCTGCTAGATATGCGTCCATTGCCCCTGTCCTGCATCTCTATCATAACCCAAACCTGCTACATATGTGTCCATTGCCCCTGTCCTGCATCTCTATCATAACCCAAACCTGCTCCATATGCATCCATTGCTCCTGTTCTGCATCTCGATCATAACCCAAACCTGCTACATATGCGTCCATTGCCCCTGTCCTGCATCTCTATCATAACCTAAACCTGCTAGATATGCGTCCATTGCCCCTGTCCTGCATCTCTATCATAACCCAAACCTGCTACATATGCGTCCATTGCCCCTGTCCTGCATCTCTATCATAACCCAAACCTTCTACATATGCGTCCATTGCCCCTGTCCTGCATCTCTATCATAACCCAAACCTGCTACATATGCGTCCATTGCCCCTGTCCTGCATCTCTACTATAACCTAAACCTGCTACATATGCGTCCATTGCCCCTGTCCTGCATCTTGATCATAACCCAAACCTGCTACATATGCGTCCATTGCCCCTGTCCTGCATCTCTATCATAACATAAACCTGCTACATGTGCGTCCATTGCCCCTGTCCTGCATCTCGATCATAACCCAAACCTGCTACATATGCGTCCATTGCCCCTGTCTTGCATCTCTATCATAACCTAAACCTGCTACATATGCGTCCATTGCCCCTGTCCTGCATCTCTATCATAACATAAACCTGCTACATGTGCGTCCATTGCCCCTGTCCTGCATCTCTATCATAACCCAAACCTGCTACATATGCGTCCATTGCCCCTGTCCTGCATCTCTATCATAACCCAAACCTGCTACATATGCGTCCATTGCACCTGTCCTGCATCTCTATCATAACCCAAACCTGCTACATATGCGTCCATTGCCCCTGTCCTGCATCTCTATCATAACCCAAACCTGCTACATGTGCGTCCATTGCCCCTGTCCTGCATCTCTATCATAACCCAAACCTGCTTCATGGGCGTCCATTGCCCCTGTCCTGCATCTCTATCATAACCCAAACCTGCTACATTTGCGTCCATTGCCCCTGTCCTGCATCTCTATCGTAACCCAAACCTGCTACATATGCGTCCATTGCCTCTGTCCTGCATCTCTATCATAACCCAAACCTGCTACATATGCGTCCATTGCCCCTGTCCTGCATCTCTATCATAACCCAAACCTGCTACATATGCGTCCATTGCCCCAGTCCTGCCTCTCTATCATAACCCAAACCTGCTACATATGCGTCCATTGCCTCTGTCCTGCATCTCTATCATAACCCAAACCTGCTACATATGCGTCCATTGCCCCTGTCCTGCATCTCTATCATAACCCAAACCTGCTACATATGCGTCCATTGCCCCTGTCCTGCATCTCTATCGTAACCCAAACCTGCCTCATATGCGTCCATTTCTCCTGTCCTGCATCTCTATCATAACCCAAACCTGCTACATATGCGTCCATTGCCCCTGTCCTGCCTCTCTATCATAACCCAAACCTGCCTCATATGCGTCCATTGCTCCTGTCCTGCATCTCTATCGTAACCCAAACCTGCTACATATGCGTCCATTGCACCTGTCCTGCATCTCTATCATAACCCAAACCTGCTCCATATGCGTCCATTGCCCCTGTCCTGCATCTCTATCATAACCCAAACCTGCTACATATGAGTCCATTGCCCCTGTCCTGCATCTCTATCATAACCCAAACCTGCTAAATATGCGTCCATTGCCCCTGTCCTGCATCTCTATCGTAACCCAAACCTGCTACATATGCGTCCATTGCCTCTGTCCTGCATCTCTATCATAACCCAAACCTGCTACATATGCGTCCATTGCCCCTGTCCTGCATCTCTATCATAACCCAAACCTGCTACATATGCGTCCATTGCCTCTGTCCTGCATCTCTATCATAACCCAAACCTGCTACATTTGCGTCCATTGCCCCTGTCCTGCATCTCCATCATAACCCAAACCTGCTACATATGCGTCCATTGCCTCTGTCCTGCATTATTGTGCTGCAAGCCCTCACACTGCAAGAACCCTTCATTCAAGTTCATGAAGATGCTGTGGTGCTCAGGACAAACCCGAAGTTCCTACCTAATATGGTTTTTCATTTCCATCCTAACCTGACAATAGAGCCCCAGTCTTCATTTCCCAATTAGACTGGGTAGCAGAGAAAGTGCGTAATACCCTAGACTAAAAGCGCACTGTCATGTACTATATAGACTGAGTTACTTTTTAAAAAAGAAGACCAAATGTTTGTGGCCTTTGCAAAGCCTCACAAAGGCCACCAATCTCCAAAGCAGGGTTTGCTAGAAGGAGAGTTGAGTGTATCCAGGCATGCTATCAAAAAGCCAAGAGGCCCTCCCTGTTACCTCCGCGACCTGCCCTTCCCACAAGAAGGCTTCAACGTGGCTTTTTTTTAGGAAGCATTCGCCTTGCTGATACATGCATGGCAGCTGCATTGTAAACAACACACGTCTACGGTGCTATTGGGTGGAGTTTCTAGTCAAACAACGGGCAATGGCTGGCCAGGCATCTTCATCCACACGCAAGCCACTACTTACAAGAGGGTACTGCTGTACAGTCTATGCAGAGCATGCATCTCTCCAGCAACACACGCTATGATCGGAAAATGTTACTTACCCTGTAAGAATCTGTTTGTAGCATTTAGTGCCATAGAGACACATGCACTCTCCCTCCTTCCAGGAAGTGTGTGGCTCTGATCACAAATCTTTTCTCTTTTCAGTTAATATATTTTTTGGGAAATACACACGTGCATCATAGAGTGTTCACTAACTACTCAATGCTACTCTCACACTCTGTGCAAAAAATAATCTGTTGTAGAGTCTGTGCCCGTGCGCATTGCCAAGTAGGAAGGAGTCACTGGATCTTGTGACTTGAAAAACGTATTCGAAGTAAAACAACTTGCAAACTCCGAACCCAAAACAAGATGGCACGAGTATCAAGAGCATGGTAGTCTACAGCAATGTACGCTAAAAACAGACGCTTGCCGGGTTAGTAACTGCTCCCTTCACCCATAGTTGATGTCCAAAATATATATTTTTTTACCCTTGCAGATCAGGCAAACAGGATTTAAGCAGGCCCTGTGTTGGTAGTTTAATGAAGAGATGCCAATAATGATATGAAATACAACCTTTAATAACCAAACATGCAGAGAACTTGGAGAAGATTGATTGATTGATTGCAGGTTTATATAGCGCTAGGATCGACTCCCGGAGGAGCTTCGACCGCTGCGAAACCCTTCCTGGCTTCCCTGAGAGATGGTCCCTTAATGGGTATCTCCAGGGTGAGACCAGGCATCCCCGGCGGTCTGGTGGGGCCGTTAGTGAAGATGAGGCAAGCTAATCCCCAGAGTTGCCGAGTGTGATCGCTGATCAGAGTGGGCACCGAGGCGAGAGAATTATCGAGTCCGCTGACCCTGGTCCAGAAACCTGCCGCGTCGGGAATCGAACCCTGGTCCCGGGCCGTCCTCTGCTCTCAGGTCTGCCGCCTCTAACCAGTGAGCCACACTACTTCACAGAAGGCTTCAATTGTTGGAGGGGAGTTTCCATTCTGAAGGTTGTATATAAGCAGTTGATGGAAGTGAACAATACATTTTCTAGGATGGAGGATTGAGATACAAATAATTAATTTCCAGCTACCCCAGTTCCCCCAACCCCTTTACCCCCAATATTACTGAAGAGTAAAACATTTTTTTTAAAGGTAAGACAATATCTTGCAGGATTCTGCTAAACTCTTGCTTACAATTAGAACAAGTAAATGGAACACGCAGTTTAATCGGATACTTGAGTATTCGTACAGTGGGTGACATTGTGAATTCAGTGTACTCTTTTGCAACACTGCAAAGCCTTTTACTAAAAATTTTAAAACCTAAACATGGGAATTACAGCAGATGCTTTGGAGCACATTCACCCCCCTGGAACTAAACCGCACTCCAGGTGCCACCCAACTCACGCACAGCTGTCCTCTACATCTTCTCCTCAAATTTCCAACGCTATCCCCCGACACAAGCGTTTACTGCAGAACAGCTATGGAGAGTCCCAAGCGCCAGAGATAGAAGTGTATTCTGTGGCGTATCGTCAACTCTCCTAGGCCCCGTACATTCCGCATTAGGAATTTCCATTGAAGATCCATCTAGTATCTTGCACCACACCATTCCCCCCCTACCCCCTACATTCATCCCCTGTCGTCCATCCATCCCGTCAGGCCGCCAAAAAGTGCCTTTGATTTGATGAGCTTTATTTCGGCAATTTCTGCCATAAAAGCAGTTCTAAATACAATATATGATAAAAATGTGCATTTGGATTGATAAATACAAATTCATTCTAGTGCGAGAATCATAGCATCGCAGCATACTGAAGTAAACCATTTATTTATTTATTTATGTTAGGGTTTGTATAGCGCCAGAATCGACTCCGAGGAGTATCTCTGCGCTTTTGTGGCAGCATATTAGATGTGCATGCAGATACTATGAATTTTATTAAAAACAGAACAGAGTGGTTTTAAGTAGTTTCCTAAAGACTAGATGATGTGAGCATTCTGTTAGAAGAAGGGGAGTTTGTTCCAGTATTTCGGTCCGAGGTATGATAGAGATGTGCCTCCTAATCTCGCTCTCCTAATTCTAGGAACCGTCAGCAGATGTTTAGTACTGGAACACAAGGATCTCGGGGGGTGATAGAGAGTGAACTTTTGTGTCAGATAGCTTGGGCCAAGATTGAGCAATGCTTTATGAATGGTACAACGAATCTTAAATTTTATCCGCTGGCATATCGGCAGCCAATGGAATTTTAAGAGAAGATGACGGGGAGCTGATCTGGGCGGCATATTCAAAACCAGTCGTGCCGCCGTATTCTGGACAACTCCTAGTTTGTTGATTGCGGTTTCATTCGCAGAAAGCAACAGACCGTTGCTATAGTCTAGGCGACTCAGTATGAGTGCCTGAGTCAAAGTATTTCGAACAGAGTCTGGAATTAAAGGGAAGTCTCGCCGAAGTAGGCCCAAAGTATGGAAGCATGTACCAAGTGTCTGACCGACATGCTCTTTGAAAGTAAGGGCATGGTCTAACCAAACTCCCAGGTTTTTACCAGAAATTTTAGGGACGGGGGGCTTTCCAAGATTGGTGAGCCACCAATTAGAGGACCATAATATGGGAGCTTCCCGAAAAAGTAGGAGCTCGGTTTTCCCGACATTACATTGAAGAAAGTTACTCCTCAACCATTGTGAGATGGCATTCATTCCCAGAGAGAAGGTCTCCTGAATGGTAGGAGCGAGTTCAATCTAAGGGAAAGAGCAGCTGCGTATCATCGGCATATGATATCTGGATAAACCCATGTTTCCTTAGAACATTAGCCAAGGGAGCCACATTGAGATTAAATAAAGTGTGGCTCAGACAGGAGCCCTGTGGAACTCCCATGGTAAGTTGCACTTGTGCGAATAACATCATCACTTCTCCACAAATACATTTTCGTACGTACAAATACAAAATAAAATGCCGAGAAGACCATAAATTGCAATAAAATGATAAATGAAAAGAAATGAATTTAAAAGAAGCTTATCTAGCTAAGCTACCCATACATACAGATATAAGATACCTGACAGACACAACATGCATAAAAGCTAATTGTTGGACTAATAAATGATGAAAAATGTTGTCACCTCAGGCAGATCACAACAATGGGTGTTCTCGTATGGTTTTAGAAAACCAGTCTAATGAATGACCATAAAACAATTGTATTCAAGTGAAAGTACAATGTGACGATGAATATGAACGATCAAATTTAAAGTTTATCCTAGCAGATTAGTGCTACCATTGTACTTGGACGGTTTAGCCAATATTGCACTGAAATGGGGGTTAGGAAATAGCCGCGACTAACGAGCACTACAGCTTCCCCATGGAGCTCTCAAAGATGCTTCTCCAATAGATTCTGCAAAGCTATTGCAGATCGGGCACAGAACCTCTTCATTGAAGCTAATTTGCTGGCAAATGTTTTCACAGACTATGTGCCAAACCTGAATTGGAAATACAGTTTCCTGTCCAGATGCGCAGTAATAAAAGAAAGCTACCACGCTTGAAATCCAAGATCCTCCTCTTCAACGAAGAGCTAACATCCAGTCCAGCCTCGCTTTGTATCACCCACGGCCAAAAATGTTTTTTCAGCGACTTGGCTGTCAGAATGGGTTTGGAAGATAGATTTTCCCAGAGCATTCTCAAGCTACTAGTTGCTTTTTAATTAGCTGAAACCAAACAATTTGGTTAACCTCTTCACCTCTATCACATCACTAAGGGCCATGGCGTACTGAACTAATTCTGGTTGGGACCATAACCGTCTCTAAAATAGCAAAGGCCTGTGTCTCGCTTCATTGGCTAATGATTTCCTACCCATGTTGAGCATTAAACGTCTCTGTGGCGTGCTAGGTGGGAGACAAGCTAAACTTCTCAGAACTTTATTCTCAGATCTCGTTAGAGAAGATGTGTTGAAAAAAACCACAATTCTGATACATCTAGGACTGAGCCCACTGCTTTGGCACCCAAAATCTGCGGCTCTGGAGTGATGGGTTTACCAAAGGAGCTACTATGTTCTTTCAATACAACACCTGTGTTCTACCGGTGTTTGAGAGACATTAAGTCTAGGTTTCCATGAGAGGGTTGAAGACAAAGTGACACCCAAATAATTAAAGACATCTACCTTCTTGAGTGGCAAGCCCCTCCCCCCCCCCAACTCTATCTACCCTTAAACGATGAGTGTTTCCTACATGTTGGACAGGCCACATGAAGGGCCCGCTCCCCCTCTGCCCGACCAGGCCCGAGCCCGGTCCCTCAAGTGTTACACACCACCTCTCTACGTTTTCCGTCCCCTCCGGGACCCCTGCCTCTGAACATCTCGACCTCTTGGGCCCGATCCCCTACTGACCCGCGCACCCGACCTGGGCGCCATCTTGGACACTGCACCACGAGGCCGCGTGGCCTCCGATCGACCCTAACCCTGGGCCTGGCCAGGCCTCAGACATCCCGGCACCACCATCCACCCAGGAGGTGAGCGGACTACTTGGCAGGTCAATGGGAGAAAGAGGTGTCGATGGCTCTCCCCCGCCAGGTACCGCTCGCCCCCAGCCTCCCCGGGCGCTGGCTCCACCCCCCTGCTGGGTGTCTGGACTCCCTCATCCTGGACCCCCCGACCTCCAAGTGCGAGGGTCCGGACATCAAAGGGCACCAGCCCTATAACTAAGGCAGCTCCAGAGCAGGAAGGCAGTTGTATCCTGGAGTCGAGAGACGCAGAGAAGAACTCATCCTTGACGGACTACTGGCGCTGCCGTAGCCCTACCTTGTGAACTATCGTCCTGCCTGCTGGCGCTGCCGCAACCTTCGTAAACCTTCATCGTCGTCGGGACCTGCTGGCGTGGCCGCGGACCGTTTGTACCACCATCTTCATCGGGACCTGCTGGCTCCGCCGCGGACCGTCGCTACCTTCAACCACCTCGGGACCTGCTGGCTCCGCCGCGGCCCGATCATCTAGAACGCCGAGCTCGAGGATTGAGAGCTATCCATCCACCCAATTGGTAACAAGACTGTCCCGCTACCCCTTTTCCCCACCAGAGACCCGAACCGAGGGGACCCCTGAGTCCAGACCTCCTTGTATCATTTGACCGTACTCGAAGAATTGCTGATAAAGTATCGTTTAACCTTATCCTTGTGTGGTGTCCGTCTGTGGGGGGGAAGTTACTTGTCTGTACGATCGCTGGAGACGGCTCTCCCTGGAGACCTCTCCCCTTATACTCGGCCGACCCTCCCGGTCCGTCTAACACTACAGAACATTAACTTTGTCTTGGCTGAATTAATCTTCAATTCATGTTCCCTAAAAAATTCCTCAAAACAGAGCGACACATGCTGCAACCTGCGAGGTGCTTTGGAGATCAGTAGGGTGTCGTCTACGAACAACAGTATTGGTGCTTTTATGCCTTGGTAAGGAAACAAGAAAGAAAATGATCAATATCGTTAAGGGATAAAGAAAACCGGGTAGGAGCCAAGATGCAGCCTTGGCGAACATCCCTATTGATGGGGAAACCAGTCTGTTTGTTCGCCCCAGCTGCTTCATCGAACCTGCTCATAATTGCCCTCATGTATACGGATTAATATGTTAAACCCGTCCAAAGGCATGCCCGTGTTGCCAAGTACCTGCCATAGCTTCTTGCACGCGACTGAGTCACCAGGCGATTTGAGATCGACAAAGACAACGTACTTGCTGCCCCCGCCGATCTCTACAGCCCTCCAAAATAGATGCAAGAAGTAAACAAACCTGGTCCATTGTATATATTTGCACCATCATAGCCCCTCAGCTTTAACACAGTAGAGCAACCCTGTTCCCCACAACTGAATCCAAAACCACAACAGCACCCTCAGTATCTCCTCCTGCCCCCTCCCCAGGCAGTGATCCCCAAACAACTGTGGCCCGCGCCCAGTAGGCCTGTAATCGGCATCCACTGCCCCATCACCCCCAAGAACGGCCGAAACCTCCGCCTCTCCAGGTGGCGAATAAGGTATACCTTCACTGAAGTCTCTTCAACTTGCGGTTGTTGCTTCACTTTGTGGGCAAGTGAGAAACCCTGCCAAGGCTCCATTGACAGAGCAGATATTGTTGTTTTTAACGATTCCCGTTTGGATGTGTTCATATCAAAAGTAAAAACTCTTCAAGCAAGAGGATTCATTTGTTTAGAAGCTAAGAGGAGTGATTTGTTTTAAAAAATCCAATCCGGTAATGTTCTACAGCTGCTTTTATCAAGGAAAACTTAGACAATGTTATTTTGAATAACCATTTTAAATAGGTGACTTCTTTATTGGTATGACTTGGTCCACTGTTTTTTTGAAGTTACTTGTTACCTGTCAGTAACCAGATAGGTGCATCTGATTGACATCCTACTCTACTTACTTTCAGAGACTTCGGTTGTGTTCATTAATTAACATCTCATTCTATTTAATTCAACAGAGTGTGACCTCAGAGTCAGGCAGAAATGTGTGGACAGTAATTTCGAAGCACCGGAAGCAAAAGAGACACTATTCTGGGAAGCACAGGAGACAGTTCTTGTTCAGAACTCTGAAGAAAGGTGTACGAAAAAAGTGCAGCCCCAAAAAGAGCAGAAGAAGCCAGCAACAAACCCGAATCTTACATGTACTGTGTGTCAAAAAGAAAAAGAGCAGAAGAAGCCAGCAACAAACCCGAATCTTACATGTACTGTGTGTCAAAAAAGTTTCACGAGAAAAGGAAACCTTACAAACCATCAGAAAGTTCACAGCAAAGAACGTCTGTACATATGCAGTTCATGTGGCAAGAATTTTGGGCGGTTAGCAGACTGGAGGAATCACCACAAAATCCATGCTCAAGATAAACCCTTTAAATGTAATGACTGTGGGAAGATGTTCCGTAAGGCCTCTGCACTCACCGTGCATAAACACTTCCACAAAGCGGACAAACCCTTTCCGTGCACCTTATGCGAGAAGAGCTTCCTTCGCTCAGCACATTTACTCTCACACATGAAAGTGCACACCGAAGAGAAACCCTTCCAATGTTCAGAGTGTTGCAAAAGTTTCCGATGGTCCGCCGATCTGACCAGGCATCAGAGAATTCACACAGGAGAGAAACCCTATGAGTGTGATGAATGTGGGAAGCGTTTCAGTGAGTCCTCAAACCTGGTCAGACACAAACAAATCCACATAGCTTCCTACAGTGCGGAGGAGTTCCTAAAAGACATTACTGTGTTTGCGACAGAGACGCGTAACTCAAAAAGAACTTCAGTTATTAAGTGTTCAAGCAAGGGCCCAATTAAAACCTAATTTTCCACTAATGAGAAGTTGTGAAAATGAAATGGGGTATGTGCTGATGCTAAAGGACTTGTCTTCAGCAGCAACACTCTGTGGCCACTCCTAGCAAGGTGCAATCCATTCAGAAGTCCTCACACCATTACTGGTTGTACCACTAGTTCTATGGAAACGTGTGTGTGGCTCAACTCTTAAAAACTTCGAGGAAGCCCGTCCTACTAACGCATTCACATGGCTCTGCAGTTTGCCTCCTTTGCGAGCGACAAAGCCACGTTCACCCACACAAGATACCCCGGACTCTCTGTGAAGGGACCCAGTGTATGGCTTTCGTGCCCTCTTGAACCTGCAATAAAGAAGGAAGACTGGTCAGACTGTTGCCTGTAGCAGCAGGTCAGTCCCCCCCCCCCCTCATGGTTTACATGGTGTTTGGGTTCATCTCACTCCTATACCCGTATTATTCAAATCAAACCACGGTCGTGCATTGGGCAGATGGAGATACACAGTGAAAATGAGAAACGAAACGAAATAGAGAACCAGGGATTATTGATATAGGGGCGGCCACTGCATTCAGGCAGCAGTAGAGGATCAAAATATAAGACTTGGATGACTGAATTATACAGCACGAAAAGGCACATTATGGATCATATTATACTATCAAAGGGAAATTATGTGGAACATTATGCAGCCGTAGCTCACAATTTAACAAACTAACATAACAGAAATCTGACTTTTTTTAAACTGCTTTTCAAGAAAGAAAATTATACACCTTCAGCAAGTACTTTTAACATTAATATTTGCAAATAATTTAATTAGTTTGTCTCGCATGTTAGCACGGAAGTACCAATGTTCGTGGCATGTGTGGCTGTAGATACACATGCTCTGCATACTCCTGCCGTCAAGGTGCCCCCAGAGTCGCTCTAAACACCCAGGGCTGATCTTCACGCCAAATGTAGTCTTTGCTTCCTGCCAGAGAATGACGAGAGCTGCTGCAACTGTTGATGCTTGTTCCTGTGGTCCGAAATTTCAAAGTTGTCCTCACCAGCCCTGTGGGGTCTCCCTTTGAGCCTCTGCATTTATCACTGTGAAGTTTCTTTCCTGGAAGGTTGCTTTCCTAGTAGACCTACCTTCTCTCAGACATATTAGTGAACTGCAGGCCCTCACGTTGCAGCAACCCTTCTCCCAGCTACATCCGGCCTTAGCGGTTCTTAGAAATAATCCAACATTCTTATCCTAGGTGGTCTCCTCATTCCGCCTTGACCAGACCATCACGCTCCCAGTCTTCTTTCCACGTTCAGACTCTGTAGCTGAAAGGGCACTTAGAAAGACTTCTTCAAAGAAAGATAAACAAGTTACAATCGTCCATGCCTCCCACCCCCCACTAGATGGCAGGAGTACGCAAAGCATGTGAATCTTTAGCTCTACATGCAATGAACAGATGCTTACAGGATAAGTAACATAGTCCTGTCCAGCAATGTTTATTCCTAGTCCCAGAATAAAATGTTTTCTTGCAAATAAATACAGTGCTGCACTCAGCAGAAAGCAAGCTTTGATATGTGCACAACTTGCTAGAACATGACTGTCTCTCATTCTATACATCCAACTTACGATTTAAAAGTTCAAGGTTTGCACTGTGCACCCATAACGTTTGTGTTGAAGCACCTTTTGTAATTCTAAAACAGTCCTGTGTCGTATTTATGTTTGTGTCTGTTTAAGAATCCCTTTTGAAATACATGGCATTGACCATAAAAAACATGTTTTAATTTAATTTCATTTGAAAAGTTTGATATAGCGCGAACATGACCCTTGGATTCTTCTAAATTGTGTCCGCTGTCACTTAACGGCTGCCGGGAGAACACTCTGTAAGCTGTATGACTCAGCTTGAACAGACACAGACATTTTCATGACAAATATATAAGTATAATAAGTTTTCCTTCTTCAGACAAACAACCTTTCTTGAGTCGATCAACATGTTTAGACTAACTGGGTAAAATTGTCACCTCTTCAAAAATATAGTAGTCCACTAGTTCTTTTGACTTCTGTTTATCAATCCCCCAATCATTACCGGAACCCAGGAACCCCACTTAATCAATGCTGGATTCTAGGGACCTCAGTGACTCATTATTGGAATTCAGGACCCCCATTGAATCATTACTAAGCGTTTTCGATGATTTGAACTGCAAAGCAACAAACATAAAACGCAGAAACAAGTGTTCTTCAAACAAGTACACAAATGTTGGAATATTTTATTTAATTCACAAACGAAAAATGAATGGAAATTGTAATTGGAAGGTTGGAGCACTTCAGAATTCATTGGAGGCCACTCATAGTCCATACTATATTCTGTTGGTGACACTTGCACTGCTCCCACAAATATATCTGAGGATACTAAACATGTTTAGCCTCCAATTTAGGACTCCTTCACTTTACAGAATGTCTTAAAATGTACAATTTTACATGGTTTGTGTATATATATATTCCTTAGTAATCTGTTAATATTTAAAATTCTAAGCCTTTGTGCCGTTTGCTCTGATTTCTTAGGTGGCCTGTGTGAAACATTGATTAGCCTGCACCCAGGAACCAGCATATGTTAACAAAGGAAACTTTACCATCACAACACTTCAAAATTGTTCCAACATTCATTTTGGAAGAATAACAAAATGATTGAATCCTAGAGCAAATTCATTAATTTCTTACAGCAGATTTAGACTTAATGTAATGTGTAGTTAGTTAGAACCTTAACAAAAAGCTTCCCAATTCATAAAACAATGTAAAATACCCAGTGACATATGCTATATGTTCATAACCGACCTGGATTTTTAGGTCTCGCCTAGGCAGCGCGCATGTCCTGCACTAGGAGATGACCTTTCGAAATCGGGCTGCTCCTTTTCCCCACACTCATGCCGGCATCCACTTGCGGGAGTGAGCAGCGGCACGCGTGGTAATTGACAACATGTCTCTCGCCGCTGCTGCCCGCTCTGCAAGGCACATGGCAGCACAAGTACAAGTGCCTTCTACCACATATGCATCATTTCCCCTCCCCCACCCTTTCCGTATGCATCAAGTGAGACAGGAGTCCTTTATATATTAAGTACTGTTTACAGTCCCCACCGAACGTCAGAATACGGGGCGTCATTTAGCACTTGAAAGTGCTTGCTATATTTTCTAATGTTTTGCGTTGAGTCACCTCTACTCGGAATTACCGCTTTCATAACTGTTTATTTACAACCCTGGTTTATTTAATGATTGGCAGGAGCCTGACAAGGTTGCAGAAATAAATGGGCCTCTCGGTTGAGAGACAGCGCTTTCCCGCTGCTAAAGAATTTCGGGTGCGCCAGATGAATGGTTTGCGCGTCTTTTATTCACCACAGACTTTTTTACTTAAGATCTGGGCAGGCAAATGTGTACGTGCCATTTTACAATCAGCTATTCGAAACACTAACGTTATTTTGAGAGGTGTCATCTATTCTGCGTCATAAGTATATGTAGATGAAGTCGAATTGTTTCTAAATATGGGAAAAAATCAGAAACTTGTTTTTAGAAAGTTGTGGATAACCTGTAAAAATTATGGAAGAGAAAAATAAAATGTTTTTCACAGTTTACGAAGTTAGTTCCAAGTGAATTAAACTAGCTTGTTGTATTGAAGTATAATTATCCTGAATTTTTACCGAGCAACTTAAGTGATATATATTTAGGGCGCGAGTGGCTCTCTCTCACACATCTTTCACTCCTGAGCCCTTCGTGAGTCTTGATACCGAAGTGCTAGTCTCCTGCTCTCTCCACCCCATACACTGTCTCTCTGTGTCCTGCCACAAGGGACTCTGCACCCTCGCGTCCCTTCGAAAATTTACCCCATTGCATTGTTGCCCCACGGATTTCACCGACGACTGCCACTAACACAATCATGTGACTCGGTGATTCAGTGTGAGTCATTCTATGTTGAGGTGTTCCGTGTCTGGCCCAGCGTGCCTCAGCTGAGCCTCCATCATGGCGCCTCGATCAGTGTCGCTAGCAGGGGTAGTCTATATTTCCAGCAGCCCCCTTCTGTGGCCCGTCATGCCTCCTCCCTTTGTGATGGGATTTCTCCTCACATTAGTTGATATTCTAACCCCTATTATCACTACAGGGAGTCAGAATTGTTTCTTGGGAGCTTCTTCCGAAAGGCAGGGTTGCTGAATACCAAGGCTCCTAGTTTTGCATCCACGTCATGTGTATTTCTGCCACCTCCCTAAACTTCCTGTCTATCTTGCGGCTATATATGCTTTTTCACCCCTGCCTTTTCTCTTGTCACTCTTTTTGCACTATTCTCTAATTGCTTATTTCTCAGTTTTCTGCATGTCACTCTCTGGCTCTATCAAGACCAAACACTATAGAAATGCCCCCTCGTGACCTATATATCATTTCCTATGATTCAAAAATTAATTCAAAACATGGGCTCTCTACCTAGACCAAAGCCTGGGGATGAAAATAGTATCCGCCCCAAAATGAGTTCACGGGTCCTCCACCTGCAGCGACAGTTTAAATACAGCCCTTTTAGGATTTCTGTGAGGGGTACAAAATCTGCAGGCGATGCCAGAATATACTTGGAAAAAAACGGCATCACAGATTTGTATTGCCTCGATCTTTTCAAACCGCTAGTTATGGACAGGACTGAATCCTTGGTCACACTGCAGCATGATCAAGGAACGACAACGCTCGCTGTGAATATCTGCACTATAAGAGCTCTAATGTAATGCTGTTAACGCCTACTGTGTGACGTGAACACCCTTTACTCTCTGGGCACTCCTTACAGACTGGAAAAATGCGGAACCGGGAAGGTAAAGGACAGAACGAGTCATCATAGCGACAAGCACAAGCGCAATATTCACAACATTTTGAAAGTAAAACCACTTTTCATAGTTTTTTTTTTTGCAGAGTTTTATATAGCACAAACTTGACCCGAACCGAATCGGGTATCAGAGCTCTTTACATCGCAACAGTTATGTTACATGAGGACACACATTAATTTTTGTTAAGCACGGGGAGATTGATGATTTGCCCAGAGTCACATGATGTTTGGCGTCGTTACCGAGACTCGAACCCAGATCCCCAGGTCCGAGGTCGAGCGCCCTAGCCGTTAGGCCAACTCCTCTCCTCTGTTGCCTTTGAACCACTAGGAACCAACTGACTCTTGGCACTTAACCGATAGTGACTTCACCCCAGGCCACGCGCCTTTGCAAACTACGGAGTGCCTAGATGCTATCCATAGGTTCTATGCCACCTACAAGTTACAGTACTAGCAATGTCACATACAATGCACAGCAGCAGACCCGGCATCTCATTAAACTAAAAACATTAAACATATAAACTCCTAGGGGCATATTTACAACTTCTGGCGCATCTCTGCAAATCAGCAGGGATGCCCCAGAACAGATGCGTCCCGTAATTCTCCCCTTGCGCCACCACGGATGCATCTCATTTACAATGCGGTGCACTATGGTGCAAGGAGGGGTAGATGCATGACGCATCTTGTGGCGTACGGGCGTTGCATTGCTGGAGTCGCGACGCAAGTGCGACGCAACACCTGCAATGCACAGGGGACTTAACGTTTTTTTTTTTGTCCTCATATATGCCACCAGAATTCGTTGCTCTAGATGGGTCTCGCTGTTGCCTCTTATACTGACAATTTTCGAGTCCGCCCTGGAGACACTATCATAGCAAACAGGGATGTCCCAGAGGTAGGTTGTTTTCCTTATCCTACTCCCCCTAGCCAATGTTGGAAAGCCTTAAGCCAGGGGGAGGACAGGGCCGACACAACCTCTGGCATAATCATCGGACCATTTACTTGTTTAACCAGACCACCAGTTTAGACCAGACATTCTCAGTATTCTCGTTGCGTCCAACCATGTCCATCTTGCATACTTCCATAATATATTTTAAACATACTGCAAATCTGGGGGGAACTGTTGACTTCCACTCCATGCAAATTTCTCTCCTAGCAATAACTACTACATAGAAAATAAACTGAGTATCAAAGCTATTAATGTTATAATCTTTCATTAAACCGAAAAAAACAAGTCTAGTGAACATGTAATAGTTGCTGACAATACCCCACCTAAAAAAATCAACTATCGCTCTCCAATAGTCCAGAATTGCTGGACACTCCAGAAAAATATGGATATCGTCAGCTGTGTTGTGGTTACATCGGGGACAGTAATAGTTGTTTTGCGTTATCTTATGCAATTTGGCCGGGGTCCAATATACTCTGTAAACTGTGAATAGGTGATTTCGTCTTAAATTGGCTGGTTTAATTAACCTCTGGGAAAGGGAAAAGGAATCTAACCATATTTTGCTAACCTCTTAGGGAAGTTCAGCTAGACTATTTTCCCATAATTTTATCATCTCCAAGTATAGTTTTTTCTCCTCATCCTTGATTATCGACTTATACCAAAACGATACTTCTTTTATCCATTTCCCCCCTCTGCAAACTGCATCAAGAATAGCTGGGTCTTTTTCCCGCTTCTGATTCTGACTTGACCACCAAGCAGATAATTGGTAATATTTAAACCTAGTCAGGTGTCCATTTGTGAGTTATATTAAAGAGTTCCAATCCATAAAACCTGAATCTACCCATAGATCTCCCCACTTTTGTAGTCCAGCTATTTTCAAAGGTTGTGAAAGCTAATCTTGGAGACATAGGGGCGTACCCGGGGAATCCCAGAATGGAGTGTGTGTGTGATAGTAAGGAATATTAAAAACCTTCCTAATAAACCCCCAGTTTTTAAGTGCAGTCTGAAGTATCTTAAGGCGAATTTTTAAAAAAAAATTCTGGTCTCCAAACTTGAATAAATAGTAGTCGTGGTCGTAAGGTAAATCGTTTAATAAGGCCTGAAACAAGCGGCCCTGTGATGATGCGTCTAGCGTGTTCGCAAGTAGCCTAAAGTTTTTAAAGTGAAACGCATGATAGTAGGTCTGGAAGGGCTAAACCTCCAATTTTTAAACCCCTTCTCAATTTTTTCCATGCTATTCTAGATGACTTGCTAGCCCATATGAATGATCCAATCTTACCCTGGAGAATATTAATATCTTTTGAAGAAAATGATAAAGGGATGCAATTATATAAAAAAGTCAATTGTTAGGGTTTTATTAATTTCTTTAACCACAGTCTGCCAACTAAATGATGGTATGTTCTTTAGCGCTTGAGTTAAATAAATTCCCAAGTATCGCATTTTGTGTTTTACGCCCTGTATGTATATGTTGTTATTCCAGCCCATAATCTCCGTTTTCTCCTTATTAATCTGATAGCCTGACAATTTTCCGAATTCTTCCGATAGAGAAAATAACCTGGGTATTGCTACTGAGTGATTAGAGGTGTACAAGAGGAGGTAATCTGCATACAGAGCAGTTTTTAATGACATATTACCAAGCTTAAAAGGTTGAATTATGTTGTCGTCTCTGATTCCGCAAACAAAAGGCTCCATGTAAACATCAAACAGAAGAGGGGATAAAGGGCAACCCTGTCTAGTACCTCGGGATACATCAAACCAATCAGATAATATTCCGTTAACTAAAACTTTTGCCTTTGGGTTATGATATAATGATTTGACCGCCTTAATGAAAATTAGGGGGAACCCAAATGCCGACATTGTAGCCCATAAATACTTCCAGTTGACCTGATCAAAGGCCTTAGCCGCATCTATCGCAACCAAGGCCAACGGAAGGTTTTTATCGTTGGCATAATCTATGGCCCCTATCACTTGGAATGTTAATTCGTTTAGCTGTCTCCCTGGAATAAAACCTCTTTGATCAGGGTGAATTATAGATTTTATGATCTTCGATAATCTGGTAGCTAAAATTCCGGAATAGATCTTCATATCTGTGTTTAACAGTGAAATTGGTCTGTACGACTCTATTCTCTTTGGATCTTTATTAGGTTTTACTATGAGCGTTATGGTGGCTTCAGCCCAAGAAGGGGAAACAGAGTAGCCTTGAATTAATAAGAGGTTAAAAAGTGCCCTGAGTATAGGTAATAACTGATCTTTATTGTCCATATAAATCTCTATGGGCAACCCATCTGAACCTGCAGCTTTTCCCCGTTTCATTCTCTTCAATTGGTTTAGTATTTCCCCTTCTGTTATATCACTTTCCAGGTATGTCTTATCCAATTCGGACATTTGAGGTAAATTTTTTGATAGCAACTAAGTTCCTATATCATCCCTATTAGGGGCTTTATCTTCCGTGTAAAGGCTTCTCATATAGGACCTTGCTTCCTCTCTAATTTCGGCGTCTGCCTCTATCAAGTCTCCTGTCTGTCTTCGTAATAGGGCTTTAATACTGTTCCTCGTTCTCTCTTCTCTAGATTTCCAAGCTAAGAGGGCTCCACATTTTTCTCTGTATTCAAAATTTTTTAATCTGCTGGTCTCCCACTTTTCTTTAAGAATTTTCTCATCCGAGACTTTAAGTTGAAGTTGTAATTCAGTGAGTTCCTTCTCTATCAAGTGAACTCTCCTGGAGTTAGTTAAGATTGCGTTTTGTAACTCAAAATCCTTACTTGTTATTGCCGCCAGGTCTTCCCTTCTTTTTGCTTTCATACTCTTTCTCTTATAAGTCATTAAAGAGCCTAAGACTCCTCTCAGAAAGGCATTATATGCCTCCCATACTACCTGGGGGTAGAGGTACCTGAGTTATTGTAAAAAAATTCTGCAGTTTTATCTTTAACTTCTATTTTTACTTGATTATCTAATAAGAGTGATCTCTCCAGGGTCCATCTTGTTTTTAAAGGAGTTAAGTTCAATACAATTACCATTTCCAGTACTGCATTGTTAGACGGACCGGGAGGGTCGGCCGAGGATACGGGGAGAGGTCTCCGGGGAGAGCCGTCTCCAGCGATCGTACAGACAAGTAACTTCCCCCCCACAGACGTACACCACACAAGGATAAGGTTCAACGATACTTTATAGCAATTCTTTAGGTACGGTAGAATGGTACAAGGAGGTCTGGACTCAGGGGTCCCCTCGATTCTGGTCTCTGGGTTGGGAAAAGGGTAGCGGGACAGTCTTGTTACCAATAGATGAAAATAGCTCTCAATCCTCGAGCTCGGCGTTCTAGATGATCGGGCCGCGGCGGAGCCAGCAGGTCCCGAGATGGACGGAAGAAACGACGGTCCGCGGCGGAGCCAGCAGGTCCCGATGAAGATGGTAGTTACAACGGTCCGCGGCCACGCCAGCAGGTCCCGACGACGATGAAGGATTACGAAGGTTGCGGCAGCGCCAACAGGCAGGACGATGTGCGCAAGGCAGAGCTACGGCAGCGCCAGTAGTCCGTCAAGGATGAGTTCTTCTCCGCGTCTCTCGACTCCAAGATACAACTGCCTTCCTGCTCTGGAGCTGCCCCAGTTATAGGGCTGATGCCCTTTGATGTCCGGACCCTCGCACTTGGAGGTCGGGGGGTCCGGGATGAGGGAGTCCAGACACCCAGCAGGGGGGTGGAGCCAGCGCCCGGGGAGGTTGTGGGCGAGCGGCACCTGGCGGGGGAGAACCATCGACACCTCTTCCTCCCATTGACCTGCCAAGTAGTCCGCTCACCTCCTGGGTGGATGGTGGTGCCGGGATGTCTGAGGCCTGGCCAGGCCCAGGGTTGGGTTCGATCGGGGGCCACGCGGCCTCGTGGCGGAGTGTCCAAAGATGGCGCCCAGGCTGGGTGCGCGGGCCAGTAGTGGATCGGCCCCACGAGGTCGATATGTTCAGAGGCAAGGGTCCCGGAGGGGACGGAAAACGTGAAGTGGTGGTGGGTGACACTTGAGTGACCGGGCTCGGGCCTGGTCGGGCAGAGGGGGAGCGGCCCTTCATGTGGCCTGTCCAACATGCGTCCCCCCCAGCTGAAGGCGGGGAGAGTCACCCATCCTCTTGGGGATTCTCCTCGTCGAGGCGGAAAAAGCGGGACAGGCCATCCGCGTTGGCGTGATCTGGCCCAGGCCGGTGTTCAACAGTGAAGTCCATTCCTTGTAGGGAGATGGACCAACGTAGTAGTTTCGGGTTTTCCCCCCGCATCTGCATCAGCCACTGCAGGGGTCGATGATCGGTCTGCACCCGAAAGTGTGTGCCAAAGAGGTAGGGCCGGAGCTTTTTGAGGGCCCATACCACGGCGAAGGCCTCCCTCTCGATGGTGCTCCAGCGTTGTTCTCGAGGTAGGAGTCGCCTGCTGATGAAGGCCACTGGCTGATCAAGGCCTTCGGTGTTCACTTGAGACAGGACCGCCCCAATGCCGTGGTCGGAGGCATCCGTCTGGACGACGAATTCCCGGCTGTAGTCGGGGGCCTGGAGCACAGGGGCGGAGCACGTGGCGGCCTTCAGTTGTTCGAAGGCTGTTTGACAATCTGGGGTCCAGTTGACCTTCTGGGGTTGATTTTTGGACGTGAGTTCCGTGAGGGGCCCCACTATGGTACCATAGTCTTTCACGAACCGTCTGTAATAGCCCGTGAGTCCCAGAAAGGCGCGGACCTCGGTCTGGGTGATGGGGGGCTGCCAGGACCGGATGGCGGCAATCTTGAGCTGCAGAGGGGCCACCCGGCCGCTTCCCACCTGGTGTCCGAGGTAGGTTACGGACCCCTGACCAATTTGGCATTTGCTGGCCTTGATCGTGAGGCCAGACCGCTGAAGGGCCTGTAGCACCGCTCGGAGGTGGTGGAGGTGCTCGGACCAATGGAGGCTGTACACAGCGATGTCGTCTAGGTAGGCGGCGCTGAATCCTTCGAGCCCAGCCAAGACCTGATTGACGAGCCGCTGAAATGTTGCTGGAGCATTCTTCATGCCGAAGGGCATGACCCTGAAATGATAATGGCCATCAGGAGTGGAAAATGCAGATCGTTCTTGGGCCCGGGGTGTGAGGCCGATTTGCCAGTAGCCCGCCGTCAGGTCGAAAATACTGAGGTAGCGGGCAGCTCCCATGCGGTCGATTAGTTCGTCTGCCCGGGGGATGGGGTGTGCGTCTGTTCTGGTGACCGCATTCAAGCCCCGGTAGTCGACGCAGAACCGGAGTTCCGGTGTGGTGCCGGGAGTGGCTGCTTTGGGGACCAGCACTACTGGGCTGGCCCAGGGGCTGTCTGAGGGCTCGATGACCCCGAGCGTGAGCATCTTGGTTACTTCTTCCTGGATGCAGGCCCGTACCCGATCTGGTACGCGGTAGGCCCGGTGGCGGATAGGGGGGCTGTCCCCCGTGTCCACGTCGTGCACACCCCAGGAAGTGACACCGGGAGTGAGGGAAAACAGGCTGGCGAACTGCAACAGGAGGTCTCGACAGTCTTGGCGTTGTTCCGGGGTGAGGGCCTCCGAGAGTCGGACCCCATCCACGGAGCCATCTTTCTCCCGAGTCCGTAGGAGGTCAGGGAGGGGTTCGGAGTCTTCTTCGGCTCCACTGTCTGTGGCCATCAGGAGGCTGAGTTCTGAACGCACAAAGTGGGGTTTCAGTCTATTAGCGTGGAGGACCCGGAGGGGGTTCCGTGAAGATTCCATGTCGATGAGATAGGTGACAGGACCCTTGCGCTCGACTACTTTGAAGGGTCCCGTCCACTTGTCTTGCAGGGCGCAGGGTTCGGTGGGGGACATCACCCATACCTGTTGCCCAGGTTCAAATTCGATGGAGGAGGCATTCTGGTCATACCACTTTTTCATGTCCTCTTGACTGGCCTCCAAGTTTGCTTTTGCCAGCTCTCTGAACTGTCGGGTCTGGTTGCGGAGGGTTTTTAGTTTGCGGCCGCTCTTTCCACTGGCTTGGCACGTGGGGCAAGATCGGCAATGCTGGAGTACATCATTCCTCATTTTGGGCCAGAAGAAGTGGGTCACCAGGCGGCTGTAGGTTTTATCCTGACCCAGGTGTCCAGCCAGGGGGACATCGTGGGCCAGGTTTAGCAAGAAGTCTCTAAAACGGAGGGGCACCACTAGCACTCGGCTGGCCCCCAACTCCGCGATCCTTTGTTCACTGTATAGCAGATCATTGTCCCAATAGATCCAATGTGTTCCGGAGGTATCCCCTGCGCTTTGGGCGAGGGCTTGTTGGCGGAGTCCCTCGAGGGAGGGACAGGTCTTCTGCTCTTGGCGAAACTGCTCTTGTGTGGGCCCCCCCTCTTGATGCCACTGGTCGAGGCCAGCGAGGTCTGGAGGTTGAGCTGGTTCTGGGGGGACGGCACGGTCGGTGTTTTCGACTGGGGCGACCGGGGGAGGAGGCGCCGGCCATTCGGGTTCCTCCGGTCGGGGATTGGCACGGGTGGCCATGGACCGGGTGGTGACGCACGCCCAGTCCGGGATGCCTAACATCCCCAGGTGTTCCCTTCGTTCTACGGCTGCCCACGGGGAGCTTTCCAGGTCATTTCCCAGGAGGCAGTCTACGGGGGCATCATCTCGGACCGTCACTTTCAACATGCCGGAGACCCCTCCCCACTCGAAAGGGACGCAGGCCATCCGACACAGACTTTCGGAGTTATCGGCTGAACGGACAGGGCAGAGAATGTTTGGTAGGAACTGTTCTGGGGTCACCAGGTGACAGCGGACGGCTGTTACACTGGCCCCGGTGTCACGGAGGGCTTCGGCCTGGCGTCCATTGATGCTCACCCATTGGCTATACTTCCGGGTGTTAGCGGGTAGGGGGACCCGCGGGACCATGTCTTTCCCCCCTAAACATGCTAGAGCCATGGCGGCTGGCTCCTATTCTTGATGCTCTTGCTCATATTCTTCTTGCTCTTCTGAGATCTGTTCTTCCCCCAGAGCAGCAGCGGCCACTTGGCGGGGTCTTGGGCTCTGGTACTGGGGGCAATTTGGGTCGTTTGCATAGTGGCCGACTCGTTGGCATCGATGACACGTGACATTGGCTCGGTAACCCGGTCGCGCCGGGGTGCTGCCCCGGTTGGCCGGGGGGGTGGTGCTGGTAGCGGGGGCGGCCGGAGCGTTGTCTCTTCCGCGTCCTTGGCCACCTCCTCCTCGGGGACGGTGCTGACCGTTGCTGTTCCGGTTCTGTTCATAGGATCCATTCCGGCCCACTCTGGTGATTTCCCACCGGTCAGCCTCGGCTGCGAGCTGCCGTGGATCAGTCAATTTGCTGTCGAGGAGGTGCTGGCGGAGCTCAATGAAGCAATTGTTTGATAGATGCTCCCACACCATGAGATTGAAGAGTTGTTCGTAAGTTGTGACATTGCTTCCTTTGATCCAGCCCTCGAAGGCTCGGCTAAAATAGTTCACGTAGTCCAACCAAGTTGTACCCGGGATGCGGGTGCAGTCTCGGAACCTCTGACGGTACATCTCGGGTGTGAGCCCATAGCGGCTGAGGAGGGCAGCTTTCATGTGGTCATAGGAGGTCATCTGGTGGTCCGGGAGCTGTAGCAGGGCATCGCGGCCCTCATTGAGGAATCTCCCCCATAGACCGGCTCCCCAGTCGCTTCGATCGATCCGGTGGGCGGTCATAGCGATTTCGTAGGCCTTGAACCATTGCTGGATGTCGTCCTCTCGGAAGTATTCTTGAACGACATCCTTGGGGATGTGTACCTTTTTCTCTGTTGCCCCTGGGGTGTGGGGTTGCTCGGGCACCCCTAGCTCTTTGTTCTGCTTGCGTAAGTCTATCTCCGCTAATTTGCGCTCGTGTTCATATGCCAGTCTCTTTTCCTCGAGCTCCCTTTGTCTCTGCTTTTCCTCTCTTTCTTCTCGGAGACGTAGGTGCTCTAAGCTCAGTTTTTGTTCGGCCAACTTAAGTTCAACATCCATTTTGAGCCGGGCCATTTCTAGTTCATGTAGTCGTGTTCTTTCTCGTTCCTGGATCTCGTCCTGCGAGAGACCCGTTCTACGCTCTTCGGGGGCCGTGATGTTTTTTTCTACTGCTGCGATGTTTTGGTCGGTGGTTCCGACGGCCCCGGTTTCTGCCCAGGACTCTAGGGCATGCTTGAAATCGTCTTTTGTACTCAGACCGGTGGTAGCGATACCTAGTTCGATGCAGAATTGTTTTAATTCACGATGGTTGTACTCGTCCAATTTCTCCATCTGAAATTTCTCGGTGGATCCGCTTTCTTTGGTTGTCATCGTGATTTCGTCGTGGGGTGAGCTACTTTCTGTACGATTATGCGGTGATTCGGATCGCGCCGCTGGCTACCAATGTTAGACGGACCGGGAGGGTCGGCCGAGGATACGGGGAGAGGTCTCCGGGGAGAGCCGTCTCCAGCGATCGTACAGACAAGTAACTTCCCCCCCACAGACGTACACCACACAAGGATAAGGTTCAACGATACTTTATAGCAATTCTTTAGGTACGGTAGAATGGTACAAGGAGGTCTGGACTCAGGGGTCCCCTCGATTCTGGTCTCTGGGTTGGGAAAAGGGTAGCGGGACAGTCTTGTTACCAATAGATGAAAATAGCTCTCAATCCTCGAGCTCGGCGTTCTAGATGATCGGGCCGCGGCGGAGCCAGCAGGTCCCGAGATGGACGGAAGAAGCGACGGTCCGCGGCGGAGCCAGCAGGTCCCGATGAAGATGGTAGTTACAACGGTCCGCGGCCACGCCAGCAGGTCCCGACGACGATGAAGGATTACGAAGGTTGCGGCAGCGCCAACAGGCAGGACGATGTGCGCAAGGCAGAGCTACGGCAGCGCCAGTAGTCCGTCAAGGATGAGTTCTTCTCCGCGTCTCTCGACTCCAAGATACAACTGCCTTCCTGCTCTGGAGCTGCCCCAGTTATAGGGCTGATGCCCTTTGATGTCCGGACCCTCGCACTTGGAGGTCGGGGGGTCCGGGATGAGGGAGTCCAGACACCCAGCAGGGGGGTGGAGCCAGCGCCCGGGGAGGTTGTGGGCGAGCGGCACCTGGCGGGGGAGAACCATCGACACCTCTTCCTCCCATTGACCTGGCAAGTAGTCCGCTCACCTCCTGGGTGGATGGTGGTGCCGGGATGTCTGAGGCCTGGCCAGGCCCAGGGTTGGGGTCGATCGGGGGCCACGCGGCCTCGTGGCGGAGTGTCCAAAGATGGCGCCCAGGCTGGGTGCGCGGGCCAGTAGTGGATCGGCCCCACGAGGTCGATATGTTCAGAGGCAAGGGTCCCGGAGGGGACGGAAAACGTGAAGTGGTGGTGGGTGACACTTGAGTGACCGGGCTCGGGCCTGGTCGGGCAGAGGGGGAGCGGCCCTTCATGTGGCCTGTCCAACATGCATGATCTGACATCCCTGTCGGTGTAAAGGAAAGGTAATTGATGTCTGTGAGGAAATGCTGATCAACTAAAAAGTGGTCAATCCTAGAATAATTCTTATATTTCTTGCTGTAGAAAGTAAACCCTAATGAGGTTCTGTATTTTTTTCTCCATACATCTAAAAGACTGAAGTCCTTCATTATAGCGTCTAAGGTAGCGAGTGATTTTGAGGGCGCGTGATATTTAGCTTTAGAGGTTCTATCTAGCTTTTGGTCAAAGACCAAATTAAAGTCGCCTCCCAAAATTACTGGGCCGGTTGACCCAAATAACGCTATTTCTAGCTTAGATAGTGGGCCCGGGTTATCATCATTCGGACCATAGTACGCAGCCAGTGTGTACGGGATGTTTTGAATATGTATTACTGCTACTAACCATCTTCCTGATTGGTCGGTCTCATATTTTTTCAGACTTATCCCTCTATTTGCTCGAATTATGATGGAGACTCCCCTTGTTGTACCAGATTGCCTGGAACAAATTATTTCCTGGACCCACCTTAAATTCTTAAAGAGAGAACTACAGATATCTGCCTCTAAATGGGTTTCTTGTAACATTATAAGATGGGCATCTAAGTTTTTTAAGAATTCACAAATCCTATTCTGTTTCTTTTTTTCCCCCAAGCCATTGATATTCCATGACAGGACTTTAAGCCTATATGCATTACTCATAAGCCTACTATCCTCTCGTATCCATCCATAGCTATGCACAAAATATGTTCATTTATATATGAGGATTTTTTATTTTTTTATCATTTTCCCTTTGCTCCCTCCACCCAGTGAACACCCTCCCCCCTGAGGAACCCCTCCGACATACCAGACGATTGCTTCGCCTTTCGGAGCGCCTAGGTGAATCCCCTGACTAAATCAAGTATATTATATCGAGTGAAAAGTAAATCATTAAATAAGTCGTGTTCCCTATACCGTTATTTAGTGTTCCCGTGCTTCAATTTACTCTTTATTTAATCCCTGAGATATATAATGTTTTTTTTTTATTTTTTTTTATTTTTTAGGAGTAGTTGACAAGATCTGCCCTTTATTGATCTTCCTGATCATTTCTCATTCGGCCTAAAAGATTATCGACTTCTTCTGGCTGTGAAAAACTATAGGTCTTATTTTTCCACATAATCCTGAGCAAGGCAGGAAACCTCATCTGCACGTGCGCACCCAGTGACCTCAAGTCTGGCATTCTGGTGCCCAGCTCCCATTGTCTCTGTGCGGTTCTTGCACCTATGTCAGACCTGATAAGATAGGGACTGGACCGATAACGAAGATCTGTTTTCGACAGGCATCTCCCCAGAATGAGCTCCTTGACGCTAAATGTCTGAAAATTTACTAATATTTTCCTAGGTGCTTTCCTGTCTGTGCGTCTCTTATAAGGGTCTCTATGGACTCTTTGAATTTCGGCTTCCAGGTCTATGTCTGGGCGGTCTTTTAAAACTCCTTCTCTCAGGAGTTTAGAAACAAATCCCTTTATGTCCTCCAACTCTTCCCCCTCTGGTATTTTCAGAATCCTTAATCTGTTCCTTCGTGCCTGGGTTTCCAATCTCTCAACGTCCATAGCCAATGTTCTATGTTAGGCCTTCAAAGTCTCTATATCTTTTAGGTTTCCATGTACGGTTTTGTTCAGTGCAACTACTTCTGTTTCCAAATTTCCTGTGCGAAGAGTAACATCATCTAACTTAGATTCCAAAAGGTCGAATCTGTCGTGTATTGTTTTTTGATTAGTCTCTGATATCTCAAATTTTAACATCATGTCGCTTCTCAATGATCTAAAGAGATCCCCCAAGCGATCATTCCCTTGCGCGCATGATTCCTCGGAGCCTCTCCTCGTTCTGGTAAGAGCTGGAGCTGAGTCTGATTGATTGTCCTTATTAAGATCCTGCCTCCTGGTTCCCTCACCAGCCCCCTTAGAGCTACTTTGTACAGGTGTAGCTGTTACCGGCTGACTCTTAGGTCTGGTGTCCTGCTTTCCTTGCGTTTTGTCACTAGAAGGTGCTTTATTTAAATTAGCAGGAGTAGACGATGCAGGGGGTATACCTGGATTTTTAAACTCAGGAGGATTCGACTGAGCCGGTCTCAAGGTCTCAGCACCCCCCTCTTCCTCACATATCACTCCCCCATTCAAGGGGACCAATGACCCAGCATTTCCCATGTTGCCCAAGTTCTCCAAGGGCCCAAAACGATTTTTTAGAGATATAGTGCTAGTGCTATCCTCCATTTGCGTGGAGGAACTCCTGGCATGATCTAAAACTTTAAAATAAGATTTAAGTGAGGGAGTGCTCTTCACCACCTGGTTTTCAAGGGTTACTCCCTTAGATTTTTTTTACTAAGGTAGTTTTTTTGTTTTTTCTTTTACATGGGGTTAATGGCATAGGTCTTTCCCTCTCTTCAAATTCCAAGGCACCCCTCTCTTCTAGCTCTACCCTGGATCTCAGCTGATACCTGTTCCTTTTTATTCGAGGGGTGCTCCTTCTTCTCGCTGTACTCGAGGTTATATCTACAATGGCAGACTCGACTGCAACAGTTAAGGCAGTTACTATTGGCTTTTTTGCTGACTCAACAGGTTTCAATAGAGCCGGCTCCTGCACTAATAGTATGTTCAAATGTGCAGGGTTATTTTTAACAACTGGAGCCTCAGCCTGCGTTTGATCCATACAACCCTGCCTCCCAGAAGAAAACATGTGATTTGCTGCTTGATCCCCCTTCTCACCACACCTTACCGCAAGTGAGTAGAGCTTCTTCCCAGCCTCCGTCTTTCAAGGTTGTTTATATACATTAATCACCGGACCTCTTAGTTTGATGTGAAATAGAACGGAGTGGAATCTGCTCCACAGACACCGCCGGCGTTCTTCCAGCGTGAGTGATAACGAAGGTGGGCGCAGGTCCTAGCGCCGACCTCTTCTCAGCGTGTCGGAGTCTGCCGCCTCGAAAAAGAGAAAGCGAGACCGATTTAAAAAATGCGCGGACCCTCTCTCACTGCAGTGATCACATCTCACCTCAATACATGGGACACACGGCTTCAGAATCTCTTCTCGTGCAGAACTCGTTCTCTCTCCATTTGTCTTCAGGGATCCCTAGGTGCGTCCGCGACCGGCTCTCAGCCCGCCGCCATGTTCCTCGTGGGCGTGGCCTCGCCAGTCATCTCCCCACCAACCGCCCATACTTAACGTGGTGCGTCACTCCTTACTTTTGCTTCAAGCAGGCGTAAGGATTTGACGCAGCAGCGTCGTAAAACTGACTCAGTGAAATCTTGTAGATTTCACTGCGTCAGTTTTACGGGACTTTCCTGCGAGGGAACGCCCACCCTGCATCAGAACGCCCACATGAAACCTGACGCAGGTTTCATGTGGCGCAGGGCTTTACAACATGATGCATCTGCCTAGTTGTGTCACGTTGTAAATAAGTTGCATCGTGGCGCATGCTTTATGCCGCCGCTGCGTCACAAAAGTGATGCAACGGCAGCGCAAAAAGTGTTGCAAGGGGCTTCTAAATCTGCCACTTAGAGTCTCAAGTTGCCCGGTGTCCGACATCAGTTGCTTACCAGTTCTACTTGCATTCTGGTGCTTGTCATTGTGTTTGTGTCCATTACAATACAGGACTGCAAGAACCAGAATGCAAAGCGGAAAGGTGTGACAGCAAAGAGGATTACATCTGATCCAGCTTGGGACTGTGGAGTAGGCGCAACAATGTCGTTATCATGGATGTAAAGGCTATACAAGTATCTACAACTTAATATTTAATGTTGGTTCGGCACCAAGAAGCCAGAAGCTACTCTAACTTGTCATTCATAGCTTTTAGAAATTACAGTAGTGCAGTTTGAAGCGCTATACAAAAGTAGGAGCACTTATAACTGTTGTTAGTAGCCAACCCAGACTTGTTTTCCAATTGCATTATAGTACGAGTAGTTCTGTTCGCCCTATTCCAGATAATTAGTTTTTTATGCCGTTTTGTATATTGCACTTGTCGTTTTGAAGCAGTGTACAACATTGAATTACTATGCTCAATTTACAGATCCCAGAAGGATGGAAGGCTGAGGTCCCCTTGCTGGGATTCAAACTCCCTCGGTCAAACCACAATAATTGCTTTTGTCTATTCCTTTGAGAATCTTTTCAGTTGGGGGCAGCGAGTTGCATGTGTAAGCGCACTATGCTATAATTTCTCAGAGTACATCTGGCTGAGCAGCTAGGAGGACCGAGGCTGATTTACATATAAATGTAAACCTTAGGATATAACACACTTACTCACCCTCATCCAGCCTTGGCATTTAATTTGTGTACACTCTTAGGTAGCCGTGAACTCGACTATTCATTGATTCATTGCATCGAACCACTCACTGCTCCAAATATGGATTCATGTTCACATTCACTCAATCATACATCCAGATAACACACATTCCAAATTAAGAAGAACAAGCATTGGCATAGCCAATAGGTCTCGCCTTTGGGGCCTTAAGTATTTAGTTATGCAGCACAATATCCTTGGTGCAACAACGTCCACTGTTGCATGGCTAAATACTTATAAGGTCCCAAAGGCGAGACCTATTGGCTATGCCAATGCTTGTTTTTTCTATTTACAAACCAGCATTATCAAAAGCTATTCATGAAGTTATCATAGGTAGAAGCAAATACAGTGTCGGGGCCAAAGTACAATTCTGTTTAAAATCATAACCTGTATAAATGCTAACATGCAGTGGAGAGCAATCCTAGAAGAATCGTGTTTCCCGTAGATCGAGTATCATGGCTAAGGTGCAATAATCGTGTCTAAAATCAAGTCTCGTATACATATTCAGTGAAAACGTAGCGGCATATACCAGACCATTCGACTTAACCACAGTCAATGTGACTGCACAGTGGTAGAGACATGCTATGCCGAGAGTCATTCATGCAATACTCATGACTTAAAGCCACCCAGAATCGGAGCTAAAGTGTCGTACTCATGTCACACTGAAGTGCAGAATGAGGAATCCTACAATATTCGTCTGCAGAAATCGACCTACTATCATTGCTAAAGTGGATTCATCCTAACTGAAGTCATATCTCGTATACATATGGAGGTGCAACATGGGGAACAGTTATGACATTTTGGGAATCTATTGGGCTAGGTGTAACTGGAGCAAATACTATTGAGGGACAACACCATGGTGGAAGCAGGATCAGTTTAACGTTGCTGCTTTGCAGTTCACAAGGAAGTTTGGCTGTCGTGATGGACTGTCCCCTGAACTTCCCAGGCTTTGAGACCTATCTCAGCAACTCGCGAAAACTTCACAAGCCTGCTGCTTAGAATAGTATCCTCTGATTTGAATCAGGTGATTGCAGGTGGCGCGCCCTAAAGGGAATTCTCAGCAGCCTTCCCCTCTCCTTGGTGTGGTTGCTTGGTGCAGGTCAAATTCAGATAAAATGCACAGTATCGTCTTTTCTAAGCCCCGCATGGCCTGCACTCATCAGGCCGCCCCGTCTTCTCCATGGCGGCAAATTAGATCTTAGTGATTTAATACCAAATCTATATCTCCTGTATCGGGACCGGGTAAAGTGAGTCCGTTGCACCTAACTAGTTGCGCTTTTAGTATAGTGTGACTTCGAGCAGTCATCCATGCATGCCACCTCTTTGAAAACTAACCTTTCTATCAAGCAGTGATCTTTTCAACCAGTGAGTTGATGATTTTCTTGGAGGTCTCGTACGAGAGGGAGCTGTCCCAAATTGAATGTAGCTTGAGCCTACTTTTTGCTTCCTCCAATATGGCCAACTGTAAAAATTCTTTAAGGATTTGCTGTGTGCTGATTTCAGTTTGTAACAGCGCTTCGTATCAGCTCCATGTCCTCACAGCACTTGACTTGGAATCCCAAATTCTTAGAGTATTTTTGCCGGTGATGTATGTTTTGGAAGTGAAAATTAAAATCTGTGTGTTTACCCAACCACAGTCCTAGCTCTTATTCTCCGTAGAGCCCCAACTCTAAATATAAGCGACATGTTCCAGACAAACGAGTGCTCCCAAACAATTCTTACACTTTAGAATTCTCAGGCTAAAATCTGAAAGAGACACGTTAGTGATAGATTCCTTACCTTAGAATATCCCCAGGCGTCAGACTGGATCTGTAAATTTTTGCGTAGCAATAACCCTGCGCGTCGGTAAGCGTCGTCTGCGGCTCTGCATCTGTCGTCGGCGGCGCCGGAATGACGTTGTCGGAGTACTTAGACGCCGCCCATGCGCGCTGACGTCCGTTCTTTTTTCCGCGCCAGCTAGCGCAGATCCGGAGAAGCTCTACCCCTAGCCATTTTTTGACTAAAGTTTTGATCTTTTTGATCATTCTTTTTCTTCGAGTCTTCGACTCTATCGGTGCTTGTAGGGATGCCCGGGTTCAAACCTTGCTCGAAGTGCGACCGACTGATGTCGGTCATGGACCCCAATCGCCGGTGCCTGAAGTGTCTAGGCCTCGATCACGACGACCGCACCTGCTCCGACTGCTGGGCCCTGACGTCGAAGGCTAGGCGGAAGCGGTCCTGCAAGCGTCTCGGGCCCTGGCAGTCGGCCCCACGCCACTCCAGGTCCCGATCCTGGTCCCACTGGAGATCGAGTGGCAGGTCGCGAGGTCTGAGTCATCGTAGCTCCGGGAGTGGACACCGGTCGTCAGGCTCCAAGTCCTCAGGTAAGAGGCATGAGAGGTCGGAGAGACGTCATCGTTCCTCCGACTCACCCCGACTCTCGCACGATGCGGCCGGGGGCTCGGGCGACACCGCCCACGCGGCTCCGCAGGAGTCGCAAGCGTCGCCGCCTGCCCCATACCTTCGGGTCCCTGGGCACAGCGCGAGGCCGGAGGAGATCGAGCGGTACCTCATGGCCATGAGGTCCCTCCCTCCTCAGTCGGGTTCCGTGGCGCCTTCGGGCCCAACTGTCCCGTCTGGAGGCCCTAGCGGGTCGGGTGTTCCGGCCCCGATGCCGCCGGGTGCTTTGGCCCTGGCGCCCCCGTCGACTTCGGTCCCGGCGCCCTAGGACCTCACTGGATCCGCTTCCGGATCCGGGTCGTCGCCGGTCGACCTCACGACCTAACTGGCGCTGGCCCTACGGGTGTCGCCCCTAGCGCCCGCTGTAGACGCCGACCCCAATGTTCCCTACGGTCCGACTTTGGCGTCGGAACAGCGCCGCTTCCGACGCCCTATGGAGATTTTTATTTCCCCGAGGAGGCCCCGTCTACTAATCCTGTTTTAGAGGTAATGGGTGAAGAGGAGGATTGGGAGGGGTCTGAGGACCCTCTGGCCCTGGAGTGCCAGTCTCAACAGATCTGGACATATGAGCTTGGGGAGGCCAGTGGTCTTGACACATCGCCAGACACTGGATTTACCTCCCCTCCGACTGTGGCTTCGGAGGAGGGGTCTACATATAGTGTGGTGTTGACGAATGCAGCCAAGGCCTTACACCTTGAGCTCCCCGTCGCGGCAGTGAGGACTAACCTCCTCACTGAGGTCCTCAAACCGCAGTCAAACTCCAGCGAGCCTCTGCTGCCGTTCAATGAGGTCTTATGCGACGTTCTTGTGGGCACTTGGTCCAAGCCCGCCACAGGCCTGCCTGTGGATAGGAACGTGGCCAGACGCTACCGCCCGGCCCTGGGCAACCCATGCTTTTTGTCCACCCATCCCACCCCCGAGAGCCTGGTCATCCAGGCCTCCAATTCCCAGACCGCATTCCTGTCGGCCCTGCCCGACCGGGAATCCGAGAGATACGAACAGTTCAGGAAGAAGGTGTTCTCGTCTGTAAGCTTAGGGCTGCGGTCTGTAAATACCGCCTGTCTCTTGGGCCGCTACACCCACACTCTGTGGGACACGGTTGCGGAGGTGCTGCCACAATGCCCGGAGGAGGTCCGGGCTAAACTCGCCCAAACCTTTGCGGAGGGCCGAGATGCATCGCTTTTTTCCATCCGATGTGGGCTGGATACAACGGACTCACTGGGCAGGGCATTGGCAACGACGGTGGCGGTTCGACGCCACGCCTGGTTGAGGTCCGCCAATTTCTCGGTCGATGTCCAGGCCACACTTCTGGACATGCTGTTCGATGACCGTCCCCTCTTCGGCGACAAGGCAGACCATGCGCTGGAACGGTTTAAGGACTCCAGGGCTACGGCCAAGTCCTTGGGCCTCGGGGCCCCACGCCAGCCAACGGGTGCCTTTCGCTCCTTTCGTGGCCACGGAAGGGGCGCCCCCACACGTGCTGCCAGCCATGCGCCGCAAAATGTTCAACAGCGCGGTGGCGGCCGTGGAAACTGCCGTGGCGGCGGTCGGAGACAACGGCGAGGCCAGTACACACCTCCCTCCACAGCACCCGCCTCGAAACCTTCCTAGTCCGAGTTTTGAGGCCCATGTGACGCCTGTGGGAGGCAGAGTTCGCCATCACCTCTCCCACTGGTGCACTATCACGTCGGACAGGTGGGTGCTGCAGATCGTCCGAAGGGGCTACTCCCTCCCCTTCGAGGCGACTCCTCCATCCATGCCACCGCGTGTCGGGGGGATCACTTGCAACTTCTGCAAGAGGAAGTCATGGCCCTCTTGGCCAAGGGGGCCATCGAGCGCGTTCCTGGACCAGAAGTAGGGTGTGGATGTTACTCCCACTCCTTTCTGGTACCCAAGAAGGGCAAAGGGGGCCTATGCCCTATCTTGGACCTACGGAACGTCAACGGCTTCCTCCGGAAGGAGAAGTTCAAGATGCTGACTTTGGCTCAGGTCCTAGCTGCCCTGGACCCGGAAGACTGGCTGGTAGCGTTGGACTTGCAGGACGCTTATTTCCACATCCCCGTCCTGCCGCCCCCACCGGCGTTACCTGCGGTTCACGGTAGGCCAAGAGCACTTTCAGTTTACTGTGCTCCCCTTCGGCCTTACTAGCGCCCCACGGGTGTTCACGAAGGTGATGGCGGTGGTCGCAGCTCATCTGCGCAGGTTAGGGGTGTCAGTCTTCCCCTACCTAGACGACTGGTTGTTGAAGGCGGGCTCGCCCCAGACAGTCATCAACCACCTCCAGACTACTGCCGACCTCCTGCATTTGCTGGGGTTCTCCATCAATGTGTAGAAGTCGCACCTGTGTCCCTCTCAGAAGCTCCTCTTCATCGGAGCGGTTCTCGACTCGGCGCAGTTTCGGGTTTACCCTCCCGAACAGCGGGTTCGGGATATACAGGCTCTGATTCCCATCTTTCAGCCGTTATCCCGAGTCTTGGTCAGGTTGACGCTGCGGCTTCTGGGGCTGATGGACTCCTGCATCCTTCTAGTGCATCACGCCAGGTGGCGGATGCGGGCTCTGCAGTGGGACCTGAAGTTTCAGTGGGCCCAGCATCAGGGCAACCTGTCCGATCAAGTCTTGATCTCGGAGGGCACTGCGAGACAACTGCAGTGGTGGCTCACGGACCGCGAGTGGGTCAGTGGCAGATCCTTCTCCCTACCCCACCCGGAGCACGTGGTTTGACGGACGCGTCCCTCCAGGGCTGGGGAGGCCACATGGAAGAGGCGGAGATTAGAGGCCTTTGGTCTCTGGCGGAGTCACGGCTCCATATCAACCTTTTGGAGCTGCGGGCGATTCGTCTAGCACTGAAGTCATTCCCCCCCTCTGTCCGGGGGAGTGTCGTGCAGGTGCTCATGGACAACACCACCGCCATGTGGTACTGCAACAAACAAGGCGGGGTGGGGTCGTGGACCCTATGCCAGGAGGCTCTGCGCCTCTGGCAGTGGCTGGAACATCAGGGCGTGACCCTGGTGGTTCAACACCTGGCAGGCTCTCTGAATGCCAGGGCGGACAAACTCAGCCGTCGGTGCATGATGGATCACGAATGGCGTCTGAACTCGGATGTGGCGCAGGGCCTCTTTCAGCAATGGAGAGAGCCTTGGTTAGATCTATTCGCCACAGAAGAGAACGTGCAATGTCATCAGTTCTGCGCATTGGAATTTCCAAGGTGGCACTCGCTCGGCGACGCTTTTCGTCGCGAGTGGAGTTGCGGTCTATTGTACGCCTTTCCGCCTATACCACTTCTGCCCAGAGTGCTGAAGAAGATCAGGCGCGACCGGGCCCAGGTTATCCTAGTGGCTCCGGACTGGGCACGAAGATACTGGTATCCCGAGCTACTCAGCATGTCAGTCGATCCCCCGATTCGTCTGCCTCTTCGGGAGGACCTTCTGTCGCAGCAGCAGGGGACGGTCCTGCACCCGAACCTGTCCAGTCTCCACCTACTAGCTTGGAGATTGAGCGGTGGCAGTTGAGGCCATTTGACTTGCCTCCCGAAGTCTGTGATATCATTCTGGCAGCCAGGCGTCCTTGCACAAAGTCGGTATACACCTGCAGGTAGACAGATTTGTGGCATGGTGCACAGCAAAGGCTGTGGACCCTCTCTCTGCACCCCTTTCTGAAGTTCTACTCTTCCTTCTTTCCCTTGCCCAGCAGGGCTCTGCTCTGGGCACTCTTAAGGGGTACCTTTCTGCTCTTTCCGCCTTGTTACGGCTACCTGATCAGCCTTCCTTATTCAAGTCCCCCATTGTAAATAGATTTCTGGAGGGCATCACACACATGTTCCCTCCTGTTCCCTTCGTGATGCCCCTGTGGGACTTGAATCTTGTACTCGCTGATCTAATGTGTGCTCCCCTTTGAGCCGCTCCATAACTGTCCTCTCCGCCTTCTTACCCTGAAGACTGCTTTCCTGGTTGCCATCACCTCTGCCAGGAGAGTGAGTGAGCTCCAGGCTCTTTCTTCTACTCCACCTTTCCTCGCTGTTCATCCAGACAAGGTTGTGTTGCGGACAAGACCTTCCTTTCTGCCCAAGGTTGTCACGGCCTTCCACATCGGGCAGTCCATTACCTTGCCCACCTTCTTTCCGCCTCCGCATCCCTCGAAAGAGTAAGAGAGGCTCCACCGTCTGGACCCAAACGTGCGCTCTCTTAGTACCTAGATCGCACACGCCAGTTCTGGGTGGATGACCAACTCTTTGTTGGTTACGTGGGCGCGAAGAAGGGAAAGGCGGTACACAAGAGGACCAATTCGCGGTGGATCATCTTGTGTATTCAGGCATGTTACACCATGGCCAAAAAGGAGCCCCCTGCTGGATTGCGGGCTCATTCCACTTGAGCCACGGCAACGACAACTGCCTTGGGCCAAGGAGTCCCCTTACAGGACATTTGCCAGGCAGCTACGTGGGCCTCGCTGCACACGTTCGCAAGGCACTACTGCCTGGACAGTCAAGTCCGGAGGGATGGCTTCTTTGGCCGGTCCGTCCTCCTGGACTTTCTGGTGTGATTATTGGTTCGCAGACCTACCACTGGGGTTGGTATTGCTGGGGTATCTATTCTAAGGTAAGGAATCTATCACTAACGTGTCTCTTTCAGATGCACAAGTTACTACCTGTGTAACGATATATCTGTAAGAGACATTAGTTAGTGATAGATTCCTTACCAACCCACCCATCCTCCCCGTTCTGCGAACCGATATCTAGGGTTAAGGACACCCCCTTTCAGGGCCCTAGTTTTACTGCACCAGTGTTGGTTTTATCATGGCTCTGCGTATCAGAACTGACGTCCGTGCGCATGGGCGGCGTCTAAGTACTCAGACGACGTCATTCCGTCCCTAACGACGCCGACGACGGGTGCGGAGCAGCAGACGCCTACCGACGCGCAGGGGTATTGCTACGCAAAGATTTCCGGCTCTAGTCTGACGCCTGGGGATATTCTAAGGTAAGGAATCTATCACTAACTAATGTCTCTTACAGATATATCGTTACACAAGTAGTAACGTGTGCTTTTCAGGATCACCATTAGCACAGATTTCTTAGGTGGCAAACCTGAAACATTGATGAGCCTGAAACCGGCATATGTTAAGGAAGGAAACTATACAATCGCTTGGAAACACTCCAAAATTGTTCCAAAGTTTTTTGAAGGAAAACCAAAATGATTGAATCCCAGAGCAAATTGATTAATTCCTCAAGGTTTACTCTTTAATTCCTCAAGGTTTACTCTGACTAGTTCACAGAAAGGGAGTCTAGAGTTGAGCACTATGACGTACAAGTCCTGGAATCCACACACAATCTTAACCCTCTTTGGTTGTTTAAATAGGGTGGACCTTGCTGGGTAGCAACTCAGCACTCTAATTGGGGTTTTGGGACACAATACGGTATCCTGCATGTTTGGTGAAGATGTTCACAATTGCATTGAATTTCTCAAATTTAGTCACAGGGAGGTTGTGGTTTGCCCAGAATCACACTATTTCAATCACGTGCTGGAGCTGGGATTACAACCTATGTCCTCAAACTCCATAGTCTTCAGCTAAAGCCAGAAGACTAAACCTTCTGCTGTTCTTTACTCTAACTAAACCCATTACTCTTAAATCTCAAACCTAACCCTAAAATTTAACATAGGCCTTTCCCTTTAAAAAACCACAACACTTTTCTTAGCTCAGTTCCCTAATGTTTGTTTGAATCTAGCCCTAACATAAACAACAACCCTAAAAAAACACTAAACTTTGGTAACCATATTCCTGATAGATCTATAATCTTACCACAGATTCCTCTCATTAACAGTTTTCAGCTCCAGAATAGTCTGGACATCTTTCCCCCAGCAGTGTCTCTCCAGGGCCACCGGGTGGCGTCATGTGGTATCAGCTGTCACTCAGCCGCCAGGCCTGATGACTGTGGAGTGTTTTAGGTGCCACCTGATGCGCTGGCATCAGTTACTGAAACCTTTTTTTGCACCCATCAAGTTAGGCTTAGACGAACCAAAAGAATCACTGATCGCAAACTACACAGCACGTCAACACGCTGCTACACCTTGGGTTGTTTTAATCACAAAGGAGGAGGGCGGGCCGTGCGGAGTCTGCAAGAAGATTATGTATCCACCAGAAATATTGTTACAGAAGGTAGGTCACCTTTACTTCTGATATATACATCTTACCACAGTTTCTTCACCTTCTGAATAGCTCCTTACACAGTACCCTCAGGAGGTGGGATGGAGCACTGTGCCAGGCGGTAGTGCTTAGCAAAAGTATGAAAGGATGTCTAAATGACTGCTGGGCTAAATAAAAAAAAACGAGAGACGTGGTGAGGACCATGGAAGCGGCCATGGACCTGGTGGAATGGGCACAAATGCCATCCAGAGTATCCTTTTGGGTCTAGTTTTGACAGTGAAATGGAGGATTTGGTTACTGTGTTGGATCCCTTGGCAATGCCTACAAATAGTTGATCATTCACTCTACCATGCCATGTGTGCTTAATGTAATATAAAACTGCACATTTGTGGTCCAGTCTCTATAAAATAGTGTCTCCCTTGTTTGTATGAGGAGGAAGTAAAAAAAAATGGTAATTTAGTGATTCATATGAAAACACATGCTACTTTGGGTAAGAAGGACCGTTGGGTGCGAAAGACCAGCTTCTCTGTGTAGAAAGCTGAGAAAGGCAGAGGAATAGAGAGAGTCAGAAATTCTCAGACCCTAAAGGTGGAAGAGAATGCTACCAGCAGCCCTATCTCCAAGGTCAGGAGTTGAACCAGCAACTATGTGTAGGAAGGTGGAGTATTATGTAGTGTGGCAGGTTAGGCTTCTTTCTGCAATACTTTAACAATACCCCACAGATGGTCCTTGGATTCACACTAATAAATCCTTAGCTCAGTCCTGGTAGCGCGACAAAGAGCAGTCGGGCTTTACTAGAGAGCATTTCAGAGTAGCAACATTGACGATAAGGAATTGACACAACTTCAAAGATATCGGACACAAATTTTTTAAAATGAAGTAGATTTGTATATAAACGTAGACTCCAAAACGAAGTAAATCTGATTAGAACAACCAGCGATATCAATGGCCTTTTGGTATCACCATTGTCTAGTTGGCGCCTGATGTCGTCTGTGGCGGCGATGAGGGCTGTCTCTGTGCTGTTGTTTCGTCTGAATCTGGACTGGCACGGGTCCAAGATGTTGTTGTCTTCCAGGTGGCGGGCCAATTGCCTGTTCACGATTTTCTCGATGACCTTTGCCGGGAACGGGAGCAGGGAGATGGGCCGGAAGTTCTTGAGGTCCTTGGGGTCCGCCTTGGGCTTCTTGAGGAGGGCGTTGATTTCGCCGTGCTTCCAGCTTTCCGGGAATGTCGCTGTTTCAAAGGAGATGTTGATGACCTTCCGTAGTTGGGGTGCGATGGCTGCGTCTGCTTTGTTGAATACGTGGTGTGGTCACGGGTCTGACGGAGATCCGGAGTGGATGGAGTTCATGACCTTGCGTGTCTCATCGTCGTTGGACCAGGAGGTCGGGCGGATGGCGCTGGTGGTGTTCGCTGGTGGTGTTCGCTGGGGACGTGGAGTCTGGAGTAGTCAGGGCGGTTGTGGTGTTGAAGCTGTCGTGGATGTCAGCGATCTTGTGGTGGAAGAAGATGGCCAGCGAGTCGCACAGTTTTTGTGAGGGCGGGATGTCGTTGGCGCTGGGGTTGGAGAGTTCCTTTACGATGCTGAAGAGCTCTTTGCTGTCGTGTGCGTTGTTATCCAAGCGGTCTCTTGGCTAATCTGATCAGGTGGTGATGTCTGCGGTTGGCGTCCTTGTGGGCTGCGAAGTTGTCTGGCGTGCGTTTGTGCAGCCATATTTTCTCCAGTTTCCGGCATGCGCGGTTGGAGCTCGTTGGTGACTCTCTTGCTTGCGTGACTGTTGGAGGGTTTCTTGTTGGCGCAGTCGTCGATCCACTGTCTGAGGTTGCGGGCTGTGACGTCTGGGTTGGTGGGTGGGTTCTGGTCGAGGGTGGTGATCAGCCGGTCTTCGGTGACTTTGCTCCAGCAGCAGCGAGGCAGCTGTTGGGTGCGTGGTTGGTTTCTTGAAGGTGAACGGAATGTAGCGGTGGTCGGTCCAGTGGAGTTCGGTGGTGTGGTCGAAGGCGACGTGGGTGCCTGTTGAGAAGACGGGGTCCAGGGTGTGGCCGGCGGCGGGGGTGGGTGCGGTGACAAGTTGTTTGAGGCCGAGGTTGGCGATCAGGGTGACGGAGTTGGCGTGGTTGTTGTTCTCGAGGTGGAAGTTCAGGTGCCCGAGGAGAATGTAGTCCGTGGAGGTGAGTGCGTTAGTGCTGGCGAGGTCGGCGATGGAGTCGCTGAACTGAGCCCAGGGTCCGGGGGGGTCCTCTGAGGGTAGTGTTGGGGTCAGTGGTGTGGAGGGTGTCGTCTGCGCGGGTGGGGACCTTGAGGGTGGACTTGTGGATGATGGCTATTCTTCCTCCGGTTCCGTTGGCGCGATCCGTGCGGGTGATCTTGTAGCCGTCCGGGATAGCTATGGAGATGTCGGGTGCCAAGGAGTAATTCCACCAGGTCTCGGTCAGGAAGGCCACGTCTGGGGCGGAGGTGTCGAGCAGATCCCAGAGCTCGACGGCGTGTTTGCTTGCGGAGCGGGTGTTGAATATGCTGCGGAGGTGGTTGGGTCCAGTCCTTGGAGGTTTGGTGGCTCTGTCGCAGGTGAAGCTGCAGGTGCGGCAGGAGAAAGGTCCGTGTGTCTGTTTTGGGGTGGCCTGGAAGCAGGTGTGGTTTTGGTCGGCGTTGAGTGCGTTGGAGGCTGCTGGCGTCGTAGTGGAGTCTGGTGTCGTGGCGTTTGTGGGGTCCAGGGGTTCTGGCGCTGGGTGCGGTCCAGGCGCGGACGCGCGCAGAAGGGCTTGCCTTAGGCGCAGCTGCAATCATTTGAAGGGGAGCTGGGAGGGAGGAGCAGCTGGGAGGCAGGGGATGGCGAATGGGCAAGGGGGGCGGGCCGCAGGGGCAGCAGCAGCGGGAGGTGAGCAGTGGGCATAGGGGCGAGGGAAAAATCAGGGGCAGCAAGGGGGACAGAAGGCAAGAAAATATTATCACAATCATGGAACAGAGGCAAGAAAAACCAGCACAATCAGGAGGGCAGAGCCAAGAAAAATGAGCACAATCAGGGGACAGAGCCAAGAAAAACGAGCACATCGGGGCAGAAGGCAGGGTCAGGACACACAGGCGGAGCTGTGTGGTGGGGGAGCGACCAACCAGCAAGGTCAAGGGTCGCTCCTGTAGTACCCAGTCAAGCCAAGGAAAGCCCTGACTTGGCTCTGGGAGTCTCCCAATCCAGAATGGTCTGGATCTTAGGCTGTAAGGGTTGCACTTGGCCCCCACCTAGAAGGTGGCCCAAGTACACAACGGAACTCGTCCCTATCTGGCAATTAGTGGCCTTGATAGTTAGGCCTGCAGCACCTGTGTTCAGGTGATCCTCCCAGATGGAACTAAAGACAGCTATATCATCTAAATATACTGCACCAAAGTTGTCCAGACCTGAAAGAACTCAATTCACCAACCTTTGGAAAGAGGCAGGTGCACTTATCTGTCCAAAAGGCATTGCCTTAATTTGAAACTGGCCTTTGAGTGTTGAAAAAGCTGAACTCTCCCCTGGGTGAGCCTAATCTACCAGTACCCTGATGTTAAATCAAACGTGCTCTAGAATTTGGCTGCACCCAGCTCATCAATAAGCTAATTTGTTCTTGGAATGGGGTGTGCATCAGTTTTAGTAACTGCATTTAAACCCCTGTAATCCACACACAACTGCATCTCTGGTTTTCCACTCTTTGGTTTAGGTTTGGGGACCAGTACCGCTGGGCTTGCGCAGGGAATGTTAGAGTTCTGTCACCTCTAGCATCTTGCCGACTGCAGACAGACTTGATCAGACAGTCTGTATATTTTATTTCTGCCGTCACCAGTGTCTACATCATGGTTAGACCAAGTTGTATGACCAGAAGTCAAGGAAAACTGGCCTGGGACTTGTCTGCATTCAGACTGCCTTTGTGCAGTACATCTGATAAAACAACCTCCTCAACGTGACCCCTCCGGTGGGTTGTGTGACAGCAGGTCAGGGAAGGGCTCACTTTCCTCCTGGCCTCCATCAGTGACCACGAGCACAAACATGTCCGCTCTGTCCTGGTGAGGCTTTAACTGATTTATATGGAGAGCTCTGTGCGGACTCCTAGAGGTACCGAAGTCCACCAGTTGGTGACTTGCGCTTTCTTCTCCACATTGGGATCGGGCCCGGTCCACTTGTCCTGGAGGGCCCTGGGAGCCACAGGCTCCAACACCCACACCAGCTGACCTGGTTGGGACTCGATCTGTGCTGACTTTTGGTCAAAACAGGCCTGAGAAGCATGTGTATGCAGTTTTAAACTGACATTTCCACCTATCAAAAGTTTCTTTTAAATACATATGACACCCCTAAAGTAGGCTCTAGATGTTCCTAGGGCAGGGTACATGCTATTGATGAACTATACCGGACTACACCTTGATGGGAGCAGGCAATCGTGGAATCCAAGCCTTTTGGACTATATATGATGATGCCTTTATTTGAATTGTAGTAGAAACATTCAGCCTTTTGGGAGGTGTACAGTAGACAACAGGTCAATATTTATTAATTTAGTTTGACCTAACATCTCCTTATATAGCCTTGGAAAAGGCCATGGTCTAATGACAGCATGTTTCCGCTCGCGCTTCTTGTTCAAGCAGCGCATCATCAAAAGTGCAGCCCTGCTCACTGGAGAAAAAACAGCGCAAAGAGGGCGGTTACTAAAAAGAGCGGACTTCTGCTGGTGTCATCGCGTGCCCTGGCTGTAGTGTAAACAAGTCTTCTGTGTGCAACGCAAAACCGCAACCACCACGGTGTAGAGTGGATGATTATTATATTGTATTTGATATTTGTAGAAATCGCCTAAGCCGCAGGCTCGTGGCGCTGAGAGACACCAGAGAAAAGAGACAAAACTATGCATTGAATATGGGCTGAGCTCTCTAACCCACACGGAAAGCACCATTTTTTAAAGACATTAACACATTTCCGCTTGTTTGCGCCTGCTCGAAGTTGGTGTTAGGTTTTAACACCAAGCTCGGTCTATCGTAAAAAAATTCCAGCTTTGCATCTCTTCTGGGTTTTCATGCTGATTTCTAAAATGCGAGCCTCACCCTACACCGTGTTGAACACTACTAAAATAGTTTCTGTCTCAGAGCCGCCGCTACAATACTCTGCTTATGGTTTACCTCCTAACCCATTAGCTTTAAAAACCAACGGTGTGCTGGTTTTTAAACTCACCATTACAGATCAGCAAAACAATATAACTTTCCCTCCTATAAGCTGCTTTAGACATGGAACTAGATATACGGATTTGGTGAAATGTGAGTTGTAATCTTCAATAACTGTGTGGGTGAACAATGGTTCTTTTTTATTTTTAACAATGATGTCATTTACATCGGCTTGTAATTGCTGTGCATGAAAAGTCATGGTTCAAGAGTCCACCGGGGTGAGATTTGAGATTTAAACCAAAGGTTTGATATTTTTGATATTTATGAGTTTTTATAAAGCGCGAACTTTCGCTCCGGAAGGAGCATCTTGGCGCTGAGCATGCATGAAGTGGATATGTGATGGAAGATACGTGATGAGGGTCTGGAACTAAATGGCTGCCAGTACAGAGGAGTCAGGTTGTTGATACACCCATGTCTTGAGGAGTTTTCTGAAAATACTCTCTTTTTCAATTAGTCTAAGATTGACGAGTAAGTTGTTCCATGCCCTTGCTGCCAGAACGGTAAAGGTTTTCCCACCCCTAGTTTTATACTTGAACCTGGGGATCCTTGTGAGATTTGTCCCAGAGGATCTCAAACATCGTGTGGGGTTGTAACAAGTGAAGCGATTTGCAAGGTAATGGGGCCCTGTGCCTTTCATGGATTTGAAGACAGTAAGTAAGAGTTTAAAAAGAATTCTTTTATGGAGTGGCAACCAATGGAGGGAATTTAATGCAGCTGAGGCCGATGACCTTCTAGGAAGTTTCAGGACCAATCTGGCGGCTGCCTGTTGTATACTCTGAAGCTTCCTCAGGGTGGATTTTTCACTCCAGCCATTAATCCATTGCAGTAATCAAGTCGGGAGATTATTAAGGCTACCGCGACTGATTTTCTGGCTGCAATGGGGAGGAAGTCAAAGAATTTCTTTAAGGATTTGATCAGTCCGAAGCATCGACCAGCAGTGATCCTGACGTGATTGTCAAAGGAAAGGGAAGAATCGAATTGCACGCCCAGGTTCCGTGCAGAAGATACTGCACTGGGTGGGGCCTCTGATCCTATGGGCCACCAGTCCTTCGGGCAGAAAGATAGATTTTTACCTAGCGGTATGATTTCAGTCTTTGCGCTGTTACACCTCAAGTGGTTTCTATTCAACCGTTGGAATACATCGGAGAGACAGGTCCGGAAACTCAAGTCTGCGTCCGAGCACTTTTTATCAATGGTGACGACAAGTTGTGTGTCGTCAGCATATGACGTGACGAGGATCCCATGGGATCTATCAGAGCGAGGAGGGGGGCCATATAGATGTTAAAGAAGAGGGGGCTTAATATGGATCCTTGGGGAACTCCTGATGTGATAGGGTTTTCGCTGGATAGATAGGGACCCAGAGACACAGTCTGGGACCTGTTGGACAGGAAAGATTTGACCCATGACAAGACTGTATCTGTCACGCCAATCTCTCGCATTCTATTAATCAGAATAGTATGAGAGATAGTGTCGAAAGCTGCTGTTAAATCGAGCAGGATGAGGACGGCTTGCCTTCCTTCATCCTGCAGGAACTTGATGGAATCAGATAGTTCTATCAAGGCTGTTTCGGTGGAATGACCGGGGCGGAAACCTGACTGTTGAGGATGCAGGATGTTATGAGTTTCTACAAATATTTTTAGCTGTTCATGTACTAACTGTTCCGTGATTTTACTAAGGACAGGCAGTAATGAGATGGGGCGCATGTTCGTGAGATCAGTAGGAGATTTGTTCTGCTTCTTCATCAGGGGCTTCACGATAGCCTTCTTCCAATCGTTAGGCACTATCCCGTGCTCGAGGGATTCGTTGATGATTGAATTATTACAAGGGTTGACTGCCTCGATTAGGAGATGGAGAATGCCAGGAGGGCAAGAATCAGTGGGAGCTCCTGATTTACATGCCAGAATGGCCTTGCCTGTTTGTTGGAGGGAAACAGGTTTAAAACTGCAAAGCGGGGGATAGTTATCCATTACCTCATGAGTGTTGGTCAGAGGAGAGGGAAAGTCTTTCTGGATGTTAACAATTTTATCCACAAAGAAGTCTGCTATTTGGTTGCATAGGGTTTCAGACGGTGGAATTTCAGGCATGAGGGCTTTGGGGTGGGTAAAAGACTTGACTATTGAGAAGACAGTCTTTTGTTTTTGATGGGCTTCATTTATGGCCTTGATAAAGTATTCCTTTTTTGCTGCTTTTATGTTGGAATGATATAGCTTCCTCTGTTGGACATACAGTGTTCTTGCAGTCTCATCATAAGTTTTTCTCCACTTTCTTTCTAATTTACGGCAGAGAAGATGGCTATCAGTTAGAGTCTGGGTAAACCAGGGTGCGTTAGGCTTTCTATTATGACATTTCCCTTGATGGACTTTAGGGTCGGAATGATCTGAAACAATTTGATCCATCCAGGCGTGGAAATTGCGAGAGTCAATTACTGCGTCGCCGGTTGGTTTTGGGGCCTTAGCCAAGATTTGAGAGTCCAGTTTGATACGTTCGGTCACCTTCTTCCAGTTAACTGTAAAGGACGGATGGGGGCGATTCATTCTGGGAAGGGCGGAGGCTAATATCTCAATATCAAATGGAATAAAACAGTGATCCGTCCAGATTTGAGGGATCGGAGAAGACGTGGTCAGAGTCATGAGATTAGAGCAGATGCCATCCAGAGTGTGGCCCGCACGGTGCGTAGGAGCAGTGACAAGTTGGGATAGACCAAAGGTATTTAAGGAATGTTGAAAAGAAATAGTGTGGGGGTCGACACAGGATTCCAAATGTATATTCAAGTCCCCTAATAGCGTGAAGTTGGGATAATGTAACATGAGTGCTCCGAGGACATCGTCTAAGGAGTCCAGAAAGGGAGTGGCATTGCCAGGGGGGCGGTATATAAGTCCTCCCGAGAAGGAGGTGGAGGCATTAATTTGAATCGAAAAGCCTATGCTCTCGCTGTCTTTGAGATGGCCAAGGTCAAATGTATGGCAAGGGAAGGTATTCTTAATAGCGAATGCTACCCCGCTGCCTCGCCCAAGAGGTTTGTCCCGCCTGAAGATAGTGAAATCTGAAGGAAGGGCCGTGGCCAGATAAGGATTGGATGAATCATTAAGCCAGGTTTCAGTGACAAAGAGAGCATCCAAGTCATGGCCTAAAATTAAATCGTGTGTGTCTTGGCTGTGACAGGATAGGGACCTGGCGTTGATAAGACCACCCTTAAAGTAAGTGGAATTATATTTTAATGGGGGAGGCGAGTCGAGTGCGTCAAGGATTGTCACAGAAGGCGTCCATTTGCAGTATGTACATTAGACGGGGCTCGAAAGAGGATCAATTGGGAGGCAATCCTTACAGTGATTGTCTGTTTTACAACGAAGAGCGAGAAGTTGGTTATCATACCTGATGACTGAGGGTACTTGGGCAGCATGCCCTGCGCCCGGCGCGGTCCTGGCGCGGACGAGCACAGATGGGCTAGGCTTAGGCGCGGCTTCGGCGCGCATCCGGCGCGCCCGCTGCGCCAGCCCGCTGCGCCGTCTGGCCGGCCTACACATAATATAGAGAGAGAAAGAGGGCGGGAGGAAGGCGCGACTAGAGCGCTCTCCCCGCCTCACTAAAGATGGCGCCCACCGCCGCCGAGATCTACTAGAAAGCGGCTGTGCCGGGTGAGGAAGAACTACAGTAGTGTCAGTGTGTCAGTGTGCCTCAAATAATTAATTCCCCTTATTTCTTAGAGAAACCCCCCAGTGAAACGGAACACTATATATAAAAAACGATCAGGTTAAAAGAGCTCTAAATTCAAAGTACCGGATAAAAGCACCTCACATAGTCAAGTCAAGTCAAAGATTTATATAGCGCGCTACATACCCAGAGGGTTTCAAGGCGCTTGAAGAAGGGTGGGGAATTACTTGTCGAATATCCAAGTTTTAAGTTGCTTTCTGAATGCTAGGTGGTTCTGAGTGAGGCGAAGGTGAGTGGGAAGTGAGTTCCAGGTTTTAGCTGCCAGTTAGGAGAAGGATCTACCTCCCATGGTGGTTTTGTTGATGCGAGGTACAGTAGCAAGGGCTTGGTTGGAGGATCGTAGCTGGCGGGAGTGGGTGTAGAAGGAAAGTCGTGTGTTGAGGCATTCGGGTCCAAGTTCGTAGAGTGCTTTGTGTGCGTGGGTTAGGAGGCGGAAAGTAATCCTCTTGTTAACGGGGAGCCAGTGGAGGTTTTTCAGGTGAACAGAGATGTGGTCTTTACGCGGGATGTCTAGTATGAGTCTGGCTGAAGCGTTCTGGATGCGTTGGAGTTTTTTCTGGAGTTTTGAGGTGGTACCGGCGTATAGGGTGTTTCCGTAGTCCAGGCGGCTCGTGACCAATGCGTGGGTGACCGTTTTTCTAGTTTCGGTGGGGATCCAGCGAAATGTTTTTTTGAGCATGCGAAGAATGTTGAAGCAAGATGATGAAACGGCGTTGACTTGTCTGTTCATAGAGAGTGAGGAGTCCAGGATGACGCCCAGGTTCCGTGCGTGGTCCGTCGGGATGGGTGCTTTTCCAAGGGCCTCTGGCCACCAAGAGTCATCCCAGGTGGAGGGGGAGGTACCTAAGATAAGGACTTCTGTTTTGTCTGAGTTCAGTTTCAGGCGGCTGTGCTTCATCCACTCGGCTACTTCTTTCATTCCTTCATGTAGGTTGGTTTTGGCAGTGTTGGGGTCTTTGGTGAGTGATAGGATCAGTTGAGTGTCATCAGCGTAGGAGATGATGTTGAGGTTGTGTTGGCGTGCGATGGCCGCGAGGGGGCTCATGTACACGTTGAAGAGGGTAGGGCTGAGTGAAGATCCTTGTGGTACGCCGCAGATGACTTCAGTGGCCTCTGACTTGAATGGTGGGAGGCGGACTCTCTGGGTTCTTCCGGTGAGGAACGAGGTGATCCATTCCAGTGCTTTTCCTTGGATTCCGACGTTTCTGAGGCGCTGTAAAAGGGTGCTATGACAGACTGTGTTGAAGGCTGCGGAGAGGTCGAGGAGGATGAGAGCGACTGTGTCTCCATTGTCCAGTAGAGTTCGAATGTCGTCTGTTGCTGCGATGAGGGCGGTCTCAGTGCTGTGTTTGGCTCAGAAGCCGGACTGTGAGGAGTCGAGGGATTTGTTGGTTTCGAGGAAGGCGGCGAGCTGACTGTTGACGGCTTTCTCGATGACTTTGGCCGGGAATGGAAGGAGCGAGATGGGGCGGTAGTTTTTGAGTTCGGTGGGGTCAGCTGTGGGTTTTTTCAGAAGGGTGCTGAGTTCTGCGTGTTTCCAGCTTTCCGGGAAGGTGGCGGAGTTAAGGGAGCAGTTGATGACGTCTCGGAGGTGTGGTGCTATGATGGAGTCTGCTTTGTTGAAGATGTGGTGAGGGCATGGGTCAGTTGGGGATCCTGAGTGGATGGAGTTCATCAGGCGGATGGTGTCCTCAGTGGAGATTGGGTTCCAGTCATTAAGGATGTTCAAGGGGGGGTTAAGGTCCTGCAGAAGGTTGGGTGGGTTGGTCTCCGGGTCGGTTATCGAAGCTGTTGTGGATGTCTGCGATTTTGTTGTGGAAGAACGAAGCTAGGGAGTCGCAGAGGGCTTGAGAGGGGGTGATGTCGTTGGAGTTGGCTGAGGGGTTGGTAAATTCTTTGACGATGTTGAATAATTCCTTGCTGTTGTGGGCGTTGTTATCTAGTCGGTCTTTGAATGCGGCTTTCTTGGCAGACCGGATTAGTTGGTGGTGTATGCGGGTGGCGTTTTTGAAGGCGTCTCTGGTGCTGGTGTTTGGGTCTTTTTTCCAGGCCTTCTCGAGGGAGCGACAGAGTTTCTTAGATTTCTTAAGATCATCTTTGAACCAGGAGGCGGTTTTGCTGCCTGGTTTGGTTTGACGTTTTTTCAACTGTGCTAGGATGTCGGCACTGTTGGATAGCCATTGGGTGAGGTTAATGGCTGCTTGGTCGGGGTTTGAGGAGTGGGCAGGGGGGTTTTGAAGAAGCGATGAGGAGATCTGGTCGATGGTGATTTTGTTCCAGTTTCTTCGCAGAGTAGGTTGAAGATGGTTGTTGGTTGTGGTCTTATTGTAGATAAAGTGAACGCAGCTGTGGTCCGTCAAATGGAGAGCTGTGGTGTGACTGAAGGTGACATGTTTGCTGGAGGTGAAGATAGGGTCGAGTGTGTGACCTGCGATATGGGTGGGGGTAGTGACAAGTTGTTTGAGCCCGAGGTTGGCGAGATTGTCCAGAAGGGTGGTGGCATTGCTGTCATTGCTCTTATCCAGGTGAAAGTTGAGGTCTCCCAATAGAATGTATTCCTCGGAGGGGAGGGCGTGTGGGGTGATAAAGTCAGTGATGTCTTCATTGAATTGTGGACGGGGTCCTGGAGGTCGGTAGAGGAGGGTGCCTCTGAGTGTGGTCTTGGGGTCGGTGTGGATCTGGAAGTGAAGGTGTTCGGGGCTGGCAAGGTTGACGTCAGAGCTGGTAGAGATGCGGATGGAATTCTTATGGACGATAGCGATGCCTCCTCCGGTTTGGTCGGTGCGGTCCTTACGGATGATCTTGTAGCCTTCCGGGATGGCAATGGTGATGTCTGGGGCTGATGAGGCGTTCATCCATGTTTCTGTTAGGAAGGCGACGTCCGGAGAGATGGTGTCTAGTAGATTCCAGAGGTCGATGGTGTGCCTGTGGACCGGACCGGTGTTGAGCAGGATGCATTGTAGGTGGTTGGTGCCAGATATCTGTTGTGTGTTCGTGGGTGAGGAGTTGTTCTTGGTGCCGTCGAATTTGCAGGAGTTGCAAGAGAAGGGTCCATGGGTGTGTCCAGGAGCGGCTTGGATGCAGATGGGGAGACGGCCCGGGTTTAGGGCTAAGAGGGTGGTGGCGTCGTATGTAATGTGGGTGGGGTGGGTGGTACGAGGGCCAGGGGGTCTGGCGCTGGGCGCGGTCCAGGCGCGGACGGGCGTAGACGGGCTTACCTTTGGGGCACCTTCGGCGCGGCCGCAGCGCGTGGACGCTGCGCGTTGGGACATCTGTCTAACATGGAAAGTGGGGGGGGCTGAGCGTGGGAGGGGCAGCAGCTGGGAGGCGGTAGCGGGGAGGAGGGGCGGCCCAGGGAACACCAACACAAACAAAATGGAGGGTCAAAGGGAAAGTGAGGCAGGGGCAGCAAATGGAACCAAAGCGCCTACAGTAAAGCCAAAGCGCCAGCAAGCAGAGAGAGCAACAGCAAATGTTGCGCTGCAATGCAGAGCGGAGCGAGCAGCGCCAAAGGCTAATCCAGGTCAGATTAAAGCTCTCAAAAACGAGCTACGATGTAATGCAAACACAGCGCTATCACAGAACACACACAGCGCTATACAAAACGAGCTACGATGTAAGGCAAACACAGCGCTATCACAGAACACACACAGCGCTAACAACGATACCCAAATGCGACCAGCAGCACCCACAGAGCGTGGGACCAAAGAGTGAGGGAGGGAGCGACCGTTCTGGAGCAAGTCCGGGCGGTCACGATGTCAAAGCATGCAGCTCGCAGCCCCAGTTACCCTCGACCAGGGAGAGCTTCTGAAGGCCTGATGAGGTTGATGTTTTAACACCACAAAGGTTGTTTACCTCAAGTGAAACTCCACCAAAGTCAACAGAGTGGAGCCACAGGAAAAGTGCCTACAAGGTTTTTTTGCTGAACGCTGAGGTTCACAGAAACGGGATTCCATTAGCTATAGCACCCAGTTCACCATGTATACATTATTTGACTTATCTGCCAATGCTTTTGATTTACTCCTCACCATTCATTGTATTTCCATCGGTTTGCTCTCCTTGCCTCCCTGCCTCTTTTTACTGCACGCCATTCGTCTGCCTTACTCTTTCCCATCCTGATGCATAGTGCTCTGATGGCTTTCTACCAATATTATACTCTATATGCAGACGGCAAATATAACCTACAATAATTGTTATTTAATTCTGGAGGAATAAATTGCCATCTTAAAAATAAGTATGAATAAACGTCCAGTGCCTATTATTGTAAATCCCATTTCACAATCAACCATTATTCACATTTGCAATGAAATAGGCACTTTTGCGAGGCGCACCTGCCCCGGAACGCCCAACCTGCGCCGGAACGCCACAAGTGGCGCAGGGCTTTACAACGGGACGCATCTGCCTAGTAAATGGGTCGCAGGGATGCGCCACGTTTACCCGCCATTGCGTGACGCAACGGCGGTTTAAACGTGGTGCAAGTCCGACATAAATCTGCCCCCAAGATGCTAAATCTTTACCTTGCAGTATATCCTGGCGTTTAACCACGGACGCTAAATAACCAGAAAGGGCCACCCATGACCGAACCCTAATATAACTCTCCTGGCAAACAATAGCATTCAGCTAGAAGGAACCCCCCCGCCCCCCTCTCCCACCCACCAGGGGGCGGCCCTTCTCTTCAAGCTAACTCCAAACCAACATCAAAACAATTCTAAAACAAGGGTGGAAGAGAAGGGAGAGGATGTGGTCTCACGGCTAGACTGGAGCTGGGAAACCAAGGTTCGAGTCTCGGGGTAGACTCCACATCCTTTGCTATGGGATCTTTAAGGTCCTACGCAAAACCTTGGACTCGCTTCCTGCAAACAGCAGGAAAACCTTAATCCATACTCTGGTGACGCCCCACCTTGACTATAGTAACGCCCTGTACTTAGGTCTGAGTAGCAAAGGTTTGCATAGGCTACAGTGTGTTCAAAACGCGGCAGCGAGACTAGCTCTCAATCTCCCAGGAAGATCATCTGGGAAACAAGCTCTAGCCCAACTTCACTGTCTCCCTATACGGGAACGTATTATCTTCAAAAGCATGTGTATGAATCACCGCATTGCTTATGAGAGAGGGCCCGCCTATCTGCAAACGCTACTCACCAAATATCATCCCAATCGTTCTTTACGATCTCAGGGCCGTATGCTCCTTCAGGTACCCAGAATCCAACGGGTACGGATGGGGGGCCGGTCTTTTAGATATTTGGCTAGTAAACAATGGAATGACCTCCCCATTGAGCTCCGGAAGGAGCCATCAGAAGCAAGATTCAGGCATAGCTTGAAAACCCACCTCTTTCCCAAATCCTGATTTTCTTCTGCTCTCTTCCTAGTATTCTTCTTCTCTTTGGGGTTCAGTGCTGGTGATCAGTTTTAAAGCGCGGGGACACACTGTTTTCTAGTGTAACCAGGCGCTATATAAAAGGCGTTTATTATTATTATTATTATTATTATTATTATTATTATTATTATGGGCAAATCACTTAATCTCCCATGCCTACCAAAACAAATGAATGTCTCCTTCTGTAATGTAACTGGTGCTCATGTAAAGCTCTCCAATACTTTCGGGTCAAATTCTCGCTATATAAATCAGCAAAAAAATAAAAGAGTGGAGACAAAGGCGATTGGCCAGAGGCCGAATGGACGTATAAACTTGTTTCATGCTCATAGGGCCTTTCTTTCTGTGGGTGTGTGAGGTCTAAAATACTTATTCTCTACAATTGGAGTCTTTTTACCTCGGGAAAATGTAAAGGAGAAGCCTAAAGTAGCCCCAAAATGAGTTCCCTTACCTAAGACTTGATAAAAGTATGGCCATGTACGTTCAGCCCCCCTGTGCTGACTAAGGCCCTCCCTTCATTACCGATTGGGTGTTGGTGGCATGTTTCTTGCTCACAAGGGCCTGGAAAGTGCTTTTTTGGTTGGCGCTCCTGCTTTTTAGGTCTCCTGGTGTTTACAGCGCGAAAATAAGCAGGTGTTGTGCTAATTTCTACAACACAAAAACAGTGCTACCCTGTGGCAGACAGCCATAAGACCCAGTGATGCCAAGCACCGGAAACAACCAGCTCAAGTTATGCCCTGCAATGCTGGTATAAAGGTCAGTTTAAAGTGAATGGGTGGGAAGATGGGCATGTGGGCAAGTAGTGCTTATTATTAGTATCATCCCAAATGTGAGGAGTCATGGCAGAAGGAGTGCTTTAAATACATATTGGGGGTGACTATATTTTTTTGGGCTGTTAAATTAAATCCCAAAGGAGAGGCCTGCCACAGCCCTTTCAATATGTTAATACAGTTTTCCAGATTTGCTAGCACTTGACTTTGCTAATATCCGCAGTTCAGAAGCTACAAAATAGGTGTGTCTATCCGGAAGGGCCATCCCCTATCTCCTTTGGCTTGCTTAATATTCACACCCTCTGGAGGTGTATTTTAAAAAGAAGTTCCTTAAAGTGGTAAAGAAGTGTTTGGGCCAGTAGGATGGGCAGGGCCTGGAAATGCACAAATTCTAACACAGGCAGTCTCCGACTTTTCTGTACAAACCCATCAACCCAGCTCCAATTTCCTCCAGCCCTTTAATGCTTGTTTTTTACCTGTCGCCTGCCCAAGATCCGTAAGCAGGCACACCGAACCGGCACCTCCTCACCACTTCTTGTCAGCCAATAGCAACCCCCATGCCCATCATACACAGAGAACTACACTGCTATGGCACAGCACTACCAACTGCCTGCCTTCCTGATCCTCCACTGTTACCCTGCGGTGCAGCCACAGGACACCAGCTACATTGCTCCTGTCTGCCCGGCAACACGTTGTTCCTGCCATGGAGGTTTCCCCACAGCTGGGTGCAGTTAATAAGTACAGGGACCCAAAGATATGTGGCATTGCAGAATAAGAACGGACGTGGTACAGGTAGGCTTCTTTAAATTTATTTATTAGTTTTCACTTTTATATAGCGCAAACTTTACCCGCAGGTATCAGAGCGCTTTAAATCAGCATGCTTATAACAAGCAAGACTAGCACTACATATTACTACCAACTTTGCTTTGCATAAGCAACAACTAACCATTCACAAACAATGCTTATATACCAATTGCAAGTAAATACAAAAAATTAATGCAAAGCATTGTCATTTACAATGCAAGTAACTCAAACTTTAATGCTGCGAGACCTATTGCATTGTAAATGCTTGTTGTTTATTCTGCTCCGAGATGGCAAGTCCAGTCACCAACGATAGCCAGACTACCATGGAACAAGCTCCCCTTGCTATGCGGTATCGTGACAGGATTACACAGATTCTCGGCTTGGCTCGTTTAAGAGATCTGAATACCACTTGGTTTCTTTCACTCAGACCAATCTGGTAAGATTGCATCTTACCTGTTCTACGATGCCTGCCTTGCGGAGAAGAATGCGTGTTAGACGTTTCTCTTACACTTCCATCAGCACTGCCAACGGAAGTTGGCTCTTTGCTAGGTCCGGTAACGACTCATGCATCGTGTTGCCCCCAACAGCTATCAATCCTTATGACGGCATTCGTTGAGATCTCACCCGCGATTCCAGCTAATGGTGAGGTACGAGGAATAACAAGCACACAGGTACCATCTACTGCGAACATTGCTAATGCGGATGACGCTAACGGCGATGCTTCTCATCTGTGCACAATTGATCTACTTAATGAAGTAGGTCCACTTTTACCTACTGTGGTAGACGATTTCTTTGCCAGCTTAGTAGATTTAATGTTTTCTCCCGACACAGAGAATAACTTTTGTAATTAGAACACACAGCATTCTCTAAACTCTTAATTCGTTCTTCACTTTTTCAAAACAAGACTTCTAACTTTGGAACTCTATTTTTTTTCTACGATTTGACTTTTTTCCAAAACATTGAACTTTTTGGCACAAAGTAATCTGCTTAAAGTAGAACTATTCTTAGAGAACAATAAATTATTTTTGAACACTTCCTAGAGACAATATTTGGCCTTGTCCTCAATACTATAACTGTTGATATACTATGTTATGAAATGGTCTCGACCTTTTCTTCTCTATTCAAGCGCCATTTTCATAAAATGTAATTTCATGATTCATTCAATCTGCATTACTGATATCATACTTTATGCTTAGAATGACATCATTTCCTTTAATGCGTACTGTAGAAACGCTCATTTTCGTGTGCAACCATTTCAAGTACATTTCATATATTTTGTGTGGGATTGTAAACACATGCTTTAGATATGTTTAGATGCTTATAATTTAGTAATGTTGAACATATTAAAGTGGAGTGGGTGTTGTGTAGCTTTTTAGAATCCTAGTGTAATTTTCCAGATTCATGCCCATATATAGGTTTAAATCCCCCTATCTTTATATAGGCATAGAAATCATAACCATATTTAGACTTAGCCTATGCAGTCCAAATACGGCATGGCTACAGCCACTAGTTCCGAAAATCCACAACGATTTCTTGGAAAAACTCGCCTTCAGCAGTCAAGGACTTCCCCTTGCTTGAATAATAATTTATCCAAGAAATCATGGAGTTTTCAAAGAACTGAGTCTTGGATGACGTTATTATGTCCAATCTTATGTCAATCTCGGCACCTTTAAGGTGTAAATATGCCCACACTTGCCCAGGCAAACACAGTGGTTTGGAGCAGTTCAACTATCTACTTGCCCGACGCATCACGCCGCAGCAAGTGCCGAAGGAAGCCGACCCTCCAGCAGATGCCCTGAGAGAGACGCTGTCTTTTCTTCTGCCGAGAAATCCAGCTCCAGTGTTTCCAGGCTACCCTTGCGGGTTGCTGGGAAATCGAGTCCTGAGAGAGAGATACAAGACCTCCTTCATTCTACAACCAAGGTACGGAGCTGATTAGACCCATAGGGAATTCTTGGATAGATTCTTGGCAAAGAATACTAAACTTAAGCTACACTTCACTTACTTCTTCCCTCGTACTAGACCTAGGTTGGGTACACTGGTGTAGGCGTATTTAAGAAGCCCCAGTTGAATACTTTTAGTCTTTATTTATTAATGTATGTATTCTATGTATTTTATGGCTTAGAAACCATATCATGCTTTTACGGAATTATTTTATAATACTCTTCGTACTGTACGCATTGTACTTTGCAACCAGTATTACGATTGTAGCAGTTAATTTCTTCTGCATGAGAAAGAAGACTGTTCAATAAATACCCTTTTTATTGAAAACGCCCGTCTCTCTATTCCTCTGCACCTCTGGTGAAACGAAGCATGCACGATTGACTGAGTGAAATAGCTATCTATTGTTTCCGTGACTCTAGAGATACGTTTCTTATTCTTGGGAAACAAAGTTGTCATGCTTATGCGGTTGTCAGAAATGAATACCTTCTTGTGAATTCAAGAAAGTTTCTAGTGACCTCTGAGCTAGCTGGCACTCACAATTAAGTCTAATATATTTGCTAGAGACCTAGTCGACCTCAGTCCTACGTCTAAACTACAGGATATATTATTCCAATGCACAGAGCCTATTGGGAATATAGTAACTACACTACAACCTATGCCCAGGAGATCTTTTAGACGCAGGTCCACTCCTGTGTGGGTTAGTGAATATTGTGTAAAGTGAAAGTTCTTGCTGTTGTATTTCATGCATTACTTCTTTGTCTCCTTTTCTCCCCGCTTTGTTCCCTGTTTTTCTCTCTCCCTCCTCTTCCCTTTCCCTTCTCCTTTCTTTCCCCCTATGCAAGGAGGTGTGTTGTAATCTACTGTCTTTGGTTTATTCCAGACCCACCTCCCCTCCCTGTCCCTCTCGGTAAGTCCTAGTCCCTGTTTGCCAACATTCCACAGTGCACTCCAGCAGACAGGAACCTGTGGACATGTGTAGACAAATAAAGAAGAGTTCCACGCTTACCTGCACTTTGTCTTCATTATAACATTAACCTTCCAAAGAATGGAGAGTAAAGGACAAACTCTGGGGCCATATTATCAAAACCAGCGATAAAAATTATCGCCACTTTAGCGTTTTTAGTGTTAACATGGGCTTCTATGGGAATTCTCAAGGGCATATTATCAAGCCCATTATCGCCGTTTTAGCGGCAGTTTCCTGCCGCTAAAACGGTGATAATGTTATCGCCGGTCTTGATAATATGGCTCTCCGTATTTTTTTTCATGCTCCAGTCAAGTATCTGCATAAAACAAAGCTGACGTTCAGCTGATCCGGACCTTGAAAAATACCGCCATCTAGTCGCAGCTGCAGCCGGGGAGTTACACCTCTTTGAAGCCATCTGCATTTGTAATTCAGCAAAGCTGTGCACCGGCCGACTGCCACGCACTGCGACTACAATAACGACATCTTCGGCATCGCCCTCCCAGACTTCCAGATTACACAGCATTAGAGAACATCACACAGTTCCACATTTCCTTTGATTTTCTTTAATGTTTGTTAATTGAGCTGCTTTATAATGATTGTTGGACAGGCCACATGAAGGGCTCGCTCCCTTCCCGCACGACCAGGCCCGAGCCCGGCTCCTCAAGTGTTACACGCCACCACTACCCGTTTTCCGTCCCCTCTGGGACCCCTGCCTCTGAACATCTCGACCTCATGGGCCCGATCCCCTACCGGCCCTCTCGCCCGACCTGGGCGCCATCTTGGACACAGCACCACGAGGCCGCGTGGCCTCCGATCGACCCTAACCCTGGGCCTGGCCAGGCCCCGACATCCCGGCACCACCATCCACCCAGGAGGTGAGCGGACTACTTGGCAGGTCAATGGGAGAAAGAGGTGTCGATGGCTCTCCCCCGCCAAGTGACGATCACCCCCAGCTCCCCCAGGCGCTGGCTCCACCCCCCTGCTGGGTGTCTGGACTCCCTCATCCCGGACCTCCCGACCTCCAAGTGCGAGGGTCCGGACATCAAAGGGCGCCAGACCTATAACTGGGGCAGCTCCAGAGCAGGAAGGCAGTTGTATCCTGGAGTCGAGAGACGCAGAGAAGAACTCATCCTTGACGGACTACTGGCGCTGCCGTAGCCCTGCCTTGCGAACTATCGTCCTGCCTGCTGGCGCTGCCGCAACCTTCTGAAACCTTCATCGTCGTCGGGACCTGCTGGCGTGGCCGCGGACCGTTTGTAACCACCACCTTCATCGGGACCTGCTGGCTCCGCCGCGGACCGTCGCTACCTTCAACCATCTCGGGACCTGCTGGCTCCGCCGCGGCCCGATCATCTAGAACGCCGAGCTCGAGGATTGAGAGCTATTTCACCTAACCAATTGGTAACAAGACTGTCCCGCTACCCCTTTCCCAATCCAGAGACCCGAACCGAGGGGACCCCTGAGTCCAGACCTCCTTGTACCATTTTACCGTACTTAAAGAATTGCTTATAAAGTATCGTTGAACCTTATCCTTGTGTGGTGTACGTCTGTGGGGGGGAAGTTACTTGTCTGTACGATCGCTGGAGACGGGTCTCCCCGGAGACCTCTCCCCCTATCCTCGGCCGACCCTCCCGGTCCGTCTAACATTGGTGGCCAGCGGCGCGATCCGAATCACCGCATAATCGTACAGAGAGTAGCTCACCCCACGACGAAATCACAATGACAACCAAAGAAAGCGGATCCACCGAGAAATTCCAGATGGAGAAATTGGAAGAATACAGCCATCGTGAGTTGAAACAATTCTGCATTGAACTAGGTATCGCTACCACCGGCCTAAGTACTAAAGACGATTTCAAGCACGCCCTTGAGTCCTGGGCAGAAACCGGGGCCGTCAGACCCCTGGACCAAAATGTCGCAGCAGCAGAAAAAGACACCACGGCTCCCGAGGAGCGAAGAACGGGTCTCTCGCAAGACGAGATCCAAGAACGAGAAAGAACCCGACTACATGAACTAGAAATGGCCCGGCTCAAAATGGATGGTGAACTCAAGTTAGCCGAACAGAAACTGAACCTAGAACATCTGCGGCTCCGAGAAGAACGGGAAGAGAAACAGAGACAAAGAGAGCTCGAGGAAAAGAGACTGGCATATGAACATGAGCGCAAATTAGCTGAAATAGACTTACGCAAGCAGAACAAAGAATTAGGGGTGCCCGAGCAACCTCGCACCCCAGGGGCAACAGAGAAAAAGGTACACATCCCCAAGGATGTCGTTCGAGAATATTTCCGAGAGGACGACATCCAGCAATGGTTCAAGGCCTACGAGATCGCTATGACCTCCCACCGGATCGATCGAAGCGACTGGGGAGCCGGTCTATGGGGGAGGTTCCTCAATGAGGGCCGCGATGCCCTGCTACAGCTCCCAGACCATCTGATGACCTCCTATGACCACATGAAAGCTGCCCTCCTCACCCGCTATGGGCTCACACCCGAAATGTACCGCCAGAGGTTCCGAGACTGCACCCGAATCCCGGGTACGACTTGGGTGGAATACGTGAACTATTTCAGCCGGGCCTTCGAGGGTTGGATCAAAGGAAGCAACGTCACAACTTACGAACAACTCTTCAATCTCATGGTATGGGAGCATCTATCAAACAACTGCTTCATCGAGCTCAGGCAGCACCTCGACAGCAAATTGACTGATCCACGGCAGCTCGCCGCCGAGGCTGACCGGTGGGAAATCACCCGAGTGGGCCGAAATGGGTCCTATGAACAGAACCGGAACCACCACGGTCAGCACCGTCCCCGAGGAGGAGGAGGGGGCCAAGGACGAGGAAAGGACAACGCTCCGGCCGCCCCCGCTACCAGCACCCCACCCCCGGCCAACCGGGGCAACACCCCGGCGCGGCCGGGATACAGAGCCAATGTCACGTGTCACCGATTTCAGCGAGTCGGCCACTACGCAAACGACCCAAATTGTCCACAGAGCCAGACTCCGAGACCCCGCCAGATGGCTGCCGCCGCCCTGGGGGAAGAACAAATCTCCGAGGAACATGAAGAATATGAGCAAGAACACCAAGAATGGGAGCCAGCCGCCATGGCTCTAGCATGCTTAGGGGGAAGAGACATGGTCCCGCGGGTCCCCCTACCCGCCAACACCCGGAAGTACAGTCAATGGGTGAGCATTAATGGACGCCGGGCCGAAGCCCTACGTGACACCGGGGCCAGTGTAACAGCCGTCCGCTGTCACCTGGTGACCCCAGAACAGATCCTGCCGAACATTCTCTGCCCTGTCCGTTCAGCCGACAATTCGGAGAGTCTATGTCGGATGGCTTGCGTCCCCTTCGAGTGGGGAGGAGTCTCCGGCATGTTGAAAGTGACGGTCCGAGATGACGCCCCCGTAGACTGTCTCCTGGGGAATGACCTTGAAAGCTCCCCGTGGGCCGCCGTAGAAAGGAGAGAGCACCTGGGGATGTTGGGCATCCCGGACTGGGCGTGCGTCACCACCCGGTCCATGGCCGCCCGTGCCATCCCCCGACCCGAAGAACCTGAATGGCCGGCACCTCCTCCCCTGGTCGCTCCAGTAGACGACGCCGACCGTGCCGTCCCCCCAGAACAAACTCCCGAGGGGCCCGTTCAGCCTCAGGACCTTTCCGGCCTGGATCAGTGGCATCAAGAGGGGGGGCCCACCCAGGAACAGTTTCGCCAAGAACAGAAGACCTGTCCCTCCCTCGAGGGACTCCGCCAACAAGCCCTCGCTCAGAGCGCAGGGGATACTTCCGGAACACATTGGGTCTATTGGGACAATGACCTGTTGTACAGCGAACAGAGAATCGCGGAGTTAGGGGCCAGTCGAGTACTAGTGGTGCCCCTCCGCTTTAGAGACTTCTTGCTAAACCTGGCCCACGATGTCCCCCTGGCTGGCCACCTGGGTCAGGATAAAACCTACAGTCGCCTGGTGACCCACTTTTTCTGGCCTAAGATGAGGAACGATGTACTCCAGCACTGCCGGTCTTGCCCCACGTGCCAAGCCAGTGGGAAGAGCGGCCGCAAGCTGAAAGCCCCCCTGCAACCATTTCCAGTGGTCACCACCCCGTTCGAGAGGGTGGGGATAGACATTGTGGGGCCCCTCGACCCCCGTACAGCACAAGGACATCGGTTCATCCTGGTACTGGTGGACCACGCCACCCGCTACCCTGAGGCTGTTCCCCTGCGAACTGTGACAGCCCCGGTAGTCGGCCGGGCCCTGATGGGGATCTTCTCCCGTGTGGGCTTCCCCCGAGAAGTCGTCAGTGACCGGGGCACAAACTTTATTTCAAAATACATGAAGTCCCTCTGGCAACAGTGTGGGGTCACCTACCGATTCACGACCCCCTATCACCCTCAAGGAAACGGACTCGTTGAGCGGTTCAACCGCACGCTCAAAGGGATGATTGGGGGGTTGGAAGAGCCCCTCCGTCGCCAGTGGGATGTGCTACTACCGTGCCTTCTCTTTGCCTACCGAGAAGTCCCCCAGAAGTCCCTCGGCTTCAGCCCGTTTGAACTCTTGTATGGACACCCGGTACGAGGGCCGCTCAGCCTAGTCAAAGAAGGCTGGGAAATGCCCCCTCTAAAGAACCCTCCAGATGTTTTCAAGTACCTCCTAACCCTCCGCAACCAGACCCGACGATTCAGAGAGATGGCAAAAGCAAACTTGGAGGCCAGTCAGGAGGACATGAAAAGGTGGTACGACCAAAATGCCTCCTCCATCGAATTTGAACCCGGCCAACAAGTATGGGTAATGTCCCCCACCGAACCATGCGCCCTGCAAGACAAATGGACGGGGCCCTTCAAAGTAATCGAGCGCAAGGGCCCTGTCACCTATCTCATCGATATGGAATCTTCACGGAACCCTCTCCGGGTTCTCCACGCTAATAGACTGAAACCCCATTTTGTGCGTTCAGAACTCAGCCTCCTGATGGCAACAGACAATGGTGCCGAGGAGGACTCCGAACCCCTCCCTGACCTCCTATGGACTCGGGAGAAGGACGGCTCGGTGGACGGGGTCCGACTCTCGGAGGCCCTCACCCTGGAACAACGCCAAGGATGCCGAGACCTCCTGCTGCAGTTCGCCAGCCTGTTCTCCCTCACCCCAGGGGTCACCCCCTGGTGCGTACACGACGTGGACACTGGGGACAGTCCCCCTATCCGCCACCGGGCCTACCGCGTACCAGATCGGGTACGGGCCTGCATCCAAGGGGAGGTGGCCAGGATGCTCACGCTCGGGGTCATCGAGCCCTCCGACAGCCCCTGGGCCAGCCCAGTAGTACTGGTCCCCAAAGCAGCCGCTCCCGGCGCCACACCAGAACTCCGGTTCTGCGTCGACTACCGGGGCTTGAATGCGGTCACCAGAACAGACGCACATCCCATTCCCCGGGCAGACAAACTAATCGACCGCATGGGAGCTGCCCGCTACCTCAGTATCTTCGACCTGACGGCGGGCTACTGGCAGATCGGCCTCACACCCCGGGCCCAAGAACGATCTGCATTTTCCACTCCTGATGGACACTATCACTTCAAGGTCATGCCATTCGGCATGAAGAATGCCCCAGCAACGTTTCAGCGGCTAGTTAATCAGGTCCTGGCGGGGCTTGAAGAATTCAGCGCCGCCTACCTGGACGATATTGCTGTATACAGCCACCACTGGTCCGACCACCTCCACCACCTCCGAGAGGTGCTACAGGCCCTTCAACGAGCTGGCCTCACGATCAAGGCCAGCAAATGCCAAATTGGCCAGGGGTCCGTGACCTATCTCGGACACCAGGTGGGAAGCGGTCTGGTGGCCCCTCTGCAACTCAAGATCGCTGCCATCCAGTCTTGGCAGCCCCCCATCACCCAGACCGAGGTACGCGCCTTTTTGGGACTCACAGGCTACTACCGGCAGTTCGTGAGAGACTATGGCAGTATTGTGGGGCCCCTCACGGAACTCACATCCAAAAACCAACCAAAGAAGGTCAACTGGACCCCAGACTGTCAAGCGGCCTTCGAGAAGCTGAAGGCCGCCATGTGCTCCGCCCCGGTGCTCCAGGCCCCTGACTACAGTCGGGAATTTATCGTCCAGACGGATGCCTCCGACCATGGCATTGGGGCAGTCCTTTCCCAGTTGAACACCGAAGGACTTGACCAGCCAGTGGCTTTCATCAGCAGGCGACTCCTGGCCCGAGAACAACGCTGGAGCACCATCGAGAGGGAGGCCTTCGCCGTGGTATGGGCCCTCAAAAAGCTCCGGCCCTACCTCTTCGGCACCCACTTCCGAGTACAGACCGATCATCGGCCCCTGCAGTGGCTAATGCAGATGCGGGGGGAAAACCCGAAACTACTACGTTGGTCCATCTCCCTGCAGGGGATGGACTTCACTGTGGAACATCGACCTGGGCAAGACCACACCAACGCAGATGGCCTGTCACGCTTTTTCCGCCTCGACGAGGCGAGTCCCCAAGAGGATGGGTGACTCTCCCCGCCTTCAGCTGGGGGGGACGCATGTTGGACAGGCCACATGAAGGGCTCGCTCCCTTCCCGCACGACCAGGCCCGAGCCCGGCTCCTCAAGTGTTACACGCCACCACTACCCGTTTTCCGTCCCCTCTGGGACCCCTGCCTCTGAACATCTCGACCTCATGGGCCCGATCCCCTACCGGCCCTCTCGCCCGACCTGGGCGCCATCTTGGACACAGCACCACGAGGCCGCGTGGCCTCCGATCGACCCTAACCCTGGGCCTGGCCAGGCCCCGACATCCCGGCACCACCATCCACCCAGGAGGTGAGCGGACTACTTGGCAGGTCAATGGGAGAAAGAGGTGTCGATGGCTCTCCCCCGCCAAGTGCCGATCACCCCCAGCTCCCCCAGGCGCTGGCTCCACCCCCCTGCTGGGTGTCTGGACTCCCTCATCCCGGACCTCCCGACCTCCAAGTGCGAGGGTCCGGACATCAAAGGGCGCCAGACCTATAACTGGGGCAGCTCCAGAGCAGGAAGGCAGTTGTATCCTGGAGTCGAGAGACGCAGAGAAGAACTCATCCTTGACGGACTACTGGCGCTGCCGTAGCCCTGCCTTGCGAACTATCGTCCTGCCTGCTGGCACTGCCGCAACCTTCTGAAACCTTCATCGTCGTCAGGACCTGCTGGTGTGGCCGCGGACCGTTTGTAACCACCACCTTCATCGGGACCTGCTGGCTCCGCCGCGGCCCGATCATCTAGAACGCCGAGCTCGAGGATTGAGAGCTATTTCACCTAACCAATTGGTAACAAGACTGTCCCGCTACCCCTTTCCCAATCCAGAGACCCGAACCGAGGGGACCCCTGAGTCCAGACCTCCTTGTACCATTTTACCGTACTTAAAGAATTGCTTATAAAGTATCGTTGAACCTTATCCTTGTGTGGTGTACGTCTGTGGGGGGGAAGTTACTTGTCTGTACGATCGCTGGAGACGGTTCTCCCCGGAGACCTCTCCCCCTATCCTCGGCCGACCCTCCCGGTCCGTCTAACAATGATAATTTCAGTGACTGCTATTATTGAAAGGTCTTGAAACGTGTTGACAACACAAATCCAAAGGTATTCCTATCAGTATTTCTAGGAAACTTTAAAGTATTTTGTTCAAATCACAGGATGGGCTGAAAGAAATTAGGCTTAAAGTCAATGGAGCTGCGCAAGGGGGGGGCTTTTGGAAAAATGTGCGAGTTGCTTGGCCTTTAGCAGCTCATGTTGATGTTCACAGATCAGAAGTAGCTTCCATTACAGAAAAGGTTGGTGACCCCTGTCTTATAACATTTAATGAGCGATAACTATGGATGGAGAGCTGTTAGGAAAATACTATTTACACTCAAATTGGTTGTAATTTAAAACTCTGTAATGATGAAGTAAGATTTTAAGTTACAATTCTGAAAACGCCACTTTTAGAAAGTTAGTACTGATATCAATTCTTTATTTCATTCACACCAAACAGGGTTCCTACTAAGCTCAAAGATAAAATCACAAATCTTTGTAAATTCTGTTGGTAATGAGCTTGAGTGGTACACGTCTATGATCTTAGTAGGGACCCTGTTTGGTAGTAGCCCTAGGAGGAACAAAAGTAATTATTTGGTCACAACGCAAGTTCCAAGGGAATTTTCGGTTTCTAAATAAGGTTTCATTTCAACAGAACCTGAGCTCTAAAATGTTTTGTAAAGTCTGTATGCAATGTGATATTTGTTTTGTGTAATGCCTATGTCATTTGTTTTTTATTGTAAATATTGTATCAGTAGTGTCCCTGTGTATAAAAGTTCTACAAATTGTTTTTCCAAGTTTATGAATAATATATATTTTAAAAAAGTGTCTCTTCTTTGTCAAAACCCCAAAAAAGGAAAAGCACTAATAAATGGATTTATGGCCATGACAATTGAGATGTGTGATCATGGTATGTGAATGAAATAAAGAATTGATATCACTACTGGCATTCGTGTTGTGGTTTGTTGATATAGGGGGTCTAGCCGTACTGATTATGGGCCTAACCCTACATAGTTTTGTACTTTTGGAAAGTTGTCCTTTTTTGGTCGTAACATTTGTGTCTTCTGCCTGGGTCATATGACTGTGAATGGCTCTGTATCCTCCCTTACAGTGACATAAAGGAGACTAGATGTGGGCCGGGAGGCTGGTGGCGGAGCAGTGCCCTGCCCCACTTACACTTCAAAGGAACCCGACACAAACCTATTATCATCCCAGACAGTTTGGGGCCTTGACAAGGGAAGGAGAAAAAGAGTGGGTAGAAAACTGTGTTCCCACACATACAAAGGTTGCTACCAGTTATAAATATTGGATCTCCTGTCACTCATCAGAATACTCCTGACATGCAGACATTACAGAAGAAGGACTGCCCTGATGTCTGAGAAGAAAGACTCAACCTGCTTACCTTCCTCCCAGGCTAGCCTGAGTGACTCAAGGGTCAGTTGCTTCACCTCTTGCATGAGCTACAGGGACACAACAAGCTCCAGGGGATCTGCAACGGGACCAGCCTGAGCTGTGCTGGCCTCTGCTAGAGTGAGTTCCTGATCCCCACGAGGTGCGTTTTCAGGTTTTACCCTTCACTGGCATCAGTTTGAGCTTCCTCTAAGAAGAAAAGGTGCAGTTTGGGGTCAATGCAACCAGGACCTTTTGTACCAAGACTCTACCACCTGCCAAAGCGAAGCTCCAGCGAACTTGGCACTTCCTGGTCCTGTGATAACCAGCGATGACTGGCAACGCATGTTCTACATTCCGAGCTACAGCAATGACCACCCATGGTGACCGCCACTCCCGGCCTCAATTAAAACATTAAAATGTAATATCTTCAGTTCTACTTGGATTTTTAGCATTCTGGTATAATTTTATTTATTACTATATTTTTCTAAATTGGTTTGTGAATTTTCTTGTATTGGGTTTTCAATTTACTGCGATTTGTGTGCTGCATAAATACTTTACGCATTGCCTCTAAGTTAAAAAAGACAGACTGCTTTTGTGCCAAGCTACAACAGGATTAAGCAAGGTTAATTTATTGAGTTTTGTGGTTCACCCGGACCAGGATTGTGGTTGTTTCACCTAGTGGGGCTTCCATCCCCCCTCAAGCGAAACTCCAAGTTCTTACAAGTGGGCATCTAGGAAATGAGAACCGCCACACAAATAGTACCATACATGGGCCAAGGTGCCCTCTCCCTACAGTGGTGCAGCCTCTGGCTCCCCAAGCGCTGTCACTCGTGTCCTCATACCCTGTCAACAAGACCAGTGCAGCCCACTCCAGGTCCATGGCCACATCAGGCCCTGCCGTAACATGCATGTCAGACCACTCGAGGTACCAGCACCGGCCTTCACGCACTGGCCCTCTAGTGCAACTCTGCGCGTGGCCAGTTGACTCCCAAGTGTCCTCAGCAGGATCATCATTGGCAGAACTGATTTTAATGGCCCCACAAACCTTCAGTTCCTGGCAGGAAGGGAAAGATGGGTTCATTTCCAAATTTAGATCAGGCTCCAGAAGCAAAGCCGCTCTCTCAAGAGGACATCTTAGATAAGGATTTGGATCAACTGCCAGTATTAATTTTGATTAAGACAAATGTGACCATATTTTTATCCTTTATCAGCAGCCTCAATCATACTTTTCAGTGGAGTTATTGTAGAGCCAGGGTTGAGTGAGCAGGGTGTAGGCACCGTTGATGTGAGAGTCTGCCATCATTTCTGACCTTGCTGTAGAGATTCTAGCGAAGGACGTGGCTCGCACCAAACTTTCTGCAGTTTCTTTTTGAAGAAGGCTGTGAAGAAGACAATTGTAAAGCATATTGTTTTTTTTATTTACATTGAGAGGTGATCAAGAAGTGTCTAAAATCAGGTTGCAAAGCAGGTCATCTAAGCTTGCTTGATTATACTTGTGATAAAAGTGAATTCTGTTTGGGTTCAGTATTAGGAGGGTCTTAGAAAACACAGCTTGGATTACTGAAACTGAAGCAGGCTGTCTCTGACGTCGGCTCTTTCAGGTACAAATGAGTTCCTTTGGTGAATCAGGATTCTATGGTTCAAGGATAAAATGTTCTTGAGTTCTGGTGTTTAATAGTCTGTCACATTTAGCACAAGTATGCTTTCTCAACAGTTTGCTTTAGTTGATGCTGTAGCAGATGTTCCTCTGTAGTGAAATTACTGCCGTGTGATTTGCCTTATCACCAATGACTTGTTTATTTTGTATTTATAGCTTTGTCTCCCTCAGAACATATACAGTATAGCATCTGTGATTTCTCCCTCACCTATATCAGCTGCTATTACAGTGTGATAACCGCTTATTCACACTTAGTCTGGTGTTTCTAATGTAGAAATGAAAATTATTGTCGCTTGAAAGCCTCGTCACATTCAGAACATCAATGGGGTTTTTCATCATTAAGTGTTAGCTGATGCATTGATAAATCCTCCTTCTTGGTAAATGCCTTATATTCAGAACACCCCTATGGTTTCTCAATAGTATAGTTTTGCCTATACTGTATCAACTGCGGCCCTGAGGTGAAAACCTCTGATGGGTTTTCTGATGTTGTGACAGACAAAACTTTTGTTTGAAAGCTTTTTTACATTCAGAACATTTATAGGGTTTCTCGCCAGTGTGTGTTCGGTGATGATTTGATAAAAGCTGTTTTATCATAAAAGCTTTGCCACATTCAGAGCACTTATATGGTTTCTCACCAGTGTGGGTTCTCTGATGATGTGACAAATCAGTCTTTTGACTGAAAGCTTTGTCACATTCTGTACATTTATATGGTTTCTCACCAGTGTGGGTTCTCTGATGATGTGACAAATCAGTCTTTTGACTGAAAGCCTTGTCACATTCTGTACATTTATATGGTTTCTCACCAGTATGTTTTCGCTCATGTACTGATAACTGGTGTTTTGTAATGAACGCTCTCTCACATTCAGAACATTTATGTGGCTTCTCGCCAGTATGTATTCGCTCATGCACTGATAACTCTTCCTTTTGCTTGAAAGCCCTTTCACATTCAGAACATTTATACGGCGTCTCACCAGTGTGAACGTTCTGGTGTCTTAATAACGTAGCCCTCTGACTGAAAGTCTTGCGACATTCAGAACATTTAAATGGCTTCTCCCCAGTATGTGTTCGAAGATGAACTGATAAAACCTGTTTTCTACTGAAAGCTTTACCACATTCAGAGCATTCATATGGTTTCTCACCGGTATGTGTTCGCTGATGGATTAATAAATATTCTTTTGTTTGGAATGCCCTGTCACATTCAGTACATTTATATGGGTTTGCATTTGTGTGGATTCTCTGATGGACTCGTAAACAATGCCTTCTAGCAAAACCCTTAACACATTCAGAACACTGATATGATTTTTCTCCAGTGTCATCTTTTAGGGGGACTCTTACTTCCTCCATTTTGTGGCTCAGATCTTCAGATGTTCATCTTCCATTAAATAATCCTTAGTTAATTCAATGCATTTATATTATAACTTCTGCCATTAATTCCTTATTTATCAGTATTTTGATGTTCTGTTTAATATCTCTTTAGTATGATGGTTTAGTCATAGAATACATTTTTGTGGCCTGCTTCCTTTGCACGGCAGCTTATAGACTCGCGCTCCACTTCCTGCTTGAATACTGCCATAAACATACCTATATCAGCTCTTTGGTGTGCGGTGCCATTGGCCACCAGGAAGCGATTCTTTGCATTATAAGCTGCTTTTTCATTCATGAGAAACACTTGATCTTTGGTCTTTCAAAATATCCAGTTTTAGTTTCTGTTTTTGATCTTGGTATCTCCACGATGGGGCTCTAGTTTCAGATGCCTGAGAAACGTCTCCTTCGAACCTGGATTTCATTGAAGGAGATTCTTGTTCAGTGTTTTCACATCTTTTGGCAGGGAGGACTTCTTTACAAAGATTTAATGTTCTTCTTTACTTTCTTTCTGTCAGAATGAAAAAGAAATCCGGTGTTAGTGCTGCGGGAGCAAAAAAGTAAAGGAATCTTAAACCGTAAGCTAGGACTATAGGCCTGTCTTAAGGTTCGGTGGACGGATGGACGTACACTCTTGTCACAAACCTGACAGGTATCTGGACCACCTTATATAAGTGAATTAGGATATAATGAAGTAGTAATAAGAGAGACAGGAGATCAGTCATGTTTGCGATGGAAAACCTGGCTGTCCAACTCTAAAGCAGGCCTCATGTTCTTTATGTTAATCAGAGACAATGAAAGTTCACAGTGCATTGTGAATGAGTAGAAGACACAAACCTAACACTTCTCTACAATCACATAAATTAACCAGTATAAGAAAAGATAATGTTCTAGTGGCCACCAGAAAGGGTCCATGCCTTGCACCTATACGTTTGGATGCATGCAGTCTTATGCAGAACTCTGTAATATTAAAGCACTGAAAAGAAGCACCAGGTCTGCCACTGCATTGCTCTACACACTGAACCCATGTCACACTGCACTCGATCAGACATTTTCGGCACACACCAGCCCTTTTCTGCACATCCTGGACACTACAAACATGATTTCCCCACACCAGCCATGCTCATGTATGCATTAAGGGAGGAGCGGAAGAGAACAATTAATTATCTGAGTTTTGAAGAATACAAAGGAAAGGAGCAACCCACGCACCATTGGTTCCTGGGGAGGGGAGAAGGGTGCAGAGGAGGAAAATGAATCTGAGGTAAAGGGACCTGGGTGGCAACTGATGTAGGACGGAACACTACCAATGCACGTCTCCATTGTGCAGCCACCCACTCCACTCACCCCTTTTTTTGAAAAGCAGTTGCTACCTATGTCCCATCATGGAGCACTGCAAGAGAAATATTTCAAACCCTCTCGGTGGTGAAGGGGTTGGGTGGAAGGAACCCCGAGCCTTCCTCAGGGAAGCCCCCTCTGGTCGGAGAGGTTGTGTATGCGCCCTGCAGGCTGACTCAGGACTCACAAGCATCTGCGAACTGAAAAAACGTGTGGCCCATGTACCAACACTATATTGCAAACTATTTGCGACTTGCAAAATAGGGTTTAGCGACTCGCTATTAGGTATTAGGAAGGGGCGTCGCAGGGACCACTGCCAGCCCTTAAAAAATGAAAATGAAAAATAATAATATTTTTTAAATGCATCCCGTTTTCTTTTGAGGAAAAGGGGCTGCATTTAAAACAATAAAAACTGCTTTATTTAACAGCAGTCCCAGGCATGGGTGTCTGCTGACCCCAGCAGACCACCATTCCTGGGAGTGCCAGCCATTCCCAATGGGGTCACAAATTGCGACAGCCTCATTAATATTCATGAGCCATGCAATTTGCGACCCCATTGGGAATCACAAACAGTGTCTCAGACACTGGTGTACATATCATTTTCCAACTCGCAAATTGTGATTCGCATTTTGCGAGTCGCAAAATTATATGGTCGTACATCTGCCCTTTGATCTGTTGAGTACCTCAAGAATCATCTGTCAGCCCAACGCTATACAACATCTACATGACCGCACTGGCGACCTCATCAGATATTAAGACAACATACTCTCCTACGCAGACACCCAGCTGATTCTCTGCTGATTCTTTCCCTGTCAGACAAGACCTTCTCCACAAAAAACAAGATTGCCCCATGCAGGACCACTGTACCGCATGGATGAGAACAAACTGCCTCAAGCTCAACATGGACAGAACTGAAGTAGTGATTTTCAGAAGGAAAGCATCCCCCTGGAACCCTTCCTTGTGGGCTCGGACCCCCACCCACCCCAACACCAAAGCAAGAAATCTGGGAATCATTCTAGACGACAAGCTCAACATGAAAGCCCAAGTAAACGCTGTGACCTCTGAGAAACTCAGGTCTAACACTAGTGAAGCGCAGAGCGACGGCAGTGTTCACAACACATGCAGAATTATCCCAAGCACCGCACACTCGGCTCATTCTGCGGCAGCCATGCAGGTGAGGGCTCATTGTCACTACAGCTTGTCCCTTCTGGAGGTGTTTTTTAAGCACTTCAGGGCAGATTTACGTTTCCTGGCGCATTCCAGTAAATCAGCAGGGATGCGCTAGGAAAGATGTGTGACGCAAGTTTACCCTTGCACCACAACAGATGCGTTGCATTTACAATGCGGTGCATCATGGCGCAAGGATAAACAGATGGGTGTCGCATCTGCCGGCGTAAGGTTGGTGCAGTGCTCGAGTTGCGTCGCAGGCATGACGCAACTCCAGCACTGTTTCAACCTGGCCTATCCACAACATGGTGCGTCACTCCTTACGCCTGCTTCAATCAAGCACAGGGTTTTGACGCAACATGGGCGTAAAAGCGACTCAGTGAAACCTTGTCGATTTCACAGCGTCACTTTTATGTGTTATTACGGCGACGGAACGCCCACCCTGCGCCGGATCGCTCGCATGAAACCTGACGCAGGTTTCATGTGGCGCAGGGCTTTACAATGTGACGCATCTCCCTAGATGCGTCACGTTGTAAATAAGGCGCGACATGGCGCATGGATTACGCCGCTGCTGCGCCACAAAAGTGACGTAACTGCGGCGCAAAAGTGTCGCAGGGGCTTGTAAATCTGCCCCTTCATCCATTACTACTGTTTTCTCACTTGTCCATGGCGGCCATGACTATTGAGAATAACATCAAATCTGCTACAGCTATTGGGCATCAGATTTCTGCATACTATTTTGAAAGGAAAGTGGGAATTTCTACTCTATTCGCTAAGAGATTAAAGTAACCCAAACATTCTCTGTACGGCGTTTGTACACAGTGTTTGAAAATGGGTCACTTGGTCAAAAATACCCGCGGGTGCTTCCTTTATTGCCTCTAACAGACTATTCATCATCACTCACTTCATGCTCAAAGTTGTACAGTAAAAACCAACATAAGTTCTGGCTAATCTGCAGTCAGGCCAAGCCTCAAAGTTAGAAAAACAACAACCATTGCCAATACTGCAATTCACTTAGATCAAACTCAGGTCATGAAGAACAGACTCAAACTGGTTCTTCGAAAGACTTATTCTTTTGAATCAATCCATTTATTTTAAAATAGTAATCACAAAACAGATTTTTTTCTATATTAACTTAATCTTCGTTATTCAAAAGTTACATTAAGTGTACAGGAGAGGAAGAAGAACAGGGAAAAGAATCAAACCTACAAGTGTTTGCATTCACTAATACCACTAAATTGTAGCATTCAATCACTCATGTGTCTACATTCATACTCATATATTAAATTTTTCAAGCATCAAGGGAAAGTGTTTCAGGAGAAAGGAAAAGAAAAAAGGGGGGAGGAGCAATCAAAAATAGCTTAAAATCTTTTCTACATTCACGATGATGGTCATCATCGTGTTAGGCCAATCATTTTAAGAATTCAAAATAAACTGTTTGAATATACACAGTTAATTAGATGGCGTATTATCCAAAAGTATAAATATGTTCCTCTAAATATATCATCTGAGGGGGGATTGGGTGGCGGGCGGGGTCGGACCACGGGCAGATCGCCACCGCCATGCGGGCGATGGTGATCCACCCGTGATCCTAATGGGCCCCTAAGGGTCTAACAACTTCCTCGATCCATCAGGTTTCCTCACTATAGAGTATTTTTGCAGCCTGAAAAAGGAATTCTGGTCCAAAATAAGGAACTGCCTCAGCTGACACTGGAAACCTGTTAATCGATATGTAATTCACACCCCCATATTTCACTCCGGAGTCTTTCACTCTCCAGAAGCCAAAACCTGCTCCCAACCACTTTAATCCTTGTACAAACACTGAGGCACAAACCTGAAGAGTCAAAGAACCATCTTAATAATAAAGACCTCCAACAGTTGCAGGAAACATCTGCTCCTGCAGGAAGTCTGCAACAAACAACAACGTCTCAACTGGTAATCATTAAAAAAAGGCAGCACAAAACAGTGATATAAATCACAATGGGGATGAGGAACAAAATCAAGGGAGACCACAACGGGAATGGTAAAGTGAAAGGGTTATTATTTGTAAGTAGTTATAACAGCACTACAGTACAATTAAATATACAATGAACAAAACACACAAAGTGAGCACTGGGCGTGTTTAGTGAAGGTCAGCGGCGCAGTGACACAGGGGTGAATAGGGCAGCGTGAACGGCGACAAAGGGTATATACATTGTGATTTATATCACTGTTTTGCACTCCCTTATTTGAATGATTACCAGTTGAGACATTGGGGTCTATTATGATGGCGGGCGGACTTTCCCCGCCCGCCATCGCCCTGGGAAATGTGACCGCCCGCTATGTGTGCGGCGGTCCCACATGTACAATTAGGATGCGCCTGCCACACTATTAGGCCCCTTTTCCGCCGGGTCACCTGTGGGACCAGCGGAAAACCGGCGGACGTTCTTTCCATCTGCTGGGGTCCCCCCCGCCATAATAATATGGCGGGGGAAATGGCATGCGGGCAGAGGAGAATGTCGGGTGGATCGCCACCGCCAGGCGGGCGGAGGCAAACCGCCCATCATTCTAATAGACCCCATTGTTGTATATTGCATACTTTACCCGATCTCACCTGGGTTAACGGGTCCCACTTCTGTTATTGTTTCTTTGTCCTAGAGGAAGTCTGGCATGATACTAACTCACCAACTGTGAACCCGCAATGCCATAATAGAACATAAGATGGTATTTCTGCAATCACCCAGGGACCAGTGGGAGAGCTGTACAGAGGGTATATATGACAAAGAGTGGCAGAGGGCCCAAGGGCCCGAGGGGGCTCTCCAAAGGCCAGTTTTAAGTTAATCCAAATAAACATTTTATACAAGGCCTACCTTGCGCCAAATAAACATAATAAGGTTTACCCTGGAGTGACATCAAACCACCCCGGAGCAGCACTCGACCACAGACTGCACACACTTGTGGGACACCCCCGCGCCGCACGGCCACCAGCTGCTGCGTGTGCCCCTTAGCCTTGTCCCTGCCTCGCTGCCTGCCTCGCTGCCGGCTGACTCTGTTGTCGTTTGTTTTGTTTTTGTTTTGTTCGCCATTTGTGCTTGTTAAATTGTATTTCTTGCCCGTGTTAGCGTTTTTTTTAATTTCCATTAGTGCCTGTATTTTTCAGCTTGTGTCCTTCCTGTTTGCCCGCCTACCTCGCCGCCCTCCGTCTTCCCTCCCCGCTCCCCGCTTCCCGCCACCACCGCAGACCCCGCCCCTTTTTTCTTTCTGTTCCCTCCCCGCTCCCGCCTCCCAGCTGCTCCGCCCACCCGCGCACTTGGCCTTTATATGGCGACCGTGCGACACAGGTGAGTGTGACCCCACTTGTGGGACACCCCCGCGCCGCACGGCCACCAGCTGCTGCGTGTGCCCCTTAGCCTTGTCCCTGCCTCGCTGCCTGCCTCGCTGCCGGCTGACTCTGTTGTCGTTTGTTTTGTTTTTGTTTTGTTCGCCATTTGTGCTTGTTAAATTGTATTTCTTGCCCGTGTTAGCGTTTTTTTTTATTTCCATTAGTGCCTGTATTTTTCAGCTTGTGTCCTTCCTGTTTGCCCGCCTACCTCGCCGCCCTCCGTCTTCCCTCCCCGCTCCCCGCCACCACCGCAGACCCCGCCCCTTTTTTCCTTCTGTTCCCTCCCCGCTCCCGCCTCCCAGCTCCTCCGCCCACCCGCGCACTTGGCCTTTATATGGCGACCGTGCGACACAGGTGAGTGTGACCCACTTGTGGGACACCCCCGTGCCGCACGGCCACCAGCTGCTGCGTGTGCCCCTTAGCCTTGTCCCTGCCTCGCTGCCGGCTGACTCTGTTGTCGTTTGTTTTGTTTTTGTTTTGTTCGCCATTTGTGCTTGTTAAATTGTATTTCTTGCCCGTGTTAGCGTTTTTTTTTATTTCCATTAGTGCCTGTATTTTTCAGCTTGTGTCCTTCCTGTTTGCCCGCCTACCTCGCCGCCCTCCGTCTTCCCTCCCCGCTCCCCGCTTCCCGCCACCACCGCAGACCCCGCCCCTTTTTTCCTTCTGTTCCCTCCCCGCTCCCGCCTCCCAGCTGCTCCGCCCACCCGCGCACTTGGCCTTTATATGGCGACCGTGCGACACAGGTGAGTGTGACCCACTTGTGGGACACCCCCGCGCCGCACGGCCACCAGCTGCTGCGTGTGCCCCTTAGCCTTGTCCCTGCCTCGCTGCCTGCCTCGCTGCCGGCTGACTCTGTTGTCGTTTGTTTTGTTTTTGTTTTGTTCGCCATTTGTGCTTGTTTAATTGTATTTCTTGCCCGTTTTAGCGTTTTTTTTGATTTACATTAGTGCCTGTATTTTTCAGCTTGTGTCCTTCCTGTTTGCCCGCCTACCTCGCCGCCCTCCGTCTTCCCTCCCCGCTCCCCGCTTCCCGCCACCACCACAGACCCCGCCCCTTTTTTCCTTCTGTTCCCTCCCCGCTCCCGCCTCCCAGCTGCTCCGCCCACCCGCGCACTTGGCCTTTATATGGCGACCGTGCGACACAGGTGAGTGTGACCCACTTGTGGGACACCCCCGCGCCGCACGGCCACCAGCTGCTGCGTGTGCCCCTTAGCCTTGTCCCTGCCTCGCTGCCTGCCTCGCTGCCGGCTGACTCTGTTGTCGTTTGTTTTGTTTTTGTTTTGTTCGCCATTTGTGCTTGTTAAATTGTATTTCTTGCCCGTGTTAGCGTTTTTTTTTATTTCCATTAGTGCCTGTATTTTTCAGCTTGTGTCCTTCCTGTTTGCCCGCCTGCCTCGCCGCCCTCCGTCTTCCCTCCCCGCTTCCCGCCACCACCGCAGACCCCGCCCCTTTTTTCCTTCTGTTCCCTCCCCGCTCCCGCCTCCCAGCTGCTCCGCCCACCCGCGCACTTCGCCTTTATATGGCGACCGTGCGAACGCGCAGCGGTCACGCGCAGCGGGCGCGCCGATTGTGCGCCGAAGGCGCGCCAAAGGTAAGCCCGTCTGCGCCCGTCCGCGACCGGATCGCGCCCAGCGCCAGGACCCCTGGCCCCCGAAGACCCCGACCGACCCGCCTGACGTACTCCGCCGCCACCCTCATCGCTCTCAACTCCGGCCGACTCCAAGAATGCCATCAAGCCACACCACAACGCACCCACGGACCTTTCAGCTGCCACGCCTGCAAATTCACCTGCATCCGGACCTGCCTCACACCAGCACCCGCCAAGTCGAACACCAGCAGCACCCACCTCAAGTGCATCCTGCTCAACACCTGCTCCGTCCACAGACACGCCATCGAACTCTGGAACCTCCTAGACGCCACAGCCCCTGACGTTGCCTTCCTCACGGAGACCTGGATGAACGCCTCTTCAGCTCCCGACATCGCCATCGCTATCCCAGAGGGCTACAAGATCGTCCGGAGGGACCGCAACGCCAACCAGATGGGAGGAGGCATCGCCATCATCCACAAGAACACCATCCGTCTCACGACCAGCACCGACAACACCCTGACCACCGCCGAACACCTGCATTTCCAGATCCACACCAACCCGAACACCACCCTCAGAGGCACCCTGATCTACCGACCCCCTGGACCACGCACACAATTCAGCGAGGACATCGCCGACTTCGTCAGCCCGCTTGCCCTCCCCTCCTCTGACTACATCCTCCTGGGGGACCTCAACTTCCACCTGGAGAACAACAACGACCGCAACACCACCACCCTGCTGGACAACCTCGCCAACCTGGGACTCAAGCAACTGGTGTCCACCCCCACCCACCTCGCCGGACACACACTCGACGCAGTCTTCTCTTCCAGCACAGACATCGACTTCAGCCACGCCACAGAGCTTCAATGGACGGACCACAGCTGCGTCCACTTCACCTTCAAGAGAACGACGACCCACCACCACCAGCAACAGGCCACCCGCAGAAGCTGGAACAAGACCACAGCAGACCAGCTCGCCACCTCCCTGAGCCAGCACCCTCCTGCCAGCTCAGCGGACCCCAGCCAGGCCGCCGACAACCTCACGAAGTGGATCAGCATCTGCGCGGACGAGCTCGCCCCGCTGAGGACCCCGCCCAGCAGACCCGGCAGCAAGAAAGCCCCGTGGTTCACCGACGAACTCAAGAGCTCCAAGAAGAACTGCCGAGCCCTCGAGAAAGTCTGGAGAAGGGAACCTACACCGGACAACAGGACCTCCTTCAAGCTTGCCACCCGGAAGCACCACCAGCTGATCCGCGCCGCCAAGAAAACAGCATTCAAGGAACGGTTGGACAACAACGCACACAACTGCAAGGAACTCTTCAACATCGTGAAAGAGCTTTCCAACCCCAGCGCAGGAAACAACGACATCACCCCATCGCAAGACCTCTGCAACTCCCTCGCTTCATACTTCCACAACAAGATCGCGGACATACACAACAGCTTCAACAACCAACCAACGCACACCATGACCGAACAATCACCCCCCACCACCACCCTCCACGCCTGGACCCCGATCAGCACCGAAGACACCATCCGCACGATGAACTCCATCCACTCCGGATCACCGACCAACCCCTGCCCTCACCACGTCTTCAACAAGGCCGACGCTATCATCGCACCCCACCTGCGAGACATCATCAACACATCCTTCGACACCGCCACCTTCCCTGAGAGCTGGAAACACGCCGAACTCAGCGCTCTACTCAAGAAACCAACAGCGGACCCCACCGAACTCAAGAACTACCGCCCCATCTCGCTCCTCCCGTTTCCAGCCAAAGTCATCGAGAAGACCGTCAACAAGCAGATGGCCGCCTTCCTCGAGGCGAACGGATCCCTCGACCCCTCACAGTCCGGCTTCCGAGCCAATCACAGCACCGAGACCGCCCTCATCGCCGCCACCGATGACATCCGAGCCCTGATGGACAATGGAGAAACAGCGGCCCTCATCCTCCTAGACCTCTCCGCGGCATTCGACACGGTCTGCCACCGCACCCTAGTACAGCGCCTCAGCAACATCGGAATCCAGGACAAGGCGCTGGAATGGATCATCTCCTTCCTCGACGGAGGAACACAGAGAGTCCGCCTACCACCGTACAAGTCAGAGGCCTCCGAAGTCATCTGCGGCGTCCCTCAAGGATCATCTCTGAGCCCCACCCTCTTCAACGTCTACATGAGCCCCCTCGCGGCCATCGTACGCAAACACAACCTCAGCATAATCTCCTACGCCGACGGCACCCAGCTGATCCTCTCCCTGACCAACGACCCGCCTCCGCCAGAGCCAACCTGCACGAAGGGATGAAAGAGGTAGCCGAGTGGATGACGACCAGCCGCCTGAAACTGAACTCTGACAAGACGGAGGTCCTCATCCTGGGCTCTTCCCCCTCCGCCTGGGACGACTCCTTGTGGCCTCCCGCCCTGGGCACCGCACCCAAACCGACAGACCATGCACGCAACCTGGGCTTCATCCTGGACTCCTCCCTCTCCATGACCAGGCAAGTCAACAACGTCTCCTCGGCGTGCTTCAACATCCTACGCATGCTACGGAAGATCTTTTGGTGGATCCCCACCGAGACCAGGAAGACCGTCACCCAGGCCCTCGTCACCAGCCGACTGGACTACGGCAACTCCCTCTACGCCGGTACCACCGCCAAGCTCCAGAAGAGACTCCAGCGGATCCAGAACGCCTCAGCCAGACTCATCCTCGACATCCCACGAACCAGCCACATCACCGGACATCTGAGAGACCTTCACTGGCTCCCCGTCAACAAAAGAATCACCTTCCGCCTCCTCACCCACGCACACAAAGCCCTACACGACCAAGGCCCGAGCTACCTCAACAGCCGGATCAACTTCTACGCTCCCAAACGCCACCTCCGATCAGCCAACCACACCCTCGCCGCCGTCCCCCGCATCCGAAGAGCGACTACAGGAGGAAGGTCCTTCTCCTACCTGGCCGCCAAGACCTGGAACTCCCTCCCTCCCGACCTGCGCCTGACCCAAGACCACCTCTCCTTCAGGAAGAAGCTGAAGACCTGGCTGTTCGAGCAGTAGCGCCCCCCCCCCCCCCCCCCAGCGCCTTGAGACCCTACGGGTATGTAGCGCGCTCTATAAGTGTCACTGATTGATTGATTGACACATGTGTTATGGGATTGCTTAGAATTTACCGTGGCCAAACGGGCTAGGACCATGAGATGGAAATCCTCTGAATTCTCTTTTTTTTAGTTCATGGCGAAAATACTTTGAACATTGGTCTGAAGCTGCAAATAATGGGCTCTGCTGTGAATAAAAGCAGGGATTGCATACACATCCCATTGCTGGGCAATGGAACAAACTCCTACAGACTGTCGAAGAATACAGTAAGGATGCTGATGTACCGGGAGGTAGGGTGTTAAAATATCGATTACAAAAATATAGCTGACATAAATATCGTTGTAAAAATATCGTTTACAAAAATATCAACACCCTATACTTAAACAGATGAGTACATAAATATCGACTCCAAAATATCGTTGTAATTAATATAGATGTAAAAAATATCGACTTTTTAAAATAATTAAAATTACATTAAATAATAAATAAATATAAGTACTATTAACAAAATACATTACATTACTTTTATTTTTTAACTATTTCAAAAAAAATTACTACACTTTTTAATTATAAACTTAATAAATGTGGACATATAAATTGATTTTACACATTACTTTATATAACAACAATAATACATACATATAATTAAAATACCCCTTTACCCAAAAACCCAAAACTGACCCTGAACCCTAAAAATACCCCTTTACCCAAAAACATTTTCACTAAAAAAATCCTGTACACACACCTAAAATTAATTAAAAAATTAACATAATTAATTACATAATTTTTATTCAATTAACTAATTGAAATTAATTAACTATTATTTATTACACTATTTATATTCATTTAAAACATTAATTAATCTATTATTTCATTATATTTAAATACCCCTTTACCCAAAAACTGAAAACTGACCCTGAACCCAATAAATACCCCTTTACCCAAGAACTGAAAACTGACCCTGAACCCTAAAAATACCCCTTTACCCAAAAACTGAAAACTGACCCTGAACCCTAAAAATACCCCTTTACCCAAAAACTGAAAACTGACCCTGAACCCTAAAAATACCCCTTTACCCAAAAACTGAAAACTGACCTTGAACCCTAAAAATACCCCTTTACCCAAAAACTGAAAACTGACCCTGAACCCTAAAAATACCCCTTTACCCAAAAACTGAAAACTGACCCTGAACCCTAAAAATACCCCTTTACCCAAAAACATTTTCACTAAAAAAATCCTGTACACACACCTAAAATTAATTAAAAAATTAACATAATTAATTACATAATTATTATTCAATTAACTAATTGAAATTAACTATTGTTTATTACACTATTTATATTCATTTAAAACATTAATTAATGTATTATTTCATTATATTTAAATTACTTCCCACCCTACTCCCCTATAAACCCACAACCCGCTACGGAACTATTAATACTAAATTCAACTGAAAATACATTATTAAATAATAATATACTACTAAAAATACTACTTTGACTACAAATATTAATTAAAAACACTACATTACTTATAATTATTTAAAAAACGATATTATTGTAAACTATGTTTTTGTAAACGATATTTATTACAACTATATTAATGTTAACGATATTACTTACCTGTCTGTCGATATTCTGGTCAGACGATATTTTTGTCATCGATATTTCTTCCTGTAGATATTTTTGCAGCGATATTTAGGTTAGTCGATATTTTTACGACGATATTCCTGCTCTGTACCGTACCGGGAAACATCGTTTACAACGCGGGGATTACATCGCGATGTCATTACATTGTGGTTTTTAAAATGCAAGTCATTACTAAATTATACTACTCCTAAGTTCAGCGCCCTCCAACGCAAGTCGTTGTAACGACTTGCGTTGTAAAAACCGCGATGTAATGTACCATGATGTAAATGTATGTGTTGTAACGTCATACATCCTGATGGACCGCCAAGAACCACTACCCCAATTAAATTACCCTGTGTATATTTGCAATGTAAAGATCTCGCACAGCATGCAGATTTATAAAGCTTGCGATTACCCAAGGGTGTCCTGGCGATAACTGAACCTGAGCGCGCTGAAAAGGGCGCATTTAGGTTTTAAAATGCCTGGTCTTAATCTTGTTCCTTAACGCAGGCAGTGATGGAATTGCTCTGATTCGGGCCAGAAGGCTATTCCATAGTTTAGTTGTGCTAAATATGACACTCCTACCTTCCCAGTTAACCTTCTTTATTCTGGGGATCACCAGAGTGTTGGAGCTCTCGGAACGTCGAGGTCTCTCAGGGATGTAACATCGGAGGCATGCCTTAGAAATTCTGGACCCCTATGGTAAAGTCCTTTGTGCACAAGGCAGAGGGCTTTGAATTTTACCCGGCTGCGGATCAGAAGCCAATGTAGTTTCCAGAACCCGGAGGAGATGGAATGGAATTTCAGGAGATTCAGAATCATTCTGGCTGCGGTATTCTGCACTGTCCGATGTTTACTGGCATGCTTTTCTTGCAGATTCATATAGCGACTGTTACAATAGTCCAGTTTTGAGAGGACAAAGGCAGTCGTCAAGTTTTTCCTAGAATTGTCAGAGATTTAAGATAAGATTTTTCTGATCATTCTGAGGTTGATAGGATGAGGATACGACCGATGAAACTTGGACTCCGAGATTGAGTTTGTCATCAATAACACCCCCAAGTTTCTGGCTTTTGAGACAGGGATTGTGGGTGAGCTCAGCAAATCTGCCCGCCAGGTTGAGGACCAGGAAGGGGGGAGGTTCATCAATAAAATCACCTTGGTTTTCCCCGAGTTGAGGTTTAAGCAGTGCCTGCTCATCCAGAGGCGGACTGCTTTGATTCAGTCTTGACATTTTTGAGGTCCAGACGGATCACCGTTGAAGGCCGTGACTACCAATTGGGTGTCATCAGCATAAGAGGAGAGATGCAGATTGAAGGCTTGGATAAGTAGAGCCAGATTAGATACATATACATTAAAGAGAGTTGGGCTTAGCGAGGGTCCCTGTGGACCCCACATGGCAGAGAGAAGAGTGACGCCTCAAATTTGCCTAGAGCTAGGGTTTGTCTCCTATCAGAAAGAAAGGAGGAGAGCAAGCAAAGGGTTGTATCCTTGATCCAGATCTCAGCTAAGTGCTGAATCAAGGTCTTGTGTTCCACTGTATCGAACACAGCTGATAGGTCAAGGAGAATAAGGGCCATGGACCCCCCTCTGCATTGTGCCATCCTTACCTCTTCGGTTGCTTTGACCAGGGTTTCTGTACTGTGTCCGGGTCTGAACCCGAACTGCATCGGGTCAAGGATATGATTATCCCTGATACATTTGGATGGTTTTATATTAATAACACGTTTAGAGGTGAGGGGGAGACAAGATATAGGACGATAGTTATTGGGGTCAGTACAGATAAGATTCGGCTTTATTAGAGGGAGGATGGAGGCGTGTTTCCAAACCGAAGGAAGCACACCGGTTCACAACATTATATTGAAGATGTCGGACAAATTAGTAGCGATTATCTCTGGTGCTAGTTTGAGTATCTTGGGGGGGCATGGGTCATAAGAGGGACCTGATTTGGCGCCCATAAGTAGAGCGGCAACTTGACCTAGGGAGGTGGCCGTGAATTCAGAGAAAGGGTGATAGTCGTCCATTAACTGGGATGTCAGCTCCCTGACAGGCGTCTCACTAGGATTATCAAATGTATTAAAGATAAGACTAACCTGCCCTTTAAAAGTGAGAGCTCGGGTGTCGCAGAACTGTTGACTATGATTTGTGTCATTGTTCTTAGGGGTTGATGTAACTTTGCTCACCACCGGACGGAGCTCCTTGCTCGAGTTAGATGCCTTCTCAATCGGCAGTGTATTGTAAATACTCTTCTCGTTGATGAGAACGTGTTCACACTGTGCTGGGGCCAATTTCTATGAGTTTCTTTCTTGTGTGTCGCAGTTTCATCTGACCCCTTTCTTTCCTTCTACAGGTTTGCTTTTCTTGCCTGAGGGCTTCCGTAAACCAAGGGGCTGAGGGTAATTTCTGTTGGAATATGTGGGCTTCGGAGGAACAAGGTCGCGGAGAGAGTCGTTGAGCCAATCTGAATAATAATTAGATGCTAATTCTGCATCAAACTGAAGTATGAGTTGATTATGACTCAATGTTAAAATCTCAGAGTTTAGTTTATTCCAAGCTCTGCTTATAATGGATTCAGCTGGTTTAAGTTGTTGGCGCGGTCTACTTGGACTTTTATTGTCAAAAGTAATGACAAGTTGATCTGACCTTACAAGTGGGACAACTTATGATTTTTAGGTCTCGCCTAAGCCATTGCATTAGCAATGCTTGCCGAGATATTAAGTAGGGGCTTTAAAAAATGCTCCCACAGTCTTTTCTAGGCAGATTGTGTACAGGGCATGTGTGCGGGCGTGTTCACATCGCACATCATTTGTCAGCCTGTGAGCCTTCTTCCGCACTCATGCTGGTTTACTCTTCAAAGGAATCCGCTTCCCCGCCCCCCTCCGCGCAATGCCAGAGCTCCTTCAAAGAACATCAAACACCAAAGTACATATGTCACTTTCGCCCGCAAAACTTTAGCAGTGCTCTTTTGATGTTCTCGTTCAAATAACATCAAACATCAAAGAACGTTGTCGTGTTAATGCTTTGCTGTGCCCGTTTGACTTACAATGTGCTTTCTCTTTCCACAAACTCAATGTTTGTGTACTTTTATTTTGAGATGCTTTTAGTATCAATGTCACACAAACATCCCCACACACACACATACAACCCCCCACACACACACAACCACAAACACACACAACCCCACACACACACACACAACCCCACCCACAACCACACAACCCCACAACCCCACACACACAATCCAATCAATCAAGAAATTTGTATAGCGCGCTACTCACCCAGAGGGTCTCAAGGCGCTGGGGGGGTGGTGGGGAGGGGGGGTCCGCTACTGCTCGAACAGCCAGGTCTACAGTTGCTGCCTGAAGGAGAGGTGGCCTTGGGTGAGGCGGAGGTAGATGGGGAGGGAATTCCAGGTCTTGGCTGCCAGGTAGGAGAAGGATCTTCCTCCCATGGTGGTTTTTCGGATGCGTGGGACGGCGGGCAAGGGCGTGGTTGGTCGATCGTGGTTGGCGGGTGGGAGTGTAGAAGGTCATGCGGTTGTTGAGGTACCTGGGGCCCAGGTCGTGGAGGGCTTTGTGTGCGTGGGTGAGAAGGCTAAAGGTGATTCTTTTGCTGATGGGGAGCCAATGCAGGTCTCTCAGGTGTCTGGAGATGTGGCTGTGCCGGGGAATGTCCAGGATGAGTCGTGTGGAGGCGTTCTGAATGCGTTGGAGTCTTTTCTGCAGTTTGGCTGTGGTTCCGGTGTAGAGGGTGTTTCCGTTGTCTAGTCGGCTGGTGACAAGAGCCTGGGTGACCGTCTTCCTGGTTTTGGTGGGGATCCATCTCAAGATCTTTCGGAGCATGCGTAGGATGTTGAAGCATGAAGATGAGACGGCGTTGACCTGTCTGGTCATCGACAGGGAGGAGTCCAGGATGAAGCCCAGGTTGCATGCGTGGTCCGTTGGTTTGGGTGCACAGCCTAGGACCGGGGGCCACCAGGAGTCGTCCCAAGCAGATGGTGTTAATTCAAGGATGAGGACTTCCGTCTTGTCTGAGTTCAGTTTCAGGCGGCTGTTCTTCATCCACTCGGCTACTTCTTTCATCCCTTCGTGTAGGTTAGTTCTGGCGGTGGCGGGGTCGTTGGTGAGGGAGAGGATCAGCTGGGTGTCGTCGGCGTAGGAGATGATGTTGAGGCTGTGTTGGCATGCGATGGCTGCGAGGGAGCACATGTACACTTTGAAGAGGGTGGGGCTGAGTGATGAACCTTGAGGAACGCCGCAGATGACTTCGGTGGCCTCAGATCTGAACGGGGGGAGGCGGACTCTCTGGGTTCTTCCGGCGAGGAACGAGATGATGCACTCCAGTGCCTTCTCTTGGATTTCAACGTTGCTGAGGCGTTGAACTAGGGTGCGGTGGCATGCAGTATCGAACGCTGCAGAGAGGTCCAGGAGGATGAGGGCCGCTGTTTCCCCGTTGTCGAGCAGGGTTAGGATGTCGTCAGTGGCTGCGATGAGGGCGGTCTCGGTGGTGTGATTGGCTCGGAAGCCGGACTGTGAGTAGTCGAGGGATCCGTTCGTCTCGAGGAAGGCGGCCAGCTGTCTGTTGACGGTCTTCTCGATGACTTTGGCGGGAAACGGGAGCAGCGAGATGGGGCGGTAGTTCTTGAGGTCGGTGGGGTCTGCCGATGGTTTCTTCAGGAGGGCGCTGAGTTTGGCGTGCTTCCAGCTCTCCGGGAAGGTGGCGGTGTTGAAGGAGCAGTTGATGATGTCCCGGAGTTGGGGTGCGATGACGGAGTCTGCCTTGTTGAAGACGTGGTGAGGGCAGGGGTCGGTTGGTGATCCAGAGTGGATGGTGTTCATCGTCCGGATGGTGTCTTCGGTGTTGACTGGGGTCCAGTCGCGGAGGGTGGTGGTGGGGAGCGTTGGTTCTGTGGTTGGGTGCGTGGTCTGTTCGCCGAAGCTTTTGTGTATGTCTGCGATCTTGTTGTGAAAGAACGTGGCCAGTGAGTCGCAGAGGTCTTGTGAGGGAGTGATGTTGTTGTTTCCGGCGCTGGGGTTGGAGAGCTCTTTGACGATGCTGAAGAGCTCCTTGCTGTCATGTGCGTTGTTGTCTAAGCGTTCCTTGAATGCCGTCTTCTTGGTGGTGTGGATCACACACAACCCCCCCACACACAACCACAACTCCACCCACACACAACCCCATACCACACAACCCCCCCATACACACACCACACTACCCCACACACAAACAACCACAACCCGACACACACACCACCCCCCACACACAACCCCACAACGCCCCCACACACACAACCTCCACACACACAACCCCACACACACAACCCTCCACACACACAAACCCACAACTACACAACCCCACACACACAACCCCACACATGCACAAAACAAAACATAGCATAGCAAACCACAACATAGCATAGCATAAAAAAACACAACAAAACATAGCACAGCATAAGAAAACAAAGCATAGCATGGCATATCATAACAAAACACAACAAAACATATCAAGTCAAGTCAAGTCAAAATGGCTTTATTTCGATAAAATTTATCATAAAAGCTTCATTTAAAATACACAAGCTCATTTAAAAAACAACAAGGTAAACAAAAAAGCAAGAAATTTTGTATGATAACAATTAAAAAAGTTTCAGGATTCATTAAAAATGAGCATTTCATAAATTAGTTTAAAAAAGAATTAAACAATTGATTTAAGCCTTTTAGCTCTGATGGACCAAGCCCATGATAGAAACTTGGCGGGAATACAAGCATACAGAGTACAACTATCAGACATAAGTATGCGTATTGCCTCCGCATGGCGCCTAGTGCCTAACTGACGGCATAGATGTTTAAGCCATTTCTTCCTTAGTAAGGTATACTCTCCGCATTCAAACAGAAAATGTGCCACTGTCTCTGGTCTGTCTATGCACACTGGGCAAAACTCTGTAGTTTGTGCAGGCGGTTTCCACCACGATGAAAAAGCATCCAAAGGGAGAGTTCCTGCTCTAAATTTGAAATAAAGGGCCCTATCAAAAGGTTTCTCAATAATGTCTAAATAGAGTTCCCGTATTGGTAGGTCCTTGAATTTCAGGAAATCCTCCGTGAGTCTGCCCAAGGAATCGTTAGTATTCCTTTTTGACGCAATCCAATTCCAGTACAGGGTCTTGAGGGTTGCCTTTGGGGGAGAGGATCTGTTTGACCATGCTTCATTTAAGCCCAAGTTGGATAGCAAAGTTTTCATGTCTCTCAACCATTTAATTTTGTGCCACCCTGGTAGTGACATAATTTCTGAAAGGCCTTGCGCATATTTGCCAAGTTCCTGAACTCGCCACAGGCGTGCCCATAGCAAGAGTGGCCGAAGTTTTGCTAGGTCATCAATAGGGCGACATCCTAGATCCAGCATTAGTGGGACCATGGGAGTGCCTTGCGGGAGAGACATAATTGCTCTGCAAAATTTCCTCTCGGATCTTGGCAATTCGTTGGTAATAGATGAGCCCCATAACTCCGCCCCATAAAGAGCAGAACTAACCCCTTTGGCTGTATAGATTTCAAGAACAGCAGCTATGGGTCTGGTACCACAAGAGCGTTGTTCTTTCAGGAGGGCTCCTGTTAGTCGTTTATGGGTTAACAACATTTTATCGAGATGAGGGGCCCATTGCATTTTGTGGGACAGACGAATACCTAGATAGTCAAATACTTCTACTCTCCCCAAAGGTTCTCCATTCAAAGTAGGGGGGCGTACTGTTTTTTTTGGGGGGTTCAACACAAGGTATTTCGTCTTTTCAGTATTGATAACCAGACCCCGATCAGAGCAGAAGGACTGGAAATTATTCAGAAGCCTTTGGAGGCCTATCGGGGTTTTCGATATCAGAAGCGTATCGTCCGCAAAGAGAAGGGTAGGTGTACGCTCTCCAGCCAGGGATGGTTCATCTGAAGGATGTTTCCGAAGGTGCACGACCACCCCATTGATGTAAAGGGAGAAGAGGGTGGGAGCTAACACACATCCCTGGCGGACCCCTCTCTCGACCGGCATACTCCTAGTTTTTTCACCTTCTAAGCCCCACCTTATCTGGGCAAAACTATTTTCGTGAAGCCTGATAAGTAATGAAAGAATGTAGTGTGGCAACCCCATGTCGGCCAGGACTCCCCAAAGGGTCTCCCTCGGTACAAGGTCAAAGGCAGTCTTTAAATCGATGAACGCGAGATAAAGACTGCCTTTGCCTATAACCACGACCCTCCAGCATACCATCATCAACCTAAAAGCTTGTTCGATTGTGCCAGTACCCACTCGAAACCCTGCCTGGTAGTCAGAGAGGATTTTATTTTCGTCTATCCAATCAAATATTCTGACCAGTAGGACCTTGCCAACTACTTTTTGGCTAATATCCAGCAGACTAATAGGTCTATAATTGGACGGATCATCTCTAGCACCTTTTTTGTAGATGGGGACGACCTCCGCCCCTTTCCAAGATGAGGGAATCGTAGCACCCCTACAGATGGCAGCGAGAAGGCAGTGGATGAATTTTCCCCACCTCGGAATATCCGATCTCAGCAAGTCCCCCGGTATGCCATTCGGACCAGCAGCTTTTTGGGGCCTGATGGTACTTATGGCGTACTCCACTTGTTTTATTGTGAAGTCAAATCTTTCATAAACGGTCGCCCAACCCAATTGGATCGCAGTTAAGGTCCTTACCCTCGCTTCAACAACAGTGGGTGCAACAGTGTTATTAGGGCCATCTTGTCGAGTATATAGCTTTGAAAAATGATTGACCCACGCCTGACTTTGGATATGGAATTAGTTACTTACCTGTACACTATAGTTCTCCAGTATTATCTTTCATAGATTCACATGCTTGTATCTTCCCCGTCGTCATGGTGGGAGTCTCACGGTAACAGAATGACCAAGCAGTATCATAGAGACGAAAAACTGCATAGAAAATCCCCATAGGGGCTGTACTATTTGGTAACCAGACCATTTCTTTGTTTTGGTCCAAAAGCCAGCCAATCAGAATTGCTGTCCTGCCCTCACACTCCCCAGCAGCTGCTTCCTGCCTCAGATTTCCGTCCCCGAGTGAGAGACATGGATAAATACCGAGAACAAGATCTGCCTGAGAAACGGGGAGGCGGGCGGGCGCATGTGAATCTATGAAAGATAATACTGGAGAACTATAGTGTACAGGTAAGTAACTAATTCCTTCTCCAGTATTACATCTTTCATAGATTCACATGCTTGTATCAGAGTAGTAAGCAGTGCTCACCATACTTGTAGCGTTTCCAGGACAGAACTCAGAAGGAAGCTCTGCCGCAAAGCAATGATATAACAGTATCTACGAAAGCATCAGCAATACGATAAATGCATGGATAAGTACAAGTGAAAGCACTGTATAGTAAAAAACAATATGCCATTATACCATACCTTACTGGAATAGACGCTTCAGAACAGCCTGTCCCACTGCCGTGTCCTCCTTCCACGCAGTGTCTAGACAGTAGTGTCTTGTAAATGAATGCACACTCTTCCACGTTGCTGCTCTGCAGATGTCTGGCAGTGCCACTCCTGCGAACAAGGCCATCGAGGTTGCCATCTTCCTCGTTGAATGTGCATGCACTTTAGAACATAGCGGCTTCCCCGCTTTTTCGTGACATTTCAGGATAGCTGAGGATATCCATCTAGCAATACTCAGTCTCGACAATGGAAGACCTTTCCTCTGCCCTTCAAATGCAATGAATAATTGCTTGGACTTGCGGAACGTTTTTGTCCGTTCAATGTAGAACTTTAGGCATCTAGAAATGTCTAGAGAGTGTAAGGCTCTTTCTGCTTCCGAGGAAGGCTTGCTGAAAAAAGTAGGTAAAATAATTGGTTCGTTGAGGTGAAAAGACGTCGCCACCTTGGGAATAAAGGTAGGATTTGTTCTCAATATAACCCTGTCCTGACGAAATTGTAAGAAGGGTTCCTCCACTGAAAAGGCCTGGATTTCGCTAACCCTCCTTGCAGATGTTAAGGCGAGAAGGAGGGCTGTTTTCCATGACAGAAACTGCAAGTCTGTCTTATGTATGGGCTCAAAGGGTGGCCTCATAAGCTGCGATAGAACTGTATTGAGGTGCCACTGCACAGGTGGGCGCTGGATGGGTGGGAAGACTCTAAAAAGTCCCTTGATAAATTCCTTTATTACTCTGGATGACCAGAGAGATGGTTCATTTGGCTTCCGCCGGAATCGTGATATTGCTGCTAAGTGCACTTTGACCGAAGCATGCGACAGACCTGACTTAGATAGTGAAAGCAGGTAAGGCAGGATACCTTCAGGCTGAACCTCAAACGGATGCAAGTTTTGTCTGTTGCACCAGTGGCAGAAACGGGTCCATTTTGCTGTATATGTTTTGTTCATCGATACAGCTCTAGCTTGTGAGAGAATATGCCTGCATTCTTGCGAAATATCTAGATTTTGAAATTCCCGCTCATGAGGTTCCATGCTGACAACTTTAGAGAGTGCAGGTCCGGATGCAGAATCTGCCCTTCCTTCATGAAGATGAGGTCTTGAAATGTCGGGAGCTGGATCTTGTCGCCCCTCGACAATTGAAGGAGGTCTGAAAACCACGCCTGTCTTGGCCAGGCTGGTGCAATCATTATAATCCGGCACGGTTCCAATCTCATCTTGCGCAGGATGCGCGGTATCAACGGGAACGGAGGGAACGCGTATGCAAACCTTCCTGTCCAGTCCATGAGGAATGCATTGCCCTTGGAGCCCTGTTGGCGGTACCTGGACGCAAAATGAGCGCACTTTGAATTGTTTTGAGTCGCGAACAAATCTAATGTGGGAGTGCCCCACCTTTGAAACAAAATGCGAATCTGAGTGTCGTGTAGTTCCCACTCGTGTGTCGCATTGGGAGTGCGGCTCAGGGCGTCCGCCCGAGTGTTGAGGACTCCCTGTATATGCTGAACTTGGATCGAAATTTCGTTGGTTATGAGCCATTTCTAGATCCTTTGCGCCAATGTCGACAGCTGTTTGGATCTCGTCCCGCCCTGTTTCAGCAGGTAAAACATGGTCGTGGTGCTGTCCGTTTGGATAAGTACTGACGATTGGCGTATTCTGGGAAGGAATGCTTGAAGCCCTAGGAACACCGCCTTGAGCTCCAACATGTTTATGTGAAGCTGAGCTTCCCAATCTGACCAAAGGCCCTGAATTTCCAGCTCTTGAAGATGCGCGCCCCATCCTTTCAGCGAAGCGTCCGTCGTCATCACGAAGTCGTGATCTCGAGGAATGAAGCTCAAGCCCTGGTCCAGGTTCTTTAGGATCTTCCACCATGACATGGCCACCTTCATACGGTTCGTGATGGCAATGCGATCCTCGAAGGTTCCATCGGCCTGTACCCACTGTTCGTCCAGCTGTTCCTGCAAAGGTCTCATTCGAAGACGACAGTTTGGTACCAATGGGATGCAGGATGACATCATCCCCAACATGGACTTGTAAATCCTCACGGAAGTGGACTTTTTTGCTTGAAGGGAAGCCGTTAACCCCATGATCTTTCTCATCCGATCTTCGGAGGGATAGGCTTTCCCTGCTCTGGTGCATATCCATGCCCCCAGGAACTGGATGCCTTGGGCCGGAGTCAGCGAGGATTTCTCTAAGTTGGTCCTCAGACCTAAGCGCGGAAACAACCGGATGCAGCTCTGTAGAGCCTCTGCTGCGTCCCTGAAAGATGGACCTGTCACCAACCAGTCGTCCAGATATGGGTAAATGTAATGCCCTTGCAGTCTTAAGTGGGCCGCCACCGGGGCCATGCATTTGGTGAATACCCTCGGGGCTGATTTGAGTCCGAATGGCAGGACTTTGAACTGGAAGTGGCGACTCTCCACAACAAACCTTAAATACTTCCTGTGCTTCCGATGAATGGGAATATGGAAGTACGCATCCATGAGATCCAAGGACGCCAAGTAGTCTTTGTCCTTTAACATGAGTAAGATCTCTTGCAACGACAACATTCTGAAGGGTATCTTTTTTGTGTATTGATTGAGATCCCTCAGGTCCAATACCTGTCTCCATTTCTGGGTCTGTTTCTTTTTGATGAGGAAGAAATGCGAATAGAAGCCTCTCCCTCTGAGATGCTGTGGTACTTCCTCTATGGCTCCCTTTTGCAGAAGCGAGAGAACTTCCTTCTGCATTTCTTTGCGATGATGGTTGAGCCTGAGTACTGGGGGGTGGTCCGGTGGTATCTCCACAAATTCCAGCGTGTGGCCCCTGTTAATGACATCCAGAACCCATTTGTCCGATGTTGTGGACATCCAGTTGGTGTAGTATTGAGACAGATAGTGGTCGTTGTCCGGGATCTTTTGTGTGGGGAGCGCCTGCCTGAAATCATTGACGTCTATTAGACTGCTGATTTTTCCCCCTGGCGTTAGGTTTACCTCTGGACTGTTGTTGGTAAGAGGAGTTAGAGGATCTGAACTGGTTGTTTGTGTTAAACTGACGATATCCCTGCTGATTGTACGGTTGATATTGGTTGGATTGAAAAGCGGGTCTTTGATTAAATTGGCCTCTTGCACCCCTCTTTCGAAAGGACTGAAACTTTCCCTGCTGAAGAGATCCCAGCGCTCTAGCCGTATCCGTGTCCGACTTTATGCCTTGCAATGCCTCATCAATATGTTTCCCAAACAAATTTTCACCGTCAAAGGGCATATCGACAATCTTCGCCTGCACCTCTGGTCGAAAAGAAGTCGCCTTGAGCCAGCCTTGCCTGCGAAGGGAAACCGCCCCGGCCATTTGTCTGAAGGCCAAAGACGAGACATCCATGGCGATGCCGATAGACTCGGCAGCCGATTTTGCTCCTTCTTTGAGAAGGGCTGCCGCTTCTTCCTTTCGGTCCTCCGGAAGCGCTGACAGTATGGGTGCCAGATCTGACCATATCTGCCTGTTGTAACGGCCAAGCAGTGCCATAGCATTTGCCGCTTTAATGGTAGAGGCTGCCATGACCGCAAACCTCTTACCTGCTCCATCCATTCTCCTTCCTTCCTTGTCTGGTGGCACTAGTGAAGTAGCCACCGGGTTTTTAGAATTTCTTTGCGCCGCCTGCGTCACAACTGATTCCGGCCTGGGATGTCCAATGAGGCAGGCTGCCGTAGATTCTGGAGCTCTGTATTTCTTTTCAATTCGTGGAACTGAAACCGCTATAGAAGCCGGTGTTTTTAGAATCTTGAGTCCCTCCTCCCAGATATGAGGGATAATAGGTATTGAGCGAAGTGACCTTTTGTTATCATCCTTGAAATCGTACAAGAAACAATCCGTCTCTTGCACTTCCACATCCAGACTGAATCTCTTGGCCGCCCTTTCCATGATATCATGGAAGCCTCCGATGTCTTGAGGAGGGGAGGTAGATTTGAGTGGGTCAGGCGATGCAGCCGATGGCAAGACGTATTCGTCCCATTCCTTCCCCGAGGCATCATGAACCAGCTCTCCGTCTTTGGGCTCTTCATCTTCATCGGAGTCCGTTAGGTCGTCCCTTATAGTAACCACCTGCGGAGATTTAACCCCTTGATCTTGAGGGGCAGGTGCTTTTTTAGGTGTCTGCGGGGGAGGCGTCTGCGTAACTGGTTGCGAGGAATTCGCCTCTGGGAAACGACGATAGTAGTCGTTTAGCATCAATCTAAGATCAGACACAAGTGTGAGGGGTATAGAAACCGTCTCTTGACGTTCCTCCTCCCGTGAGTCCACGTGCTGCTCCTCTTCATCATCATAATCACCAGATTCCTGGAATGATTCATATCTGGAAGATTGTGGCCTGTCCCTGAAGGAATAACTTTCCTCCTCATCCGTATCTTGGCTTTTTATTTGAAGCTGAGAAGGACTGTAGGCGGCACCTGAGGACTCCTCTCCATCTGAATCCTGCTCCAGCAGCGATGATGGCGGCAAAGGAAAAATCTTTGTCCATGAGGTGAACTCTGCGGATTTACTGATGGTAGCCGAACCTCTCGTCGACTGAAAAGAGCGGATGGAGATCATGGTCTTCGACTGAGGAGAACTGTACGCTTTAGCCGATGAAAGCAAGATTTTCGTCGACGTAACCATCGTCGACGGAACCACCGTCGACGGAACCATCGTCGACGGGACCATCGTCGACGGGACCTTCGTCGACGGAACCTTCGTCGACGGAACCTTCGTCGACGAAACCTTCGTCGACGGGACCTTCGTCGACGGAACCTTCGTCGACGGAACCTTCGTCGACAGGACCGTCGTCGGCGGGGCCTTCGTCGACGGGGCCTTCGTCGACGGGACCTTCGTCGGCGGAACCATCGTCGACGGGATCTGCGTCGACTGGGCCCCCATCGACATCCTCGACATCGAACCTGTCGTCGACGGAGTCGTCGTCGTCGTCGTCGACGGTCCTTTCGCTGACAGAGACATCTTACTCATCGATGTCGTTGCCGTAGACGTTGTGGTCGTCGACGCAGCCTTAGATCCTGTCGTCGACGAAGCTGCAGTCGACGGAACTGAAGTTTTCACCACAGACTTAGTAGCAGAAGCCATTGAACTGGTAGAAGGTGCAGATCCAGGTCCTTTAAGACTTGACTGCTTCTCCAGAGGAGTAATAGGAAGAGATGATGTCGATTTTTCCTTAGATTTACTCCTTTTAGACTCCACTTTCTCCACAGAAACAGAGGCCTTTCTTTTCTTGGGAGTGGAGTGAGAAGATTCTTCCTCAGAATCTGAGCCTGATGTGGCCTTCTTCTTCTCAAGCCATAACAGTAATCTAGCCTCTCTGTCACGTTTAGTTTTGTCAGAAAATTTTCTACAAAGCTTACAGTCCTTCACCAGGTGTTTAGGGTAGAGGCAGTAAAGGCAGTCCTCATGTGGGTCCTCAGAGAAAAGTCTGGCCTTCCCACAGGATCTGCATGGCCTGAACAGCCTCTTTTTAGAGCTTTCAGCCATCATAAGTAAGATAAGTACACACAATACCTCAATTTAGAAGACAGGAAACAAGATTCCAAAGGGTCAAAAGTTCACACAGGAACAGAAGAAAACTGAGCAGAGCTCAGGGAGACTCCTTTCTCACACGAAGGCGGTTGGAAATCTGAGGCAGGAAGCTGCTGCTGGGGAGTGTGAGGGCAGGACAGCAATTCTGATTGGCTGGCTTTTGGACCAAAACAAAGAAATGGTCTGGTTACCAAATAGTACAGCCCCTATGGGGATTTTCTATGCAGTTTTTCTTCTCTATGATACTGCTTGGTCATTCTGTTACCGTGAGACTCCCACCATGACGACGGGGAAGATACAAGCATGTGAATCTATGAAAGATGTAATACTGGAGAATGCATGTTATAAGATCAGTGTCTGGTCTATTTCTGGCTCTATTGTATCCCAGAAACATTTTGAATCTTTTTTAAAGCTAGCCTCTACTCCTCTTCCCACTCTTTTTTTGCATGAGCCAATATACTCTTATGCTCTTTCCTGGCTATCTGTATCAGGGGTTGGGATTTACCTTTAACGGCCTCTATTAAAAGTGACTTTGCCCGTCTGCATGATGATGTATACCAGTCATGCTTCCCCTTGGGTTTACAATGATGCAGGTTCCTCCCTGCAGAGCCCTTTTCCTGGAATACTTCCCCTATGGACTTGACAGCTGCCTCAAAAATGAATGTTGCCTTTTCAGCTGACAAGGCCAAGTTGGTAGTATCTAATTCCATTTGTGAGGTCAGAAGTAGTTCCTTAATATTAGAAAGTTTAGTAGCGTCAGTGGAGATTTTATTCCACTTTAAGCGCCTTCCACAGGAAGAGACAGTGGTTTTGTGTGCACGTTTGGGTAAGGCTACGAATGCTTTGCTAGGACAAGGATAGCTTAAAGATAGGGAAAGCGAGTTATGGTCGCTTTCCACAGTGGGTTGGACAACCATATCCTGTACCAATCCCCAAAGTTTTAAATCCAACAGAATATAGTCAATCCTCGAGGTATGATTAACTCTGTTGAATGTAGGGGCACCTAGGCGATCTGAAGTTGTGCGGCCGTTCGTGGCTTTTAAGCCAAACTCTAGTGTTAGCGCATTTAGCTGGATTGCAGTACGGGACCATCTTTTTATCGGGGGGATAGTTAATACTGGAATGCCCCATCTGCTATCATCCTCACCTAGGTCTGGGATGTCCTCCATAGGGAGTGGTTCATAGGTACAATTAAAGTCGCCCGCTATTAAGGTGTGATCACCTTCTACATGATCTCTAAGTTGTGCTTCAGGGTGGATATTACCAATGACGTGGACCCATTTTTAGTGCCTCTAGCATAGACATTATATAGGACAAGGGATAGGCCCCTACTATGATTTCTCAATAGGATTGCTAATATATATGGGCTGTTGACCTGCTTAGGTGTTATACAGCAGTTAAGGGAAATGCTTACCCAGATAAGGAGACCCCACGAGGGACGTCCCTTCCCATGTATAGCTTTCTCAGCGGGCACAAAGTGGGTTACAAATCCAACCCGGTGGAGTAGTTCAACACTCCAGGTCTCCTGAAACAGACAAATTTTGTGCGCCTCGACCAAGTCATTCCATTCCGGTAAACCCAATTTCCTGTGGATACCTGCAAGGTTCCAGCTAAGGATTTTTATGGATCCCTTGTCAGGATTACCATTGTTTTTACTATTATTTTGCGATCCCAGGCACTCACTTGGTTGCATAGAAGATGCTAGCTGGATTTTAGTAGAAACTGTCGCAGTTGAAAGATTGGGGCACATGGCTTGCCGAGCAGTCAGCGTGTACTTCTCCTCCTCCCCCCGTTTCAAGTTCAAAGATGGGGTACTTGTTGACTCAAAAGTGAGTCAATCTACCTCATCAA